>NC_138140.1:45559301-46173394 GCF_964188305.1 Podarcis bocagei | reverse complement strand
AGGATTTCAGAAGAACTGTTGCCGTTTGCTTTTTCTTCTTGTGTTTCTGTGCAGCCCTGTGATATATGGCCAGCTATGTTTCGCACTTGGCAAACTAAAACACTGAATTTTAGGGGTGAGACACAGTCCTATGCACATTTCCGAAATGATACTGCTAAACTCACAAATGACCTTCTTAACATTTAGGTCAAAGAGGAAGGAAGGCAAGTGTGTGTGGGGGGGGTGTAGCGTTTGTTATCTGCAGACCAGGAAGTGTGTGGCGGGGGGCACACACACTATTTATAGCTATCTTCCAACAATATACCACCTCAAGCTCAACAAAGCTGCAACAACAAATAAGGGACACCTTGGTGCCTTTCAAATAAAAATTGATATGGAGTGGATCTTGCTTGGCCTCGGGGAAACATACAGTAACATTTATTTAGTTTGAAATGGATTCCCTCACCGAAAGTTCTGCACCTTGAGGGTATAAGAAGCAATTTTGTCTTTAGATAAATGCTAAATAATAAATGAGCTCTGTGGAAGCGTGGCATCTTTCGAGTATCCTTCTGGTGGAAAAACAAGCTCCTTGATACCTGTTTATAAAGTCAGTAAATAGGTGCCTGGATAGCTTATTTCAGACTCCATTACGTTTCCAAAACCTGAAACATGAGGTGCATCCATATGAAGAAAGCAAAGCCGCAGAGCATAAGACGGAGTAGAAGGCGCAAATTTTGGCCTTATCTCCTGGGACCATAGAGTTATCCATAAGGCAACTAGACATAAAGACCATAGAGGTAGGTACCCAGCTGGACTGTTGGCGGGAAAGACTACTGCTGGCACATAACAGTGCTTAAAAGCTTGTACTGGCTACTTCCACCCAGCTGGTTTCCTTCCACTTAAACCTCCAGCACTTAGTAAAGACTTTCTGTTTTTTAAAACATTTTAAGTGAGTTTTTTCTGATTTTATGGCTAATTTTAACTAGTGTTGAAATCATACCGTATCATTTCTGAAGCTCTGATGTATGCCACTTACAAAGTGCAATATTAAGTGGTATATAATTGTCAAAATAAATAATTTAGCTAGAGTAGCTCACTTCCATTGTGACCCAGAAAAATGTCCTACTGTGTTCAGTGGGGATCACTCCCTACCTAGCAAATGGGTTGGAGATAGATTACAACAGTTATGCTTTAGTCCAAGGGCGGGGAACTTGTGGCTCTTACCTGTGGTTGGATTCGAACTCCCAGCAATCCCACCCACCATGGCCAATGATCAGGGGTAATGAATGTTGTAATCCAACATCTGGAGGCTCAGTTTCCCCATCCCTGAGTTCAACTGAAATCAGGGGAGCAAAACCAGTTGTGACTAACATGTCTCATTGATCTCAGTGGAACTAAATCTTTTAGTTTTGCAGCTCCAGCTCTCTGGAATCAGTTAGCAGCTGAAATTAGACAGGTGCCCAGTGTGAATATATTTTTGTTAAGGAAGGCTTTCCCTGAGGTGTAACCCAGTGATTTTGAAAGACCAAGTTTAGCTTTCACTGTTTTCAGAATCTGTAGGAATGGTTTTAGAGTTTGAGAATTTGCTGAACAGATTTTATTGTTTATAGAGCAGGTGTGTTTTGTTCTGTTTCTATCTCCTGTTCACTGCTTCAGTGGCCTGATGCCATGATGTGGTCTATAGTTTGTATAGTAGTAGTAGTAATGCCACCAACACAATGTGTTTGGACTGCAGCTTCTAAGGGTAAGAGAATGAATCACTTAACTAAAAATGCAGGATCATCAAGAAATTTGGCCCGCAGGCTGGAAGCTTTTCATCCCAGATGTAAGGAATGCTAAACTAGATGGACAAATTATCTACCACAAAGGCCTCATCTACACTATACATTTAAAGCAACATCACACCACTTTAAACAGTCATGGCTTAGCAAAAAAATCCTGTCCACTGGATTCTGCCCTCCTATTCTCCTCATAATGCTCATAATTTCCAGAGTTCCCTAGAAGAGGGGTTGATTGTTAAACTACTCCTAAAACTGTAGCAGATCTCCTAACTTCACGCAGCACCCTTAAGAAACTGCATTTCCCAGGAGACTTTGGAAGAAGCCGTGGTTGTTTAAAGTGTTACTATACCACTTTAAATGTGTAATGCAGACAGGGCCTAAGGATGCCAAACTGTTCTATGCTTGGAAGTAAAGAGTGCCAGCAAACACAGTCTCGAGTCTTCGTGTAAGATTTTTGCCAAATATTCAGCTATAAACTTTTTGTGTTCTGTCCCAAGCCTGTCACAACTTTGATGTACAACTATCCCTTACTTCATAAAATTGGACTAGCTCATACATATGCATTTCACTCCCTCTGAATATATAATTCCTTGGTGGATTTTCTACATTCTAATATCCACCACAGGTAGATGCGAAGAATATAGGATATTCTCTTTTCCCATCACTATGCCTACACATTTTCTCTTCAGAGACACATTCTTTGGACATTTGCTTCTGTGCTATATTATATATTTTAAAAAATAATAACATAGAAGCTTGTTCTTAAAGCTGGGTAATGACAAACCATTATAGGAATTTGACACTGCTGAGGTGGTAAAAGGTTTCTGGAGTCACAAATCTTACATGGAAGCAAAGAGATGTGTACATGCGAAGAAAAGGGTCATCTTGTGAAGTCTGTTGATTTTTGATTTTTTATGCAGCAATCTTTCAGCAGCTAAAGGAAAAGGAAAATACTTCACGGCTAAATACTGCTGAAATAAATGGAGGAATGTAAATTGAAGAAACCATTAATAATACAGTATGCTCAATCAAAGATACAGAGTAAGTATTTTCCTTCTAGTAAAGAAGAATATCTTTGATACCATCATTGGGAGGTTCTTTTAATCTTTTCTAATTACGACTATTAATTCAGACCTACACTCTTTCCTTACAAGTCTAGGTTCCATCTCTCCCAAGAGTCCAGAGGGGATGCTTTCAAAGACAAGCTATATATTTCAATAAAATTCTCACCAAGCTTGCCGTGTAAGTGTTACAGATGCAGAGATTTTATTTTTATTCTGCATGAAGAAGCATACAAAAAATAAAAAATAAATCAGTCCATCCACTGCAGTCTGATTTAAAGCTAAACCCAAACTATTCTCCATACTTTACCAGCTTTCTAGATACCACAATCTCCATTAAATGCTATTATTATGTTGTTATTTTTTTGGCTGTATGTTCCATTAATTAGCCCAGTCTGAGTCACTACACTAGCAGATGGGTCAATGGTTACTCGCTGGAAGGAAGGAAGAAGTCAAGGCAGAATGTAGCAAAAATACCAGCAAAGCCAATCCAGCACTCCTGTTTGCACCATGCTGACTTTCCTATCACTTCACCCTTTCCAGTAAGCCACAGTGTTCCACCTACTGGGAAGCTAGTGTATCATTTCCTTCCACCCAGTGAGGCACTTCTGCCAGTATCTCCAGGTGGGGTTGAAATTTCCTTCGCCTGGATAGCCACTACTGGTCAGTGTATGCAATTTTGAGTTCCACCTGTTCACCTTGCTGCTTAGGTACCTTTTAGTTAGCTGCTTATTTTAGGAACCTGCATGTTGTCAAATACTGCAGACCTGTTATCCTGGCCAGATTACAGTGATACCTCTGGTTGTGAACGGGATCCGTTCCGGAGGCCCATTTGCAACATGAGCAGAATGCAACCCGCGTCTGTGCGGGTCTCCGCTTCTGCACATGTGTGTGATGTTATTTTGCGCGTCTGCGCATGCGGGAGCAGCGAAACACGGAAGTAACCCTTTCCGGATCGCCGCGGGACACAACCTGAAAAAACGTATCATGAAGCAAATGCAACATGAGGTATGACTGTACTATTCTTCCATCCCAAGTGCTTTCGAGCAGGTATGTCGTTCCCTGTCATTCCTTATCTCTGTCTAAGGCACTGTCTTTTAAATGGCAGTGTCTAAGGGCTTACCCACACTTCATTTTGTACAATGCTTTCTAGGTGCAGGTAGAGGATTTCCAGATCCATGTCTGAGGGTTTTTCTTTTCTTTTGCCTGCCGCTTTCAGTTTACCACTGAATCAGAGCAAATGGCGATCTGCAGAAAACATGGTAGCCATTTTCTCTAATTCAGAAGCAGTGGGTTTTCCCAGGGAAAGAGGTGGAAGTGTGTGTGTGTGGGGGGGGGGGGACTGCTTCAGAATAAGCTTATTGTTCTAGCCAAAGGTCACGACAAACCTAAAGCAACAGTAGCAATAAAACTATACACATCATACATCCGTAATATGAGCCAGCATCTATAATGTAAGAGAGAGGTTGCCAGAGACACCAACAAACTCAAACCCAGCTTGATCTCAAATCAAACCTCTGAATCACCACAATTTATAGTGATTTTATCCAGCTACTTTTTCCTTATTATTATTTTTCAGCCAGTGCATGGATACATATTCTCTAGGTTACAAAGCTATTATTACCACTCAAAAGAAAGTTAACTATTTCTGCTTGTTTGTATAAACAAAGGATTCAGAAAGTGATATTTGGGGTCTTTCTATAATGGGCAGGCCAACAGATAATGAGTCATGTCTTGGGGTTGACCACAAATACAAATCTGTTTGTGTATGGGACCTAGCTGTAGCAGTCACCCAAGACTGCGGTGGGCATCACTTAGAAGCACAGCTCCAGAAAGGCATTTCTTAAGGAAGCTGGTGAGATTTTGGTCACATAACTAGCTCTAAGATGCTCTGTTCTCAACAGTTCACACCAAGGGGGAAATGTGGTGTTTCTAATTAGTTGCAGGTTTGTTTCTGGATTCTGTCCAGAAGAACCAATTCCTCAGGATTCAGCTACATTAGTACAGTAAAGAAAAACACGTTACAAAACTGTGACACCAGATGGCGCTGCGGAGTCATGTATTTTGCCAACGTGATTTCCCATATTCAAGTTTACAATGCATTTTCCTGCAACACTTTTTGGATGTGTCTAGATCCAGCCTTATTCAGGATCAAAGCAGAGCTCAGTTCTAAGAAACAATAGTCACTCTAAAACATGTTGACAAGCTGCTTTTCAGAGTTGGCACACCAACAATGGCACACCTGCTGATTGGAGGGTCCAAGATGCTTTGTATTTTGGAAGATGCTCCTTAGGTTCTTGTGTACCAAGCCATTTAGGCCTTTATGTACTAGTATGAACACCTTAAATTGGTAACTCACTGGCAGTGATTTCAGGACTGGTAACACACGGTCCCATTTAGCAGTTCTGCCTACAAACCTAGCACCTGCACTTTGCCATAGTTGAAGACCCTAGAATATCTTCAATGTCAGCCACACTTGCAGGACAGTACAGTACTCCAGGAGGTCACCAGAACACAAATAACTGAGGCCAGACTATCCCTGTCCAGGAAAAGCCATAGATCATGAATCAGCCTAAGCACTTCTAGTCACAGAAGCTAGGAGTTAAAGAAGCTATTATATGATACTAGCTGGGTTTTATTATTATTAAAAGCCTGTAGGGGGGGCTTGTTTTTACCATTGCATTTAGTGTTTAGAGGTGTCTGACATTATTTTTTAAACCCTTTTGCAATTCACTTTTCAAAATAAAAAATATTCATAAGCCAAGATGTAGTGCAGTAAGAAATAAATGGGAAAAAAGTAAGGTCCTTAAAATTAATACAGCTTGATTCACTTCAAATATCCCATTCAAGAATAGGACAAACTTCAATGGAACCATTGAATAAAAAATTGATAATTGAATCGAGCTAACATCTGCTCACATTTTAGGCAAATGGAAGGTTGTTAGTGTTTTATTTTAAAAGGCAATTAGACGCCAATATCCGAGCGAACAGAAGAAAGTGCCAAACATACTGCTAACTCTGCAATTTGGAAAGCATTCACCATCCAGCAAAGTTCCTGCTAACACATCTGCAGCAGGATGACTAAATTTGTCACAACATTTTAAAAACACAGATTACATTTTGCTCTTCCATGTTTCTAATTGCTGTGAGCGGCGGAAAGAAGTGCTGGGTGGCGGAGGGAGGAGAGGAAGTGTTTTTGAAAGTAGCATATGGACTGGAGCTAAAATTAATTTCGTTCTGGTGTTCTGGAAATACTATGTTTCTCTGGACATAAAGTTACAGACAGCCCAGTCCATTTGAACTGGAGAGCTCACATAGATGACCAATTTGCTTAAATAACCCCCATCTTGCTAAGTTAAGTGGTACAAAACTACCCAGATGTCATTCTATATAAAATATGCAATAGCTGAACAAACTCAGTCTATGTGTTCACTCGTAGACTATACATAATACTTAAAGCATATGTCTTCTATAAAGTGATATGAGTGGCATTCTCCTTTCTAATACCATAATGGCCCAAATATAAGCCACACCCGCAAATAAGCAGCACCTTTTAAAAAAAAAAATTGGGGGGAGACAATACCCGGATATAAGCCGCTCCCTTAAAATTCCGCAGGAACTCACACCCATAAATGGCAAATGTAGGAAAAAAATCCTATGGATACCATTTCCCCACACTCCTGGGTTGCTTCCTGGAGGAGAGACTTGGGACCTGAGGTCAGGATGGGCGCCGTTGTCCCGCACCCCCGACGGCTCTCATGGTGGCATCCTGGGTGGGTGGGTGGGAGGGCACTCTTTATTCTGGCCTTGGAAGGCAAGGCACGGCCGCAGACCTAGGGCAGCTGTTTCAGCGGCGATATCGTAAGGTCATGAATATAAGCTGCACTTCAACTTTTCAAGGTTGAAATTGGGGGGGGGGAGTGCGGCTTATTTTGGGGCAGCTGCATGCTAGTGTTTCAGGCAAGGATCTCTCTTGGCCCTTTCTGGAGATGACAAAGATTGAACCCAGGAATTTCCTCGTGAAAGGCAGATATTGCACCAGTGAACTATGACCCTTCCCAGCTCCTAGTCCAGCATTCTAACTGCTCGATTATTGTTGCTGTTGTTATCATCATCAACAGCACCATCAAATGTTTGGTCTGAATAAACTTTTCCTTACAAACCCTCAGCCTAAAGGGACCGATGTTTTTGGCTTTCCAGAGGCAGGTTTCCTATCAAAGGAAGATATTGATCTAAGATACAGTAGTCTTTCCTTAATTAGATTTTTCTTTTATCTACAGTTTATGTGTCAAAACACTTCTTTTAGGAATCAGCAAACAGAGGGAAAGAAGAGCTAAAGGGGGAGGGAGGAACTGAGCATGGCGGGCATGCTTCATTGAGTTCATTATTTCTTGCTAATTAGGGGGGGTTAATTAAAAAAAAACCTGCTTTTGTTTTTCAGCTAGGCTTGGTTCGCATAAGCATCTCGTGATTTATCCAGGCTTGATGATTGGTTGATAGGGATGGGAGCGAATATATCAAATTCACACTTCATAGAACAAATATGAGAATCAAACACACTCCACCAAATTTTGTCATACAGTTCTCCAACCAAAGAATGTTTCCCACAATGCATATATCTGTGGAAAGTGTGCACAAAAATGAATATATTGGTGAGAATAGCATTCAATAATCCACAACATTTGGAGAAATTGCTTACACAAATGTGTCTGTTAGTCAAAACTGTGTACAGAAAGGTATTTATTGGAATTTCAGACTAAAACACTGAAGAGTTTTCATGAGGATTAAAAGAAATTCACAGATTGCTGTAGAAATGTGGAGAACTGAATTGCAGATTGGGAAAAAGAGCACCAAATCCTTACATCCCTATAGACAAATATATGTGTGATTGGGTAAAAAGCTCTTGAAACAACTCTTCTGATCTTGACAAAATCTCCCGAGATTATCCATAGAAATAACTATTAGGGCCAACATGGGTTGTATTCAATGTCAGTCGGTTTCAGGGTATATCCATTGAAAATGATAAAGATGAGCCCATGGACTTCAACAAGATTCATTCCCAGTTGCAGAGAAGTACATAGCAGAGGTGAAGAAGCTTTTTCAGCCCAACAGCTATATTCCCTTCTAGGGCAGCCTTCCAGATGTCAGGTGTCAGTGATGGGTAAGGGCAGAGAGAAAGGCAGGTGAAGCAATGAATGGAAATGTTTACCTTTGTATAGTAGTGTGTTTACACACACACACACACACACACACTTCTCTGTCCTCAACCCAGATGAGCAAGAGGCATTGGAAGAGTTCGTGGACAAACTCCAGGCTTGGTGCAGCCTTATTGGTTCCTTGTTGCACCTGAGCTCACAGCTACAATGGCGTCTGTTTGCTTATGGCTATCGACTCTGCAGAACTTTGATGTGCCATGGAGACCCAGCTCTCTCTCCTACTCAGCAACCAAGACTATTGTGTCACACACTGGAAAATTAATCAACGCAGAGTCTTCTTCATAAACAGAATAAAACTTTTACTTGAGAAAAATAAAGTTGTTCATAAACAGCATAGTTAAAGAGAATACACAGAGTGCTCATAGCAGCTATCTGACTCTTCACAGAGGCACAGTCTTAGTTACTGAATTACTGGTTAAGGAATATGGGGTGCTTCTGCTTCTGCTTCTGCCTCCTCCTCTTCCTCTTCTTCTTCTTCTTCTTCTTCTTCTTCTTCTTCTTCTTCTTCTTCTTCTTCCTCTATTAAAAGAAAGGCAGTAGGGAAGTGGACAGGCTGAAAATAATCCCTAATTTGAACCCATTCCAAATTCAGCTGGGCCTGCATGGTACTTGAATCAGGTATCACTTTATCAAGGGGAAACTTTTGCTTCTTGGGCTCCCACCCCTTTTAAAATATGTATCAGCATCAGTAAAACAAATATTCCTATTCCGCAAACACATCCAGTTTATAAAGGGAATTATTCTCTTTTTATAATGGCTAGTTGCTTGTTTAAGGCAGTGCATATTTCTATCAAGAATAGCTTTTCAGTCATGTCAGTCTGACCCCTTTAATAATTTGATAACAGTCTTGCGTTTAAGCTTAAAAATCATTCACCAGTTCATGCAAAATTGTTTTGCAACATTGCTAAATGGCTGCCTTTCTTAAAACCAAATCCTCCTTTGGTTTTAATTAATTAGACTGGTGTATAAATCATATAAAGTTCTTTTAGGGAAAAAGTAATTAATCAAAACCATGGATTTTTGAAATAAGTTGTCATGCTCTTACTCCCCCCCCCCCAATATTCATAGTCTTTTAGAGTGTGAAGTGATTGAAGGGAGAGACATGTTTGCATGAAAAGGAGTCTATGATTATTGCCAAATCTCAAAAGAAAAACAAAGGATGCCAAAAGCTGTATAATAATTACAGAGGGTGCAGTAGACAAAACAATACAATGAAAGGGTGCCTTTCAGAAGCAAGAAATAATGAAACAATTGCATAGAGAGCAAGGCTATCGATAGCTACTACCCTGTTTCCCTGGAAGTAAGACATCCCAAAAAAATAAGACCTCCCCGAACATAAGGCCTCCCCCGAACATAAGGCCTCCCCAGAATATGTGTACCATATTCTTCTTCATAGAAAAATAAGACATCCCCTGCAAATAAGATGTAGTGCATCTTTGGGAGCAAAAATTAATATAAGACACTGTCTTATTTTCGGGGAAACAGGGTAGCCACAATTGCTATATTCTACCTCCAGCCTTAGAGGCAATATGTCTCACTAAGAGGGTGAGTGCTGTTGTACTCGGGTCCTGCTTGCGTGCTTGCCATGGGCATCTGACTGACCACTGTGAGAACAGGTTTGCTAGACTAGGGACTCAGCTGGACTGGTAAAGAAAAAAGAGATTTATATGTGTTGCATGTGCGATATAACATTGTGCCACCAAAGGACAACGTGGAATCCTGTTTTTCTCTACCTGTTTTCCCTGTTTATATTTAAAGCACTTTAAACTGAAATGCTTCTTTGATGTGTCTAGATCCAGCCTGGGTGGACCACTGGCTTGATCCAGCATTGCTCTTAGGTAAAATGAACATGAAAATATTACTTCCGAGGGACCAGAGATCTGGAACTGGGGACATGACTGAACTCAGAGTATGGGTGCAATACGTCACAATACAAAGGTTCCTAAGAGCAGAGGAAGCAGCAAGGCCTACAAGGCCTACACAGTCATTCAACTCAAAGACAAGTGGGCAAGCTCCCAGTGGTTGCCCCTCTCTCCTCTCACTGCCAGCCAAGGTGTTCAAGAAGCACTATGTCAAAGAAGACAAAGTATACAGTGGTACCTTGGGTTAAGAACTTAATTCGTTCTGGAGGTCTGTTCTTAACCTGAAACTGTTCTTAACCTGAAGCACCACTTTAGCTAATGGGGCCTCCTGCTGCTGCCATGCCACCAGAGCACGATTTCTGTTCTCATCCTGAAGCAAAGTTCTTAACCCGAGGTACTATTTCTGGGTTAGCGGAGTCTGTAACCTGAAGCGTATGTAACCCGAGGTACCACTGTAATGTTGCACGCCACCCCAATCTCAGAGAGCTGAGAGAATCTAAGGGTTCCAGGCACTTACCCAGAGTTCAGCAAAAACTCTGGTGTCTTTGTGATATATGGTCTATTTACATATTTATCCTGATTTTCATCAACCATCTGGTATACTGTTCATGTTATTTCACAGCTTTCCTGGGTTACAGAATGTCCCTGCCAGGGCAAGTTCTGTACCATAAACTAAATGACAAAATGGACCTTTTCAAAAAGAGTTCCAATTAAGCAAAGAAAAAGTGATGTGGCGGGGAAAGAAAGTTTGATAATTTCGTGATTTTTCCAAGGTTAAGCCAATATTGTACGGTATCACTGGGAAGTGACTCTAGGCTATGAAATAATAAGCTGTAATATCAGTTGTCCAGAATGTGATGTAAGAAGTGGGTTTTAAATGGAAATATCCAGCCTGATCTGCAATCTCTTAGCTATAACAGTACATTCCTTAAATGTTCCTGCTGAAGAGGGGGGGGGAGCTAATGAATTAATCAATTCAAGGGTCAGTTGATTAATTTTGGGCGGCTAATTAAAATTGGCTAAGGCAAATTTAACAGACAAGGCTGTGAGTCAACAGGGCAGTTGTTAATTATTTGGAGCCAACACACATTTGAATGCTTTCATCACAATGCATTTATGACAGAAGAAGGTGTTAGACCTTGTTCAAGGCTCTGGAGGTACATTGTAAACTGTTTAGAAGCCTATGCTGACATTAAGCAACATATAGATAAATAAAAGATGGCATCATAGGATGCATATGCATGCATATATATAAATATAGTTATATCTATGTACATGCTACTGAGGAAGAGCGGAGGACAAGTAAAAGTAGATTCAGAGCTGATGAAGTGGCTGGGCCAAAGCCGAAAGGACACTCAGTTGCAGATATGCCTGGAAACAAAAGGAAAGTCCAATGCTGTAAAGAAAAATATTGCATAGGAACCTGGAATGTAAGAACCATGAACCTTGGTAAGTTGGATGTGGTCAAAAATGAGATGGCAAGAATAAATATTGACATCCTGGGCATCAGTGAACTAAAATGGACGGGAATGGGCGAATTCAGTTTGGATAACCATCATATCTACTACTGTGGGCAACAATCCAATAAAAGAAATGGAGTGGCCCTCATAGTCAACAAAAGAGTGGCAAAAGCTGTACTGGGATGCAATCTCAAAAATGTTAGAATGATCTCGATACGAATCCAAGGCAGACCTTTTAACATCACAGTAATCCAAGTTTATGCACCAACTACTGGTGCGGAAGAAACTGAAATTGACCAATTCTATGAAGACTTACAACACCTTATAGAAGTGACACCAAAGAAGGATGTTCTTCTCATTATAGGGGATTGAAATGCTAAAGTAGGGAGTCAAGAGATAAAAGGAAAAACTGGCAAGTTTGGCCTTGGAGTTCAAAACGAAGCAGGACAAAGGCTAATAGAGTTCTGCCAAGAGAACAAGCTGGTCATCACAAACACCCTTTTCCAACAACACAAGAGACGACTCTACACATGGACATCACCAGATGGGCAGCATCGAAATCAGATTGATTATATTCTCTGCAGCCAAAGATGGAGAAGCTCTATACAGTCAGCAAAAACAAGACCTGGAGCTGACTGTGGCTCAGATCATCAGCTTCTTATAGCAAAATTCAAGCTTAAACTGAAGAAAGTAGGAAAAACCACTGGGTCGGTAAGATGCAATCTAAGTCAAATCCCTTATGAATACACAGTGGAAGTGAGGAACAGGTTTAAGGATTTAGATTTGGTGGACAGAGTACCTGAAGAACTATGGATGGAGGATCGTAACATTATACAAGAGGCAGCAACTAAAACCATCCCAATGAAAAGGAAATGCAAGAAAGCAAAGTGGCTGTCCAACGAGGCCTTACAAATAGCGGGGGAGAGAAGGCAAGCAAAATGGAAGGGGGATAGTGAAAGATACAGGAATCTGAATGCAGATTTCCAAAAAATAGCAAGGAGAGACAAGAAGGCCTTCTTTAACGAGCAATGCAAAGAAATAGAGGAAAACAATAGAATGGGAAAAACCAGAGATCTGTTCAAGAAAATTGGAGATATGAAAGGAACATTTCGAAGAAAGATTTCCTTAATAAAAGACAAAAGTGGGAAAGGACCTAACAGAAGCAGAAGACATCAAGAAGAGGTGGCAAGAATACACATAGGAACTATACCAGAAAGAAATGGATGTCTCGTATACCCCAGGTAGTGTGGTTGCTGACCTTGAGACAGACATCCTGGAGAGTGAAGTCAAATGGGCCTTAGAAAGCATTGCTAATAACAAGGCCAGTGGAAGTGATGATATTCCAGCTGAACTATTTAAAATTTTAAAAGATGATGCTGTTAAGGTGCTACACTCAATATGCCAGCAAATTTGGAAAACTCAGCAGTGGCCAGAGGATTGGAGAAGATCAGTCTACATCCCAATCCCAAAGAAGGGCAGTGCCAAAGAATGCTCCAACTACCACACAATTGCACTCATTTCACACGCTAGCAAGGTTATGCTTAAAATTCTACAAGGCAAGCTTAAGCAGTATGTGGACCAAGAACTCCCAGAAGTGCAAGCTGGATTTAGAAGTGGCAGAGGAACCAGAGACCAAATTGCAAACATGTGCTGGATTATGGAGAAAGCTAGAGAGTTCCAGAAAGACATCTACTTCTGCTTCATTGACTATGCAAAAGCCTTTGACTGTGTCGACCACAGCAAACTATGGCAAGTTCTTAAAGAAATGGGAGTGCCTGATCACCTCATCTGTCTCCTGAGAAATCTCTATGTGGGACAAGAAGCTACAGTTAGAACTGGATCTGGAACAACTGATTGGTTCAAAATTGGGAAAGGAGTACGTCAAGGCTGTATATTGTCCCCCTGCTTATTTAACTTATATGCAGAATTCATTATGCAAAAGGCTGGGCTGCATGAATCCCAAGCCGGAATTAGGATCGCCGGAAGAAATATCAACAACCTCAGATATGCAGACGACACAACCTTGATGGCAGAAAGTGAGGAGGAATTAAAGAACCTTTTAATGAGGGTGAAAGAGGAGAGTGCAAAATATGGTCTGAAGCTCAACATCAAAAAAACGAAGATCATGGCCACTGGTCCCATCACCTCCTGGCAAATAGAAGGGGGGGAAATGGAGGCAGTGAGAGATTTTACTTTCTTGGGCTCCATGATCACTGCAGATGGTGACAGCAGTCATGAAATTAAAGGACGCCTGCTCCTTGGGAGAAAAGCAATGACAAACCTAGACAGCATCTTAAAAAGCAGAGACACCGCCTTACCAACAAAGGTCCGTATAGTTAAAGCCATGGTCTTCCCAGTAGTGATGTATGGAAGTGAGATCTGGACCATAAAGAAGGCTGATCACCGAAGAATTGATGCTTTTATGGTGCTGGAGGAGACTCTTGAGAGTCCCATGGACTGCAAGAAGATCAAACATATCCATTCTTAAGGAAATCAGCCCTGAGTGCTCACTGGAAGGACAGATCCTGAAGCTGAGGCTCCAAGACTTTGGCCACCTCATGAGAAGAGAAGACTCCCTAGAAAAGACCCTGATGTTGGGAAAGATGGAGCGCACAAGGAGAAGGGGACGACAGAGGACGAGATGGTTGGACAGTGCTCTCGAAGCTACCAGCATGAGTTTGACCAAATGCGGGAGGCAGTGGAAGACAGGAGTGCCTGGCATGCTCTGGCCCAGGGGGTCATGAAGAGGCGGACACGACTAAATGACTAAACAACAACAACAACATATCTATGTAAGCAGAGCCCCTGAGTAGACAGTGGGTTGGTTCAGAATAGACTCAGTGAAATCAACAGGACAAGTCTGGATCCTACCCAAAACATTTCTCACATGATTAAGTATCCCATGATTATTATTATAATAATGAAACAGCAGTTGCAGGGGAGATTTGGATCTGGGTCATGGTACACAGGAAGAGGGACTCCCTCTTGGCCTTGCACCATTTCCTCTGCACTGAAAATTGCCCGCCAAAAAACTTCTGTTTGCCCTTCAACATGCTACTACAACTTGCAGCAAACCCGCTTTTTAAAAAAAAGTCTTTTTGCTGTTAGGAAAGCAATGAGAGAAATATACAGAGAAATATGTAGGGTGAACAAATGATTAATGGGATGACATATGAACATACTCAGGATGTTTAAACATGTAGTCAAGACCATATAACACAGGTCCTAAATGATCTACATTGGCTCCCAGTCCCAGTACGTTTTGAGCACAATTCAAATTGTGGGTGCTGACCTTTAAAGCCCTAAATGGCTTTAGCCAGATGAATTCAGGATGAACGCTCATTGTCATATAACCTCCCCACAAACAAATCTGACTGAATGCTCGATAAAGATCAGATCTAGACTACCCGGCATGCAAGTGTCTCACAAGCAAAATCAGGGTAAATGCTCAACAAATTGGTCAACTGGAGGAGCCTAGAGTGACACTGTATAGTGTTTGAGGCAGCAGATCCAGACATACTGAATTCTCTGAGTTTTCACCAAATTCAGTATATATAACTGTTAGAAGAGGTATAAAAAGAGATTCAAACCCGATGGATTCAATGAGAAAATGAAGGTGCTTACACATTTGTCCAAGAGGAAAATCAAGAGGCTTAAACACTTGGCAGTTTGGCCCGAGGAGTGTATTTGAAAGAGAATGAAATAGGAAGTTAGCTTCATGAAATGAAGTGCGGGAGGGGAGTTCATTGGATCAAGTTAGAACAGAAACCACTGAAGGAACTCAGAGATGGCAGGGCTGTTGTCTACAAGAACAAAAAGAAAACACCAAGGAACCAAGTGAAACATGAATGTACTGAAAGCTATGATCAAAGTGATACATTGGAATGTCTCAAATGATCACAGAAAGCAAAAAGAAAAAAGAAAAGGGGGAGTATTGTGAGAAATTATTTAGTACCAAAGAGAATGTTCACTTCTAAGTGGGATGAATTAATCACGCTGCTGATTGGTGGGAATACCCTTGGACAACATCTTTTGTATAATGTATTCAACACACACATACACACGCACACATGGTCTAGAATTTTATCGTGGATGAGGGACATGAAACAACAAAAATAACCCAGCTAAGCAATAATAGCTGCAAGCAAATTGGAGGAGTGGGTACAAAACGAAATAATAAAGCAGCAGTAAGTAGGAATATGTTTAAAGTAAGAATAGGATCATGAAGATAAGAATAATTAGTAACAAGACTGGCAATTACAGAGTGTTTTTAGAGTATCTAAAGTGTCTCATAGTGACATAGAAAGCTGCCTTATACTGAAGTGGTACTGGTTTGTCTAGCTCTTTACTGCCTACATTAAGGATGAGGGACTTCTCTCTCTCCATATGTTGCTAGATTGCAGTCCCCCTTAGCTCTACACAGGGATGGTGGGAACTGTACTCCAGCAATATCTGAAGGCTGAGACATTACCCAGCCCCTCATCAGTTCCATCCACTCCAACATCACAGGCACCAAAATCAGGATGCTCCTTTTTAAGTCCCGAGCTCTCTCGCACATGCACAAGAGTGTGAGACCAAAAGACATTCATTCCGTGCTCTGGTGTGACCCACCTGAGTTGTGCCACTGTATGAGACTGAAAAAGGAGTGTCTTCCAGTCAGACGCCATCTGGCACAACCCAGCTGACTCATGCCAGAGTGAGTGTCTTTTGGTCCAGTGTTCTGACGTAAGCCAAATGACTCACACCAGAGCACCAGACCAAAAAATGGGAGATTCCAGGATCCCGTCAGAAGCTGGGATTGGCTTCTTTAATTCCAGGATGTCCTACTTAAAATGAGGTGGTTGAGTGGTATGCTATTCTAACTATCAGTAGCTCTGCAATGTGTTAAGTCCTTGCTGCTACTGCTGCTGCTGCTTCTATATTTATTATCCCAGCTTTTTCCAAGCCAGCGACTCAGGGCAGCTTACAGATAAAATAGAAGAAGCTAAAACACAGGAAAGTAATAAAACGCCAACAGATTTAAATATATCTTTCTCCCTCATATCTATTAAAACTATAGTAGAGCTGCCGAACGTCTGGAATTTCCCGGACGTAGCCGGGATTCGTCTGTCAAAAATGGTGTCCGGGTGAAATTTTCAGAAGTTGGTTTAAATGTCCAGGAAAATGTCCAGGAAAACCCAGACACATGGCAGCCCATATTTAAAGTGTTGATTTTTTAAAAACGATTTTCTGAAAAATAGCTCAAAAACTACATTTGGGGGGGGGGGGAATTTGCAAACAACTCCCCCCCAAAAAAAGTTCAATTGCTTTTGTGTCCAGATTTTCACTTCTTGAAATATGGCAACCCTAAACTATATATATTAACAACAATGAAAACATCGCAGCACCAGCCCATTCCTTAAACGAGGGAGCCATTTAACTTCTCAAGGATAAGAGTGCCAAAGTCTGGGAGCAGCCACTGAGAAGGCCCTCTCCTGTGTCTCCACCAAGCACGCCTTTAAAGGAGATGGGACTGAAAGAAGGCTCTCACCCAAAGATATCAGAGCCCAAGCAGGTTTGTTGGGAGAGTACAATCTTTAACTGGTGATTTTTGGGACTGAATCTAGAATCTTTGGCATGTAAGGCATGTGATGTATTACAGAATGCCCCGTGTATGCACCATGTTCTTATAGAACCTCCATATCATTCATTCATACATAACAGTTTTAATGAAGTAACTTCAATTCCCATGGCTCTAGTTTGGAGAAGCAAGATGGATAGACCACTTTTGTTCTGTAGGAAAGCTGACTCAAGATTGGTTCTACAGCCTCCTTTTGATGAGGCAGCATTAGGGATGTACAGAACAACCTAAGTCAGTTCTGTGTCATTTTCACTGGCACACAGTCATTGGTCTGCTCCCTCCCTTCCCTTTTTCTTTTCTTTTTTGCAGACTTGCAAAGGAACCTAAAGAAGGTTCTGTAAGAAACATAAATTTCAATGCACTTCAGTGCTTTTCAGTACAGTTTTCTCCATAAGATATGAACACTTTATACAAATTATTATTATTGTTATTGTTGTTGTTGTTGTTGTTGTTGTTGTTGTTGTTGTTATTATTATTATTATTATTATTATTATTATTATTATTATTATTACTTTTTGGATCCAAAACTGCATGGCAAAATTTGGAGAAGTGAGTAATCTGACAGATATAGTCATTTTGCATTTTGGAAGGTGCTGAAGGAATGGATTGGAAAGTGTGGGGTGGGTGAATGATTATTGGGAAGATGGGTCAATGCCACACAAGCAAGCCATGATGAGTGCAGGATGAGAGTTTGTTGTCTTATAACTGCCCTATAAAAATATATGTGAATGAATGGTCCATAAAGACCAGATGGAGCCTAACCACTGTGTAAGCTTTGTGCAAGCCAGCTAGGATGAATGCTCAATAAATAGGTCATCTGGAGGAGCTGCCTATCTCACTTCTCATTCTCATCTACCCATCTTATCTCTGTAACAGCCTTATGGGTTATGCATTACATCAAATCATAGAATTATAGAGTTGGAAGGGACATTGAGGGCCATTTAGCCCAACCCCTTGGTCTTTCCTTTTAGTTTTAGGGGAAGCTTTGCTTTTTTCCATTGCTTCCTCCAGAGGCTTTTCTTTCTACTACATCCCAAGTTATTCACACTCTGCTCCTGCATATTTGAGTAAACATTCTAGTTTCGGGGCCAACTCTATTAGACAGACAGCAGCCTGTCCCCTGGCAGAACACAGCAGGATTTCAGTGCCGGGAGAATTCCTCTGCACTTGAGCTGATCCCCCACCCCCAATCTTTCACATTCCAGAAGCTCTTGTTTCCTGAACACAGAGAAGTGGTTTACAGATGTCTGTAGGAACATGTGCCCCAAGCAAGCATGGGAACCGGTGTGTTTGTCTGTGACAGCACAATTATGGATTATCAGCAGGGATTTAGAAATAAGGGCTTATGCCTGTGAAGGATAGGAGATATAATTTACCTGGACTTTAAGCAAAAAGCTTTTAACACTCATCTGCAAGGTCAGTAGTATGTCATATGGAGTGAATTACTTGAACAGATTAAGAACCCATTTCGATGTCAAAAAGAAAACCCCTGAGTGGTCTGCACTCTGTAAGTGTATTTCAGGACAGAAATGTACTTTCCCCAAACCTATTTTTAGCACAAGTGGGTATCAGAAAGTTTGAAAAATAGCCACTGAGCAATCTTGCTGAGTCCCTTGTACTTTAGAAGGAAGACTCTTGAAGGGAAGGTAGGATGGACTTATAGAATGCAGGAACAAAACATGCATTCAGAACGATAGGTGTAAATGGTTTATGGTGCCAAAAATACTTTTAAAATATATCTAAATACAATAGCGCACCTCAGGAGTGAAACAACTCCAGCAGAATAATTTTTATTACTCATTCAAATGGGGGGGGGGATCTACAAGTTGAAGTGCAAGTGTGTGTGTGTGTGTGTGTGTTTAACTCAGAAATGTGATAGCAACAACACTTTCATGCCAGCTACCGCTCTATTCTAGGGCATATGCTATATAGCATATGTAAAACGTACAAGCTGTGTTTCCAAAAAAAGTGAAAGGGAAAAGTAGGGAAAAGAGAAAGGAGTTTTTCTATAGTTGCTTATTCTACTGGCTGAGGAGCTGGCACAATCAAACAAAAGGGGTAATCTTATGAAGGGACACAATGTGCATTAGATGTCCCCCACCAGGATTTTGCTAGCAAGCTAATACCTCAAAGGGCCAGTTCCCCAGAATCCCAGAGGGAGCAGATCAGAGCTCTGACAAGCCACGAGATTAGCCTGGCATGTGGTTGCTCTTTGAGAGGCAGTTCATTAGCTGATCATTGACAAACATGAGAAGCAACATCCATGAAAGACATCAACCTCTCTCTCTGTCTCTTTCTCTCTTTTACAAAAGTCTCCAACGACTTTTGCCTTAGCTGACTATCTCTGACACTGAATCTACTCCTGCTAGTTACCACCATTGTGCTTTGCTTTGCAACATGATGTATTTAGCAGCTAAAGGAAAGTTTATGGCATTTAGGGTTTTGGTTCTTTTTAGTTTAGAAGAAAAGGTGTGTAAGGGGGCATGTGATGGATGCCTCTATGATTCTGCATGTGGAGGATGTAGGTAGAGGGGGGGGGCGGTCCCAGTCTCTCATAATATTAGAACTCTGTGTCATCCAATTAAACTGAATGTTGGAAGATTTAGGAATATAAAAGAAGACAATTCACATGGCACATAATTTAACTATGGAATTTGCTCCTGCAAAATATAGTGATGACTAACAATATGGGTTGCACTAAAGGGGGATTAGACAAATTCATGGGGGACAAGACTATCAACGGCTATTTGCCATGATATTCAAGTTCAAGTTCATAAGTTTATTGTTGTTGCCAAAGGCCAAGACAAACTTGTAGCAATAGTATCAATGAAATAATATAGAAGATATTCCAAAAAATAAACCAACATCCCTGATCATAGAACCATAGAATCGTAGAATTTAGAGGGACCCAAGGGTCATCTAGTCCAACCCCTTGCAATGCAGGAATCTGAGGTAAAGCATCCATGGTAGATGACCATCCAACCTCTGCTTAAAAACCTCCAAGGAAGTAGAGTCCACAGCCTCCCAAGGGAGACTGTTCCACTGTCAGACAGCTCTTACTGTCAGAATGTTTTTCCTCATGTTTAGTTGGAATCTCCTTTCTTATAACTTGAAGCCACTGGTTCAAGTCCTACTCTCCATAACAGGAGAAAACAGGCTCGTTCCCTCTTCCATGGGACAGCCCTTGAGATATCTGAAGGTAGCTATCATGAATGGGAGGAGATGATACCAGAGTCACCAACAAGCTTAATTATTTCTTGATTTCAGATTAAATCTCTGACTCACCAAACCAACTTAAAAGTGATTTTATCTAACTCACTTTTCCCAATTTCATTTTGCAGCCAGTGCATAGAGGGCCACTCTCTGTGTTACGAAGCTCTTTCTGTCTCACAAAAGAAACTGAACTATTTTTGCTGGGTTGTACATACTGGCTTGTGGAAACAAATGTTTCAGACAGTGATCTGTTGTGTCGCTATATAAGGGCAGGATAACAGATAATGACTGATGTCTTCCACCTGAGGCTGACCAGAAATGCAAAGTCTGTCTGCATACTGAAGCCTTTTATTCTGGCCGTACTTGCCACGATGCCTGTGTTCTACCTTTAGTGCTGGAGGTAGTCTGCTAGTGAATACTGGGAATCACAAGTGGGATGAGCAAAGAACTACAGCAGTCATCAAATACCTACATGAGCAACATGGCACATGTGAAAAGGACTCAGAACAAGATCTCAAAATCACCTGGGAGAACAGTAAAGTATTAACCTATCACCAAAAACACAGCAATGCAGGCAGCAATGGGTTTCGTAGGGAGAGCATTTTCATCTGGAAGGGGAGATAGCTGAAAATGCCCTCCTTCTTTTGCCCATCTGCTGAGACCTAACTCAATGGGCATACAAAGAAGGGCTTTTGCAGAAGTCCTGAGGATACGGACAGGAACATCCACGGAGAGATGTTCAGCTAAGTACTGAGGTCACAAACCACGTAGGATTCTGTAGGTCAAAGCCAGCCCAATGAATTTGGCTAGGAAACAAGTTAGAAGTCAATGCAAGTGAGACAGGGCCAGCATTTTCATATTGCTCCATGCAGGAGTCTTTAAAAAATTAAGTAAAAGCATACCCTATGACCTTGGTTGCTCAAAAGAAATCCTTTCTTAAAGTTGCCTTTCTCATCTCTTTCTAACACATAACCAAGCAGCATTATGAAAGTGTCAACATAATTACGTTTTTCAATCAAATCCTGCCTCCGGCAGCCTTATTACCATTCCGAAACTATGATTTATTATGTACCGAGTCAACCGCAGATGTAACCTTCAATCTAATAGGGTTTCTTCCATTTTCAAAGCTGACTCCAAACCTAATTCATTCTTTAGCTGTGTTTGTGATATTTAGCTCTTGATGGAATAAGGTGTTACAAGCAATTTTTTAAAAAAAGAAAAAGAAATCACACATTCTATTCCATCTGGCATGAGGCAATTTTGCTTTTTGGAAAACCTGCAAATGGTTGTTAAATCAACAGGTGTGGCCATGTGTTAGGACACTTAAACTATTGATGCTTTATTTATTCTAGGCTTCACAGCTGTATTCACAGATTGACATCACAAGTTATTTGCATACTCTACTATCTAAAGAGACATGGATTTTTTTTTGTTTAGAAGGCAGGGGAATAACTGGCCTTTGCTCAGCTGACTAAAGGAATCAGATGTGATGTAGAACAGAAAATTATTTTAGCTTGCCATAATATTAACTTTTCAATTATATACTGCACATCCTTAAAAGAGCTCAGGTACTGACAGGGATGAGGAAATTGAGACCTTCCAGGAAGAAGTGGCTCATCCAGGTAGGGTGGAGCTGCTTTGCTACTTTACCAGAAAGTAGACACTGTTTGTTTTTTCGCTCCAGAGCTTTCCTATGAAAAGCCCCATTTTACCACTGCAATCCACTGGAAACCCAAACTGCCATTTCCTCCAGTTAAACTTTAAAGAGTGGGTTTATGTGGGGAAAACTCTGGGGTGAAAAGAAAAGCGTTCAGATGCAGAGCTTTAAAGCATGAACCTCTGCCTGGAAAGCATGGGGCAAAAGGCAGGTGGGTATAAGACCTTATTTATTTGCAGCTTGCTTAACTGGAGCTGTTGTTATTGGCATCTCTCTGTCTTGGGAGACTATGGAGGAGTGCGCCTTCAGGATTAAAGTGAAACCACTGGAGAGTTACAGCGCCTGCTGTGGCTGTAGAGAGACATGGGAGAGACATGTTTTGTTGCAGCTAGGGCAGATGAAGGCGTCCGGTTGTGCTGCTGCAGATGCACCCTGGTGTTTCTTCTCTCTGCGCTCCTCCCAGAGGTCATTCCTCCTCTGGTCACTGCTATGGATGCAAGACCTGACCGATTGTCCCCAGGCACTGTGGTCATCTGCACATGGCCAGCTTAACTTGTGAATAGTGTTTGTTCCAAAAACTTGCAAGAAATCAGTCTTTTAATGTTGCAACTCCTATTTCCTGGAATCCTCTGCCTATTCCCCAAGGCACCTTCATTGTTTGTTTTCCATGCATGCTAAAAACATATTTGTTTCAGCAAGCATTCCCAGACATTTGTTACTGCTTCTTTAAAAAAAAAAGTTATGTTGGTTTTATCTATATTTTGGTAATTTTATTGGGAAGTATGCATCATTGCATCCTGTCAATGCAAAGATTTCCACCTGTGCAATGGGTCTTTCCCCTCTTTCCTTCCTCTGAGTGTGCCCAAACCTGCTTGAGAACCCCTAGAGGATTGGAAGAACCCCTAGAATGGATTTTGGGAGGCATAGGAAAGGAAAGTCTCATTGTGCAAGCAGAAATGGCAGAAATGGCACCCTTGTGCTGGCAGGGTGCATTGCTAAGTGCTGCTTTGGATACAACCCGTTGTGACTACTGTTTTTAAAGTCTGTTTCACTTGCTTTTAAAAATTAATACTGTCTACCATTTTACGTAAACTGTTTAGAGATATTTTGTGATCAAGTGGTGTTTAAACCTTGATAAATAAATAAACAACCACAGATGTGTCACAAACTAAGACAAGTGCTGCCTGACTCAGACAGAAGATTCATATTGTTTCCTGCAATCGCCTTTGGGAAGCCCACAAACATAGCAAGATGGCAACAGCCCTGCCCGCAATATCACCTCCCCCAGCAACTGTTATTCAGAAGTATGCTAAATATTGAAACTGCACAGAAACTCACACACTTCTGCAAGGCCATTATTCCCCCCCCCCCACAAAAATGGGAGATTGCTGTTAACTTGAGGTGGGCTGCAAAATCTGCATGTGTTTTATGGAGGTTGGTGTCTTACCTTAATTGAAAATCAAATAGGAGCTGTTGTTCTTCTGTTGTGGAACAATGAGCTTGACTGCAATGAGAAAGTTGGCTATGTTTTCTGTCAGTAGCATATGGTGGGAGGGATGTTGCCACTCACCTGACCTCCACATTGCTGCTGCTTTCAGGGAGGGAGAGGAGCAAGGTCGCAACAAGGTCAACAAACTGCAAAGACACCAGTGGGAGTGCCAAATTGTCCCCACCAGTACATTTTCCCAGTACCAACCTTGTCTTGGCCTTTACTGATGGATGAAGAACTTGAGTTTCCATTTCTGAAAAACTCTTTAATGTACAAATCTGAGTGGTACATAGAGAAGGTTAAGGGCCCAGCAGGTGAAGTGCTTGGCTAAGTGTAAGCTGCAACATTGATCCAAGAAGCTGCACACACCCTGCCTCTTCCCTTTGAAGAGTGGGCCATACCAAAGCCTTGACGTGGCAACTAGTAGGTGTTTCTGCTTTGGGCAAGCAAATAGGTGTTTCTGTGAGTGGGTGGGGCCTGTGAAGCTTGTTCCTGTTGGCACTGGCATCTCTTTGCCCTTGGCAATGGGGTGCTAGCTCAGCACACACTGAGTCCCACTCGCCAGATCATCACCTTGTCATAGTGAGTGGACTTGCACATTCTTATGAACCCTGTGAGCGAAGCCGTCAGGAGTCTTGTACCCCCAGTAGGGGCAAACAAAGTGGTCATGGGGAGAGGAGCTAAACAAAGAATGACCCAAGAAGTCCTCAATGGCGGAAGAGGCAGAAGATAACTAGTGATATGTTACAAGAGCTGAAAAGGCAGATGAAGGCTGCAGCAGATAAGAGACTACCAGTCATCATGTTACTCATGTCATCAGAATAGAGCCCTTCTGCAAAGACTGTGCATTAATCAGCATGCACTGATCTCCACACATAAAACAAATTCACGCACAGGTATCTTCCAAAAACCCATCTGCATGGAAGACAATCTTACTCAGCCACAAGTGATCACCATGATCCCTTGTCCTCAATGCACTACATTTCAATCAGGCATGTCCAATAGGTAGATTGTGATCTACTGATAGATTGCGGGGTGTTTCTGGTAGATCCCCAAGGTAAAAAAACAACAACTGTGGTGGTGGCTCCCTAAAAAAAGGTCAACAACTTTGCCTTTCCCAAAAAAGCTCAATAACGACAATGGGTAGATCACTGCCAGTTTTTTTTATACTGTGAGTAGATAACAGCCTATTGGGAGTTGGACATCCGTGGACTACATCATAGTCACAACACCCTGCAGCGCCCCCTAGGCTCAGTGTGGTGGAACTGGTTGTGCTGCCCCAAATCTGCCTCTGAGCTCAGTATCCAACTTGTTCTCAGGCGCTTGCCCCAGGAGAGGCTCTTTAATAATAATAATAATAATAATAATAATAATAATAATAATTATTATTATTATTATTATTATTATTATTATTATTATTATTTATACCCCGCCCTCCCCGGCCAGAGCCAGGCTCAGGGCGGCTAACACCAATAAAATCACAGTAAAAGCATAATGGGGGGGGGGGATACAGGTTAAAATCAAGACCATAAGGGGAGGGAAACATAAGGGTCAGACTGAGTCCAAACCAAAGGCCAGTTAGAACAGCTCTGTCTTGCAGGCCCTGTGGAAAGATGTCAAATCCCACAGGGCGCTGGTCTCTTGTGACAGAGTATTCCACCAAGTCAGGGCCAGTACTGAAAAGGCCCTGGCCCTAATTGAGACCAATCTAACCACCTTGCAACCTGGGACCTCCAAAATGTTGTCATTTGTGGACCTTAAGGTCTTTCATGGAGCATACCAGGAGAGGCGGTCCTGTAGGTACGTGGGTCCTAGGCCTCATAGGTCTTTAAAGGTCAAAACCAGCACCTTAAACCTAACCCTGTACTCCACCAGGAGCCAGTGCAGCTGGTATAGCACCGGGTGAATGTACTCCCATGGCGAGGCCCCCGTAAGGAGTCTCGCTGCGGCATTCTGCACCCACTGGAGTTTCTGGGTCAGCTTCAAGGGCAGCTCCACGTAGAGTGAGTTACAATAATCAAGCCTGGAGGTGACCGTCGCATGGATCACTGTGGCCAGATCAGGGCGAGAAAGGAAAGGGTACTGAGTGACAAGAGGGGCTGGCAGCAGTGGCAGCAATAGGCCTTTGGAGGGGGCTGACTAGAGGAGTCCAGTGTCACAGTGGTAAGACCCTGCTCTGACAACCCACTTGAACCTTTCCCAGGATCCAGCTTCTGACCTCCCTGATCACTGGCCCCTCTGCCAGCTCTGACATTCCTTGAGGCGCTAATGCTACTTCCCTCAACCCACTCTCCTCTGGGTTGTCTAACTCTAACTCCCTGATCTATGCCTCTACCTATTTGGGATATGCCCACCCACTCCATGACAACTCCATGGACTTCATGGCAAATGCTCTCCCCCTTCTCCTCTAACCTCCCAGTAAGCAGCAGCAGCAACGCAAGTAACTTGATATCAGCTGAGCAGCAGCACCCCGTGATGCCATGTGCTAACATGGAAAATATAGATAGGTTCCTCCTTGTAGTCATCAAAACTGGGCCACAATCATTAAAGGGAAGCTGAGTTCTGAATCAAAATTGTCTGTATCCTTTACAATGTCTGATCATGCATTTTGTTATACTCCTGTTGAATGTAAGTGGCTTTTGTTACACTTCTATTTTAAAAGGGAGGAAGTTTGTGCACGCATTTCCTTTGGGTTTTCTACCTCTTTGCTGTGGTTGTTTTGATGGTATTATACTGTCCTTTATGTGTGTGTTTTTCTGTAGATAAAATAAAATGAAACCTGGGCTGTTGAGAAGCCACTGCTAACACGATGTGTTTTGAAAAGTTCAGTATCTCTCCTCTTCCTCTGAAACTTGGTGACATTTTAAGTGGGAGACTAAAATCTGAAGTAAAAGCTGCCTCTGATATGGAACCTGAGCATTCTCCAGATGAATCAACATCTATTAAAAGGCTCCAAGCTCTTCCTTCCGCTGTTCCTTTCATTCCTGGCAATGATCAGATAATGAAAAGATGGGAAGTAATTGATGGACAACATAAAAATAGAGTTTTCAAAAAATAATGATTGGATTTAAGCATAAATCTGCACAATTATTTCCGTGTAGCAAGAGCAGAGCTAATAATAAAGGCTTCACATTAAATACCAATGTCATATATTTATGCTATCATGGAGAGTGAATGCATTCTTTACATCCCATTTGGAAAATTTATTATCTACTTATTTTTCACTGCATGACCCAGCAGTACCAGTGGGATGTGTGTGTGTGTTAAGAAAGCATCTTAGATTTATTATATTTGTTGCTTCATATCCTCTGCTAATGTAAAACAGTTACATTTTAGCAGTTTGAGATCAAAATACTGAGTACACGTAGGTAGAAATAAGCTCCATTTAAATGAATGGGACTTCCTTTCATGTATTTGATCCATTGTAGCGCCATTTAAGACAGAACAATTTAAGACTTTCTTTACTAAGGTCTAGACTGATGATGGAACACTGTGGCCTTTCAGACGTTGTTGAACCCTGCCATAACTTCCCCAGCCCACATGCAACACTTGGGGTACTTTAATTCAAATCTCTGATCTCCATCCCATAGGACTTTTTGACAATTCATTACCAGCCTATCCCCAACACTTGTGGCAATTTACTATGGAACCAAGTAGCTGCTAGATTAAAAAGGTAAAGGGACCCCTGACCATTAGGTCCAGTTGTGACCGACCCTGGGGTTGCAGTATTCATCTCGCTTTATTGGCCGAGGGAGCCGGCGTACAGCTTCTGGGTCATGTGGCCAGCATGACTAAGCCGCTTCTGACAAATCAGAGCAGCACACGGAAACACCGTTTACCTTCCCGCTGGAGCGGTACCTATTTATCTACTTGCACTTTGATGTGCTTTCAAACTGCTAGGTTGGCAGGAGCTGGGACTGAGCAATGGGAGCTCACCCCGTCACGGGGATTCGAACCACTGACCTTCTGATCAGCAAGTCCTAGGCTCTGTGGTTTAACCCACAGCACCACCCATGTCCCAGCTGCTAGATTAGGTAGGAACAAATTTGTGGTGGCAAAGAAACCACCAGATGCCTCGTGCATGAAAAATGTGGGTGGCTAAATCTGCTTTTCATCTCCGTTGCAGTGCAGGGAGAGGTTGTAAACTTCCACAGTAAGCCCAGAGGGGTGATGGGGAGATCACCACACCACAGTCCTGGGTTTAATGGGGAGATTTAACCCTTTCCCAGTACTGGACAGCTCTGCTATGGAATCAACTTTATGCAATACCAGAATGAGACTGCACAGTACAGAAACATCATAACTCAAGGGCAGCTAGGAATTCATTTAAAACTGGAGTATGTGAGACATCAGCCAATGTAATTGTGTACTATTTACCACATGCATGTATGAATATTACTGTGTGTGTAAAGGGGGAAGCTTTCTATCTTGCACGGCAGAAGCAATATTGCTTAGAGCCTTGAAAAAGCGACTGACTACCCATTCCATTACTGGACAAATTGTTAATCAATCAGTAGATAACAGGAACCAGGCAAACATTATTTCCATGCATATTCTATGCATTTTGATAAGGGTCCCTTCTAGAGGAAATTATCCCAGCAGTTAAATAACTAAACATGGAGCATCACTCTAGTGCAGATAAGAATCATGTTAAGATACAGAAAATGGACCGTTAACAATAAACGCTAAGAAAGGAAGCCAAGTACTACTAGAGGTAGTTTAAAGATAGCTCAGAAACAGCAAGCTTTCGTTATGCATATTTTAGTTTCTTGAAAGAAGCTGCGTAAAAAAAAAAATGGCAATGAAGTGGCATTCGAATAGACCAGGTGGGTCATGGCTAAGGGGGGGGGGATCTATTTTTAGCTAACTTCCCATTCAAACATACACATTTCCACATTTTCCCACTCATGAATCACAACGAAATTTCTTTAACATATAAATATGAAGTAAATAAGGCAATTTGTTTAACTTAGGCTGTAACCCTGTGCATGTTTATTTAGAAGTGCCACTGAGTACAAAGGGGCATAATTACTCAAGTAACTATGCCTGCCTTGCTCTTTTCCATGGCCACTCACTGTCCAAGCAAGCAAGCAAGCAGGTGCTGGCTGAGTGACCATTCAAGGAGCCCAGAGCCCCGGTGGGTTCTGGGAACTAGAGAGCCCCAGCAGCCCACAGGGTGGGATGAGGATTCCTGCATCAGGGCACCTGGTTTACACCTCCTTAAAATTGTGTGCTCAGGGCCATAGTCCCCCTGCATCCCCCACACTACACCCCTGTACGTTGGTGGGCTGGGTTTGAAGGTCTGGAGAGAATCCCATTGGGCCAGAAAGAGAGGGCTTGAGTACCACATTTAGTTCCTGGGACTGAGGTTCCACACCTCATTTTTTAAAAAAAGTCTCAGGCTGAAATCCTATACTTTTTTTTTTTAGATGTGTAATTAATATAACATTTTTTCCCTCAAAAACAGACGCATCATAGCATCACTTTGGACAGTAAATGGCAAGCAACTTTCAGGTCTTAGCCCCACTTGCCCACCCCAAAAAATATCCAGGCAGCTCTTCATCACAGGGCAAGTAAAACTAAGCTCCAATTCCTTAGGGTGGGGGATGCAATAATTTGCAGGGTCAGCACCCATGTGTCTGTATTATGAGCTGGGAAAGAACTCCCAGGAAACAGATTTCCGAGAGAGCTGGTAAATAGAGAGCTAACGCAGAGCTGAGAGGGATTTGCTTGTCATTCCTTACTGCTAGCTACCCAAATCTTTTGCTCCAGCAATTACAGCTGATGAAACAAGTGATTTGGAAAATCCTGCTTAATTCAGAAAGAGTTCACAGGGGAATCAGACTTGCCAAAGACTTTAAATTGGGATAACTTTCTTGTTGACGAAGGTATGAATTGTGCCTGCACCATCTTTGACAAGCTGCCGAACTTGGTACTAATTGATAATATTTGCCTTTCAGCAACTTTTGCAAGTGATCAAGGAAACATCATTCTGATATTCAAATTTAACGTTCATTGCAAGAAGTTTGTTTCCAGAGGCGTTCCACAGTTGTCAGAAGCGGCTGCCACTTTGTCTAATTGAAATCAAAGAGTGAAAACATATTATGCAAAACATGATCATCACAATAAACTATATAGCTTCATCAATATATACATTGTGGGGTTGTTGTTGTTTTTTTAGTAAATCTTGCATAGCTAACATCTGTTTCACCATAGTCATGGGTATTAATCATCTTGGGAGGAGGATACTTTCCCTTTATGTGTGCGTTTGTGTGTTTCATTTTAAATTGCAAATCAGGATTCTAATGACTTTCTTTGGTTTCTCATAAATAAAGTAGAAGAAACTGGTATCATATTAAAAAGTCTGGGTCACATTCACCCACTATTCATTAACTGTCTGATCACCTATCACGTGTCTGTGCATAAAATGGTTCATGCACACTGTTCTAAAAGCATTCAAAGAAGAACATTCAGCTCAAAACTCAGGGGCTGAGATTTTGGAAGAGGCAAGCCTGGATAGTATATCTGGAGGAACAGCAACGTTTCTTAAGGAGCCTTTTTTGTAGGATGACTTCTCCTTGGTGGTGACATTCAGTATATTTTGGAGTAGCTGTTTATTTCTACCTGTGGCAGTGATGGAAGTAGAGCTCTTATCAACAATTGTCACCCATCCGTCTTGAGAGATAATGGAGTCCAGGGGTGAAATCAAACTGCTGTGTCAGCAGCACAAAAGTGACCTCCCTGGGGCGCAAGCCTAGGCAGTGTGTATAGAAGTCCTGGGCTGCCCAGCCAACAAGACCGCACGCTCAGCCTCACTGATGTGGTCCAAGGGAAAGCAGAGCAATATGTTTGGCACTAGCTTTGCTGCATGAGCTGCCAGGAGGAGGCGTACGAGGCACCATCCAACTGTCTTAGGCAGCCAGTCCCTGGTACATTGCCTGGACAGCTTAACCATCCAATGTCTGGGGCAAGTGTACCCGGCTTGCCCCCAGCATCTGCCTGGTCTTAAGGACTCCACTCCAGATTTCTGTGGGGTTTACCCCTTAGCCTTTTCTTCTCTTGAAGATATCCCACAAGGCAGTGAAAGATTAGGATCAGAGTTTCCCATTGGATGGGCTACCTTCTCACGTTGACAAGCCTCTCACTTCCCCACGTGCAGAAAATGCCTTATTGACCATTGGACCCACTATTGGTCTTGTCCACTGAGCCCGCCAGAGCCTGTCTTCACATGCAGGGCAAGTCCCTAACTCACTGGAGGTCTGAGATGCATGGGTTACCTTCAGCTGGTTTAGCTGGCCAGTCCAAGTCATTCCATGGATGTGGCCACTGTCACATGCTGACAGCTTCTAGGAGGCATAGGTGAGAGCTGAGTGCAGGGTGAGGCCCAGAGATGTGGTACAACATGTCCCTCACCAGTGCTACTACTCCCCTAACACCCTATACAACAACAGCTGGCATATATTCTCCTCTTTTGCCATAATGGCTCAGACATACGATTAAATCTTGGCTGAGGTCTCCCAAGCAAGTTCTATGGCTATGTGGAGATTAGCACCTTGGTCTCCTCAGTCTACTCCAGTATTAGTACCAAGGCCATCTTACCCACAGGCACCAAGGGTGTGGGGCACCCAGGCGCCGGACTCTCAGGGGTGCCAGGCCTAGAGTCCAGGGCCCGAGAGTTGAGTCTGGGGAAGAGCCCACCTGTTGGATGGAGTGCTGCGGCAGGCTCATCTGCCGTGGGCGGCTCTGTGCCGTGAGTTTGGGGGCGACTGAGCCAGCGAGATGCTGAGGCAGCCAGCCGGCTCCACCCTCCTGTGCGCCTGGGACTGCATGGGCAACCTGGGGGGGGGGAGCACGCCAGGCAGATCTTTGCACCTCGGCGCTGCATATACTTAAGACAGCCCTGATTCGTACTATTGCAGCTCACCTCATTTTATAACCTGCCTGAGTCCTTGATGGAGGGCAGGCTTGCACGATCTGTGACTCACTAACCTATACTTCATTCAGACAGAGCACGCGCACACACACACACCATTTTCCCAACCATCCCTTCCTTGCCTGACACTAAGAACATAAGAATAGCCCTCCTGGATCAGGCCAACAGCCCTTCTGGTCCAGCATCGTGCTCTCAAAGTGACCAACCAAGTGTCATTGAGAAACCCACAAGCAGGACCTGGGTATAACAGCCCTCTCTCCACTTGTGAGTCATAGTAACTGGAATAGAGAGGCAAAGTGCCTCTAACAACGTAGGTTATATATAGCCATCATGGCTACAGTTTACCATGTTGTGTGCTGGTGCTGGCCTACTTGTGAGACATGTTGTGTGCTGGTGCTGGCCTACTTGTGAGACTTGTGAGAAAATGATCCTGGATCTTTGCGTCTGTAGGTCACCAGTGGTGCAGTTCTGATGGAGTTTGTGGTGTGTTCTCCATATTTATATGAAGAGGAAGCTTTGAGGTTTCAACATAGCATCACAAATATTTCACTGGCATGTCCCTGTTAACATCCGCGGCAATTAAGTGGCCACAGCATCCCCAAAACATGGTGCATTTACAACCCTTTTCTTGCTGCAAGCACTTGAGTTAAGTAGCATTACCATGGCAACGGAGTGCGATATTTAAAGGCTCCGAGAAAGCTACATTTCAGCTGATAATTCATCCCAAGCTGCCATGTACTTTTCTCTCCATTATCCAAGACTGTGTTTAGCAAAAGCATTCAAAGCCTCCTGGTTTTTACAGCATAAAGCAAGGCTTCTCTTGACACATTATTTTGAAAGAATATCACCAAATATTCAGTAAACAAAAGTAGACCCTTTCTCTTCACATCAAAAACAATATATTTTAACACTTCAAAGACCACTGAGGTTTGTATTCTAACATGGGGGGGTGGGACTGGATCCCAGCATGATTTCTGTCATTTGAGGACTAATTCATATGCAGTGCTGACCATGGGTGGGAAATCCTCTTGACTTCTGAGCTAGTTGTCAGATTAGTTTATCTGCAGGAAGCACTCACCTACAGAGCACAGCAATAATCTAGGGGGCAACTCTTTATTCTAACCTTCCCATATGCTTGTAAAAGGAGGTGCTTGAAGTGAATAAATAGCTTTTCTGCATTGTTGTTGTTGTTGAAATTTGTATCTCACCCTTCCTCCCAAAGTATCTAAAAGCAATTCCAGTGATGATACAGCCTGGGGAAGACCTCTACCTTAAAAGGCTTGTTGAAAGAGGAAGATCTTTATAAGGTGCTGAAAGGGAAAAGAGATGGTACCTGTCTTACATTTAACGAGAATTCCAAAGGATATGTTCCACAACACTTAAGGCCTGATTCCCAACATGGTACAGAAGACGTGGGATAACCAGTATTATATAACCATTGTGCTTAAGTCTAATTAATGCATGAAGGGGTTAACTTCAGAGAGGAAGCTATTCTGCCAGGCTTAGCTATGCCACTTCCCCTCACCATGGTAGGAAACAGGTAATCAAGCCTATTGTTCCCCTTCTCCCAGTCTATCTGAAAAACTCAGTGTGTGAAAATGTTTGAGCTGGTTACTCCAGCTCAGCCATATCACTCTCACCAGTCACTCTTGAGTTCCTACATTAACAATTTAGGAACTTTCACCACTTTCTAACTAAGCTAAATTTTACTGCCGGTACAACCTTTTTGACTGGTGTATGGAAAAGCACATGAACCTGATCTTTGTAGAATTTGTAGGTAAACCACTTTTTAAAACTTACCAAATATGTGGTCTTTTCCTATGCTGGGGAAAGATGGAAATTTTGGAACTCACTTGGAATGGCTTGTTCTAAAGGTCTAACAGTCTGCATTTCCATACTTTATTTTGCTGCATACTTTGTGACTTTAAATATCTGCAGGGGTTGTGTCACCAAAAACTACTTGCTCTAAGTGTGGGTCCAGGAATTCTCCTTCCTATACTTCTTTTTTTGCACCAATAGAAGAGACTTCCTAATACCTGCATGAGGCCCACACCTGCAGAGTGCAGAGATTGATTGGGTAGATAAGGTGTGAGAGGATCTTAGCAAATGCAGAGAGCTTTAACAGCATTCAGGACACTTTATATACACTTCCTCATAATTTCTACAACAACCTGCAAGATTTTGGAGAAGATTGCAAGAAAACATCAATCAATAGTACTGCTGATTGAAAATGGATTGCCTGGGACCCCCTAGAATGTCGTGACAGGAAAAAGATGTGTCTCTAAGCCACCACACAACATTACTGTTCCCCTACATCCAAGCAGAAAGCCTTATGGGTCCCGCTATCTAACTATGCAACTTAACCCATCATGGTCTCCCTGGTCACCCAGGTTCTGCTGGAGAGGGGAGAGAAATTCAGCTTAGTCTGCATTATAATGCAAAACTTCCTACTTCATGTTTCCCACAATTACATGTGTACAAAAATGCAGCTATCTATCAAAACCCACACTTCTCTGAACTTTTCAGTGCAGCTCTCCAGTCATATAAGGTTTACAAACATATGTATGGGGGGGGTGCACAAAGATGCGCATCTTTGTGAAAATAACTTACCAAAAATGCATTATATTTGGGGGGGGGGGGGTTGCTTGTTAAAAATGTGTATATTAGGTAAAAATGCATAGAAGATGTGTTGGTTGGGAGAATTCATACTAGAATGCTGATTAATTTCTGTGTGGAATAAAAATAAATAAATCATAAAGTGATGGGGAAATGAGAAGAACTGAAATCTGGAAATATGAGAAACAGAAATTAGCCCTAGGCCCTGCCAAGATACCTGATGTTGAGCTCACACACCTCTAAATTGATTAAATTAGATGATCTCTCTCCTCGATATGAACCATGCAAATGGTGGGGGGTTGTGTGTGGTCTCCCACCTCTGAGCTGTTCAAGGACCACAGCTCACTGGCTGAGCATCTGCCTTCCATGAAGAAGATCCACAGTTAAATCCTTGGCAACTCCAGGTATGACTTGGAATACCCCCAACTGAAAACTTGGAAAGCCACAGCTAGTCCATATACATGATACTGATCTAGAGGGATCAATGATCTGATAAAATGCAGCTTTAAATGCATTTAAATGCAGCTGTGGATATATAGACTAAGTCTGTCTTAAACCAAAAGCTCATACAATGTCTCCAGAGCAAAGATGTGTCCCTCCCTCCATGAAAATGAACCCAGTTATTTTCTCATTAAGCCACCAAGCTTTTATTTTAAATCTCAGAGACAGCAAGAAGAAATTCTAAACACTGGCCTCTTTTCATGATTTCTCTTGGGATTTCAACCAGGCAGCTGAAGGCAGCTGCTCTAATTAGCACAGCAAACAGCAAGTTTGCTTAGAAGTAAGACTCAGGCAGAACGGGTGGGGGGGATGAGAAATATTTGTTGGTATGTCCACTGAAGTATATGGATTACGGCAAACCAAAGGGGAAACGAGCAATGTGGGAAGGATTTGTGGAAAAGGTTTCAGCTACAACAGGCAATCTCCCAGGGACCACAGGCAGGTAGGCAGGGCATAGGCAAAATTGGGTAGAATAAAGGATCTGGTAGGCTACATTCTAGCCATGAAAAAACCAGCAATTTTGGCATCTTTCCATACAGGCGGTCAAGAGCAATATTCTGAAGGAACATATCTGCCTAAATGAACATTCCCAGCAGGCTTTCCTACCTTCTGTGGAGGTATTTCAGTACTGCCATCTTCTCGGCCCTGTTGAGTGAGGATGTGAAAGGGGGTCTTCTCAGGGGCTGCTTTCAAATTGTGGCACACCCTTCCGCAGAAGGCTAAGCTGTCCCACTCTCTGCTTCCTTTCTCCAGCGGGAAAAGACTTTTTCGTTCCAACAGTCATTTGGCCTCAAACTGAGGTGGAGGTGGGGTGGGGGGGTGTTGTACTTTTATTCTTTTATTGTGCTTTTAAATGGTTGTAAGTGCTTTCAGGGCTGCTTTTAATAGGGTTATATTTTTAATTGCTTAAAATTATTTCTTTTTGTTGTGTGTGTGTTTAGTTGTATCTGTTTTAAATTTGTGCTGTGAAGTACCTTGGGCTTTGCATTGGGAGAAAGGTGGGTTATACAGTAAATACATAAATTAATAAGCATTTCACAACGGAAAGACACATTTCAGCCAGTCAATGAGGGTGCAGACTAGGGCTGCTCATGGGAGTGACCTGATGGGTGTCCATCCAGGGTCAGATAGGGAAAGCCTGAGGCTTTTACCATCCCTGGGCTTTGTGTTGATGTAGCATCATTCCTAGAGACTTTCTTGGTGAGGGTGGGGGAGATGGCAATGACCCTCAACACCTCATCTAATTGTGAGGTACTTCCACCTGAACTTTTGCTACCATCATACTCACATTTCGACACTTGAAAACATCAGGAGCTTTTTTTTTTTTTGCATTTTCCCCAAATGTAGTGAGGAATTAGTGGCCTGAATTAGTGCTGGGCTGAAATCTGTCCAGTTTATCAAAGGATATTTTTTCCCTGTGAAGGAAGATGCCATTTCTTTCTATCTCCTTCTCAGAGAACTTGAGAAGTTATTTGGAATTTTTCTGGGCACTAGTTATTTAGCATATTTTCAGTGCTAGGTGCCCAAGAGTGGTATAGGTGGTTATTCCTTACCTGTAATCGTAGAATGAAAGAAAGTACACTCACAAACACCTCTTGACAGCCTCAAGCTTAAGGCAAACACATCAAAACCCCAGCACCCCACCCATGTGAATTGCACCAAAATTCTCTATCCCCTTTGATACTTCTAAAATACAAGTTATTTTCCCATTAATTGGTGGAGAAGTGTCAAAGAAAAAATGAAGGCGTTGTCAGCACAGTGCTAGGCTGAACACTTCAGCTGGGCCCTACATTTGACCATACTCTACTCTCCCAGTACGAATACTTGAAAGGGTCTCATTACAGTGGATTTGAAGTCTAGTGAATGCACTTTTCTTTCTCTCCTTTAATATTGATTTATTTCAAATTCTTAAGCAGGTGCTTGCAAGCATGCAAAGATCTCCTGTTCCTTAAAACTGATTCAACTCCTTTCTCTTGTTTAATTCAGTCATCCAGAGAGAATGACTAAATTAACCATCCATTATATTAAAGCTTAAAGATAAGGAAGGTTTTTTGCTTCTTCTCTTCTTATAGCACTTATGAGGCACATGTCTCAGCTGAGCCCTGATAGATTCAGCCTCATCCAGGAGAGAGCTGGAAATAGCGATAAGGAATTTTAGGTCTGGCCTAGCATTGGAGCACACTGCTGCCTATCAAAATCAGATGGCAACTGCAAAAGTTTAAAGTGGATCTGGTGTCAGGTGATACGGTCAGAGAAACAAAATGAGGAAGCAGAGAGTGACAAATCAATGAGGTCCTAAGGATAATGAGGCAAGTTACATTGCTGCAGAGCAGACTTCCCCAGTCTGGTTACCTCCACAACCCCCATCAGCCCCACCGGAATACTGGAAATTGTTGTTCAGCAAGGTATGGGGGAGCACCAGGTTACAGACTGTTGCTGCAGAGCCATGTGTTACAAAGAAGGGCTGTAACTATGGGCTCATCTGCTGAATGCATTTAAAAGCAGTTTCATACCACTTTAAACACCTATGGCTCCCCCCAAAGATTTATGGGAAGTGTTGATTGTTAAGGGTGCTGAGAGCTGCAAGGAGGCCCCTGTACCCCCCCCCCCACAAGGAGTTACTATTCTCACAGTTCCCAAGGAAGATAGGTTGGTTTATCTGGGAACTGTGGCTGTCTTAGTGGAACAGAGGTCTCATAACAACTATTGACACATTTAACAACCTACTGGTATTGTTTGGCAGAAGCCATTATGATTCAAAGTGGTATGATATTGCTTTCAGTCTATAGTGCAGATGGGGGCCCCAGATGTAGAAGAATGCCTATGGGAGCTTCCAGATTCAGAGCCCATGAACCTCCACTGAAATGACTAGAATAAGTTCACCCAAGTCTGCTGATATCTCCTCTCTAGCTCGTGGGTGGTGCTGTTTTTGTTGCATGAGGATCCACATTGGGATAATGGATTTTCCGTTAGTATATTGCAGGAGTGAAGCTCCTCAGGTCTGGGAGTGAAATGTAGCCTTCCAGTTTGCCGCTTCCTGGTCTAGAGCTGTCTCTTCAGCTACACACCCCTCTTCCCATACCACACATCTAACAAAGCCTACTTTGCTCACAAACCCTTGAATATTCTTGCTTGGCTGGAATGTGTTATTGGCTGGAGGATGGGGAATGTGTGTATAAGCTAGCCTGCTATACAAAAATAAAATTCCCATCCATTGCTCTGCTTTCCCCCTGGAAAGTCGCCAAAAGAGAATGTGACCTTCTGGTTGAATAACTCCCCCATTCCTAGTATCTGGGATTCCAGAAGTTTTACTTACCGTATTTTTCACCCTATAAGACGCACTTTTTCCCCTCCAAAAATGAAGGGGAAATGTGGGTGCGTCCTATGGGGCGAATGCAGACTTTTGCTGAAGCCTGGAGAGCGAGAGCGGTAGGTGCGCACCGACCCCTCTTGCTCTCCAGGCTTCGCGGACCTCTCCTCAAGCAGCGGGAACGTTCCCGCTGCTTGGGGAGAGTTGCCGGCATCCAGAAGCCTGCACGCGCTGATCTCAGCGCGTCCAGGCCTCTCGGATCTCTCCCCAAGCAGCGGGAACATTCCCACTGCTTGGGGAGAGTTGCCGGCATCCCGAAGCCTGCGCGCGCTGATCTCAGCGCGTCCAGGCTTCGCGGATCTCTCCCCAAGCAGCGGGAACGCTCCCGCTGCTTGGGGAGAGTTGCTGGCATCCAGAAGCCTGCGCGCGCTGATCTCAGCGCGTCCAGGCTTCGCGGATCTCTCCCCAAGCAGCGGGAACGTTCCCGCTGCTTGGGGAGAGTTGCCGGCATCCGGAAACCTGCGCGTGCTGATCTCAGCGCGTCCAGGCTTCGCGGATCTCTCCCCAAGCAGCGGGAACGTTCCCGCTGCTTGGGGAGAGTTGCTGGCATCCCGAAGCCTGCGCGCGCTGATCTCAGCGCGTCCAGGCTTCGCGGATCTCTCCTCAAGCAGCGGGAGCCACCGCTGGGCTCCAACGGCTTGCAGAGAGCTGCCTGTTTGGGGGCTGGGGTCGGGGGAAGCTCGGGCTGCCCCAGCCCCGCGCCTGGGGGGGAAATAATTTTTTTCCCTTTATTTCCCCCCCCCCCAAAAAACTAGGTGCGTCTTATGGGACGGTGCGTCCTATAAGGCGAAAAATACGGTATATCCCCTTTTCTGGCTAACAGAGAAATATACTCTGCCTGCTGCTGTAATACAGGTTTTTACCTGTAAAGTTCTTTTTGTCTGTCTAGCTTCGTCTAATAGGAAAATCTGCACCTGAGCATAAATCTGGGGTCCAAGAAGAGGTCAAATCCTCTTCATCACTTAGAAGGACTATGCAGAAAAATTTGCTTACATGCACAACCTGTAAAGTTACTACATTATCTGCCCCTCACATTTCTTTTCATTCCACATACCGGTATGTGTAACAAAAAAAGGTAAGAACAACTTGCTAGTCCAGCATCCTGTTCTCACAGCGGCCCGTCAGGTGCCTATGTGAAGCCCACAAGCACAGTAACACTCTTACTTCCGGTGGTTTCCAGCATCTGGTATTCAGAAGCATACTGCCACTCACAGTGAAGGGAGAACATGGTTAGTAGCATTCACAGCCTTATCCTCCATGAATTTGCCTAGTCTTTTGTTGTTGTTTAGTTGTTTAGTCGTGTCCGATTCTTCGTGACCCCATGGACCAGAGCACGCCAGGCACTTCTGTCTTCCACTCCTTCCCACAGTTTGGTCAAACTCATGCTGGTAGATTCAAGAACACTGTCCAACCATCTCGTCCTCTGTCGCCCCCTTCTCCTTGTGCCCTCCATCTTTCCCAACCTCAGGGTCTTTTCCATGAAGTCTTCTCTTCTCATGAGGTGGCCAAAGTATTGGAGCCTCAGCTTCAGGATCTGTCCATCCAGTGAGCACTCAGGGCTGATTTCCTTAAGAATGGAGAGGTTTGATCTTCTTGCAGTCCATGGGACTCTCAAGAGTCTCCTCCAGCAGCATAATTCAAAAGCATCAATTTTTCGGCGATCAGCCTTCTTTATGGTCCAGCTCTCACTTCCCTACATCACTACTGAGAATACCATAGCTTTAACTATACGGACCTTTGTTGGCAAGGTGATGTCTCTACTTTTTAAGATGCTATCTAGTCTTTTAAAGCCATCCAAACTGGTGATCATCACTTCCTCTTGTGAGAGTGACGTGTGAAGAAGTGCTTTCTTTTTTTTCTGTTCTGAATCTTCAAACATCCATTTTTTTTATGTCCCAAAGTTCTAGTGCAATGGGAGAGGGAGAAAAACATTTCTCTAATTACTTTCTCCATGCCTTCATAATTTTATACATTCTACCATGATACCTTTTACTCATACTTTTTCTATTAAAAAAAAGCCCCTAAATGCTGCAACCTTTTCCTCCGATGTGACTTGCTCTATCCCCTTGATCTTGTCTGAACTTTTTCCAACTATACAATATCATTTCTAGTCACCCTGAAAAGAGAAAACCCAGCTGAACTCCACTTTTAGGGTATGGGCATCAAGTCACTACTACTGCGATTATGAATTCTGCAGAGCAGTAATGAGATTAATGTATTATAAAGCCTTGTGGAATGTTTAAAGCAGAACTGAACAAATGATACATATGCATGACAGTTGAACTTTCAAAATTCAGACAAGGTAATTATGAGGCATGTGTAACATAACAGTTTTAAAAACATGGGTGTGTGATGGATGGGCAGAAAGACAGCTGTAATTTTCTGTTTTATTTTATTTATTTTTTAAAAAGAGCTGTATGAACTTTGAAAAGAAAGGGGGCATGAAAAACAATTTCAGTGAAAGTTTTTTCTTCTTCTAAGTAGGCAGATACATTCAAACGGCTTATGTAGAAGTCCCTCTCAGTTCAATTGGATTTATTTGCTACTATCTAGAGTTGCAGTTTAAGGAATGAGGATTCTTTAGCGAATTGGAGGATTTTGTTGGTTTCAGAATTAATTGAAGCACACTTGAACCAAATGGAATGGAATATATATTGAGGAGAAAGTCTAAACAGCACCAAGCAAGATTTAATATGTAACTGACCAGATAGATTAAATATTTACTTATGAAGATTTCAAGAGCTTTGACATTTGATAGCTAAGCATCAAATAATTTCAAACTTCTGCAGGTGGTATTACGAAAGATTCGGACGAATTCAATATTTGGATTCCAGCTTAACAGCCGCTGCTCATTCCCGCTTGTTAAAATGAGTATTTTACTCAAGATATCTCTACCTGTTCCAGATACTTCAGAGGCAATCCAGCTGGCTTTCCACAGGCACCAATGCACAAATCCATCCATCTTGTATGCTCTCATTTAAAGGTTAAGTGCAGCCTTGAAGAAAGTCTAGACCTGCTAGATCAAAGTGGACTCATTCTCTAGTCTGAAAGGACACTTTGTGTGAGTGGGAGACCATTGAAGGACAGGGCAGATGCTTTGGCAAATGTTGTACAGATGTATTAGAATTACCAGTTCCTTAATGGAAGGTGATTTCAAAGAGGCAAGTCTAAAGGAACAGTTCCTGCAAAATGCAGTGGATAGCTTCCTCCATGTGCTTTGGATTCATAGGAACCCGTTCTCTTCGGATGGCAATGTGTTTGAATTCTTAACTATTGTTCCCACTAAAATGAATGAAACAAATGGGGCTCTTTGTTCCATTATTTAATGAATGATTAAAATGAATACACACCTCTCATTCTGCGTTCTCCACCTGCTGTCAGGGATTCTTCCTCTGGATACACGGGGTCTTATACATCAGCAATTTGAAACCTGTGGTCCTCCAGACATTGTTGGACTCCAATTCCCATCAGTCCTAGACGTCGTGGTCAATGGTCAGGAATGATGGAAGCTGCAGTCCAGCAGCACCTGGATGGTGACAGGTTTCCCCATTTATGTCATACATGCAAAACTTGTTCTCTCCCACTGCATCTATCCTGTACCAGGTAAATTGTATTGTAATCATTCAGAAGCCATTGAGACACTTCATCACACTCAACAGAATAAGACATGGCGAAGTCTGCTGCTTGTTTTTCAGTTGCCATTCTTTATTTCCAAGTTGAAAATGGATTACGAGGATTATTGGATTTCAAAAAGATAATGCTCTACCCAGGCAAGCAAAACACACATAGCCAAAAAAATGGCTCTGTAATTGAGCAGGAAATGTGGTTATTTACAGCAAATGAAATTAATGTGTTACAAGCTTACCTTTTGTTAGACACTTTATGAGCCATAGGAATAAGGTGAGGACATGCAAATTGTGTTTTGTTTGGGTTTTTTAATATATAAAAAACCCACTCCCCATTATCATAAAAGACACATACTTACCTCTGTGAATTATATTCTCATAATGAATGATGAACACAGTATATTATTTCAATATAATTATCACTCCAGGTGGTGTTCATTTGGTGATTACAGGAATGTGTGTACAGCTTATTTGTGCTTTGCTAACACATTATGAATACCAGCATATTCATTTTTCCCCCAGTGTGCTCAAGTTTGGGGATCCCTGGTATAGAAGAGCACATGGAAGACCACGGGGTTTCCATGCAAGAGCTCCCAGCTTCAATCCCTAACTGGGGCTGTAAATGGGGCTGTTGCCATTCATAAGAACATGAAATCCCCATGCATCAAAACAAAGGCACAGCTAGTCTAAATCTTGAGAACATAAAAAGAGACTGCTGGATCATGACAATGGCCCATCTATTCCATCATCCTGTTCTCACTGTGACCAACCAGATGTATGCAGGAAACCCACAAGCTGGACCGTAGCACAAGAGCATTCTGTCCTCCTGTGTCTTAGATGCGGAACAGAAGCTTGGAAGCAGGACCTGAGTGCAACAGTGCTCTCCCCACTGGCATTCAGCAGCTAGTATTCAGAGGCATACTGTGTCCTGCCTCATGACCAACAAACACACAAGGGCTCTTATATCCAAGTACAAAAGATACCTTTATTCAGGCAAGTGATGGTACAGGCTTGGCAGCAGACACAGAGTTCAGGATTCACAATTCAGAAGTTCAGGAACCAGTCAAAATAGAAAAAAGCAAGGTGTCCCAACAGTTTCAGCTCCCCACCTGTCAAGCTTTAAGACAGGAAGTGCCACTCACTCACTCTGTGAGAATGTCAGGGTTGGATAATACTGTTCCTCTAGGGTAGGTGGGTCTTTTGCCATCAGTGAAAGCAGTTCTTGGTCACAAATTCTAGGTCACAATAAGGCACCCTCCTGATCAGAAATTGCCATTTCTTGAAGTGCCTTCCTCCTTGGTGGCCCACAAACCTCCCCATTCTCCACTGAGACTATGTTTTGTCAGACATTCATCAGGGAGGAGCCAGCATCTCTCCCCCCCCCCTTCAAAGTGGCTGGTTTTGAGGTATTCCAGGACCCCTTTCTGCAGCACCGGTTTCCTCCAATCGCCCCACTCTCCCATTTCTTCCTTCTCCTCCTGTGTCAGGGCCTGCCAGGCCAACCCAACATAACCATGAGGTTCACAGCAAACCATAGTTATCACAAGTAACAGACATTGATATCCTTATCTGCATGAATTTGCGTAGTCTTCTTTTAAAACCATCCAATTTGGTGGCAATCACTGTCTCCTGTGGGAGCAAGTACTATAGTTTTACTATGCACTACATAAATCACTGGATCACTACCTTGTCATGGCGAAGGGGTTTGAATAACTCAGAGAAGCTATGAGCTACGCTGTGCAGGGCCACCCAAAAAGGACAGGTCATAGTGGAGAGTTTTGACTAACGTGATCCACCTGGAGCAGGAACCGGCAAGCCACTCCAGTATCCCTGCCAAGAAAACTCCATGGACGAAAACAACAGGCATAGGCATATAAAAGTTATGATGCTGGAAGATGAGCCCCTCAGGTTGGAAGGCATCCAACATGCTACTGAGGGGAGGATAAGTACAAGTAGATTCAGAGCTGATGAAGCGGCTGGGCCAAAGCCGAAAGATCACTCAGTTGCGGATGTGCCTGGAAGTGAAAGGAAAGTCCAATGCTGTAAAGAAAAATATTGCATAGGAACCTGGAGTCTAAGATCCATGAACCATGGGAAGTTGGATGTGGTCAAAAATGAGATGGCAAGAATAAATATTTACATCCTGGGCACCAGTGAAGTAAAACGGACGAGAATGGGTAAATACAGATAGGAAAATAATCATATCTACTACTGTGGGCAAGACTCCCATAGAAGAATGGAGTGGTCCTCATAGTCAACAAAAGAGTGGCAAAAGCTGTACTGGGATACAATCTCAAAAATGATAGAATGATCTCAATACAAATCTAAGGCAAACCTTTTAACATCACAGTAATCCAAGTTTATGCACCAACTACCAGTGCTGAAGAAACTAAAATTGACCAATTCTATGAAGACTTACAACACCTTCTAGAAATGACACCAAAGAAGGATGTTCTTCTCATTATAGGGGATTGGAATGTAGGGAGTCAAGAGATAAAAGGAACAACTGGCAAGTTTGGCCTTGAAGTTCAAAACGAAGCAGGCTAATAGAGTTCTGTCAAGACAACAAACTGGTCATCACAAACACTCCTTTCCAACAACACAAGAGACGGCTCTTGTGGACATCACATGGACATCACCAGATGCGAAGCATCGAAATCAGATTGATTATATTCTCTTCAGCCAAAGATGGAGAAGCTCTATACAGTCAGCAAAAACAAGACCTGGAGCTGACTGTGGCTCAGATCATCAGCTTCTTATAGCAAAATTCAAGCTTAAACTGAAGAACGTAGGAAAAACCACTGGGCCGGTAAGATACAATCTAAGTCAAATCCCTAATGAATACATAGTGGAAGTGAGGAACAGGTTTAAGGATTTAGATTTGCTGGACAGAGTGCCTGAAGAACTATGCATGGAGGCTCAAAACATACAGGAGGCAGCAACGAAAACCATCCCAATGAAAAGGAAATGCAAGAAAGCAAAGTGGCTGTCCAACGAGGCCTTGCAATTAGCAGGGGAGAGAAGGCAAGCAAAATGCGAGGGAGATAGTGAAAGATACAGGAACGCTAGCAAGGTTATGCTTAAAATTCTACAAGGCAGGCTTAAGCAGAGACAGAGATCTCCCAGAAGTGCAAGCTAGGTTTTGAAGGGGCAGAGGAACCAGAGACCAAATTCAAACATGTGCTGGATTATGAAGAAAGCTAGAGAGTTCCAGAAAAACATCTACCTCTGCTTCATTGACTACGCAAAAGCCTTTGACTGTGTCGACCACAGCAAGCTATGCCAAGTTCTTAAAGAAATGGGAGTGCCTGATCACCTCATCTGTCTCCTGAGAAATCTCTATGTGGGACAAGAAGCTACAGTTAGAACTGGATATGGAACAACTGAATGGTTCAAAATTGGGGAAATTGTCTCCCTGCTTATTTAACTTATATGCAGAATTCATCATGCAAAAGGCTGGACTGGATGAATCCCTAGCTGGAATTAAGATTGCCGGAAGAAATATCAACAACCTCAGATATGCAGATGACACAGCCTTGATGGCAGAAAATGGGGAGGAATCAAAGAACCTCTTAATGAGGGTGAAAGAGGAGAGCGCAAAATATGGTCTGAAGCTCAACATAAAAAAAAAACTAAGATCATGGCTGCTGGTCCCATCACCTCCTGGCAAATAGAAGGGGAAGAAATGGAGGCAGTGAGAGAATTTACTTTCTTGGGCTCTGTGATCACTGCAGATGGTGATGGCAGTCATGAAATTAAAAGACACCTGCTTCTTGGGAGAAAAGCAATGACAAACCTAGACAGCATCTTAAAAAGCAGAGAGATCACCTTGCCAACAAAGGTCTGTATAGTTAAAGCTATGGTATTCCCAGTAGTGATGTCAGGAAGTGAGAGCTGGGTCATAAAGAAGGCTGATCGCCGAAGAATTGATGCTTTTGAATTATGGTGCTGGAGGAGACTCTTGAGAGTCCCATGGACTGCAAGAAGATCAAGCCTATCCATTCTTAAGGAGATCAGCCCTGAGTGGTCACTGGAAGGACAGATCCTGAAGTTGAGGCTCCAGTACTTTGGCCACCTCATGAGAAGAGAAGACTTCCTGGAAAAGTCCCTGATGTTGGGAAAGATTGAGGGCACAAGGAGAAGGGGACAACAAAAGACTAGATGGCTTGACAGTGTTCTCGTAGCTACCAGCATGAGTTTGACCAAACTGTGGGAGGGAGTGGAAGACAGGAATGGCTGGTATGCTCTGGTCCATGGGGTCACGAAGAGTCGGACACAACTAAATGACTAAATGACTAAACAACAACAACAACAACACATGAAGATGTTCTTCCTTTTGTCTATTCTGAATCTCCCAACAATCATCCATTCTATTTCCTGCAGAGGTCAACAACTGTAAAATCAGGAAAACCAACACATGCAACTGCAGCTTGGTCTATTAACTTCAATGAGTCTACTCTGAGTAAAATTTAGTTGACTACCACCCAAAGCTTTGCACGAGGAAGGGCCCTAGGTTCAATCCTGATGTCTCCAGATAAGGCTCACCATCAATAAATATGCTCATAAAGTAATGTTATGTATATTGTTGTTTTATGCTTTATTGCACACCACCCTGGTTTTGAAGGGTTGGAATTAAAAAGTCTTCAATAAATAAATATTCTGGGGGCAAAAAAAGGAGATGCCTGCTAGCTGATACTGCACATTCTCAAAACCTTTGAATGGCTATACAGGTTTTGCAATTATATATCCCAGATGCCATGGTAAGAGGTCTCATTCACCTTCCATTCCCTTTCACTAAACCAATCATCTGAAACAAATGAAACTAAGCTATGTTGGCTGGCATAAGTTTTTTTTCAAGGGTCAGGGAGAGTTTCCTAGGCACTCCTGGAATGAAATCATTCATCAGGAGATTCAAATTACACATTTAAATTCAATTTTTAGTCCTGGAGAGCTGGAACTCTTGGAAAGAGAAGGGAAGCAATTCTGCTAAAAGATTTTTCTCATGCTGAAGCAGAGAATGCAATTTCTCCCCTGGAATGGGTGGGCCCCCAGTGACCACGCTAATGGGTCCATTAAACTTCTGCAGTGTATGTTTTGTGCCTTTGCAGCTGACAAAACTGATTGCAGCCCTCTGGCAACAAAAGTGGTTTTAAAAAAAGAAGAAGAAAAGTCTTCCTTCATCTTCCGCCTTTGACTTACAGCTTTTGTAGATGACAAATGGAGACTTGCAAAATTGTAGGGAAATAGGGGCAGGGGCACCAGAACGTTGTTTCGGTCTGTTTTTTGTTCATGGCAAGTCACTTAGATGCTGCAGTCCTATACATACTTACCTGGGAGTAAGCCCCACAGAGCTAAATGAAGTCTACTTGGAAGTAGCTGTATGCCAATGGTAGGCCATCTGGTTAACATGCAGAAGGTCCCAGATTCAGTCTATGGCATCTCCAGGTATCACTGGGAGAGACCCCTTTTGGAAACCCAAAGGAGCTGCTGTCAACCTGTTGACAATGCTCAGCTAGACTGATAGATTGATAGTCTGACTTGGTGAAAGGCAGCTTCTTATGTTCTGAGTAGACATGTAAAGGATTGCACCATTGGTGTTGGAGACTGACAGGTTTCCAGGGCTATACTATGCTCCTAGGCTACAGCTCAACTCCATCCATCCTGACAGTCCATTGGTTTCCTCCATTCCGGTTGAGCTAACAGAACAAAAAAGCTTCCAGTTCAGGCCCAACTTACTTACACAGCCCTAGGCCTTCATTTTGTTTGCCTTGCTATTAGATACTTCCTCTTCTTCCTAGGAGGGAGAAATCCATTGACATCCATAGGGAAAAGCATCGTGGAAAAAGGAGACAATGGATCCACTTGAAAAATAAATGCAGTGAAAAATAAATGCTGCATTTTGGAGAACACAAATCCACAGTCTTGAGGCAGTTAATGGTGCTATCTGACTCAGGAATGCGAAAACCTTACTCAGGTCACCTCTATTCACCTTGTAATTCAGGAAGAATATAGGACTGGTGCAAAGTCTTATTTTAAAAACTGTGTATTGAAGCCTTGATTCCAATGCTGTATCCCTTCACCCCTGCAAGCATCCCATCCACTGCTATTTCAGCCTCACTACTTACGTTTTACTTTGTAAATGTTGTTTTAGGCAACCTTTGTATGAACTCTACTGAATCTTTCCTCATACTTCTTTGTGAAGTGTGAGCAGAGGGACTGAGCACGGTGTTTGCCAGAACTGAGGTCAATGTTCTAAGCCTAGGCTCACAACCCCTCTCGGAAGGCAATCAAAAGTTTTCAGTTTGTTTGGGCAGCCAACATTAGAATTTCTTTTTATGCTTCAGAAAGAAACATGTGTGTATTCCTTTTGCATTCTTCTCTCTCTCTTTTTGTACCTGTGCTTTCAGCAAAATGTTTGGCAATGCCTATGAAATGTTCACCAAGGCATTTAAGATGCTCTCTTGACTTTACTCAACCTCGTTGACATCATTCAGCTCTTAAATAAATATCACATCCCTTCCAACATTCCTCAGATGAAAATAGGGACATTCACCAGTGTTCCAAATATTACTGAGATTCTGATATGCATTAATTTCTTAAGTTTACGGGTCTCTCTCTCTCTCTCTCTCTCTCTCTCTCTCACACACACACACACACACACAACAATAGTTATGATGATGATGCCACCCTTGGCATCCTTTATTTGAAATGATCAAGAACTGCCAATTTAGTTTAACAGCTGAGTTGGAAGAGAAACCAGAACCAGGAAGTTCCATACCATGGGATCCAACCCAAAGCTGTAGATGCTTTTAGGAACTATTCTTGCAGGTGTATTAAAGCCATAACACTTTGCATATATACCTGGGAGTAAGTCCCACTGACTGGGACATGGGTGGTGCTGTGGGTTAAACCACAGAGGCTAGAACTTGCCGTTCAGAAGGTTGGCGGTTCGAATCCCGCGATGGGGTGAGCTTGAGCTCCCGTTGCTCAGTCCCTGCTCCTGCCAACCTAGCAGTTCGAAAGCACATCAAAGTGCAAGTAGATAAATAGGTACCGCTCCGGGGGGGAAGGTAAATGGCATTTCCGTGCACTGCTCTGGTTCGCCAGAAGCGGCTTAGGCATGCTGGCCACATGACCCGGAAGCTGTCTACAGACAAACGCCGGCTCCCTTGGCCAATAAAGCGAGATGAGTGCCGCAACCCCAGAGTCGGTCACGACTGGACCCAATGGTCAGGGGTCCCTTTACCTTTACCCTTTAAGTCCCACTGAATTAAAGAGGGCTTAGCTGAGTAAGCTTGCAATGAATTGCACTGCTGGGTTTCTTTTGGAGTGAGGAAACACATGCTCCTTCCCTTTCTGCCTGACCCTGCTCGGGTCTTTGCCCTCAGGGACCTTCCCAGATCCTAAGCCATTCATGAAAGCAGGTAATTTAAATGCGTACAGAAAGCCAATGTGGTGTAGTAGTGGTTAGACCTGGAAGACACCAGGGTTCAAATCCCTGCTCAGACATGAAGCTCACTAGATGACCTTGGAGGGCAGTTACTACCTTGCAAGGGGGTTGTGGAGATTAAATGAGGGAGGGAGGGGAAAACCACGTATGGCACCTTGAGCTCCTTAGAGAAAAAAGGTGGGGTAGAAATTCAATAACTGCCCAGTTGCCCTTAGGCTAGGGGACTGCGAAGAACCCATACCCTAGGGTTGTAATATGTCTGGAATTTCCTGGACATAGCCCTCGTAAACAGCATCTGGGCAGAAATGTTCGGGAAAATCTGCACCTATGCCAACCCATGTCGGGAGTGTAGATTTTGATGAATTTCAATAAAAATAGCTCAAAAACTCCTTTTTAAAAAGGAATTTTCCAAAAAAAAGCCCAAAAACCAGCTCATCTTTGGGCAAAATGAATAAAAGCTTAACAACTTTTGTGTCCAGAGGTTCACTTTTTGCCACAAAGCCTGCCTCCACCTAGGTGTAGGCCCTTCTGGGATGGCAGCCACATGTGCACCCCTGAGCTCTCTGGTGCTGCGGGGGCTTCCTCCTGAGTAAGAGCATGCTGGGTCACAGCCCAGCCTTAAGCATTTTTCTTAGGACAAAAGCGTACTAGCCCCAGAGGACTTCAATTGCAGCCATCTATTTCCTCAAACCCCTTCATGGATCACTGCCTTGCCGTGGCGAAGGGGCTTGAATAACTCAAAGAAGCTATGAGCTATGCCTTGCAAGGCCACCCAAGATGCACAGGTCGTAGTGGAGAGTTTTGACCAAAAGTGATCCACCTGGAGCAGGAAGCGGCAAGCCACTCCAGTATCCCTGCCAAGAAAACTCCATGGACAAGACAACAGGCATATAAAAGTTATGATGCTGGAAGGTGAGCCCCTCAGGTCGGAAGGCGTCCAACATGCTACTGAGGAAGAGCGGAGGACAAGTACAAGTAGATTCAGAGCTGATGAAGCGGCTGGGCCAAAGCCGAAAGGACGCTCAGTTGCAGATATGCCTGGAAACAAAAGGAAAGTCCAATGCTGTAAAGAAAAATATTGCATAGGAACCTGGAATGTAAGAACCATGAACCTTGGTAAGTTGGATGTGGTCAAAAATGAGATGGCAAGAATAAATATTGACATCCTGGGCATCAGTGAACTAAAATGGACGGGAATGGGCGAATTCAGTTTGGATAACCATCATATCTACTACTGTGGGCAACAATCCCGTAAAAGAAATGGAGTGGCCCTCATAGTCAACAAAAGAGTGGCAAAGGCTGTACTGGGATGCAATCTCAAAAATGATAGAATGATCTCGATACGAATCCAAGGCAGACCTTTTAACATCACAGTAATCCAAGTTTATGCACCAACTACTGGTGCGGAAGAAACTGAAATTGACCAATTCTATGAAGACTTACAAGACCTTATAGAAGTGACACCAAAGAAGGATGTTCTTCTCATTATAGGGGATTGAAATGCTAAAGTAGGGAGTCAAGAGATAAAAGGAACAACTGGCAAGTTTGGCCTTGGAGTTCAAAACGAAGCAGGACAAAGGCTAATAGAGTTCTGCCAAGAGAACAAGCTGGTCATCACAAACACGCTTTTCCAACAACACAAGAGACGACTCTACACATGGACATCACCAGATGGGCAGCATCGAAATCAGATTGATTATATTCTCTGCAGCCAAAGATGGAGAAGCTCTATACAGTCAGCAAAAACAAGACCTGGAGCTGACTGTGGCTCAGATCATCAGCTTTTTATAGCAAAATTCAAGCTTAAACTGAAGAAAGTAGGAAAAACCACTGGGCTGGTAAGATACAATCTAAGTCAAATCCCTTATGAATACACAGTGGAAGTGAGGAACAGGTTTAAGGATTTAGATTTGGTGGACATAGTGCCTGAAGAACTATGCATGGAGGCTCGTAACATTATACAAGAGGCAGCAACTAAAACCATCCCAATGAAAAGGAAATGCAAGAAAGCAAAGTGGCTGTCCAACGAAGCCTTACAAATAGCGGGGGAGAGAAGGCAAGCAAAATGCAAGGGAGATAGAGAAAGATACAGGAAATTGAATGCAGAGTTCAAAAAAATAGCAAGGAGAGACAAGAAGGCCCTCTTAAACAAGCAATGCAAAGAAATAGAGGAAAACAATAGAATGGGAAAAACCAGAAATCTTTTCAAGAAAATTGGAGATATGAAAGGAACATTTCGAAGAAAGATTTCCATAATAAAAGACAAAAGTGGAAAGGACCTAACAGAAGCAGAAGACATCAAGAAGAGGTGGCAAGAATACACAGAGGAACTATACCAGAAAGATATGGATGTCTCGTATACCCCAGGTAGTGTGGTTGCTGACCTTGAGACAGACATCCTGGAGAGTGAAGTCAAATGGGCCTTAGAAAGCACTGCTAATAACAAGGCCAGTGGAAGTGATGATATTCCAGCTGAACTATTTAAAATTTTAAAAGATGATGCTGTTAAGGTGCTACACTCAATATGCCAGCAAATTTGGAAAACTCAGCAGTGGCCAGAGGATTGGAGAAGATCAGTCTACATCCTAATCCCAAAGAAGGGCAGTGCCAAAGATTGCTCCAACTACCGCACAATTGCACTCATTTCACACACTAGCAAGGTTATGCTTAAAATTCTACAAGGCAGGCTTAAGCAGTATGTGGACCGAGAACTCCCAGAAGTGCAAGCTGGATTTCGAAGGAGCAGAGGAACCAGAGACCAAATTGCAAACATGTGCTGGATTATGGAGAAAGATAGAGAGTTCCAGAAAGACATCTACTTCTGCTTCATTGACTATGCAAAAGCCTTTGACTGTGTTGACCACATCAAACTATGGCAAGTTCTTAAAGAAATGGGAGTGCCTGATCACCTCATCTGTCTCCTGAGAAATCTCTATGTGGGACAAGAAGCTACAGTTAGAACTGGATATGGAACAACTGATTGGTTCAAAATTGGGAAAGGAGTACGACAAGGCTGTATATTGTCTCCCTGCTTATTTAACTTATATGCAGAATTCATCATGCGAAAGGCTGGGCTGGATGAATCCCTAGCCGGAATTAAGATCGCCGGAAGAAATATCAACAACCTCAGATATGCAGATGACACAACCTTGATGGCAGAAAGTGAGGAGGAATTAAAGAACCTTTTAATGAGGGTGAAAGAGGAGAGCGCAAAATATGGTCTGAAGCTTAACATTAAAAAAAATGAAGATCATGGCCACTGGGCCCATCACCTCCTGGCAAATAGAAAGGGAAGAAATGGAGGCAGTGAGAGATTTTACTTTCTTGGGCTCCATGATCACTGCAGATGGTGACAGCAGTCACGAAATTAAAAGACGCTCACTCCTTGGGAGAAAGGCGAGGCAAACCTTAAAAAAGCAGAGACATCACCTTGCCAACAAAGGTCCATATAGTTAAAGCCATGGTTTTCCTGGTAGTGATGTATGGAAGTGAGAGCTGGACCGTAAAGAAGGCTGATCGCTGAAGAATTGATGCTTTTGAATTATGGTGCTGGAGGAGACTCTTGAGAGTCCCATGGACTGCAAGAAGATCAAATGCATCCATTCTTAAGGAAATTAGCCCTGAGTGCTCACTGGAAGGACAGATCATGAAGCTGAGGCACCAATACTTTGGCCACCTCATGAGAAGAGAAGACTCCCTGGAAAAGACCCTGATGTTGGGAAAGATGGAGGGCACAAGGAGAAGGGGATGACAGAGGATGAGATGGTTGGATAGTGTCTTTGAAGCTACAAACATGAGTCTGATCAAACTGCCGGAGGCAGTGGAGGACAGGAGTGCCTGGCGTGCTCTGGTCCATGGGGTCACGAAGAGTCGGACACAACTAAACGACTAAACCACAACAATTTCCTCAGAAACGATCCCTCCAGCACCAAGGGAGCATGAGTAATTGCAGAACAGAACCCTCCCTTTCTTCTGAGCAAAGTATGGAGATCTTGCTCTCTTCCTGCTCCTGTGTGTAGCTCTTCATCAGTGTGGAGGCTCCCGCAGGCACAGGAGATGGAAGGTGAGCCCAGGTTGTGGGGGGAGGCTTGGCGAGTGCCATGCAGCACCCAGAGTGACCAGGTGAAGGGCTGGGAGGTGGTGGTGAATGTGGTTGTAGGGACAGGAGGTGCTGCTGAGCTTGGCTGAAAAGACTGCACCAGCTGGGGCTGGGGAGGGCTGTTCACTTCGGCAGAGAGGGCAGCAGAGCACAGGGCGTGAGTAAGCAGCATGGTAGCTGGTGATCGAGGGAGACAGACACACATGGGAAGAAATAGGCCTTCTCTGTTTAAAGGCACCACAGCACACAAACTTCCTGCTGCCCCACGAACTGCTTACATTGTGCCCGTCCACTGGTGGGAAAAAGCAGGTATGAATTCCAGGACCATCCTAGCAAAATCAGGACTCTTGGAGGTTATACAGCAATGGCATTCATCAACAATTTAGTCTGATTGGCTACAATCACCCACAACTAATCTAACAGCAGTAACTGGACAGGGGGGGAATGATGTGTATGTTGCAAAATGTATATAACACACCCAGCTGTTTGTGAGTATCAGTGAAAACCTCTTTCTTTTCAGCTAAGTGATAAATTCAGGCTTTGGTTAAATCCCAGGCCCTACATTTGACAGGTTATGACTTACCACCACCATGGGCTTCCTTGTTGGCCTTGACCCATGGCAGGGCCTTTTCAGTGGCAGTTCCCATTTGTGGAATGCCTTGCCTGCTGAGTGCATCTCTCCCCCTCATTATTGACTTTCAGAAGACATTTTAAAATGCTCCTGTGGCATTTGATGACTGAAAGACACTATCCCTGGCAATCCTGAGATCAGTGGTTGAGAAAGATTTTTTAACCATTGTTGGGGGTTTGGGAGGAGGAAGTTGTGAGGTGAATAAATAAACAAACAGTACACATTCCATACCAGTCCAATATTAAGCCAAATTAAGCCTTCCAGGGTGATCTCAATGAAACAGGGAGGTCTGGACTCCTTGAGTAGTGTAGCTTAGTTTAGTTTAACTCCACTGTTCTGTAACAAACAAACAAATGCAGCAGGTAGAAAAAGAAGATACAAAATGAACAGAATGGGAAAACGTAAAAGGATAGCAATTAAATTTAAAAATAAACAATAATGATCAGACAACAGTTAAAGTGCTAATAAATGGAAATACACAACATGAACTTGGGCAAACAGTATTTAAGGTTTAGAAGAGCAGATCAAACATTATAAACTGGCTGGAATTATTATTTTTAATAATAATAATACTAGCCATCCAAAGATGGGCTAAGAAAGAGCACCTGAAGTTCCTCTAGTTATTATACGTTCCATACTATCCATGGGCACCTGACATAGAACCAGACACCTGGTATGTAGGCACCAGTTCAAAACACCTTCAGTATGAGTAATGTGATTCACTGGGTGTCAGCTGTTACATAAAACCTAGGTAAGCAGCAGGAGAGGCCACCATGGAAGGATGGGGAGGCCTGATCAGTGGTGTCTGAACTGTCATTTTATATCAAAGTGTGTTAGGGGAACAGTGATTTTGCAGAATAAACCCTGGGAGGCATTCTTACCATCTGCTTTTCAATTTCAGCACCAATGCAAAAACAGACTGGTATACAACTAAGAACAACATTCCTTCTGCAAAAGCTGCTTTGCACGTGCAAAAGACAAACAACAGGACTTATTTTCCTACTAAATGAAGGGTTATATAGCTGACCGAGGGGAGAGAAAGAGGTAACTTTCACTGAAAACAAGGGAGAGCAAACAGAACATTATTAGATGGTGACTGAAAAACAGGGGGTGGGGTCTGGGAATGCCATGGAGAGACAACTGAATTTTATAGCTGTGGGCTAGGAAGGAAGAAAAGAAAAAGAAAAAGGGAAAGGGCTGGTTGGAGAATTTATAGAGGAACTTTGAATCTAGGAGAAAAGCTTAGCGTTCTCTCCTAGATTTCAAACTTTTGGGGTAATCTGAGAGTTAATTGCCACCATCATTTTCTCATTTCCACTGGGACTTCACACAACCTCTGAGATTTCTATCCAGAATCCCTAGAACAGGTGATTTCAACAAGCTCCCAACTTCCAACAACCCTAGCCAGCATGGCTAATGGATTAGGAGTGCTGGTAGTTGTGGTCCAACTGTGGGCACCAGGTAGGGGAGAACAACCCACCTTGGTCATGTAAATCTCTGATTTGGTATATTGATTCAGTCGGAAATAGGGTTGCATGTAATGCATCATCAGAAAAACAGGGGTACAGAAGAGGTCGTATATTTACATAAAATTTGCATATGCTAATATATGGCTACATATTTAGAGACAATTGTCTTTGTTAAAGGGACGCGGGTGGCGCTGTGGGTAAAACCTCAGCGCCTAGGACTTGCCAATCGCATGGTCGGCGGTTCGAATCCCCGCGGCAGGGTGCGCTCCCGTTGCTCAGTCCCAGCGCCTGCCAACCTAGCAGTTCGAAAGCACCCCCGGGTGCAAGTAGATAAATAGGGACCGCTTACTAGTGGGAAGGTAAACAGCGTTTCCGTGTGCTGCGCTGGCTCACCAGAGCAGCTTCGTCATGCTGGCCACGTGACCCGGAAGTGTCTGCGGACAGCGCTGGCTCCCGGCCTCTAGAGTGAGATGAGCGCACAACCCTAGAGTCTCTCAAGACTGGCCCATATGGGCAGGGGTACCTTTACCTTTACCTTTTTTATCTTTGTTAAACAGAAATGCATCTCACCATAGTGAGAAAGACTGCCCTTGTGACCTCTATGCCTTTGCATTCTGATTTCCAGGTGCTAATTATTTATGGGCAATATCATGGCTCCTGCTCTCCCTTCTTGCAGTTCTTCATCTGTAAACCAGAATTGGACTGGACAGCCTTTCAACAGAGAGCACCTTCAAATACATTGCTGCCCCTTGTAAAGTAGGATACATGACCACTCTGGTTGATAAAAGCTTTCTAGCAATCATAGCCCTTGTGAGCCTATATCTAACAAGGCCAGTATCCATCCCAAAACATTGAAAGGAATACAGGCTGGCTGTACATCATTTGCAAGCCATTTCACCTTCAGCATTAGATGGAAAAGGGAATCTTCCAAAAATGTGACAGGAAATTGTCGGCTGTATATTTGCTATAAATACTACAGGGATCAAGGCAGGGGTAACAATGAGAACCCTCCTTTAAATGTGATGTATTGATTTTTGAAAGCTAAATAGGAAATCATTGTTAAAATATGCTTCTAACTTTTTACTCCTTGTTACATGAACTTTCAGAACAGGGGGAGGGAAGCTCCCCCCACGCCCCACCCCGGTGCATTGAGGACCATATTTCAGGGGTAGCTAGTCAAAGTTGCATTGGGTGGGTCCCAAGTGAAAGTGGCTTTCATTTGCAGCACTGCAGGATTGTGCAGAATGCTCTTTCTCTCTTTGCTCCTCCTGCTTCAGGGAGGAGCAGATCTCTTGCAAAGAATTCCCCTTACTTTCCATCTCCAACACCACTTGGAGATGACTGTGATTAAGCAATATACAAATTGTTAAAATAGGTAGGTAATAATGATAATGATAATAATTTATATACAGTGGTACCTTGGGTTACAGACGCTTCAGGTTACAGACACCTGTCAGACCCCACCGCCAACACGTGCTCTCCATGAAGGAGAAAACACTTTCTCCCTATAAAAGCAGCCAGCTGTGGGCCTCAGTGTCAGTCAGTGCCTGTGTGTCTCAGCCAGTGTATGTATCTGTGTTGTTGCAGACAGAGTGGCTCCAGGACTCTAGTTAATCAGTAACTATGCCTCTGTGAAGAGTCAGATAGCTGCTATGAGCACTCTGTGTATGCTCTTTAACTATGCTGTTTCTGAACAAGTTTATTTTCATCAGCAAAAGTTTTATTCTGTTTATAAAGAAGACTCTGTGTTGATTAATTTACTGCTGTGCGACAGTATGTTCTATCTCCACTGTTTGAGGCAGAATGCTTATGAGCACCAGTTGCTGGACACTGCAGGCAGGGATAGTGTTGTTGCCCTCAGGTCTTCCTTGCAGGCTTCCAGAATCATCTAGCTGGCCACTGTGAGAACAGGATGCTAGACTAGATGGGCCACTGGCCTGTTCCAGCCGGCTTTTTTATGTTCTGGAATACAATTCCTATAGAAGCATGGAATTGTAGAGTTGGAAGGGACCATAAGGGTCATCTAGTCCAATCCTCTGAAATGCAAGCATTCCCCTGCCCCTACCCTCGCTATTGTGGGGCTTGAACCTACGAGTCTGGGATTAAGAGAATCATGCTCTACCAACTGAGCTACTCCAGGCCTGGGTTACTATTTCCATCACCTCTGATCATTGGCCTTGCCAGCTGGGGATATTAGGAATTGGAATCCAACAACATCTGGAGGAACATAGACATCCCATCCCTGCTCAGCTCCAATGTGATAGCTTTGTTCAGTTGGTATATTCTACTGAGGCAGGCTTTCCCCCTGAGAATCAGTGCATTGTCTCCTCAGTTCTTTTGGGGTAGCAGCCATAAATCAGAAAGTAGAATTCTGCCTGGCATAACAACAGCACTTGCAGAAATTTAAAGGGAATAGCGCTTTGTGGTCTAGCTTCATAGTTAAAGACTGGGCAACTTAGAATTTCAGATAACCAATTGATTTGACAGGATTATGTTTTCCCTGCTTTGAAGTTTTTCAGTTAAATCCAACCATATAAATTCTACTTGGTAAATTATTTCTTTATATAAATTAAACCCCAAGCACGTTAATTTTGACTCCTGCAACCAAACCACACAATGTATGCCAATGATAAAGAAAAGCTGCTTTGCAAGAAATACAATATATCTGTTCAGCTGCATCTCTCCGGCCTTTTCAGCTAAGATGGAACACTTACCAGTAGGGCTGTTTTAATTAAGGAACTAATATTATTTTAAAAGGAGTGGAGGAACATCAAGTTCTTCAAGCAAGTCTAGACCAGCCGTGCAATATGTTTTGCTAATTAAGCTATTCAGCTTCACATTTAAATGGCTGTCCAAAGGCTTTGCAAATTGATTCATCCCTGGAGACAGCCAAAAAATATTCCAAAACAATTATTTTTCATGTACTACTTCAGCCTCTTCTCCTGCTTTCCACACCATCCAGTGTTTTAAAATATATTCCAGAATAGTTATTATTATAATTATTTTTAAGTGAAACTGGTTACTTTTATTTAGAGGTAATATAAAACTGTAGCATACTGCTCAACAGTCCCATTTCGGCTGGGGCTGCCATGATTTCTACAAAGGCACCATGGATTCTGCCTTGATCCTGGGCCACTCTGAATTTCTCCAGCTGGCGGATGGGGGCCATGGCTGAGGCATTGAGAAAGAGCCATGAGGGCTCCTTCCCAAAGCCTTGTTAGTGCTTTTGGAAGGAGGTGGGTGGGCTCTAGGAGCCTGTCAGAGCCCTCATGCCCCCTCCCACAAGATAGGCAAGCTCCCCTCTTGCTGCTTTCTTCAGGCAAGGGAAAAGGAGCTTGCCCAGCCATTGCCCAGCTCCCATACTTGAGTAGAACTTGGGATTCAATGCTGCTTTTAGACAAAGAAAAAGCTGCTGGGTGTGAAACGACTTGAAGGTACTCATTTCCTTATATGCACATTTTTATTTGCAATTTTGTGCACATTTTTGCAATGGATTTTCCATAATATAATGCACTTTTTGAACATTATTTTTGCTAATATTTATTGTCAGCAATCATGCAACAGCATTCTGCACTACCTGAAATTTTGGGATCAAACCACAAGGGGGAGCCCTGCAGAGAGCCCCTTGCAGTAATCCAATCTTGGCTACCAATGCCTGAACTTGTGTGGTCAAGTCCATAATATAAAGTAAAAGAATGTAATAAAATAACAAATATACAAAGAAAAATAATAATGTATATTATTACACACACACCCCCCTTCTTCGGTCCAGGAATGGCCACAGTTATAATACCACCTTAGCGTTAAGCTCAAGGGCTCTCCTAGCCACTTAGGTCACCCAAGCCTCCAGTGCAAAATCTTGATCCAAGAACACCCCCCAAGCTTCAATGCATCATTCTTCAGAGGGAGACGAATCTCACCTAGAGCAGGCAATTGGCCATTCTCCCAGACATAAGAGCCACTAACCTACAGAGCTTGTGCACTGCCAGGATTCCAGCTCAGTTCCCTCTACCCTCATCCAGCCCACTGTTTCATACAGGCATCAGTCCAGGACCTAAACAGGACCTGATTCATTTGTTATGGAGAAATTGTGTTGGGTGGCATGAGCAAACTGGTGGTCTCTAGCCCCAAAGATCCAAATAACTACTTGGTTCTCTATGTGTTTACAAGAAGCTACTGCAGGTCTAGCTTTCCAAACAGTTTCATTTAGCCTACAAACTCAGCCATGCTTCACTTTTTGCCACTGTTGAAAGACGTAATGAGGACCAAAGCATTGCTAGGTTAACACTTTGGCAAACGGCATTCTGAAATGATGTTCAAAATGCATCCCTCTGCCCTTGTCTTGAGGGCCATCTATTCCATAAGAAGGTCTATGAACAACCATTGGTATTGCACATGCCATGAAACTGAAAATTCAGATTAGAGTGAACACCTTTTTGTTCTTTTTAACACATTAACACTTGCTGCTAAAATAGTGCTAATCCTTCCATTAACTGGGGATCAATGATTAAAGCAGCAAGAGGGCTGCTAATTTGCCACTGTTAGTGATAAAACCACCGTCTGATAGATTAAAATCAAAAGTGTCAATAACAACTATATTTTAGCAGCTGGGGAAATGGCACAAACAAAAGAGTTCAGTGACACACAAACCATGCAAATGTATCTGAAGCAACAGATTGAATAAAATGTCCCCAGTGATACTTTGAGAAATGTGCTCCATTTTACATCTACTTATTTTTGTAATTATTGTTTTATTATTTTTATTTAACAAAATTGAACAAGTGAGAGATTTTGCTATGTTTAGAGTCTAAGAACGCTGAAACACATAATGCTAGCATCAGTTCCAAATCCATGGGGAAAAGACAGGTCAGGAATAAGTCAGATTCCAGGGGGGCAGAGTCAAATGCAGCAGAGAGCAACTCTGGATAAACAAGGTAAGGCAAAGCAGAGGTCAATGTCAAAAAGGCAATAAGGATGATGAGTAGCTCCTTGGAGAGCACCAAGTGGCAGTGGAGGCTGGTCTATTAGGGTAAATGAGGCAGAGAGCCACAAATCTCAGCCTGCCTTCACCTACCAACATGCCTGCCTTCTTAATTGCATCTAGTCCAGGGAGTCCAATCAGCTTCCTCCTCCTCATTCTTCGTGTTGCTTTTGTAGGGAGGAAGATGGGAATATAAACCATAACTGATTGGCTCTGCCAGTACCTACTGTAGACCTCCTTGCCTTCACATCATCAGGGATGATGGGCATGGATTTATAGAACAGGACTGGGACTGGGAGGAGAATGTGTCCTCTGAACTAGACTTCAATATCCCTGCCTCTTCAGAGGTTCTGGCATCAGAGGAGGCAACACAAGAATGGGCCTTTTCTGAGGTGGCTCCCCACTTACAGAATGCTGTCCCTAGGGAGGCTCACCTGCTGCCTTTGTTACATATCTTTAGGTGCCAGGCAAAATAATTCCTTGTCTCCCAGACCTTTGGCTAATTACATGCCCTGTGGCCTTTCAAACTGTGTGTGGAGGGATTGTTTGTTACTATGTTAAGCATTTTTTGGTGTTTTGTGATCCTCATATGAAGGGTGGTATGGAAATTTAATTAATTACAGTTATAATATTGAACCAAGGACCTTTTGCATACAAGGAAGATACTCTACCTTTGAGCTACAGCCCTTTCACAGGACTGTAAGGTAAGATCATTCATCCCTAATGCTATTTCATGACTTTCGACTCCTCAGATTCTCACCACATAACCACCCAGAATTCAGCTGTGCTGGTCTCCTTGGAACGAAGCATTCCTGAAAATTCCTGTTGCAGCTCACATCGCAAATGGATTTAGAGACGATTTAACTGACAATGGAACTAAGTAGCTTTCCTAGCAGAGAAGATAAAGTCAGTGTTTTTTAAACTGTGACTACTTGTGTCATATGGAAAATTAAGTTAAGACATCAACCATGAATTGAAAGCAGCATTTTTGATTTGTATTAACAGTAACAAGTGTGGGAGGGGGATGAATGGTTCTCAATTTGCTAAAGGGATCAATGAATGGAATGGTTCTGCAGTTGATAAGATGAACTAAAATAAATTCCTTGAGTTACATCAGCTATCATGCCCAGATGCTCCTGTCAGTCTTCCGTTAGCAGTGACTTTCATATGTACTTATTTTATTTATTACATTTTTAGAGACTCTTTCAGCCATACAGACCTGCAAGGTGGTTTACAATGAACACAAATGAAAAGTAATGTATAACTAAGTCCAGTAATTACTGTATAGACCTGTGGCAGAATGAATGTTGGGACAGTATCCGGAGGGGTGGAAATGCTGCATGCCGCAGGTACTCAGAGAGTGTCCAGCATCTCTTAGATACATGGGAGTTCCTGGACCAGGTCCTGGTAGGGAGGAGGACAGAGACAAGGACAGGGGCAACAGAGAAGGAACACAGAATAGGCAAAAGAACCAAGATGGTTTGGAAGACAAGGAGAGATTTACAAGGGAAGAAAGCAGATGAAGTCAAGCGAAAAGAGATGAACTGCAAAGTGAATTTGTGCTGCCTCCTTGAAGATAACTAAGGAGGGGTAACAGGAAGAACAATAGGATGGAAGAGTCTGGGGCATCAACCAAAAAGAAGGAAGTGAAAACACAGGCAGGAGAGGGAACTGTACAGGAAAGTTGAGAGAATAAGATCTCTATAAAGGAAGAAAGATATTTAAAACTGAGACAGAGAAAGTGAGGGGAGACAGACAGGAGATAAAATATTATATGTAAAACAAACCAAACAGAGCAGTGTCCTGGTATGAAAGGGGGCAACCAAACTCCTTGAGGAAGACCATTTGGGCTTCTGAGCACTCCTGGAACCAGAGGCATGGATAGAGCTGATAAGACTACCCTTTTGTTCTCAGTTAGTTAACGGACCCCATGAATACCCCCAGCTATTCAGAGCCAATGTGCTAAGCGTGAGAAACATTACTGGTTAGGGAGGACGGGAAATCCTGTCTTCTTCATCTGAGGCATCTATAACATTTTCTCTTGAATAACATGGTAAACCCTTAAAAATGCTTAATGCACAAAGCTATTAGAAGTAATGGACATTTGAGAAGAGGAATCTGTCTAGAATTGTTTTGCCTGATGAAGTGTACAGATTTGTAACAGAGGGAAAATATCATGCCAGAGCAGTTTGAAGAAAATTCCGGAGATTTCAGACTTCAAAGTGTTCCCTCTAATGTGATAAATTTTCAGCTTTTCTTTTATGTCTCTTATGAGGCCAACACCTGCAATTCTGCTGGTTAAAATGAAGATGTACTGGGAAAATCATAGACCTTACTGAGGGGTGTTTTCTTTCTACTTTTTTAACATTAATTCTAATGCAGCTTGGCAGTTCCTGTCGATGTAGCCATCCCTGTGCAGGGAAATAGTGGTTTAATATTACAGGTGCCTTGATTCACATTTTATTACTGAAAGCCATTCCAAATTTCTTTACAAGAGTTACCTGAAATTACTCGTAGCATGCCAGCTGGTGTGGGAAGCAAGGAAGTAAGTCCCAGACCTTGTAAGAGCATAAGAGTCCAGTTCCAATTCAAGAGAGGTTTTCCTATGCATTAATGATTTTTCTGTAGTCCATACTATGTCATAATGATATCTTACATGTAATGTAGGATATTTATCATCCTATACAAGTAGATCATATACAAATTAAGCCATACCAATATCCCATGATAAGAGTAATTTGCAAGCATCTGAAAATCTTGTCCTCTGTTGATCATGCTGGCAGCAGAAAGTCCAACAACAGGCCACACATGTATGAAAACATGGCTTCTGTGTTGTAATTGTCGCTGTTTTAGTTGTCAGTTTAATGGTTTTTACATGTATATTTTAACCAAACTAGGACGGTTTTACCATACAAGGCAAATGGAAGTGCAACCCATTGATAAAGCCAGTGACTACCAAGCTATTTCCCTATTTTGTATCATAACATGCTGAAAAAAAACCATCTGTTGGTCAAACGTTGTTCATTGGCAAGAGCTTTAAGATCTTCAAAACAAAGTTTCCATTGGCGAGATGGCTTAGTGATTTAAAATCCCACCAACTGAGTTTCCATCAATGTTAGCTGACTAACTTCTCTCTTATAATTACTTTTGGGTTTGCTAAAAGATTTCTATTTACAGATCTAGACACAATCAGAAGTTTCAAGTACGCTTCTGGGCTGAGTAAATCTTTGTCTAGGCTTTGTGACACCAACAATTAATTACATTAACTAATGGATCCAATTCCATTTCTTTCCTGAATACTAAAAAAGGATTTGTGATATAAATAGACTTTCACTCCCTTTCCCTTCTTTCCTTTTTAAGGTTGACAACATAAACATTATCACAACACAACTACTTTATCAGTGGGGAGAATAATTACCCCAAATCTAATATGTTTTGGTAAGTAATGACTCCCAGCAGGAACAAAAGTGTCAGTTAAAATAAATGTGCATAGCAAGGGGGGGAGAGAATTTTACAGGAACAACAGGAACAAATTTATTTATTTCATCAAAATTTTATACCACTTGATTGCAAAAAAACAAACTTCAAAGGAATAAAACAATGCAATTATCAGTAAAAGAGAGAGGGAGAGAGAACAGTAAAAAAACAAGAAACCCACACAATTTAAAACCTTCCAAAATAATTAAAATCAATTATAAGTTTTAAACACATGTAAATATTCTACCTATTGGGATCGGGTTGGCTAAACAAAAATGGTTTCATCAAGTGATGAAAAGAGTACTGTGAAGGGACCTGCCTGTTGTCAATAGGCAAGGAGTTTGAAAGTGTGAGTGCTGCCACACATTTTTGCACGTAAATGTGAATTCATTCATTTATTTTTTCTAGCCCTTCCTTTGAGCGGTCTGATGCCCTGGGGAAGTAGTACAAAGCCAGTGAATTTCAAGCCATGTGACAAAAGACAGGCAGCACAAAACCAGAAGAGGGAGTCACCGTTGAAATGAATGGAAAAATGAAAATGAATGTATGGGTATGTTTGGGGAGGACCATCAACATGTATTGGAAAATGACCAGAGAGGCCACCTTGATTGTGTTGAAGCATAATGACAAGCTATTCTCAAGCCTTACATATGGGAAAAACTGTCTGTGACAAATGAATGGATGATGCAACCAGTAATTTCAAGTGGGCCAACTTAGCACCTCTCTCACTCTCTCCATGGAGGAAACATAAAATTAATCAGGAGCACCTCCTGTGTGAGCTGAACTGGTCAGTCCCAGCTGGCTCTACATGCCAATCTCAGTCTCATTGAAGACAGCAAACAGCTTGATTCTACCATGTTCCCAGCTGTGGAGGAAGTCGCTTGGGCACCTGGGGTGAGCCGCCCATAGGGGCAGGGGCCTCCAGAGTCTGCCTGCCTCCTCCCACTCAGCTACCCTACAGCTGAGGGGGAGGCAGCGGGTGGACCATTTGGGCAGTGCAGAGCCTGTGTGCGCCAAAGCCACCATGTCTCTCCCAGGAGAGACACGTGGCTCGGGCATGCTGCAGGCCCCACGGTGAGTGCCACCAGGCATTTTGTCACCCCCCTCAGTGGTGACACACAGGGCGGCCCACACCCACCGCACCCCACCCCCCATTCATCCACTCCTGCATGTTCCTTCAAACATGCTTAATACTGGCCTGCTTAATCCCAGCAATTGGTTGCCTCTATATGCCCAGAATTTAACAGATCAATACCTTGCTTTTTGAAAGGAGTCCTGAACGCAACTGCATGTACAAAATGTAAAAGCTTCATTAAAAGTAGACACACAGCACCACAAATTTGGTCTAGTTTTTTCCTCCGTCTGCCCCTCCCTGCTTCTCCTGTTCCTTCCTACAGGGCAGGTGGTGATAGATGGCACCTATGGTGGAGGAATGGGCTCTCTAGACTGTCAAGTGATTAAAGAATTGTCCATTGATTAATCCTCTGTCTTTTAAGGGAGTCATTGATTAAATATAAATAAATGAATCAATGAGCAATTCTTCAATGAAGAGATGCATTGATTTAATTTAACAGATATCTGTATCTCCAAACTTCAATACTCAGTGACATGCAAGATGTCGGAATGGATGAATCTGTCAGTTCTGGGTTCTCTGTTTCCCATTTTCCCCATCTTACATTCATTTCACCCCATCTCTGCATCAGCTCATGATTTTGTTTTGTTTTGTTAACAGGCTGCATGGAAATTTATTTTCTCACACATTTTTTCTCAGCAGACACATTTTTGCAAGCAATTTTCCCTAACATAATTTTACTTTTGAATGATATTTTGATTCATTTAGGCATTTTTAAATAGGGGGCTGTATTGCAAAATTCAAAGAAGTAGAGATATCAAAGGACAACTGTGTTTTGGTCTGCCCATTGTTTCAAGAATTAGATGAACAAATCACTTCTCTATCCCTTACTGGGGCATAAGCAGGCATCAGGCATTGTCTTTACTTCTTCCTCCTTTTCCTCCCCACAGGGCAGTTGCAGATAAATGACCCTGTGGTGGATGGGGATCGGGGGAAATTCTATTCAGTTGGCTTTTAAATTCACACTTTCTGAAACAATATCTGAAGCCACACATAGATTTCCTTCAAAAATCCCATTTCTCCACATTTTGCAGGACAGGACTTCAGCCAAGTAATGTGTATACTTGGGGAGGTGTCATTTTTTGTTCACAAAAATGAGTTGTTGTTGGCATTCATCTGTCTTGAGAGACAATGAAGTGGGCCAACAGGGGTGAAGTCAAACTGCTGCTTTTGCAGCACTGAAGTATCCTCCCCAGGGTGCAAGCCTGGGCAGTATTTATGGATGTCCTGGGCTGTCCAGATGATAGGAACCCCCCCCCCTTTGGCCTTGTTGATGTGGTCCAAAGGAAAGCAGTGAAATATGTTTGGCACCAGCTTGGCTTCAGGAGTTGCCAGGAGGAGACTTACAAGGTGCCATCCAACCATCTTAGGTACTCCACTCCTGATTTGTGTAGGGTTTACTCCTTAGCCTTTTCTTCTAACAAAGGTATCTCACAAGGCAGCAGAGGTTTAGAATCAGAGTTTTCCTTCTCCTAGAGGGGCTACCTTCCCAGGTGGATGAGCCCCATCTTCCCCTTCCATCCCTCTACAGCACATGCAGTAAGCGCCTTATTGACCCTTGGACCCACAATCGGATTTGTCTGTTCAATCCACCAGAGCCTGTATTTGCATGCAGGGTAAGTCCCTAACTCACCAAGGGTTTGAGACCCATTGACTACCCTCACCTTGTTAAGCCAGCCAGTTGAAGCGTTTCCCTGAATGTGGCAGCTGTCACATGCTGGCAAGTTCTAGGAGTCACAGGTGAGAGCTGAGTGCAGGATGGGGACCAAAGGAAGACAAATTACGCCAGAAGGAGCAAGCTGTGTCCTCAAAAGTAATGTGCAAACATGTTAGGATATATTAATTTGAGGGAAAGTACATATTAAGCAAAATTGCAGATAAAAAGTGTATGTGGAGAAATTTGCACTATAATGCTGATTACCGGTAATTTTATGAGAGCCAGTATGGTGTTGGGGCTATTCCACTGGACTAGGACCTGGGAAACTAGGTTTCAAATCTCCACTCATCCATAAAGCCAACTGGGCTAATCACTGCCTCTCAGTCTATCCTACCCCACAAGGTTGTCATGAGGGAGAGAAGTCTGTATGCCACCTCAAGATCCTTGGAGAAAATATGTGATAATAAAAATTGCAATTATTGTTATTTAATTAAGAATTGTGAATTGCTGCAGAAATGAGGAGAACTGAATTAAAGATTGGAAAAATGAGAAACTGGGATAATTGAAACTTGCAGGTCCATCCATTCCTAATGGTGCATGAGAGGCCTGTCCACCTGGGGCATTCACCTATTGTGGTCTGCTCCTGCCTTCCACTCTCTATCTTCATTCCATACCCCATCTTTTGCATGTACTCATCATAATGAGGCCCATTTTGCTTCTGATGTATAACAAAGGAGATCAAAACCAAGTGTGCCTCTTCACAGGTGATGTCTCCCCATGGCTACTGGCCTACCTTGCTTCTTCCCGCTGTGTCTCTTTTCAGTCTAGTGATCTGTTGGGCAAGAAAAGCACAGGGCATGCATAGCTGATGAAATCATTCATTCTCTCTCTCTCTCTCTCTCTCTCTCTCTCTCTCTCCAGGTAATATATTGCGTGTCGGCTCCCTAAGCTTGTTCTGAGTTCCAGCTGTGCCTATTTGTATGGAAAGATCACTGTATTCTGAGCTCAATATGAGGATTTTTGTTCTGACCTTCTGAATAACGTACTCTGGCTTCACAGGTGGGACAACATGATTGTGAGGGATTGTGAGCTTGAGTTTAACAGAGTCCCTGCTGTCTTAAGCTAATGAGATTGCTCCTTTTATCTCCATGGGAGGGTCAGTCACCTGAGAGCAGGGACAGGCATCTCCAGCATAGAGGTTCTTCCTACAAATAATTAATCACTCTTCAATTACTTGGCAGGGTGCAGTTGCTCCTAGCTGAATTCTTGCTTGCTGTTTTCTTCTCCGCTAGGATGGAAGATGCACGCATTTGCATAAATATATACAAACAGCAAAAAAAACTTGCAAACAGGCAAACCATGTTTACAACTTTGCAGATACTGTTCAGCCTTGTTTCCTCTGCCGCTCTGTACCTAGGAGATGTGCAGCCTAACCAGCATAACTTTCTTCTAGTCCAAAGGCCACATTCCTTCATGAAAAACTTGCTGGGGGCCATATTCCAGTGGTGGCTGGGGCCAGAGACAGAAAGTGGGAGAAGCAACAGATTTGGCTCTTGCTTGGCACAGTAATCTGGATTCCAGCCATAAAAAAGTGAGTTTTCAAAACACACCTTCTCGCACACATGTCTTCATCCTGCCAAGAAAGAGGAATTATCTCAGTTCAAAGAAACATTCTGGCCAGCAAAAAGCACCTGAGGAAGCTGGCAAGGAGTGTGGCATGAGGAGAGTCATTGACGGCCAGAAAGAGATTCTTGGAGGGCCATATTCAGTCCTCCCTGCCTTACAATCTAATGCCCCTTCTGCAGTATACATTTAAAGCAGCATCACACTACTTCAAACTTCCATGGCTTCTCAAAAAACAAAAAACACACACCTGGGAACCATGGTTTGTTCAACAGTCAATCCTTCTTCCAAAAAAAAAAAAAAAAACCTCTGGAAACTTTAGCTCTGTGAAGGGAATAGGGGCCTCCTAACACCACCCAGCAACTTTAGCAAACTATAGTTTCCAGGGTTTTGTGGGGGAAAGACACCATTGCTTAAAGTGGTACAATACAGTACTGCTTTAAATGTATAGTGCAGCTAGGGTGTAGGTACAGTATCAAGGCTGGAAGAACTAAAAATGGCACCTCTGCAGCTACCTTCTCATGAATCAGACTACTGATCCATATTTTCCAGCACTGCCAACTCTGATGGGCACCAACGCTCCACCATCTCAGGCAGAGGGATCTTCTCCATCACCAGCTGCCTACAGTCCTTTAGGTGTAAATGGTAAGGACTGTTTATGGGACAGCAAATCATGCACTGTAATACTATTAACAATATGAGAAGATGGTTGTTGGATCAGGCTGAAGCTCCATCTCATCCTAATCCAGGTGAGCTCAGTGGTGGAGGAAGGGGTGGGGGGGCGGCACACCCCGGGTGCCATCTCTGTGGGGGGTTTCAAGGCACCCTGCGGGGGGCTCACCCCACCGCAATCCTTACGGCACTCGAGCAGAGCTGTCTGCAAACCACTGTTTGCCCCGTCCCTGACACCCCGCATCAGGTGTTGGTTCTCCTTCCTTCGCCCCTGGGTGAGCTGTACTTACTTTCTGGTCAACTTTTAGTTGCAGAATTTATACCAAGGGTGCATTCTGACATTGGGAACTGTTGTGTTAGTTTTCCTGGTTATAATGCTAGTGAAAGTGAACATCGTCAGGCATGTCCCCGCACCACCATCGCCCACTACATGCTCCTCTGTGCTTCTGTTCTCCCATTATTCTCCCAGGAAAACAGCATGGAGGGCTCCACATCTTTAGGCACATGTCTGTGATTTAAAACTTGCAGTCCAAGTGCTTTCTGTGTGTTTGTTTTGCCCCAGTGCTTTCCCCATGATAACCTGCTCTTTACCTCTTTATCAGAGCAAATGGCAATCCACAGAAAACCAGAATTGTCATTTGTTCTGATTCAGCATAAAAGAGTGCTTTTTCTTGGGTAAAGCAGGGGGGTGCAGGTGGGAGCTCTCCAACACAGACCTGTATCTAAAAATCATGAGGCAAAAGCTAAGTATGGATGAGCCCAGAGTCTTTCCTAGCCCTATCTAGAGATGCCAGGAATTGAACTTGGGACTTTCTGCATGCAAAACAGATCCTTTGTCACTAGGCTGGCTCACTTTAACATGCAGAGTGAACAGTTACTCCTTTATCTTTGGTCTTCTCACAAGATTTGGAAGCAGAGAGAGCAGAAGTGTGACTCACACTTCCTTTCTTGCCAATGCTATGAGACATACAAAGCTGCCACCCTTTTACTTTTTTACAGTTTGCAAAAGCTTCTACACACACACACACACACACACACACACACACACACACAGATCCCAGGCATCCCTTGAGAAGCAGTTATTTCATTTTATTTCATCACTCTCGAAGCACATATGCAGGGGCATTCAGTCTCTCCAGTGAGTTTCTTTTAGAGTTTCAGAATATGCTCCTTGCTGAGATTTGAACCTTAAATGCTTTGCTTGGGAAAGGAGAGAGTTCAAGCTGAAGGGAAAAATCCCTTCTGAAGTGCTACAACAGCCCCTAGGGAGGCTACCTTAGTTTGTCCTCATTTGTTGTTTTTGAAGAACTGTGGGCACCTTAGGACTGTCAGCATGATGTAGGAGAGATTCAAGTGCATACCAGGAAATTCAGGTTGGCACAATAGAAGCAGATTAAAGTGCTCTGTTGCCCTAGCACTACATATCCACTTTTTAAAGGAAATTGACTTTTTTGTGGTTAGGGGAAATGATAAGGAAATGGGCTCAAATTTCTGGAATGGATGTGATCAACAAGAAGACTTCTAAACACACCACAACCAAATCAGGATAAATGCTTGATAAAGGGCAGGTATAATCTAACCTCTGCATAAGTGTTGTGCAATCAAGATAAATGCTCAACAAATAGGTCATCTAGAGAAGTGCCCTAGCACACCGATTTCACATCTTTAGGTGCTTCAAGGTGTCCACTGCCAGGCCTAGAAGATACTGCTGGCAAACTAAGGCTGCTTCTTGGGGCTACGAGCAAACTACCTTTTTAGAAATATCACATGATTCAGTAAAGTAGTACAGTCTAGCTAGCAAGGCCACACTTCCTAATAATGATACCCCATGCAGCAGTACTGAGGCCAGTAGTCAGGGATGATGGGAGTTGGAGTCTAGCAACATCTGGAGGGCTACAGGTTCCCTGCCAAACAAGGAAATCAAGCGGGACTGTGTGGAAGGAGAAGAGATTTCCTTCTCCCAGGTGATGCCCAAATAGCTTCATCTTTGAGGCAGACCTACCCAGAAGGCTTGGTGGTATGCTAGGTTGAAAGAGCTGCTGCTCACTTTGCATGCAGAAGAAAGCAATGACTCCCACAGAAGATGTGAGGCTTCAGCAAGTGGGATCAGCCAGTCTTTTCGACCCAATAAACCTGTTAAATGGGAGGAGGGGTACTCAGTGCTGTTGGCTGGCAGTAAACGCCTCACACTGGAAACAGAATAACCCTAAGACACCATCACACAGTGACAGTAGAACAGCCTTTTTCAGCTAGTGTGGTGTTGTGGTCACAGTGTCAGACTAGAACCTGTGAGACCAGGGTTCAAATCCCCACTCAGCCATGAAGCTGTGGCCTTGGACCAGTCACTGCCTCTCAGCCTCACAGGATTATTGTGGGGATTAAATGAGGAGAGGGAGAGCCACGTGTGCCACCTTGAGCTCTTTGGAGGAAAAGGTGGGATATGAATGTAGTAAAGTATAAAAAGAATCTTTCTTCAGCTCAAGGGCCATGTCCCAGTGTAGGGATTGGGCACAGCAAAGATTAGACCTCCTTGCAGTAGGATTATTTCTATAGATGCTCATGTCCCTCTGTGTCCTCCATCCAAGCAGGTAAGGTGTATCATCAGAGTTCAAGGACACAGCCTGGCAGAAACACACAAGGAGGGTGCAAACCAAGGCTGGGAAGGAGTGTGGCTCAGACAGATGTGTGAACTGGGTCAAACAGAGACACCTGGATGGACCTGAGGTTTATTATACCTAATTTAGAGTCACTTGTTTGGGGATAGCAGCCACTAGCTTGCGGCCTCTAGGACAAGACTTCTGCCAGCTACCCACAAATTGTGCACCCACCTCTGAAATCCAGCAAGATGTCGTTCTGTCAGCCAGGAATGGTGCAGCGAATGGGAAGCATTTTAGCTCAGCACTACCCTTTTGCAAAATCATCAGGTGCAAGTCACCATAAAGAAGGAAATCCATTCAACGTCTATACATCACACTGCTGCCAGCAGAGAATGCACAGTAGATGAAAGACTGAAACTACATTCTATGGAAAAGCAAGTGTTTTTCTTTTTATTTATTTATTTTATTTTTTTGCAAAGGCACGGTATTATTGGCATTTTGCTACCTCTTACATCTTTGGTTCAGTTAACGATTCCCAAGTTAACAAGGATTCTCTAAATGCTCCAATAATTTTTAGCTGGTTCTCCTCATTACCTCTGCTTGAAAGAACATTGGGGGGGGGAGAGAACCTTGTATTTAATTCTGAGAAGATGAATGGCAAAGAATGACTGGCAATGTCGGGTTTCCTCCAGAAGTACGTATATATTTTATGAAGGGGGGAGGGAATCCTTATTGAACTTGTGGGAGGGGAAGGAACCCCTAACTCCCTTTATGGGAATGTCTCTAATAACCTCAGCCTTGGAGAGCCTCTTATGCTTAATGCAACATGCTTAGAGTTATGTGGCCATGACCATGGACTTCAGAGATCCTCAACCCATTGCCACACAACTAATTCATTGGTTTTCCCTTCAATCAGGAACACCAGCAACAAATTCATAGCCATAGACATGCACATCTCAACTATCTCTATGCCTTGACACCTGGCAAATTGCAGTCCCTGCTGGCTTGCCTCTTAGACAAGTTTTGTTAAAACGTCGTTCCTGTGAGTTACTAGCTTTATCATCCATCAAGGTTTGACTCCCTCTCCTGGGTCTGTAGAAGTTTAATTTCTAAGTGGGACATGCATGCAACTTTTCTCTAGCAACAGGTCAGAGAATCTTGTTCATTTCAAGGGCTACATTTCTCATAGGCAACCTTCCTTAGGCCAGAGGCAAAGTGGGTGGGGCTATCCATTCAAGCAATCAAGAGGCATTACTACAGTTCAGTTATTCACCCAAGCCAGACAAAAGTGTGCAAGGTGTGGGGTGTGAACTGGTGACATGGAGAGAGTTCTGAGGGCCAGATAGAGAGGCCTGGAGCTGTATTTGGCCCCTGGACCTTAAATTTCTAGGTAAGGTAAAGGTAAGGTAAAGGACCCCTGGGTGGTTAAGTACAGTCATAGGTGACTATGGGGTGTGGTGCTCATCTCACTTTCTTTCTTTTTTTAAAAAAAAAATTATTAAAAGTTTAAGAATTACAGAAAGAGGTGTAAAAGAAAAAGAAAAAGAAAACAATACAAATCAATACATTACAGTACATATAAAAAAAACAAAAGACACAATACATCAAAACAAAAACAAAAGCAAAAACAATTAAAAAAACATCCAATATTTCCATGTCTTTATCTTTCATTAACTTGTTTCATCGACCTCCTCACACCTCCCTTTTTGTGTTCTAGTTATTAATTTTTTCAGCAAATCCTTTCCATCTTTCACTGTTTTCTGTCATTTAATTATCTTAATTTATTTTAACCTTATCTTACCATTAAAACCCTAAAACTTATTTATACTTAACTCCTTATAACATTTCTACTAAAGCCGTATAATTTCATTCCAACATTTTTCTAACACTCATTTATTTTGCAATATTTCTCTAAATAAATTTTTTAAAACCTTTTTTCCAATCTTCTTCCACCGTCTCTTCTCCCTGGTCTCGGGTTCTGTCAGTCCTTTCTATCAATTCCATATGGTCCATCAACCTAGTGATCTTCTGTCCGAGGCTCTTGACTCTTTTCTATGTCCCTTCTGCAGATCTTCTTCATATTTATACATGCACTTTACTTTGTCTTCTGCTGATCTTGTTCTTAATTTCCTTCCTTTGGCACTGAGGAGTAGATCTCGGGGAAACTCCAACCTAACAATGTCTTTATTCCTTCTCGACAGGTCAGCCCATTCTCCATAGTCAGAACTAAAGTCCAAAAGATATTTCAGAGCGTGTTTCAGAGTCCCTCCAAAGCTAAAGGCCCCCACAACTCCAATCTCCCCCTGACCCAAATCCAGATCCCAAAAGCCAGAACATCCCTGCATAAGGGGATCTATCCAACTTTCCTTCTCCAATCCAAGCGGGGCTCCATCCCACCAAATCTGGCTTTCTCTAGATTCAATCGTAAAAGGCAACAGCTTATGTTCATCAAATTGCCTCTGTAAGGCCAGGGCTCTCTCCACTCGAATTACTTGAGATTCAACAACAACTTTCTCCTTCGTCTTCTCCACAGCTTGCCATGTCAAAACAGATTCCTGAATCAATTCCTGAGTAGTTTCTATATAGGTATTCACTTTTTGTCCCAAATCAGTCATTTTTTGTCCCAAATTGTCAATTTTAGTAATCATCACATCCATCTTCTCATGAAGCTGTTCCAATAAAGCACTTGTCTTGCAAAATGCAATCACTAAGGCTTCTTCTGTCAACATTCTTGTCCAAGGTCAATCTCTGATTCTCACGGTCTTTAATCTCTGCAGCTGGAAAATACCCCAGCTCCACTCCTGCAACAGTTTCAAAAGCTCCCTCTAGGGGAAACAATTTCTATTTGTATCCGTCCTTTTAAGTGCAGACTCAGCAACAAAGTTAGTTTTGATTTTCAGTTACTTTTTTGCTCCTTTTTAAGTGCAAAAGGAAACAATGGAAACAATATATTTCTCTTATTTAACTATCTGTCAACATACGTTTTATTCACAGTCAATGAACTTTCCCAAAACGTCTATCTTACTGGCAGCCCGTTCCCAGGTTCAAAATGGTGGTAATTTATCTTTCTTCACTCTCTCTCCTGCAGGCTTAGGCGATCTAAAATTCCCCCCCTCTTCTCCTGCTTCCAAGGGGGGTTTAGTAATTTTAACCGATGAAGATTTAATCCTTTACAAAAGGCTTTCCAGACTTTAGCTTGCAAGGTCTTTGCTTCAATCTATTTACAAAAGAGGAAGGCGGACTTCCTGTTTGAAACCTTGACGTTTCGGTGCCAAATTAAGATGTTTAGAGATCCAATTTTCCGTTCTACTCACGGGTAGTTGTTTAGAGTCCAATTGTCCACAGGAAAAAGTCAGCGCTCTCCGGCAACAGCAATGCAGCTTCACTCCGTGAAAGAAGCAGTCGATTCGAAGCACCGCGCCGCTCACCCCACGTCGCTCCGGATCCCCGAAACCGGGTTTCCCCGCGAGTAGGGGAGGCGCAAAAGGTGCCAGCCGAATCCCACGTCCACAGGCTTCTCCCGCCTGTGGTTTTTAGTGGGTCTCCACCTCGCCGTGGCGGTCCAGACCCAGATTTCCATGGAGCGGTAAAGGGACCCTCCTGACAGTTAAGTCCAGTTGCGAACGACTTTGGGGTTGAGATGCTCATCTCACTTTACACGCCGAGGGAGCCGGCGTTTGTCCGTTCCGCAGACAGTTTTTCTGGGTCATGTGGCCAGCATTTCTAAGCTGTTTCTGGTGCAACGGAATACCAACACCAGAGCAGCGCAAGGAAACACCATTTACCATCCCACCGGAGCAGTACCTATTAATGTACTTGCACTTTTGGGCATGCTTTCAAACTGCCAGGTTGGCAGGAGCTGGGACTGAGCAATGGGAGTTCACCCATTGCGGGGATTCAAACCGCCAACCTTTTTTGATCGGCAAGCCCAAGGCTCAGTGGGTTTAGACCACAGCGCCACCTGCATCCCTACTCTTTTCCTTAAAAAGGTAAAGGGACCCCTGACCATTAGGTCCAGTCGTGGCCGACTCTGGGGTTGCAGTGCTCATCTCGCTTTATTGGCCGAGGGAGCCAACGTACAGCTTCCGGGTCATGTGGCCAGCATGACCAAGCCGCTTCTGGCGAACCAGAGCAGCACACAGAAACACCGTTTTCCTTCCCGCCGGAGCAGTACCTATTTATCTACTTGCACCATCACAGGGATTCGAACCGCCGACCTTCTGATTGGCAAGTCCTAGGCTCTGTGGTTTAACCCACAGTGCCACCTGTGTCCCTTTTCCTCTTTTCCTTAGGACATCCCTATTTTCATTGGAGTAATGTTGGAGGGTATGGAGTTATCTAACTCCCAAGGCAATCCTATATAGAGAAGTTTTTTAATGCTTTATTATGTTTCTATATATGTGTGTTGGAAGCCACCCAGAGTGGCTGCGGCAACTCAGAGGTGTAAATAGTACAATTACCATTATGGAATGGGATATCCCTATTTCCATTGGAAAAATGTTGGAAGATATGCTTTCTGGGTCATGTGGCCAGCATGACTAAATCACTTATGGTGAAACCGAACACCATGACAGAAGCCAGAGCACACAGAAATGACATTTACTTTCCCACCACAGCGGTACCTATTTATCTTGCACTAGCGTGCTTTCAAACTGCTAGGTTGGCAGGAGCTGGGACAGAGCAATGGTAGCTCACCTCATCATGCTGATTCAAACGACCAACCTTCTGATTGGCAAGCCGAAGAGGCTCAGTGTCCACAGCGCCACCCGCTTCCCTTTAATTTCTAACCCATGCTCTAGTGTGCATAGAGACTTTAATGAGAAGAGCGATCAATTGTTAAACCACTATAAGAATTGTACTGCTGTGAGAGGAATAGTGGCCTCCCAACAACTCTCAGCACCCTTAATAAATTAGAGGTGCCAATATTCTTTGTGGCTGTTTTAATATATTTTGATACTACTTTAAATGTATAGTGCAGATGTGGTCATAGCTACAACCAAGAATTTCACATATACAGCCACTACCCATTCTCTCTTATACAAGATGAGCAAGAGCCAATAAGAGCAGAGACTCTCAAAGTGTGCTCTCAAAGTTCAAGTTGGAGAGAATGATTCCTGGTAGCTGTTTGCAAAAGAATTACTGTCTCCTGCACTACTGAAATGATATGGAAATGAAAGGCAATGCAAAGAACCGAGAAGCCAGAAAATAAGATTAGTATTTTGTACCAAGGGCTTTTATTATTGTTATTCTAGCCATGTTGAGCATTATTGCTGTTATAAAGCAAGTGATTTTATAGGGAAAATTCTTTATTTTGCAGTTAAGTTTGAGTGTTACCTCATATGTTATTCATCGTTATGGCTGATGAACATGCACAATGATGATGCAATGAATTCAGCAAATATGAGGGGACCCTACAAAGGCTATGAGAATATTCTTTGTTGGAAACGGACTTACTTTTCTTATACAGTGAACATTCTCATTTTTATCATAGACTGGCTCTCTTATATGTTGCTTTCCATTTCCTTTGTATATTATGAAATGCACATTATTTGAGCACATTTAAAGACATTAGGCATTATGCAGAGCTTCTGCTAAGTAAGTAAAAGAGATCATCTTGATGCACTGTCTCATTATTTCTCAAACTCACTATGTCAGACTGTTTCTAGTACCAGAAGTAGTCCAATGCTGAACATTTCTCTTGAGGTGCCCTTCCCCCCCAGTCACTTATTCTTCATGGGGGGAAATCATTCCAATGAATATGATCAGTATTTGCTGCTGCTGCTGTTGTCTTCACTTCATAAACTCTAGATAACTGATGATTTTTCAGTCCACATTTGCACTGAAATGAATGGTGTAGAATAACATACAGTGGTACCTCGGGTTAAGAACTTAATTCGTTCTGGAGGTCCGTTGTTAACCTGAAACTGTTCTTAACCTGAAGCACCACTTTAGCTAATGGGGCCTCCTGCTGCTGCCATGCTGCCACTGCATGATTTCTGTTCTCATCCTGAAGCAAAGTTCTTAACACGAGGTAATATTTCTGGGTTAGCGGAGTCTGTAACCTGAAGTGTATGTAACCTGAAACGTATGTAACCCGAGGTACCACTGTAATGATAATGTAATTGATTATGTAAATTTTAGCCATGATGGATAGCAAGAGAAAGAGCATAGTGGGTTTTTTATATTGGAGGCTGAGCTGCAGAGGACTAATAACAGCACTGCATGTGACAAATATGGATCAGAATGAAAAATGATGTCTTGTTACATTCCTAGTCTTCACCCCTCCAGCACCCAAGGTGCTCCCATTCTGTCTCCCCAGCCCTCAAAACCACTTGTAGCTTGCTGGTTTCCAACCTACTTAGATGGAGGGGAAAGCATTGGGTCAAATCAAACACTTTATTTAGCCCAACTGATGCAAGAAAGGAGGGGGGGGTATTTTCCTGCAGCAAAGGGGAATCAAAACATCATAATTGAGTCCACAGGCAACTCGGCAACCATGCACTGCCTGGAACCGGGTGTTGGAAACATCACCTGTGTAAACACCACCAACCTCCTTCTCAAGCTTCTCCTTCTCAAATAGCTTGGGGTTAGTTTACCTGAAGGATCAACTTCTCCCATAGCTACCAGTCCGGGACTTTATAGCTTAACCAGAGGCCTTTCTCTCCAGGTTCCTCCACTTAATGAAGTGAGGCATGTAATCCTGAAAGGTGACTTGCTTACTGGATGTCTCCTGAAAGGTGACTTGCTTACTGGATGTCACCCCCATGATGTTTTAGGTGTGCTATCTGGTGCATTAGATCTTTGCACTAAGTTTCCCCCTTGATACTTGTGGGTGCTCAGTGGTAAAGCACCTGCTTTACATATGGAAGTCACAGGTTCAGTCCCTGTCATCTCTTGTTAGGGCTCAGAGAGACCCCCATATAAACTTTAGGAGAACCACTACCAGCCAGTTTGTCGATGACACTAAGCCTGATTGTCGAAGGGTCAGCCTCAGTAGAATGAGGTTTCTCATGCTCCTATGTTCTATTGCATTCCTCCTCCCACCTTCTTGCTCATCAAAAGTCAACGTTCCATACCCACCAAACATTCCCGGTCTTCATGGGGTTGCCTTGAGATTTTGATGTTGTTTTTAAGCTGCTTTTCGATTTCCACACACACTCTTGTGATTTTAAAAATTGGTTTTAGTGTTTTTATTCGGTATTGATTGGATTTGTCTATTTTACTATGTTTTGTAAGCTGCCCAGAGAACTTGGTTGTGTGTGGTATGTAAATCTAATAAAGAAATTATGGGTAGAAGCTAAATCCCCCTCCCTGCAAGAGGAGGGCTTGGGGGGGGGGTCCAATTTTAATTAATATGTATGTTAGCAATCAGCAGGTACCTTGTTCCCAAGACCTAGAAGCTACAAGTAACAACACTTAAAAAGCAAAGAGTAAGTAAAAAATAAAGAACTGAAGGCTTTTGATTAATCAGTGCAATTAACAGATTAGTCCATTAATTGCAGATTAAAACGGATGGCATAAACAAGTTCTTGACTCAGTGTTTTCAACAAGATTTTCCAAGGAAACAATTAGCTCTCGGCGTAACTTAGTCAAAAGAAACTTATCTTTATTAAATAAACTTCAAAACAACCCACTGCATGGTGATACTGTATTGCGTGTTGAGTTCCACAGTGCCACCCCCCAAATAATTACACACTTCACACATCAATTTTGTTTAAGGTTTTTGGCATAATTTTGGCCACAACTTTATTCAAATACAAAAAATGTGAGTGGTTGCTTAGGCATTGGTGACTATCTGTCCTTGCCCCCACAGGACAGAGCTGGCACTTCCGGACTCCACCGGAAGCCAGCGTGGGAAACAAGTATTGGGTGAGAAATGAGGCTGGGAATCAATCCAACACTTCTCACCCTCATGTTCCGGTGGGGCTTGCACGGCCCAAGCCCGGCTCCACGGACAGGACGAAAGAATGGCAAGCCCCTGGATTCCTTTAACGGAATTCCCTTTCCGCATCATTTGGAGGGGTAGGCACTTACCCCTCCAAGCACCAATTAACCAATGCCTAACCGCCAACCTTACAAGTTGTGACGATTTGCTACGCAGTAGGCAAAAACCAAATGGCACCAGCCAATCAGCCAGATGGCAAAATTCCTACCGTGCCCCCGCACCAAGGCGAACGACACCATGACAGGCATAGCAAGGTCAAGCGATCAGCTTAAATAAAAAACCCCCCTATTAAAGGGAGGGAGGGCGGGTGATCCGATGCAAAACGGCCAAGAGGACGTCCCTACGTCTGGCCCTTCTATTTATAACTTCTGACTCCTCCTCCAAATTGGTAACAATCATATTTCCCCAGCAACCCGATTAACCCTAAAGGCCAGGGTTGCAGATTAATTTGCCTAGTCATGGCTGGGCGGCCTGTTCCCCAACCGCAACACGTGCTCTCTGTTAGGGAGAACACGCTTTGCGTGTTGAGTTCCACAGTGCCACCCCCCAAATAATTACACACTTCACACATCAATTTTGTTTAAGGTTTTTGGCATAATTTTGGCCACAACTTTATTCAAATACAAAAAATGTGAGTGGTTGCTTAGGCATTGGTGACTATCTGTCCTTGCCCCCACAGGACAGAGCTGGCACTTCCGGACTCCACCGGAAGCCAGCGTGGGAAACAAGTATTGGGTGAGAAATGAGGCTGGGAATCAATCCAACACTTCTCACCCTCATGTTCCGGTGGGGCTTGCACGGCCCAAGCCCGGCTCCACGGACAGGACGAAAGAATGGCAAGCCCCTGGATTCCTTTAACGGAATTCCCTTTCCGCATCATTTGGAGGGGTAGGCACTTACCCCTCCAAGCACCAATTAACCAATGCCTAACCGCCATGGAGCCTCCAGCTCACCGCCAAACCACTCACAGCCCCAACCAAGACCTCAGCTTGGCAGCCACCGCACCTAACCAAGCCTCATTCCCTGAAGCAGAAAGGTGCACGCCATCATCTCGGAAAAAGGATGGCATCTTAAAAAGAATCGCAGGGTGAGAAATCACATCTCCACCCAGCTCAGCAATCCGGTGTGTCACAGCAGAATTGATGCGCTTTCTGGCCCTTTCTGTGGCGACTGGGCAACGACTGCCCCTCCAGACGCATCGTTGCAAAAGCTGAGACCAAAATATCATTGCTGTAGGCACCATTGCCCGCAATGTCCCCAAGTCCGTCCAAATTGCAGCACGCAGTGAAGAACGGCCCATAGCCACCAGGTCGTTCTCTCCCAGCTGTATTAAACCAAGACCTCAGCTTGGCCACCACCGCACCTATCCAAGCCTCATTCCCTGAAGCCGAAAGGTGCACGCCATCAGCTCGGAAAAAGGATGGCCTCTCAAAAAGAATCTCGGGGTGGGAAATCACATCTCCACCCAGCTCAAAAATCTTTTTTGAAACAGCAGAATTGATGAGTTTTCTGGCCCTTTCAGTGGCAGCTGGGCAACGACTGCCCCTCCAAGCGCGTCGTTGCAAAAGCTTTGACCAGAAAATTTTTTGCTGTTGGCACCATTGCCCGCAGCGTCTCCAGGTCACCCAAAATCGCAGCACGTAGCGAAAAACAGTCCATGGCCACACAGGTCATTCTCAACCAGCTGCACCCCAACAGCAGTGGGCGGCCCTTCCAGCAGCACCTGCCTCCGAATCAGCGGCAGGAATTCTGGCCGGCGCATTCCCCGTCTGGACAGCCAAGGCAACTGCACATGGAGGAAGGCCGAGACCCGGTCCCAATCCGGACTGTCGTGCACTGATGCCAGCCCAATGCATGATGCTGTGCCCCACCATCCAGATGCGGACAGCTGCTAAACCTAAGATAAAACAAGCAAAAATTGTAAGACACCAATAATGTTAACGAACATAACCTTTGAATGCATTCGATTTCCAACGACCTGTATTTTATTTCCACTGCCTTATTAACATGCTTTCCGGCCTTCTTGGTGGTAGTTTGTCTAGCATTGGTTCCCGACTAGCTGCACCTGACCTCAGCAGGGCAGCACTGACGACTGGGCCCCACCATATCGTCCGTACCAGCAAACATTGTGGGGGAGCAATGAATCCCAAGGCAATCGCATCCCGCCAGGTGTCGTTCCCCATAGGGGAAAGATGCACCCCATCTGCCCTAAAGAGGGCAACAGCCTTGAAGAAAATTAGGAGGGTGCAATATTACAGAACCACCTAAAGCAAGGACCTATTTTATTTTATTTGTTATTTTATTAACTTCATTTATTTTCTTTATTTTATTCTATTATCCACCGCCTTATTAACATGCTTTCTGGCCTGCTCGGTGGTAGTTTGTCTAGGCATTGGGTCCCAACTAGCTGCACCTGACCTCAGCAGGGCAGCACTGACGACTGGGCCCCACCATATCGTCAGTTCCAGTAAACAGCATGGGGGAGCAATTAACCAGGATCAGACTCAAGCTCACCCCAAATGCTCCCAGGGACTCTTGCATGGCCCTACCCCTCAAAAGGGGTCGACAAAAGCATGGCGAATTCTTGGATTCCCTTAATGGAACATCTTTGCGCATTGGAGGGGACAGGTGCTCCAACCCCCCCTCCAGACCACCTTGAACCAATGCCTTAAATTATTTTGAGTCCAGGGAGAGCTGCCATCAACTCAATCCAAGCCCTCTTGCGTGCAGGAATGCAAACTTAAGCTGGAGGAAGACCGCAAACATTCTCGCCCAGCTGTACCACCAGCACTGCGGGAGGACCTGCACAGGTCACACTCGACCGCACCAAAGGAAGGATCTCCTCCCAAAGCATTCCCCATCTAGACATCCTGTATATGTTCACATGGGCAGGAAGACTGAGATGGCGCCCCAGTCCAAACTCGTCAACATGCTTGCCAGCCTAGTGTACAATGCTGTGGCCCAAATGTGCACAGCTGCTCCTATGAAAAAAGGAAATAACAGACAAGCATCAGCACAGACATCATTGTGACACTTCCTGATATAACCCTTGTCAGCGTCAGACTTCCAATGACCCGTATTCACAATCCTGTCTACTGACAGGCCCCCAGTGTGCAGCCTTTGCAGCAGCACCTAATCGTAAGGAATGAGGAGTGTTCAGCGGTAAGCAAGCCGCAGGCTGTAATAACTGGTGCACGACGTAAGCACATTGATGCCTGGCTAACGGGAACCCATTTTAATGCACTGGGAGCGGGCAAGCCCCCAGGGAATAAAAAGCCAAATATTCTGTTATCCGGGCAAGGGCCCTCCTCACCTGTGGCGGGAAGCCTGATTGTGGCACTCCTGCCCACTAAGTCTGTTTTAGAGTTACCAACTCTAATGACAAGCTCCAAAGGATAAGGAAAAGTCCAGAAGCAATAAGCCTCCAGACTCTCAGCCCCGTGCTGGCTCCAACAACCATTTTCCCAACCCTCAGTGCGAAAATGCAATGGACTGCTGAAAGGAGTCTCACCTTGATCTTTAACCAGCAGACAAGTTTTAACTTGTTGCAGATACTGCATAGGTAAAAATTGACCGACTTCCCGCCCACTGTCCTATGAGGTTGGAGGTTCCAACCTTCCAAGGCCCTGCGCACTGCAAACTTTATACAAGGGTCTCTGAAAAATAAAGCTTCAATGTAACAGACATTGCAGCGGACTGAATTCGGATAGTTATAACCGCATGCCCAATCTGCAGCAGGTGGACCAAATACTGCAGGATCTGCTCAGAGGATGGGGGCCAATTCTTCTGAATGGCCGAGAACTGCCAGCTTAAGGCTAAGAAATCCATCCAGGCCTTCCCATAAGAGGTAAAAGCAAAAGGGGAAATGGAAACTGCCGCTCTCTGTAATTACTAATTGTTGTCAAAATGCCACAGGTGGTCTGGAAAAGTCTGGCAATAGCTGAGTCTGGAGCCCAGGATCTGAAGCGCTTCATCTGAAAATCGGATAGTGTTTCAGTGTAATTTGGAGCGTAGAAAGCACAATATTAAACCTTAAGTGGCGCAGCTTGAAAGCATGAGCGGAGGGGCGGAGACTGTGCTAGAGTGTGAGGACTGTTTTGCCAAGACCTCACCACTACCTGGTTATCAGACCAAAAGCAGATCCGATGGTCACTGAACTCCTCGGGCCACATGTGAACTGCTACTACAATGGGGAAAACTCAAGAAAAGTTATGTCACATGATTGCCTCACCACACCTGGCTTGAGGCCATAGCTTTGCACACCAGCAGCCCTTGAAATAAAAACCAAAGGGCAAAGATCCAGAAGCACCAGCATGAACCTGAAAATCCCTGTGCGGGTTCAAGGTATCCTGCCATGGCGAACTACTATTGCATACATTCAGGAATTGCTACCATCGCCTGATATCTGCCTTCACCATGCTTGGTAGGCATACACAAAGGTAAGGGGACCTCTGTCAGCATCGCCCTTGAGCCAGTGCCACCAACTGGACTCATCCACTTCAGCCCCAACTGGGCTAGGCGAGCTGGGTAGCACTTCCAGAGACCACCTTCTGCACAGGAACAGGTCAAAGTGCTGTGGACTCACAGCTTAGAGTTGTGAGCACCGGATTCACTCCAACAAGACAGTCGTCGCACAGCAGAACATATAAACAACTCGGAGAGCAGCTCTGTAGAATATCTTCTTTATTCTATCTACAACTATACAAACTATATACAGCTTAATAGGTCTAAGCATAAATAAATGCTGCACTGCACTGAGTGTCTGCAGCTGCCCTTAGCAGCAACCTTATCTCTACACATGATCTCTAACACTCAGTCTCTCTCTCTCTCTGACACTGACTGACTGACTGACTGATTTGGTGCTGGAGCAGAATAAGTAGAGACCAGAACACGCCTCCTCCTCTCTGGAAAACCAGCAGACTCCTCAGGAGATTCTTGGATATGGGAGGGGTGAAATCTAGGCAGCCTGGCCTAGTGGGAAGATTAGTTAAGTGACCCAGCAAGATCGGATCTGGTGAAGCATCACTTGCTACAGAGGAAGTATTACAAAATAACTTCCTTCAAGGCAGACAGCTTCTCCATAGGCAAGTGGTATGTTTTAGCAACGATATCCAACTGGATCCCTAAATAAAATGGGAATATGGGCAAAGTTATTGAGCTATTGCTTGCCAGCTTCCAGCCCCCGCTTGGGCAGGGGGCATCTTGTGCTGCCATCATGATATGTAAATTTACAGGGCCGATGCTGGCCAGAACCCCTAAAGAAGTCCCAACCAAGCTGCCGCCGAGCCAGCTTCCTTTTCAGACACACACTCTGTGCAATGCAAAAAACACACTCCGTGCAGTGCACACACTCTCCATGCAATGCAACTACACACTCCGCGCAATGCAAAAAACACGCTCTGTGCAGTGCAACTACACACTCCGTGCAATGCACACACAAACCCTCCGTGCAATGCAACTACACACTCCGTTCAATGCAACTACACACTCCGTGCAATGCAAAACACACTCCCTGCAATGCACACACCCTTCATGCAATGCAACTACACTCCATGCAATGTAACTACACACTCCGTGCACTGCACACACCCTCCGTTCAATGCAACTACATACTCCGTGCAATGCACACACACTCCGTGCAATGCAAAAAACACACTCTGTGCAATGCAACAACACACTCCATGCAATGCAACTACACACTCCGTGCAATGCACACACACCCTCCATGCAATGCACACACGCTCGGTGCAATGCAACTGCAAATTTCCTAGCAATGCAATGCAATTGCAGCCCGTGCTCTGCAACGCAAACTGCAATGCGGGCACGCAAAGGTGCTTTCTCCTAGTTGCATATTGCAAACGTGGCGCCCGTTACATCCCTTGCAGTGAGGTAACCACCAAAAGGACCTAAGTGTCCAGGTAGAGCAATGGGGGAGCATGCAGCTGTCCCATACAGGGACCAATCCTGCAACCTAGGCATTACCGGCACTATCCGCTGACCCAGTGAAACCAATGCTTCATGGACCACATGGGGACACTATTCAGGCCGGAAACACTTCCAGGCCATCAAATTCTAGGGCAAAGCCCTAGGATCACCTGCTAGGCCAGGCATAAATGTTTCCAGTGAAATAGCAGAGTTGAGGTAGCCCCCCAGCTTGTCCAGGTACCCCTGCTTGCCCTTTTTGAGGGAAGCACCCCTTCAAGAAACCCAAAGTTCTTTTATCACAAATGGGCCGCTTAAGGAAAATAAACTTGTTCAGAAACAGCATAGTTCAAGAGCATATACAGAGTGCTCATAGTCCTTGGAGGCACAGAGAGCCATAAAGCCAACCTTCGGGGATACTATAAACGAAAGTGATACCAGCTAAGCTGGGAACAGCCCTGACTAGCCCCACAATTTCAACAAGAGAAATGGGGGAAACCTTTTTGCGAAAGAAAGCCCCTAAAGGGGGGCTCTCTCACTATTGGGAAAGGCAAGCCACAGATACAGGGAGAATCTTCCCACAGGGCAGGGTAAGGGGTGGGGTGGGAAATCGAACAGGAAAAGGGGGGAATTAAATTATTTAAGGGACTAGAGAGGATTAAAACAAAGGGGAAATAAAGGGGGGAATTAAATTATTTAAGGGACTAGAGAGGATTAAAAAGAAAGGGGAAATAAAAAATAAAGAAATGTAACCAGACAATGAGAAGATTGTCCAAGTGCTCCATGTGATCCGATGCAAAACGGCCAAGAGGACGTCCCTACGTCTGGCCCTTCTATTTATAACTTCTGACTCCTCCTCCAAATTGGTAACAATCATATTTCCCCAGCAACCCGATTAACCCTAAAGGCCAGGGTTGCAGATTAATTTGCCTAGTCATGGCTGGGCGGCCTGTTCCCCAACCGCAACACGTGCTCTCTGTTAGGGAGAACACGCTTTGTACAACAGCAACCCCTCCAGGCAGGAAGGGAGTCTCTGGGCCTGGCATAAATGCTAGGAGCTAGTGATGTGTCTCCTTCCCATGTGGATGGGGCTTTTGCCCTCACATCCAGACAATGCAAATGTGAGACAAAGCCCCTGCACTGGCCTCATGTGTTTGTTAACCATTCCTGGAACCATGCAGAAATCCAGCAGTTCCCAGGTCACTGCAGGTATGTGTGAGTCACTCTTTAAAACCTCCATCTGCCCTACAGGCATTAGGCACACTGACACAATGCTCCTGTCACTTGCAGAAACACTACAATTGGTCAAGGAAGCAGTCAACTGAAAACTATCACCCCACTCCCCACAGTCAGTTGAAATAGGAATTGTGTATTTCTCCACTTTGCTATTGTTTCCCAAACTCTTAATACTTGGGCCACTATCCTTTGTTGGTGGGGAGTGGGATGCAGTTCCCATCCTCCCCACCCCAAAATATAATTGGGAGATCTAAGTCACTCAACACTCAAAAATGTATTTGTCATCAGTTCCCAGAATACTTGCAGCTGTAATACTCATGCAGTATTGCTACATCATTAGTTCTGGCTTGAAATCTGCCACCTCCATCCACCTTTCATGGCTCCATTAAGACCAGCATCCCATTCTCACTGTGAACAACTAGATGCCTGTGGGAGGCAAGAAAGTAGCACTCAAGTACTAGTATTTAGAGGCGTACTGCCTCAAACTGTGGGTATAGAACATTCACAAGTTGTAAATGTCAGGGTTGGGGCAAAACTCATGGTTGCCACTCCTGACTCCATTTGGTCAGCAGCCACCATCCCTCCTCCAGAATGGCCCTTGAAATGATGCTTTGACCATGGTGTAGTGTTTCCTAGGTCTATCATGTGGTCTTCCAGATGTTGTTGGAGGACAACTCCCATCTTCTCAAACCATTGGCCATGCTGAGTGGAGCTGATGGGAGGTCACATCCAGCAACATCTGCAGAGTTAAAGGTTAGTCCAAGGCATGTTGAGGAGTTTGTTTCCGTCTTTTGTCCCTGAGCCTTCTCCCACACTCAGCCAAAGTTCTCAGTGAAGACATTTCAGCCCAGTCTTGTAAGTCTTGATGGCCTTCCTTCCCATTCTCCAGCCTATCAGTACTGAAGGTTTCTCTTTGTGCTTTCTGGGCAAAGTTGATGATTCTGCAGGGATTCTTACATCTGTTAGCTTCCTTTATTTTTCTCCATCAGGATAAAGCTGGTACACAAATAATCTAGAACAGGGATTGGGAACCTGTGCCTCTGTAGATGCTGTGGGGTTCCATCTCCCATAAGCCCAAACCAACATGGCCAGTAGACAAGGAGTGATGGGAGTTGTAGTCTAACGCCTGCAAGACCACAGCTTAGCCAGCTCTGCCACAAATCATAGGGATTTTTTGTCAAGGATTTCTTTGTATGCATAATGCAATTGTCTGTGCTGAATCTTGTTGATCGGAAGAATGGCTAACCTATCATGTTATTCTCTTCCAAGCTGTTCAGGAATGATCAATTTACCTGTTCTAAGCCAACATCCTGCCTGCAGCAGGTTTGCTATCAGACACAGATGGCGACGCTAACAAAATGCAAGAGAAGACCAATACTGTTCCACAGAATTTTGCCATCTGTGCCATTTTTACAGTGCAAAAAGCTGCAGAACGCTTTCCCAAGAAATTATATTGGTGCCAGCACAAGGGAATTTGCAAGGAAATCTGTTCAGGTATATATGAGCAGAGCACAACAGCCACCCAGGGTGTGACAAGTCCTTGCCAAAACAACAGGTGTAAAACCTACAGACACAACTCTAGCAGTTATTGATTTCTCTCACTAGGAAAAACAGCAACAATACCCCACAATATATTAGATCTGTAAAAGGCTGCAACTTGCCAGGCACAGTATGTGTGGTACCTCATGTATTGGCAGCCAGTGTGGTGTGGTAATGGGGGAGGAATTCAATTGAATTCACATTTAAATATGCCTAATCCACATTTCTGAAGCAATATGAAAACTGAAACACAGCCATCCTTTGAGATACAGGCGTATCTAAATTTTGCAATGCAGTTCTTCAGACAAGTACTTACAGGTTACAGACGCTTCAGGTTACAGGTGCTTCAGTTTACAGACTCCGCTAACCCAGAAATAGTACCTCGGGTTAAGAACTTTTCTTCAGGATGAAAACAGAAATTGTGTGACGGTGGTGCGGCAGCAGCGGGAGGCCCCATTAGCTAAAGTGGTACCTCAGGTTAAGAACAGTTTCAGGTTAACAACGGACCTCCAGAACGAATTAAGTTCTTAACCTGAGGTACCACTGTATACAAAACTGCACATGCTGAGTTGGGAAGTGCATTAAAATGCATATTCTAGTTTAAAATATAGCAAATTAAAATGTCTCCTTTTAGGGTGAGTTGCTTTTCAAACTGTATAAAAGGCCAAATTGCATACAGATATAGGTCTATTAAAAGAAGTGTGCATAAAAATGCTGACAAATACCTGTGCAATTTTTTGTTTTAAAATGCAAATTGATGAGCTTTTAGGAAGACCCCAAAATTGTTGAGCTTTTTTTTCATTTGTTAGGTATGAAGCCTTGGAAATCCCAGTTATGTCCAGGAAAATCCAGCCGTATAGCAGCCCTAGAGTACTGAGGTTTTGGTGATATGCATATTTGTTTAAATTAATCAATGGATCCCTTAGGATACAAATGATAAATCAATGAGCAGTTCTTTAATCACTTGATACCCGTACTTACAAGACATGTATATATTTCCCAGTGGCACCATGAATGGGTTTGATTTCTAAGCAAGTTATACAGACCTATTCTCTAAGGCAATTAGAACAGATGGAACTCTTATTTTTACCTGATTTACCTAGCTCAAGAAGCTACTCAGGCATTAGCTAAAACAATCCAAATATAAAACAATCCATCCAACAGTTGTAGGAAGTGTCTCACAGACACTATTTTTTGTTCATTTTCTCTTTTCTTTTCTTTTACACCAAGGCTTTAATTTATGTAACAACTTTCTAAACTGATTTACACCCCTCAATAAATGTGTCAATTTATCTCTCACTTCAGCTATAGAGTAATATGTGAATATATTTTTCTCACCTTTTAATTCTCTAAGCAAGATATAAAAAAAAACATAAGGACCCCCTCCTCTCTGTCCCACCCACAGCCACCCTTACTTAAAATGTTTATATTATTTGTTAACTATCTGTGAATCAACCTTTTCAAATAAAATAAAATAAAATAAAATGGTTTTGTTCTGTGAATCTCTGCAGCATTGATTGAGGAGAACTAAACACACCTGAAGTTATTACCTTTGAGCCCGACTTCTTTAGAGTTATATTCATGCAAAAATGGAATGGATGTTTTTATTAATGAAGGCACCAGAAAAATTAACACCTCTTTTTTAAAAAAATTAATATTGCTCTTTAGACCTACATCCCTCAGGACTTTTAGCCATGTATATATAATGACTTCCTACTGATACACATAGGGAACAAGGGGGCTTAATTCATTTACATGGTAGCATGTAGCAACTCAAATTCATAACATGGTGCAATTTTAAACAATATAATAGTAATGATTATGATGGTGATAATCTTTTTAAATAAAAACGTCCAAACCCTGACCTTGTCTCTGATGGGTAGGAAATCAATGATACCCTATGGTATTATAGTCAACTGGATATTTCAGACCAAGAGAAACCAACATCCCTCCCTGTTTTTAACCAGTCAACACATTCTTCTTCTTCTTCTTCTTCTTCTTCTTCTTCTTCTTCTTCTTCTTCTTCTTCTTCTTCTTCTATCACTCATAGCCGAGTAAGATTGCCTTCCATAAACATGGTTTTAAAAGTGCGTCTGTAAGTGACTGTGGAGGCTAATTCTGGATGTATATGTCCTTCCACAGGGGACATAGGTTTCCGGGCGGGAATTGATCACAGTGAGGATTTGCCAAGTGTGCCTTCCACCTAGCATGCTTCTCCCTTTCATCCTGAGTTCAAGCATCTTCAAAGCCCAGGACACCTTTGGTAAAGGCTGTTCTCCCATTGGAGCTCTCGCAGGCCAGTGTTTCCCAGTCATCGGTGTTTATACTACATTTTTTTTAGATTTGCCTTGAGAAAGTCTTTAAACCTCTTTCCATTTTTAAGTTCAGAAAGGAGTAGTTGCTTTGGAAGACGATAATCAGGCATCTGCACAACATGACTAGGCCAATGAAGTTTATGTTAAAGAATCATTACTTTAACACTGTTGATCTTTGCTTATTCCAGTACATTGGCATTAGTTCCCCTGTCTTCCCAAGTGATGTGTAAAATTTTTCGGAGACACCATTGATGGAATCTTTCGAGGAGTTGGAGATGGCGTTTATAAGTGGTCCATGTTTCACAAGCATATAGTAAGGTTGGTAGTACAATAGCTTTGTAAACAAGCATTTTGGTTTCCCTGTGACTGCCCCAGTCCTCAAACACTCTGCACTTCAATCGGGAGAAAGCTGCACTCACAGAGCTCAGGCAATGGTTTTGAGTGGTTTTTAACCAATCAAAACATACACAACAACCACCTCAAAAAGGCATAAATTGCCTGAGCAGAAAAATTAGACCAGTTAAAAAGAAATTTCAACTGTGGGGCCCAGAGATGTGATATTTGTTATGGTGGCACACCAAGCCTCCATAGGTTTCACCAACAATCTTTGGAAAAGGTCACTTCTGGCTCCAGGCTCTGAGGAGAGCCATTACAAAGCAAATGGTTTAAATTAATCAGAAATAAGCAGTGAGGAAATGATAAATGAACTACAAATTATCTATCACACTAACTGGCCCAAGCAATTAGATTTCATTAATGAAGATTAAGAAGTTAAACACCTCGGTGAGCCATTTCCAATTCTACCTTGGGCGAGTATATGAAAATGTCTAGAAAACCAATAGTTTGCAGAGAAGAACAGCTGGCCTCAGAAATTGTCGTTTGTTTTGTCCTGTGTGGTTCATACCAACAGAGCCATATTGCATCACTCATACAAAATATAGCATCCATCTTTTTCCAGCCCTGGCTCCAGAGGTGGGAAGGTTAGGCATTAGCTAAAGGGCCAATGCCCACCAAAAAGGTTCTCTTCTTCAACAATATCACCACTGTCTACTTTGCACAGAGCACCCAAGAAAGTCAGGGGCAATGCACGAGAGAGAGAGAGAGAGAGAGATAATCTGTTTTCATGTACAACCTCTTCCAAGTTCAGAAAGGCCATTGAAGTGCCAGTGTTTTTCTACTACACCTTTACACAGCCTTGAGTCCTCAGATGTTGGACTGTAACTCCCACCACATGTCTAAAGAGAGAGAGAAAATCCAAATATGCTATGTCTTAAATGTATAGAAATTAGAAGGCAGAGAAAATGATACCCTCCACACTGGCATTTTGAATGCTCATTATCCTTTAAATTATGTCAGGACAGTAGGTAGCAGGAATCTCAGGAGGTTTCATCAAGAAATTCACTTGCAGACTGAATCAAGAGTTGTCGAAGGGGGGAAATATCGCACTACATGTATTGCATTGTATATTTTAAAATATTGCAATGCATATTTTAACTGTATATAACCTGCACTGGGACTTTGGATTGAAGGGCAGGCAAGAAATTTAGTGAATAAACAGATGTTAGTGGGCTCACAGATGTCAGGGTTTAGGAGTGATCAGTGACTGGACTGCGTGTTTATGTGTGTGGCCATTCTTAATAATGTAATTATTGTCTATACGTTTATGCATTTCATTTTCCTTCTGATCTCACTGCATCCACCCCTGCACCCATCCACTGCAGTACCACCCCTACCCCACCACCTTGAAACATAGACTCATAGAATTATAAAGTTGGAGGGGACCACAAGGGCCATCTAGTCCAACCCCCTGCAATGCAGGAATCTTTTTGCTTAAGGTGGGGCTCAAACCCACAACCCTGAGATTAAGTAACAATATATAACAAAACTGGGTGTAGCAATGAATACACATTTTACTTTGTACAGTGGGATCATTTCTACAGACACACACCCAGAGAGAGAGAGAGAGAGAGAGAGAGAGAGAGAGAGAGAGAGAAGGAGAAGAAGAAGAAGAAGAATGATCAGAGCTCAAGGAAAACATAGCCCAGCCAGGCAAAACAATTCGAGTGTGAAGTCGGCAAGCCATTTGGGCTTGAGTGGCAGTTAGGCATTGGATAAGCCTTTGTTTAGATGGAGGTGAGGCTGTAGCCTCCACCTGCCCCTCCTCATTAAGGGTATTCTGTTAAAGGGATCTAGGGGTGTGGATCCTGTCTGTGGGCTGGCACCATGCCACTATTATTAGGGCCCTGCAGGATTTGACATCTTTCCACAGGGCCTGCAAGACGGAGCTGTTCTGCCTGGCCTTCGGCTTAGACTCACTCTGACCCCTTATATGGGATTTGGTATATAAATTTTCCCTTGGCTTTTTTGCTGGCCCATGTAGGACCAGTGTGGATAGCTGGCTTGGGTGAATATCTGATGTTTCCTCCCTTTATGGTCTTGATTTATGGGCTACTACTAAAATGAGGCTACATTTTAAGCTGTATTTCAATGAACTGTTTGTTTGTTTGTTTGTTGTTTTCTATTACATTTTATTGTAATTCATGTTTGATGTTAGCTGCCCTGAGCCCGGCCCTGGCCGGGGAGGGCGGGGTATAAATAAAAAAATATTATTATTATTATTATTACCCCAACGAGGACCCTGCAGGATGCTCCTATTTGATGTAAGTCTTAGGGCTCCCTCTGTCCCTTAGTTGGACTCCCAGCGGGCGGGCGGGAATTGAGATATAGTCTGGCTTCACCCAATGTCTAATCCAAACTGCTCACACCTGTAACCAATAAAATTGTGGCCTATTTGAACACATAAACCTAAACAGCAAGCAAGAAAGGCTTGGAGGGTCGCATTCAGTTCTGGGACCTGAGATTCTGGCCCCTAACCTTCGAGCAATCTCACAGAGCAGAGCAGTACTGCTATCTTATCATTTTACCTGATGACTGAACCTGGAACATTCTGCATGCAAAGCGTGCTTCACCCCTGAGTTATGGTTCCTTCTGGGGCAAGGGTCTCCTCATGAACAGGCATCCTCTATTGATGTAAAAGTGCTGGGGTCCAGATCCTTGGACATGATAACAACTATCTTTTTAAACATGCATGGCAGTTTCTAAACCCTGTTTTCAAGGAAGCGTTCTCTGGCTGGCTGCCGTATTTGCGTCGGAAAGAGGACCTGATGCATCTGATGCCAAGTTGTAACCCATTATTTGTGCTGTACTAATTGGGGTGGAATAGAAGATGCATCATCAAATGGATTTCGGATTGATCTAATAGCTATTGGAATAAGTTCCAAGACCAACTACTTCATGGGGAGGGGTATGCAAAACAGCAGTTGTCTCTTTAATCTATTTTATGTTGGCTGTGAAGCATGTGTTAAGCTGTTCTTTAAATGAGCTGTTTTAACTTTATTGGAAATGTGTAATTCAAGGACAGCTGGTTGGAATTATAAACACAGACAGTGGCACATTCCAAACAGAGAACATGAACCCCCACAGTGTGAAATACTTTTCATGTTACATTAATTGTCTGGAACATAGGAAACAGTGTTATAGCAAGTCATACCATTGATCGATCTAGGGCAGCAGCTCCCTAGGGTTTCTAGGAAGGAGTCTTTCCCAGTCCCCATTGGGAGATCCCAGCAATAGAATCAGAAATGTTTGCATGCAGAGACGTGCTATACCACTAAGCCATAGTCTTTCCCCTTAAAATTAATATTCCGTTCCTTGTGGCTCTGAATAAAGGGTTTCTTTAAAGTAGGAATGTAGCAAGCTGCATTATAGTGAGTCAGATTTCAGTCCTCAGCATCAAATGAAGCTACCAAGGCAACCCATCTGCCTGATAATTTTGACAGATGTGGAGAGGGAAGAACCCCAGGGGACTATCTCCTATCTCCTGCTCCCAAGGAGTAACTTACTAGAATTCTTCAGACTGGTAAGCAAGGCTGAACTACAGTCCTCTCTAGGGAGCATCACCTGACCTCCACCAGACTATTAATGTCCTGGAAGACAGCGAGAAACTGGGAGCCAGGATTGAGGGGTAGTGATTATCTGTGGTCCACCAGAAAGCCAGGTTGGAAATCAAACCAGTCATAAGGGCCAAAGAGCAACAGCAGGGTAGAGACAGGGGATAGATTATATTCATTTGGCATATAAAGGCAGCTCTACCTAATCTGCAGTGTCTGAAACAATGTGTGAACCAAAGCACAGCCACCCCTCAAAATTCATACTTTCTCCAAATTTTGCAGTGAGATTTTCCAGTCATGTAATGTGCACAAAAAAAGCATATACTACGGTAAAACATGTATTCAAGTGCATGCATTAGTGAAAACAAGAACAGCTAACTATATTAGGCAAAATGGGACTCTCCAATGCTTTTCTTCTAGAAAAAAAGTGCCGGTAATCACCATGAAGTTGTTACATTAAGTGCCACATTTAGTCTTTCTCAGGTGGCCATTGGTTCAACACACCAGTCACAGCACACACTTGATCTCTGCCCCAAGTGATATAAGGGGTGGACAGGAGTAGGAGGAGTGCAATGCATTCCCTTGTTGTGGTCAGACCATTATCTGGTTATCTTTGAAGTAACTATGGCATTTCTCCTCTGTCTGTAAGCATGGTGGGACGCGGGTGGCGCTGTGGGTTAAACCACAGAGCCCAGGACTTGCCAATCAGAAGGTTGGCGGTTCAAATCCCCGCGATAGGGTGAGCTCCCGTTGCTCGGTCCCTGCTCCTGCCAACCTAGCAGTTCGACAGCACATCAAAGTGCAAGTAGATAAATAGGTACCACTCTGGCGGGAAGGTAAATGGCATTTCCGTGTGCTGCTCTGGTTCGCCAGAAGCGGCTTAGTCATGCTGGCCACATGACCCAGAAGCTGTCCGCTGGCTGCCTCGGCCAATAAAGTGAGATGAGCGCCGCAGCAAAGAGTCAGTCAAGACTGGACCTAATGGTCAGGGGTCCCTTTACCTTTTTAAGCATGGTGGGCCCATTTGGATGGCCCACCCTCAGAGACAGATAGAACCAGATGTGTTCCTGAATGCTATGGAAATTTTTCCAGTTGAAAAAATCTGGTGATTCTGTTGAAGGCTCTGTCTCCCTATGGAATGCCAAGATGAAATGGACAGTTGACATGATCGCTACTGAGTGTCCTCTCCATCATTTTGGAGCCTAAGCAGCTCCTTGGTACCCTTTTCTGTATGTACTCTCTTTTGAAATACATGCATCTCACCAAAAAGCTGCAATTTAAAATACTTGTTTAGACTTTTTTGAGCCAAGGATTGTATCACAACATTTGGAGATGTGTGAAGTCTAATGGGTAATTATGTTATGATCTGTACATTGGTCCATCAGTTCATTTCCAATTCACAAAGAGGGAATTGCTTGAACAATATAAATCAACTTCTCCCCTGTGTCTAAATTTGTTTTCAGTATTGTGTTTTCTAAGATATTCCAGAGTCATATTTGTAAAATACCTGTGATGAACACAGAAGGGAAATACTTTTTGATGTTAGCAATAATCTGTGAATTTAAACCTTTGGGGGGTGGGGGGTGTTTTGAAGCACCTTCCTCTTTCCAACTTATGTCAGCTCTCTCCTGGGGGAAACCTGTAAAGTTTGCTATCACAGAGAAAAATATGACTCAATTAATACACTTGTTTCAGCCTGAGTTAGGGAGAAAGAAAGGCATGTAATCTGACTTAGTGTAAAGCCTCTTTGTAAGGTGTATGTGTTGAGAACTGAATGTAGATATCCAGACAAGATGTTCCCTAGCATTAGAAAACATCAAATCTTCCTTCAGTTAGTGTTGAGATACTAACACATTTTCATTATTTGTGGTTTACTATCACTGTGTATGGAGCTTTACAACTTGGGTGGGCAAGAAGTATGGTAATCTATCAGTTGGAAGTGCAGCAGCAAAGAGCACTCCATATGTAACTTAAAGGTTAATTATAACTTAAAGGTTCCCTGTAAGCCAGTTAACCCAAGGGAGGGGGTGGTGGTGGAGGAGCAGGAGTGGCATGATCTTTCTGAGGTAGCATATGTTCTGATGGGCTGTGTAGTTCTGAGGGTGTTTTCCTCTGAATGTTTAGTTGAATGTCTCCCTGCTATGTTATTGGTTTCAGAACTCACAGGGTTAAGGAGTTCTGTGTGACGTCTTTTTCCTGAGGCGTGGTCACAAACACTACGGGAGTGGTTTGACTCCGAGTGTTTCAGTCTGTCGCTATGTGAGAGGGAGGATGGGCGAGCTTTCGCCAGGTCTGAATTTATGCTGTTATTCTACATGATTAAAGGCTAAGAAGATAAGGAACGCCTTTGTGTTTGTTCTGCATTATTACTCACACGCTGCAATTGCTTTCTAACTGCTGTGATCGCTCTGCTACCGGCCACGCAGAGAGGCAGAAGGATTTTTGGATCGGCACGGACAACAGCAAAGCTGCGCAAGCGGAAGCGTGCCAGGCTCCATGTTTGGCCTCTCTTGGCACTCTTGGCCGGCATATTAGCATAGGTTATGGGCAGTTTGCCAATGCTTTGAAGCTGTTGCAGGAACGTCCCACGTGTGGGGGAAGCCAGCAAGCCGGTTGAAAGGTTGCTGGGTCCAGCTGGAGCTCTGGAGCTTTCTTTGAGGCTGGAAGGAGCTCGCTGGGTAGGACCGGTCTGCCGGAGCCGGGAGGCGGAGGAAGCTACTGCCGAGACGTGAGTACGCTTAGCCCCCGGGGGAGGAGATGGCAGACGATCGTGAATCATTCTCCGTTCCCTTCGAAAAATTAAACGGACAAAATTGGGCCAAATGGAGCCGGAAGCTAAAGGCCTGGCTGGTAGCCAAGGGGCTGTGGGAGGCAACCCAGGGGCCCCCTCTACCACCACCTGCAGCAGGAGCAGCGGCGGCGGACATAGCAGCTGCTCACGCGTCGCAGAGAAAGAATCAGAAAGCCCTGGGAGCAATAGTGCTCAGTTTGGAGGGTTCCCAACTTCCTCTGGTTGAGGGGCTTGAAACTGCTCAGGAGGCGTATACAGCTCTTGAGAGGGTGCACCACAGAACCACGGCTGGTGCAAAGATCCACACCACCAGGCGCTTGTTTGAGATGAAGCTGCGTCCCGGTGGGAACATCAGACAGCATGTTACTGAGATGCTCTCTGTTTTCAATGAGTTGAGGCTGTTGCAAGTCAACTTCTCAGAGGAGCTGAAGGTTTATATTTTGCTCAGCTCTCTGGACAAAAGCTATGACAATTTGTGTCTGTCTATGGAATCCATGAGTCCACAGGATTTGACTCTCTCGTACGTGACAGGACGTCTTTCGGACGAACAGGAAAGGCGTGTCAGAGAGGGCAGATCTGGCGCAGGCAGCTCCACCGGTTGCAGAGGGGGGGGCAAGCCAGATGAGAGCTCTGTTCAGGCTTTTTCCACTCATCGATGTTATGTCTGTGGGTCTAACAGCCACCTTAAACGGGCTTGTCCGCAGAGGAGCAGAGAGGCCGGGCAGGATGTCTCCAAGGTCGTTTCCCATGGGAACCAGTCTCGGAGAGGAGGCCAGCGTGGGAACGCGAAGGAAGGACGTGACTCAGAGAAGGGAGACTGTTATCATCTCACGGCTTCTCTGGCAACTTTGAAAAACAATCCCAGCAGGGACACAGCTGTGCAGTGGGTTGTTGATTCGGGAGCGAGTCATCACCTGATAACGCCATCTGCTGGGGAGCTGCGGAATTGCAGGGCTGTTTCAGCTGGAACGACTGTTACATTAGCTGATGGGACACAAAAGTCAGTTTCTAATGTTGCAAATGTTTATATTTCTGTTTTGCAGGCGGAGCTGGAGTGCTTCATTGTACCAGGGATGAATTGTTGCCTGTTATCTGTACCAGCTCTTATGACACAAGGGTACAAAATTTGTTTTGAAAATGATGCCTGTTCCATTTTCAGAGGGGGGAGACAACTTGTCAACGTGGCATGCAGAAACAATCTCTTTGTTCTGGAAACACCTCTGGAGGGTGGGGGGAATGCCGGAAAAGCACAGGCGCAGTGTGCTAGTGTTCCCAGCCATGATTCATGTGTTCATATATGGCACAAGAGAATGTCTCATGCTTGTTTGGAAGATGTTAAGAGGTTGCCCAGCTGCACCAAAGGTTGTAAAATCACACCATGTGAGGGATCCCTAGAGTGCAGGGCATGCAAGAAGGTTCAAAGGTGCAGTTTTCCCGGGGTAAAGAGGGTAACCACAAAACCTTTTGAGTTGGTTCACACAAACCTTGCAGGACCCATGAAGTGTGAGAGTCTGGGTGGGGCCAGGTTTGTTCTGACGATGGCAGATGATTTTTCTCAGAATTTATGGTGTTTCTCTCTCAAATCGCAGGGGGAGGCGGCGCAACTTATCCAGGATTGGGTTGCGGAGGTGGAACTAAGGTTCTCCACCAAAGTGCAAGGGTTCAGGAGCGACCGTGGGTCACAGTTCACTGGGTCTGCTCTGAAGGAGTTTTTCAAGCAAAAGGGAATTCGTCACCAGGTGACGGGTGCAAAGTCTCCTCAAGAGAGAGGCATGGCAGAGCACAGGAGTGAAACACTGGCTGAAGCTGTCAGGGTTTTGCTGTGTGACTCTGGGCTGCCTCAGAGCTTTCGGAGTGAAGCTTGGAAATTTGCCAGCTTTGTTTTTAACAGGTCCTACAATCACGATGTAGGTGACACACCGTTTTTCCTGTTGCACAAGAGGAAGTCACAGGTGCATTTCTTCCGTTCGTTTGGTTCCAGGGCTTCAGTGCCAATACCAACAGCGCAACGGAAGGAGGGTGGTCCAAGGTACCAGGACATGATCTTCTGTGGGTATGATCCTGCAACAAATGGGTGGAAGTTTGCATACCCAGAGGGTGATCAGACCAAGCTGCTGGTCAGCAAGCATGCTGAGTTCTTTGAGCAGGGTGGTTGGTCACGGCCTAGGGTTGGTTCTGATGTTCTCTCAGAATGCTTGTCCGATTCTGAGGGGGAGGAAGGAGAAGCAGAGGCGGAGCCTGTTGCTGAAGACCAGGACTCTGATGAGGGTCAAGCACAGGGGTGGGTTTCTCCACAGGTTAAGAGGGAACCCAAGAGCGAGCCTTCATCTCCTGTTAGCCAAGTGCAGAAGGCCCGAAGACGCAGCAAGTCAGAGGGGGGGTCTTCAGTGCTAGAAGACACACTTGCTGATCCCAGTGGGTCAGGAGGAGCGCCCGAGGTTGTGCTCCGGCGGTCAACTCGGACCACAAAGGGGGTTCCACCTGAGAGGTTTCAGGTCACCAGTGCGTGGGTTGGTTTCGCACCGTGTGATTCTGGGAGTGTGGAAGGGATTCAACAATTGCCTGGGGTAGATGCCAGTGGGAGGCAAAAGGCAATGGGAGGTGAGTTGAACTCAAAGAGGTCTGTAAATAGGGGTTCACAGTTTCCCTCAGGATGCAAGAAGAGAGGGGGTGTTATTGGTTTCAGAACTCACAGGGTTAAGGAGTTCTGTGTGACGTCTTTTTCCTGAGGCGTGGTCACAAACACTACGGGAGTGGTTTGACTCCGAGTGTTTCAGTCTGTCGCTATGCGAGAGGGAGGATGGGCGAGCTTTCGCCAGGTCTGAATTTATGCTGTTGTTCTACATGATTAAAGGCTAAGAAGATAAGGAACGCCTTTGTGTTTGTTCTGCATTATTACTCACACGCTGCAATTGCTTTCTAACTGCTGTGATCACTCTGCTACCGGCCACGCAGAGAGGCAGAAGGATTTTTGGATCGGCACGGACAACAGCAAAGCTGCGCAAGCGGAAGCGTGCCATGCTCCATGTTTGGCCTCTCTTGGCACTCTTGGCCGGCATATTAGCATACTATGTACAAGGTCTGAACGAATAAAGGTCAAACCTTTCTGTCCCTTTCTCCTCTAATTTCAAACTGCTTTTGTTCCATTTTGCTTAGTCAGATGTTATCAAGACTTCTTTCTAGACTCCATCTTCATTATTTAAGTGACTTTGCTAACCCTATCCCTTCCCTGCCAGCTTGCTAGAAGGCGATAGAGAAAGGGAGAGAAAATTGAGTGGTAGAAAGAGAAAGAGGATGCCTCTGGCCCTTCTCACTGATGGATTCAGTCCTACACACAACTGACATATTCCAAAAACAAACACACATATGTATCACCCCTATGGGAATTAACCCTCAACAGAAAGGGGGCGCAGATTTCAGGACACTGCTTTTGTGGCAACACATGTAAAAATAAAATAAAAGGGGCAGATGTCTGCTTCAAGGAGTTTTCAGCCTAAATATTGACACTTTTGTTGTTGTTTAGTCGTTTAGTTGTGTCCAACTCTTCGTGACCCCATGGACCAGAGCACGCCAGGCACTTCTGTCTTCCACTGCCTCCCGCAGTTTAGTCAAACTCATGCTGGTAGCTTCGAGAACACTATCCAACCATCTCGTCCTCTGTCGTCCCCTTCTCCATGTGCCCTCAATCTTTCCCAACATCAGGGTATTTTCCAGGGAGTCTTCTCTTCTCATGAGGTGGCCAAAGTATTGGAGTCTCAGCTTCACAATCTGTCCTTCCAGTGAGCACTCAGGGCTGATTTCCTTCAGAATGGAGAGGTTTGATCTTCTTGCAGTCCATGGGACTCTCAAGAGTCTCCTCCAGCACCATAATTCAAAAGCATCAATTCTTCGGCGATCAGCCTTCTTTATGACCCAGCTCTCACTTCCATACATCACTACTGGGAAAACCATAGCTTTTACTATATGGACGTTTGTTGGCAAGGTAATGTCTCTACTTTTTAAGATGCTGACTAGGTTTCTCATTGCTTTTCTACCAAGAAGCAGGTGTCTTTTAATTTTGTGGCTGCTGTCACCATCTGCAGTGATCATGGAGCGCAAGAAAGTAAACTCTCTCACTGCCTCCATTTCTTCCACTTCTATTTGCCAGGAGGTGATGGGACCAGTGGCCATGATCTTCGGTTTTTTTATGTTGAGCTTCAGACCATATTTTGCGCTCTCCTCTTTCACCCTCAATAAAAGGTTCTTTAATTCCTCCTCACTTTCTGCCATCAAGGTTGTGTCATCTGCATATCTGAGATTGTTGATATTTCTTCCGGCAATCTTAATTCCGGCTAGGGATTCATCCAGCCCAGCCTTTCGCATGATGAATTCTGCATATAAGTTAAACAACCAGGGAGACAATATACAGCCTTGTCGTACTCCTTTCTCAATTTTGAACCAATCAGTTGTTCCAATTCCAGTTCTAACTGTAGCTTCTTGTCCCACATAGGGATTTCTCAGGAGACAGATGAGGTGATCAGGCACTCCCATTTCTTTAAGAACTTGCCATAGTTTGCTGTGGTTGACACAGTCAAAGGCTTTTGCATAGTCAATGAAGCAGAAGTAGATGTCTTTCTGGAACTCTCTAGCTTTCTCCATAATCCAGCACATGTTTGCAATTTGGTCTCTGTTTCCTCTGCCTCTTCTAAATCCAGCTTGCACTTCTGGGAGTTCTCGGTCCACATACTGCTTGAGCCTTCCTTGTAGAATTTTAAGCATAACCTTGCTAGCGTGTGAAATGAGTGCAATTGTGCAGTAGTTGGAGCATTCTTTGGCACTGCCCTTCTTTGGGATTGGGATGTAGACTGATCTTCTCCAATCCGCTGGCCACTAATATTGACACTAGGTGAAGACAATAGGAAAGTAGTGGAATTATAGGGGATAAGCATGCCCATTTATGCACAAGGCCTTTGGCAAAGGCTTAGCATCATGCTTCTTCCTGAGACAGATAGCTCTGGATGCCATCAGTGCTTAGTCCCCTTTTAAAAAGTGCATCCAGCCCAGGAGAAGAGTTTTGTGTAATTCAAAAGCTCACATGCCAGACAGCAATAGGGTACAGTCATTGTCTTCATGCCTTGCTTTTGGGCTTCCTGGAGACATCTGATTGGCTATCATTGCCAGGCCTGTCGGGGGTGGGGTACACTTCCAGGGGCCTGCTGCACTTACACTGTCATGCCAAGAATGTCCCATGCCTCCCAGTTGACCAAGGACTTAATGGGTAATATGTCCATTCCTTTTCTGTATGCACTGCAAGGCTTCAGTAGTAAAATCTGGACCTGTGTTACTGTGTACTAGTGTGTAGTGTCAGTTCAGATTAGTCACCGCTGCCATGGTGGTGCAGCTCATGCAAGTCTGTCAAAGCTACGTGTCTGGTGCCGGCTCCAGCAAACTCTGTCTTACCATTGGGTATGGAATGCTCGACTTGATGGGCATTTGATCTGATCCAGCAGAGCTGATGGTCTTAGGGAAGGCATTACAACTCTAGATGGGCCAGGAATCTGACTCAGTATGAGAAAACCTCATGCACTGCTAACAAGTGCATATATTGACACAGGGGGTATATGTCTTTATATGTTCTGTGCTCCTCAACATATTGCAACTGTGATAAATGGTTTTGTGCTTTCCTTGAGCACATGCAGACAGCAGTGCCTCGAAAACTTAATAAAGAAGGATGGTTCAATAAATATGATGATGTATAAGTTACAAGGGTTTAAAGAATTGTGCATGCTGAAAAAAGAAAATAAAATAAAAAATAAACCCATCAAATGAGAAGAGACTTTCCTGTTTTTGCAGAATCTACACTTTTATTTAATGAATAAACTTTTATCTCTTCGCATCGAGACAATAACCTTCCTTCCATAAATCACTGAGCAACTGTCTGCTCGACTGAGTCTGCCTTGAATGACTGAAATGAAATACCCTGTGAGTGATTTAAAGTTTCACTGTCTTTTGGTTCCAAGATGGCTTAAGATCACATAAATGTTTGTGCAGAGACCTGTGGATTTTAAGGACCGGAGAGCCCATTAACCATTAAAGCAAATCCTCACAGGTGCAGATGGGCAAGAAAATCAGTTCAGTTCACATTTAAAGGAGAATCTACCTAATCTGCAGTTTATAAAACAATACAAGAGCCAAATAACAGCCATCCTTCAAAATTTACACTTCTACTAATTTTTCAATGAAGTTCTCCAACTGAGTAATGTCTGCAAAAAATGTATATTCTAGATTACAGTGTATATAAAACATGTACTGTATATTAATGAAAGTGATGCATTGTATTAGACGGTGTTGCTTGCAAAAATGTGTACATTAGGCAAAATTCTTTTTTAAAAATGTGTGCATTAGGAGAAATTCACACTAAATATGTGAATTTTCATGAGGCCTTTTAAAAAGAAATTGCACATGTGGAAATCTGGAGAACTGAACTTAATATAATATTGGGAAAATGAGAAACGGAGAGAAACCAAAATGTCAGATTTGACCAATGCTAACAACAGGTTGTGGAACAGTTCCACTAATATTGAGGAGAGACCCCAAATCAGCCCAATGAAAACTGAGGATGTTCAATGTCCACAGATTTCTGACTGATTGAATTGGGCACAGAAAGTATGGGGCGGGCAGGGAGACGGAATGGAATGGTGTTTGCTGGGAAGGAGCATGGATAGCTGGAATCCTGAACACAGAATCTTGGAAGAAACCTCAAAAGCGATGCAATCCCATCTCCTCTTGCCATGTTGGCGGTATCCTTGATAGGAAGCCATCAGTGGTGTGCCATAAGTGGCCTAGTGGGGCGAGGCTAGTCCCCTAAATGTTCCAAATATGTCCAAGAGCCCTCCTTGAGAAAGAGGCAGAAGTGCCCCAGCATCCTATCAAAGGCCTGGCACCTCCTTCCCAAAGCTCAGGAAGCTTCTGCCTGGCTGACAGAGAGAGGTGAAATGCTCGTGTGTGCAACATCACGATGTCACACATGCGATGTCACCCCCCATCACCCTCACAAGCTGGCACCTCATGCCCTAACTGTTCCCCTGCGAAAAATTTCACTACTGCTTTAAATGTATGAATGTGACCATCATCTTCATTGCCCCCATCTGAACACATTCCCGAACAGGAGCCCTCTACTTTGCAATATTTTGTTGCATGTTCCACTTATTTCTTCCATATTGGCCCTTTGTTTCAGAGTAGATTAATATTCTTTCCACACATTGATCTCTTATCATAAACATGCACACACAAACACAACACCCTTTATCAGTAAACCAGAATTCAGCAACTTCAGTCTCTCACAATGCAAAATAATGCAAAACAATGCATTGTTTTGTGATTATATCTGCATGTTTTCTCCTGCATCTCCAGGTTTTCAGAGAGAGAGAGATGATGGGAAGGATTTGCAGTTGTTCCTTTCAAAAGCAGATTGTTCTGTGACTGCTGAAAAGCACTTCAAGCATCTATAAGCCCCTGCAAACTGCAGAATCGATTGAAACAGAAGATAAGTCTGGCGAGATCGCTAAACAAAAGGTCTCCCTGGAAAGTTATCTGTCAGCTGTGAGCGGTAGTGTTTGCTTCAGGGACTAAGTTATTTCTTAGGACAAAAGATAATTTCTCGGGGTAATTAAAATTTCCCTCAAAAAGTAGCAGGAAGTTAAAACTAAAATATAAAATATAAAAACAAGAAAGCTAGTTTTGAATACCACTTACCTGTACTTCTCTTCACATCTAGCTCTCAATTCTATGGATACATTGTAACCTTAACTAGAGCCATTATTTGAAAATGACCCAGGTGGTGAAGGTTACCCAGGTGGTGCAAAATCCAAGTCTTTTGCTGCTGTGCACCTGATCTGTTGACACTTTCATACTTTTCAAATAAACAAATAAATACTTTTTATTTAATTTGTTTCACAACATGTACACACTGCTTGTTTGTAAAGGAACCTCAAAGCAGTTGGCAAAAAACCAAACAAACCCCACACACCATAAAACATAAAATTATCAATAAAGGTTAAAATAGTTTATGTAGAACATTCAAAGGATAATTAAAATCAACACTAAGCAAGAAGATGTCACGCAGGTGCCAGCATTCTAAATGTCCAGATATTTTACAACTATAACTTGTATCACAGCATAGCTGGGGCATATTGGAAAGCGCAACGCAGGTGAGAAAATGCCTGTCCTCTTCATTTGCCGAGGTGCATCAACACAGAGAAATCAGCAGGTGAAAATTTGCACTATGGTCTGTGCCTCAATTCCTTTGATTACCAAGTGATTCTCTTGATCCAAACCTTCCTCCAAGGCACTCAGAGTTATGGATATTGTTTACACACACACACACACACACACACACACACACACACACACACACAGCTACCCTCTGCGGGAGATTATGATTTGTCAGTGTTTGATTAATGCGTGGATCACCTTCTACGTGCAAGCCAACTTGATTGCTTCGATGTGTGTAACTGGCACTATAACAGCTGCCGCATGTGTTTAGGTTATCACTGGGATGTGGGTGGCGCTGTGAGTTAAACCACAGAGCCTAGGGCTTGCTGATCAGAAGGTCGGCGGTTCGAATCCCCACAATGGGGTGAGCTCCCGTTGCTCGGTCCCTGCTCCTGCCAACCTAGCAGTTTGAAAGCACACCAGTGCAAGTAGCTAAATAGGTGCCACTCCAGCGGGAAGGTAAACGGCATTTCCATGCGCTGCTCTGGTTTTGCCAGAAGCGGCGTAGTCCTCCTGGCCACATGACCCAGAAGCTGTCTGCGGACAAACCCCAGCTCCCTCAGCCTATAGAGTGAGATGAGCACGCAACCCTAGAGTCATCCACGACTGGTCAGGGGTCCTGACCTAATGGTCAGGGGTCCCTTTACCTTTACCTTAGGTTATCACTGATTTGTTTAGCTGTTTTTACTGATAATTTTGTAGTTTTATTCTTTTTTGTAAACCGCTCTGAGCTTTTTTAAACAACAACAACCAAGCAGGATATTAATTTTAGGAAATAAATGAATAATGCTATGTCCCAAGTGCATCCTTTAAAAAGACCACACCTAAAATCAGTGGAGGCTGGTTCCTTGCAGTGGAGGGAGCAATGGCCCACTCAACCTCAGTTTGCCCACATCCATACCCTGCCTTCCTTACTGCATATCCAATTCTTCAATGGTGTCCCTTGTTGGGGAGATGGATGGAAGCGAAATGAGAACTAGTTGGTTCCGCCTGCTATTGGTTCTGGCCCCACCTACAGTTGACAACTCTACCTTCTGCCTTACCAGCCCTAATGGGCACCAGCCACTACTGGCCAAAATATTTTTTTTCTAATGGTACAAGTGGTACAGCAATAAACCTGCTAGCACATTTGCAAAGCTAAGCAGGGTCTGGTATGGTTTTCAAATGGATGGAGGACTGTGTGTTGAGATTCCTGAATTGTCGGGGGTTGGACTAGATGGCCCTCGGGGTCCATTCCAACTCTACAATTCTAAGTAGCCATGTCTAGGTTTTAAAGCAACATAAAGCAGCTAAAACTGTTGGAAGTGCAACAACAGCAGGGATTATTGAGTTTGAATTTTAAGGATTAATTCTGTTGTTAGCAAGCCAGCTAGCCAAGAGGGATGGTAGAGGAGTTGCTTAGCTACTAGGGAGAGGAATGATCTTCAGTGAGATAGCAAATGCTCTGATTGGCTGTGTAGGTTCTGAAGGAGTTCCCCTCTGTATGTTGTATTGTATATCTCCCTGCTATGTACAGGGAAGGAAAAACCCATTTGTTTCCTGTTTTTGTTCAGTTTGCTCAGGAAAGTATTGTGAGGATGTTTCCTTCTGGACTCTATCTGCATTATTTAAGTGACTTTACAAAAAAAAACCACAAAGTATCAAAATGCCAAGGACTGAACTGCTGAGGTTTTGCTATAGCTTCACACCAGCTTTTCAGACTTCCTTTGCAAGTCACTGTTGATGTTCTGCCTCTTTGCAGCAGATGCTCAGTAGTCATTTGTGCAATATCTTCTGGAAATTCCCCTTGAAAGGTTAACACACCCACCCCTTGCAGACAATAATATGCTGGAGTGACCATGATCATAACGGAGCATAAATTGCTTAACTAAACCACTGAGCAGTATAATCTTGGGGGTATGTGCCTGACTTGGCCATTATGAAATGAAAAATGGGCTCAAGTGGGTCATGGTTTAGCACTACTGTTCCTGTTTGAATAATCAACCACAAGTTAATGGCAGTGCTTTAGTGCTTGATCAACTCAGATCGGTATAGCCCATTCCATGTTGGGTTCAGCGAATCTGACAGCGAATCTGATCTCCACCCCAAATCTTAAGTTCAGTTCCCTACATGCCCATCTCAGTTTGTTATTTATTTTCATCTTTCAAAATCCTCATGAAAATCCATCAACAGTTTCAGTGTGAATTTCTCCAAATAAGCTCATGCTTGTATATAATTTTGCCTATGATAATTCATTCTTTAGTTTGCTGTTTTCACTGATAGGTGGGTTGCTGTTTTTTAATGCAAATTGTACCCCACTATATGCATTCTGGTACACATGGCTTGCTTGGAGAACTGCACTGCAAAATTCAGAGAAATGAGAATTTAGAAAGGCTCTGTGTCTCAGCTCTCATATTATTTCAGAAAGTGTGAATTAGGTAGGTCCATTTTATACTGTGAACTAAATCAAAACCCTCCCCATCCCATCCCCTAAAATAAACAGAGGGTGTGGGTCGTAAAGAGGTATCAGATTTGTCTTCCAACTGTTGGAAGCCATCTGTGCTAGAAGCAGAAGGGCTGTAGCTCAAAGGTAGAGTATCTGCCTTAGAGGCATCTCCAGGTAGGGCTAGAAGAGAACCCTGCCTGAAACCCTGATGGCCAGGTAAAGATGTCTATGGAGCTGCATTTGGAATTTGATTTCAGCATACCCATGACAATAATCAGGGCCATCTTAAGCATATCTGGTGCTGTGGTGCAAAGATCCCTCCAGCACCCCACCACCACCACCCGTTTCCCAGAGTTGTTGACCATTTTTAAGGAGGGAACACCAGCAGTGGTGGAGGAAGCCTCTTGGGACAGGACGGCACTGCTGGTGATGCACCCAACTTTGTGGGGCAGGCGGAGGCGGGCAGCGGCTGGAGGGCAGCTCCTTCAGTGGGGAAGAGGCAGAGGCTGGACGCAGCACCCCCCAGCTCTTCTGACAGCTTCATGTCATGGTGGCCATAGCAGGCAGAGGCTCCGGGCGCAGCGCTGCTTCGGCACGGCATGGCATGGTAAGGGTGGCGAGCGGGCTGGGGGAGATCCAAGGGACCCATGGAGATCCAAGGCATCTGATGCCCGGCTCAAAAATGAAGATGGCTAGTAGGAGGGGCACTACGCGTACCTATGCCTCAACCCATTGGGCGAGCAAGCACACAAAGCGAGCAGGCCTGCACCGAGTGAGCAAGGGTGTGTGCACTGCTCCCGCCGAGCATCAGCTCGGTTTTTTCCCTTTTAGCCTTCTGGCACCCCACAGAATTCAGCGCCTGCAGGCTAAAAGGGGGAAAACCGAGCCGGTGCTCAGCGGGAGCAGTGCACATACCCTCGCTCACTCAGCGTGTTCATTCGGTGTTCCCCAGACTCTTGCCTGGTGCCCTCCAGAACAAGGCGTCCTGGCGTCCCGCACCACTAGCGTCTATGGGTAAGACGGCCATGACAATGATGCAAAAGCCGTGGAGACTGTTGTCCCGCTAAAGAAGCTAATTAGTTAGCTTCTTGCTGAATTTCTGCTTAATGAAAGGGGAGGGAATAGTGCCTCCTCCAAAGTTACAGTGGCAGGATCCCATTTCCATCAAGGTGATAGACTCAAGGGTTGGTTTAAAAATGAGCGTCCGTGCAAAGAAACGGGCCCAGACACTGTTGAGGCAGAGGCCACTTCCAGTGAAGTAAATATGATGGATAATGTTGTCATTCAAGAGCAGAGTGCTCAGCAATAGTAGCTTTTTTTACGAGCAGAATATCATTGACTGATTACTCTGTGGAGAGAAACATCGCTGGAAAAATAAGAGGGGAAGATAAAATAGCTGTGTGTGCAGTAGGTATAATAAACTGTCTTCGGGAGAGAAATCAAGGTGTTTGTTTTTGATAGAATTTAATGACAGGATGTGTGTGTGTGTATTCATTCCAAGGTTTGTGATGCCAATTTTATTTCCTCAATGATATTCCTAGGACAAGATACTCCAGGCATGGGCAACCTTTTTCAATCTGAAGGCCATATTCCCTTCTCAACAGCCTTCTGAGCAACCAGTAATGGGCATGGCCAGAGGCAAAAGCAGGGGGAATAATAAATGTAAGTTTTACCTTTGAAAAGTAGGCAAGTATCCTCTACCCCCTCAGACAAAAAGTTTTGTTGATCCCTAAATCTAGCAGTAATTGGGACACCAAGTCAGAGCACCAGACAGGAGCACCAAACAAGAAGCCAGGCAAGGTTCGGGGCTGAGAGCTAACTGGGAACACTGGGAGACCATTGCACCTGAAACCGCTGGACAGGAGCTCCCAAAGTAATCTTCTAGACCACCAAGGCCAGTAGGGTAAGAGCAGAGACACCACCTTGGGCCAAAGATTGAGGCATAGCATCATGTCACACCAGTGACATCACACACACAACACACACCTGTGACATCACACACGCACTGTGCATCACATGCATCATTGGGAGGAGGCACATCGTTGGGAGGAGGCCTTGCCCAGCACCACACAGCTTCAATGGCCACAGCTCACACTCAGGAAGAGCTTGCCTTTGATGGTGTGCCATGCCTGGCTCAGCAGTTTGACCTCCTCCAACCCCTGCTTTGGAACATTGTGGGGAGAGACAACACCATTGCCCCCTAGAGTTGGCACGTCTGGGGCTAAGCCCAGATTCCTCCCACCATACATCACCAGTCAAGGGGCACACAAGCATACCAGAAGGGGTAGCTATGGAATGGAGGTCCATCCTGAGGCCAGAAGATTGATCCTTTAAGGCTATGAAGCTCTCATTTGGAGCTATCTATGGTTGATGCAGCAGCAAGGTTGGCATGGTACAAACACTCTGATGGAGTAAAAGTGGTGCCCCCACTGTTGTGTTTGCACCACACAAACCTTGCCACTGCCTTTCCCTTCCCTTTCCATATTCTGGTAAGCAGCAGCAGTGAAACCAATCAGGTCAGGGAAGCTCTGCCACCACACCATCTGATACTAGTTTTGAGTAGATCAACAAATTGTAACATTTCATTCCTGTTTTCTTCCAGGCACTTGACATTTCTAACATCCTTATCGGAGTACCAAAAGAGACAAAGAAAAAAAGGGGGAATTACACAGTATGTTCTGGTATAATATCTGTCGCAGCCTGCTCAAATCTCAAAGCAATTAGTGGATGAATAGGTATTGAGAAGGCAAAAAGGGAGGAAGACAAAACAGTTTTTTAAATCCTTCTTGGGATTCCTTAATTCTGCACAAAATGTATTTGAATGCCAGAAGCTAATATTTCATTCTGTGTAAATAGGTGGAGGAGACCTTTAAGCATCTCCAAGGAATAAATCAATGAGGCTCTTCCTCAGCTGGCTTGGTTTTGAAATTGCTGGGTGAGAATGACATAGCTGTAAGCAGAAGGGATGAAATAATTCCATATCTCATAGGAAGATCTCAGCAGCTGTTTCAGACATAGCCAAACAAATAACTAGTCCAGAAGCTCAATTAGCTTTATTATCTTTCTTTCCAGATAATTAAAATAATTTTCCCCCCAAAAGAAATAATCATCATGTCTGTAGCAGTGAAAAAAGTAACTGACTTCTAACGTTTTTGCATCCAGCTACACAGTAACTCTTGGCTAGGGAACCAGAGGCCGTCAATATTTCATTGGACTCCACTTCCCATCACTCCATGGCAGCATGGACAAGGGACAGAGGTGATGAGCATTGCCGTCCAACAACATCTTGACAGCCACCATTTCCCAATCCATGTTTTAAATGGTTAGATAAGCAGATTTCGGCAGATTGCACTAGCTAATCATCTTCATCATCAAATATTCATTTGCAAGAGGGGGTGTCATGGTCACCTGGTTCCCATGGGTCATATATATCAGGATTGGCTGACCTGTGTCCCTCCAGTGGTTGTTGGGCTCCAGTTCCCATCACCCTCGATGTTCAGCTTGATCAGTGTTCAAGGATGTTGGTCACAGACCACATTAATCTTGTTATCCTCTTTTCTTCCAATAAAAGGAAGCTTTGCTTTAGCCTGGTCTGGGCCTACATTACTGGGTCAACAAGCACAGTATTTATTTTCCAGGGCTGGTGCCTGGTTTATCTCTAGCAAAGGATCTCGCCTTCTTCTCTAGGAGGCATGTTTAAAGGAATATGCGGGTGGCAGGTTTTTTTATTGCATTTATTTATTGCATTTATGTACCCACCTTTTTCTCCAAGGAGCTGAACGGGGCACTTATTTAATCCCCACAACAGCCCTGTGAGGTAGTTCAAGCTGAGAGACAGTGACTGGCCCAAGGTTAGCAAATGAACTTCACAGCCAAGTGGGAATTTGAACCCTGGTCTCCCAGGTTTTAATCTAGCATACTAAGCACTACACCACACTGGTACACCCACAAGAGACACGTGCTAATGGCTGAGAGCCATTGATAGATTTCATTTTCTCCAGTTTAGTTCTTCAAAACTGTCATAAATCTGAAAAGCAAAGGTTGAGAGAGCCCAAAGCTCAGGTGGCCACCAGTACATCACTGCTGATACCTAAGTTCCTGGTGCATACTACTGTTAATGGGAACCAATAAAGTTTTGCCTCAAAATGATTTTTACTCTAGTAAAATACAAGAAGGCCTGATTGGTGTCCCAGCTGTTGGGAAACAGTAGCGTCGGCCCTGCATGGATTGTAAAGTTTACAAGCCAAGCAAGGCCTGTAAAAGTATTGTACATTTCCATCTTATTAGTTCAGTGCCCTTTTCATCTGTGGAAGGTTGGGCAGTAATATTAGGCGTGCGCACACACAGAAACAGAAGAAAGTGGAGTCATACTGGTAGATTGATAAACCGCCTCTGTTTGTCATTTACATTTATCCTCGGTGTGGATTAAAAGATGCGTGGGTGGATAGAATCAAAAGTGGGAGAACATCTGTTAGCATCCAGAAAGACCCAAATACAATCTCCAGCATTGCTATGTATTATTATACCTATTATTATTATTATTATTCCACTTACATGCCAAAATGGCTTCTAAGAGGTATGCAACTATAAAATTGATCCATAATTAAAACCAAAAATAACATTAAAGCACCCTTAATTAAAATATGCACTTAAGCGAACTGAAAGCATAACAGAACAGGCAAAAACAATAAAAGTTCAGGTCAGGGGGACACTAGCCAAATGGGTGTGTCTTGAGGAACTGATGGAATGACAACACTGATGTGGCCTCTCACATTTCAGCAGGCAGGGCAGACAGTCCACAATAGTAGTCCCACCAGTGAAAAAGCCTTCCTTCTTCTTTATTGCCACAAGCCAATAACCATCAGGTCAAGGCAATAATAATCCATGAGCTGAACATAGTGCAGAGGAAATCTCCCTGTCTGAAACCCTGGGAAGTTGGTGCCAGTCAGTGTAGACCAGCCTTCTCCAACCTGATGCCCTTCAGATGTCATGGACTCCATCATTGCTAATCATTGGCCATGCTGGCTATGGATAATGGGCATTGGCCTCCAAAACATCCAAAGGGCACCAAGTTGGGAAAGGCATGCTGAGCTTTAGTTCATCTTGGTTTTCTTATACTCCCATGTTCTTAATGCATGGAAGAGACCACATGAAAATGGCTTTCTTTTTTGTTTTTGCATGACCAACCTGCCCTGTTTTATTGTAGATACATAGCACCAGATTCATGGAAAAGGAAAGGAAAAACCATATATCAAATTACTCTACTACTTGCTTCTATATAGAAAGTCACAGACCCATGAAAATATTTGCAACATAGCATGATTATGTATGAGCATTTCCCATATTATATCACACCAATTATTTTATATTGCACATACAATGGCTATGTGGAGTCTATAGAACTGAGAATTCGTAACCATTTTTCCAAAGGAGAGTCAGCAAACTGTGGCCAATGCTCCCTGAATTTTGTAGAGAGGTTGAGTCCATGATAAATATATCCCAGTTTTTGTCCATTCATGCATGAATGAACCACCATGCATAAGGGATTGGTGTCATACATTTGGGGTGTTGCCACCATAGTGAGATAATCTAACTAAATAAGGAAAACCTAAGTCACATTCACAACAATTCCCAGAGCAGTTCAATCAATCCTTCTTCCCAGGGTCTAAATCATGGAATCCTTTGCAATCATAGACCACACATTGTTTTCCTCTTGGTATGTTTTATTATTGACTCAGTAAATCACATGGCTGTATCCTATATTTTCTTATTGGCAGTTGTGACAACTTACCATTTTTAAATTAATGTTGTTGTTTTTTCCCCTGCAACCAGCCTGTTGTTTCTAAAGTCAAATATATATATATATATATTTGAGGGAAGATTCTTCTTCCCAGGGAGGTCTAGAATTTGTATCTCTGAAAGGAGCATCTCCTAACAACTTTTAGCACCCTTAACATATTAGAGTTCCCATAATTCATTTGAAGTGGTATCATTGTGCTTTGAACACATGCTGTGAATGTGGGGAAGAGAGGAAAATAATGGCACCATTATTTGAGATATTCTGGAATTATTAAATCCATGAATACGAACAGACATGTCCCAGTTACTTTCATGCAGTTTTGCCTCTGTTTTATCATAGTCATCATTATTTAAATAAATATTTAACAAACGAGGCTTTTGAATGGAGCTGGCGAAACTCTAATGGGTGGGTGGTGACATAGAACTTTTTAAAGTTAGCAACATGGATAGGGGGCAAGAGTAATATACTAATTTCAGTAATTACTGCAGCAGAATTCCAATGGAACAAAATTACTTCAGCATTATTTGCATGTCTCCCACAAATAAAGCATCTGTCATTAACATGTAATGTTGTGCACTGCCATTCTCCTTCTAACTGTGTTACTGAGGTTTTTCAGCTATAGAAGGAGCAAATCAGGAATAACAATGACTCAGGGAGCAGCAATGCATTATATTGTCAGTTCTCAGTATGGATCCAGTATGACAACCAGCAATCAAAATTCACTAAACAACCCCACCTCCCTTCTCCCCTCCAAAAAGCAATTTGAAAAGTCAGGAGAAAACAAAGCTGAAGAAGTCAAGCAACTTCACAACTAGCTAGGCATCACTAGCAAACTCAAATTAAAAATGGGTTTGCCATTTATACAACTTTTGGGCATTTCAAATGAGCAGAGGTTTGCAGCCAAACATTATGCAGCATTAGAGCATCACCCATCCTCAGCTCTAGTGATTGTTAGGCCTGGGAAAATGGATCTGGCCAGCTCATAATGCTCACTTCAACAGCAATATAACTCCAAAGGTTCTTCTTTAGCCTCTCTTTTAATCTGAACTTCAACCCTGTTTCCTTGCCAGCCCCAAACCTGCTCCCTTCAATGCCACCATGCTGTTGTTGCTGTTCTAGCAGCAGAGAAATGGAGAAAGGTTTCTCTTCAACCTCTTTGTTCCTTCTTTGGCATCAAGCACACTGCAATGGATATGTATCAGGCACCAGGAGCTCTGGGAAATGCAGATTTCTCTGTGCAACACTATGGGTCAGGCGCACTGGGGGAACACCTGTGGCATTGCAGTCATAGAAATATGGGGGAAATTATTTTCTGTCTTCCTTTATCCCCTGTTGCTGCTGCAGGGAGGGGGAAAAGACAGACTTAAGGGACATTTAACGCCGGGGTCTTTGGGAATTATGGGTTGTATCCAATGTTATTTCTACTTAGCCCATTGAAATTAATGAACCTGATTAACTGGGGTCTATTAATTTGGAAGTTGAATCTAGCAGACATCATCTTTCTCCCCATACAGAAAGGAGCATCTGAACATCCATTTAGAGCCTTACAATATCACTTTGTCCTTCACTTCTGTTTGGAAGCCAACATCATTGCTACAATTAGGGTGAATAGCAATCTTTAAAACACACCTCCAGGAAAATAGAAGTCAATCAACAGGGAGAAATTGTTCCTAGGTAATGAGATTTACTCCTAACATTTGGAAACCATATACTATTATGCTGCTGTTAGGATTATAAATGTTTTATTGTTATTAGTCTATTTGCAAAGGCAGAGAGATTGTGGTTATATCATCATTTCTAGATCCACAGGAAGTTAAAAGTAGCCACTGCAGAATATTCAAGGTGATGGATGTGGAGCTTCACTGTGGGCTCCACATTTCTTTATTCTCATGACTTTTGTGAAATCCACAACTGTTTTAATTGCCAGTGTGGGGCAGTTGAATCCAGCAAGCTAAATTAAATGGTTATTCAATGTCTGTTTAATGGAATTGTTCTGATTATTGGGATGTCAGAAAAAAGGAGCAGGTGCAGCAACATCTGGGTGTGGGGAGCCAGTATGGTGTAGCTGTTAAGGTTTTGGACTAAGATGTGGGAAACCAAGGTTCAAATCCCCATTCAGCCATGGATTACCTTAGGCCAGTCACAACTTGCAGGTTTGTTGCATAGATGAAATGGAGACAGGAAGAATCAAGTATGCCCCCCTGAGCTCCTTGGAAGAAATGTGGAACACAGTGTGTGATAATAAGCAATGCACTGTGTGAAAGGCAACAAAGAGATGCTCTCAACCTGCAGAACCCAGCAATCTGACTCTAGAGAGTATCTCCTACTGTACCACTAGGCACAGATGGAGAATTTGTTCATTTTACTTTTTAATGTGAACCTGCCTAAGATGTAGTTCGTGAGCCAGTACTCAAGCTGTAACACTGTAATCACTGTAAAAATAAAGTATTTCCTGTTGCTCCTCTCCCAAACCACTCTCCACAGCTAACCACAAAAGAGGATGTGTCTTGGATCACACCAGCATCAGGTACATGCCTTGTCAGGGAGCTGACATCAGAGCTAGAGGTGGAGGGAAGGCTCTCAAATGATGCTGGAGAAGGGCCCAGCAGGGAGAGAAGCAGCTCAGCAGATGGGGAAGCAAATCAGCGCAACACCAGGGATAAAGGGGGGGCAAATGGGGGAATCGGAGAGAGGGCTCCAGGACTCTTCACCGGACACCAGCGGGGAGAGCACGGGTCCTCTGCTACCCACGCCCTCCCTGCGCAGAAGACTTCCGCGCAGTGAGAGTAGGAGGAGACTTGGCGTCAAACAACTTTTATGTTGGAAAAGGTTTACGAAACGCCCACTGACAAATTCTGCTAGCGACTGAGGCAGCCACGAAGTGAAGGGCTGTCCAGACAGAAAAGTTTAACAAAGCAACACAGCCAGGAGTGGCGGTAACTTACGCACGAGCAACCCCACACTCATTACAGCCTGAAACTGTTTTTGCTGTAAACTCAAGTATTCTACCTGCATTTATTATTGCTGCTTTTGCTGCTAAGGACAAATGCTTGACTGTAAGTAAACTGTATGTTTTATACTTACTTTGCAGTCTGTAGCCTTCTTTGATAAACAGGTTAACAAAGGGGGAGAACAGCCTAACAGCTAATTCCTATACTTTTAATTAAACTGCTTAAAATGGGATTTAACCTCTCTTCGGCCCTGAGCATTTAAACACAAGCAGTAAACTGAGCCTTTTGTCTGTTAATCCACACAGTTACTAAAGAATAGAGTGCCCCTACCCCCTAGAGAAGGAACGCGGTGGCACTGTGGGTTAAACCACAGAACCTAGGGCTTGCCAATCAGAAGGTTGGCGGTTCGAATCCCCGCGACGGGGTTAGCTCCCATTGTTCATTCCTTGCTCCTGCCAACCTAGCAGTTCGAAAGCACATCAAAGTGCAAGTAGATAAATAGGTACCGCTCCGGCGGGAAGGTAAATGGCGTTTCCGTGCGCTGCTCTGGTTCGCCAGAAGCGGCTTAGTCATGCTGGCCACATGACCCGGAAGCTGTACGCCGGCTCCCTCGGCCAATAAAGCGAGATGAATGCCACAACCCCAGAGTCATTTGCAACTGGACCTACCTAACTCACTGAAGGCATAATACGGGGCATACCAGAAATGTATTTCTTATTGAAAAATGCTCTTGCCTTTTGTCTGCCGATTTGCAATACTTGTGCAAATTGATAAAAATAAGAATATGTTCTAGCCCAGACACCACATATAGTGATCAGCAGCAGGACGGTTTCAACTTGACAGCAACAGTTTTGCCATGACCCTCTCAGGACAGCCTTCTAACTCACCTGTGGGTCCTGCCCCACTGGCTAAAGACCTATGAATCAGATTACGTTTGTGGTCCCTTCCCACTCTATGGGAAGAATTCTATGAATTCTTAGGTAGTGTTATGGGAGGGGTGGTACCTCTGGTGGGGAACACACTATAGTCTTTCTAGGATAGTCTGTCCACTCTGCCCTCTGCTCTCATCTGTGACTCCTAGAAGCTGGCTGGCTAAACCAGGTGATGGGTCTCAAACCCTCTGTGAGTTAGGTTTCTGCACATGCTGTAGGGGAAAGCAAGGGGCAGATGGGGCTCATCAATCTAGGAAGATACCCAACTAAAAGAAGGAAAACACTGATCCTAAACCTCTGCTGCCTTGCAGCTATACTCATTCATGATAAAGGCTTCAGAAGTAAACTCTGAGAAAAAAATCCATACCTGGTGCCTTGCAGGACATCTTCAGCAGAAGGAAAGGTCAAGGAGTAAACCCTACAAAAACCAGAGTGAAGGTTCCAGCAACTCCTGCAGCCAAGCTAGTGTCAAGTGTATTCCTCTGCTTCCCTTTGGACCACATCAGTGAAGCCAAGAGAGGGTCTTGTTTTCTGGGCAGCCCAGGACCTCTATACACATTGCCCGGCCTTGTGCCCAGGAAGGTCACTTTGCTGCTGCTAAAACAGCAAAAACTATGCAGGAGGCAGCAGTTATGAGTTACTGACCTCCGCAGCCACAGCAGGTGCTGTGATTCTCCAGCAATTTAGTTTCACCCCCCCCCCAAGGTGCACTCCATTGTCTCTCAAGATAGGCAGATGCCTACAACAACTTGCAACAGCACACACATAATATTTAGAAAACAATATTCCTTCTTTCTGGATTAAACAGAGAAACAAGCAAGCCATATGGTTGTGCTCTAGCAGGTAAAATACTCTCAGAGGACTTCTTTCAGGGACATGCAACCTCCAAAGCATAACCAAATTAAAACAAAAATTAAGCAAGCAGCTTGGAAATCAGAACCTATTTGTTTTAAATAAACCCTTGGCTTGGGATAGTCTGTTTACTTGCCAAGTCTGAAAGGGCTATCATCCACAGGCGTGCTTTCCAGACACACATTTCAGTCATATTTATTTAAACAAAACTTTAAAAACAACACAAACATAGGAAAGTAAAGAGCAGGCAGCTGCCTGAACATCTCTCTGCAAAGGCATCCCAATAAATCTCATTGAGTAGGATGGGCTGGTGTTTCAGCTTGATATAAAGATGTTTCTCACTGGCGAAGAGCCAGAACTCAGAGCAGAGAACATGCTTTGCACAGAAAGGTCCCATGTTCAATCCCTACCATCTCCAAGGAAAACTGGGCAGAGACTGCTTGCCTGAAACTCTGCAGAAGAACGGCCAGTGAGTTCAGACCATGGGTAGGCAAACTAAGGCCCAGGGACCGGACCCGGCCCAATCGCCTTCTAAATCCGGCCACCTGATGGTCCCGGAATCAGCGTGTTTTTACATGAGTAGAATGTGTCCTTTTATTTAAAATGCAGCTCTGGGTAATTTGTGGGGCATAGGAATTTGTTCATTTTTTCTTCAAAATATAGTCCGGCCCCCCACAAGGTCTGAGGGACAGTGGACCGGCCCCCTGCTAAAAAAGTTTGCTGACCCCTGGTGTAGACAATACTGAGCTGGATGGACATGGTCTGGCTTAGCACCGCATGTTCCTGTTTAATTATAGCCTTTATTCAGAACCACAGAGGATGTAATCTTTCGTAAATTTGTTTTTAGGGGAAGAACCAAAGAGAGGAAAAGCTGCCTAGTTAATAAGTGGCATTTTGTCACTTCGAGCAATCAAAAGATTTAAATCTGTAACTCAGTCTAGCTCAGTATTGCCTCTATCAACTGGTGGCTGCTCTTTAGAGCAGCAAACAGTAGTCTTTCTGAACCCTACCTGCCTGGAGATGCTGGTAATTGAATGTGGAATCTTTTGCTTGCAAAGCACATAGCTTACTACCAAGCTACAGTCCTTCTCCAAAGGAAATCTTTACCATATATGTCCTATGTCACATGCAGTTTGTCCCTTAATTCTGGGCAACAAAATATGAATATAAGGCAGGGGGAAAGTCAATAATACACACCGTTTGCCTTTTATTTATTTTATTGCATTTTTATCAGCCTCTCTTAGAGACAGGAAAAAAAAAATATCAACACTAAGACAGTGGTTCATTCTGCACGCACCCCAAGGTAAAAATTTAGTATGTACAGCCGTATTTTCATCTGGAAGGTACAACTCAGCATTGCAGACATATATTAAAATGCAACAGCACTTCCTTTGAGCTCTGGTCCTCAGTTTAAATCCACACAACTGTAAATAATCCACCATTTTTTATTAAAAAGAAAAGAAAGAAAATTCAGCAAACATAATTAGAGAATGAAATGCCTTTTTAAGCAGGAGTCTGGATGAGCAGTTAGCAAAGCAGCAGAAACAAACCTCCCACTAGAAAGTCTCATTCTAAGGTGGGGGGGGGCAATTGGGAAAAGGTGTGTGTGTGTGTGTGTGTGTGTGTGTGTGTGTGTGTTTGTAAGAGAGAGGGGGGAGGGAGAGGGAGATTCTTTCTTACAGAAGAAACAAGAAAGGACGCCTCAGTAATGTGGTATTCCTATTTGATGAAACTCTGGAGTGCATGAACACAAAAGCTCCAGCTTCTATGGGACCAACCAGTAAGGAATGCTCGCAAGGGCCATTGGGGTCCCCTGATTATAAGATGCCTTACCTATACACATTTCATTGATACCTACTTTATTTGAGACACCAAGAAACAGCTATATATAGTGAAGTCCTTTTGCTGAGTACAAAAAGTAGTGTGTTGCAGCTTAATTTGGTTTTATTCTCAGATAGGGATGTCGGAGAATTCCAATGAAAATGGAAACAGGAGAGAAAATTGCCAATTATCAGTTATTCGTCCCTTGTCAGGGATGGAGATCAACCAACTGGATATGATCAGCATCTGCTGTTGCTGCTTTTGGTCCACAAACGATTGCATTTCCTTTCCACTGAAATGAATGGGCCAGGATAGCACAATGGCAACCTAATTTCCATAATTAATTACACAAATTATGTAAGTTGTGTAAATTTCACAACAGCAGGAAGCAAGTGAACAGTGCCATTTTATGTGGGAGATGAACTACAGAGGATCAGAAACAGTGCTGCATGGGCAGAATGGAAAACTATGTCTTCCTACATCCCTATTCTTAGCATTGTAGTGGCTTCCCTTTCTCCTTTCACCTTGTATTTAGAATATTTCAGGTTGTTTCACCCATAGCTGCTGAGGCCAGTCTATGAATCACAGCTCTTAAAGAAGGATATGGGTTGAGCATCACTCCTTGAGGTTCATCTTCTTCACCAAGCCCGCAGCTAGAAGGTTGGAGACAGTTGCCCTCCTAGTCAATGGTTAACTCTTATGGAGAGACTCTATGTCATGGGTAGGCAAACTAAGGCCCGGGGGCTGGATCCACGCCAACTGCCTTCTAAATCCAACCCGTGGACAGTCCGGGAATCAGCGTGTTTTTACATGAGTAGAATGTGTCCTTTTATTTAAAATGCATCTCTGGGTTATTTGTGGGGCATAGGAATTCGTTCATTCTCTCCCCCCCCCCCAAAAAAATAGAGTCCAGACCCCCACAAGGTCTGAGGGGCAGGCCCCCTGCTGAAATAGTTTGCTGACCCCTGCTATGTGTTATAAAATAGCTCTTTCCCATGTTTTTGCTTTCATTCCTCTTTCATCCTGGCCTCAAACTTTGCCATCATTCTCTCCCTTTTCCTTCCTCAGTTGTCTATACTGATTGGCAGCAGCTCTCCAAGGGTTTCAGACTCAAGTCTTTCATAGCCCTAACTGGAGATATCAGTCATTGAATCTGGGTCCTTCTGCATGCAAAATCTCATGCTCTCCAGAATTCGCCATCTTCCGTAAACTATGTCTGAAACCAGAATGAGCTGGGAGAGCATCCTTGAGTTGTCAGGGTTGTGGGGAGCGATGGAGAAAGATTGCCAATACTTATCTTCAATTCAGCCTTCATGCAAACATTTCTCTTGGGCTCCCACCTTCTCTCATTTAATGAATCAATGGAGACTGAGGAAGAATGTGAAATGCAAATTTGTTAAATATTCAGTACATTTTGCTAAGTGAATCTCAATAAGGAAAAGGCTTGGGAGCATCTGCATGATAATATTCTAACCAATGACCTCCTTTTGTGGGGGGGGGGAGAGACACACTCTTCTCCCCCTGAAGTAAACGTAAGAACCATATTCTCCCATTAGCATCTTCTCTGACCTAAAGACTAATTTTGAAGCCTACAGGGTAAAACTTCTCTTACTAATTAGATCTTCTTGGTTGTAGTCCAGAAAAATGACAAATTTCACCTTGTTTAAGAAGCCTCTTGATAACTGTTTAATCCAATAGAGAAAATCTGGATAATTTGTAACAGAGATAGCGCCCCCTCCCCCAACTTTCATTTAGGGAATTGTGCTAAGATTTTGATCCAATTATTTTACATTTTAAAAACTGATCAACTTTTCAACTGCTGTGACTTGAGGAAGAAATGCCTGCTCCATTTCGCTGTCTCAAATGTACATATCACAGGTTAACTTCAGTGTATACTTTCAAATTGGATGGATGCTGGTTTGAGGGGAAACACAGTAAATAGCAGTCTTCCTCAAAGAACTACAGGATACAGATAGATTGTAGGTTCTGCCATGAGCACTTGGCTTCAGACACCAGCTGCGTGAGCACACTGCCAAACATATACCCAACCATACACACCAGCCTGTACACTGAAGGTCAGCATCTGCACTTTTCTCCATATGGTCAACTTACAAAGAAAGTGTTCTGCTTGTGCCTTGAGATGAAGCAAGGGTAGCCAATGTCGTGCCCTCCAGATGTTGCTGTGGTACAACTTGCATCAGCTTCAGTCAGCATGGCTGGTGGTCAAGGATGATGGGAGTTGTAACCCAACAACAACTGGAAGGTATCACATTGGCTACTCCTGCTTCATACACTCTCCATATATCTTTGGCCTGATCCAGCAGGGAGAATGGGGTGTTAGGGTAGGAGCTTCATAGAACACTCTCTCACATAAGCTGGTATGGTTCGGATGACCATAGTGCATAGCATTTAGAATCATTTATGTCTCCGCACAGCCCTGGGACGCTGGTGGCACTGTGGGTTAAACCACAGAGCCAAGACTTGCCGATCAGAAGGTCGGTGGTTTGAATCCCCACGATGGCGTAAGCTCCCTTTGCTCAGTCCCAGCTCCTGCCCACCTAGCAGTTCGAAAGCACATCAAAGTGCAAGTAGATAAATAGGTACCACTCCGGAGGGAAGGTAAACAGTGTTTCTGTGTGCTGCTCTGGTTCACCAGAAGCGGCTTAGTCATGCTGGCCACATGACCCGGAAGCTGTACACCGGCTCCCTTGGCCAATAAAGCGAGATGAGTGCTGCAACGACTGGACTTAATGGTCAGGGGTCCCTTTACCTTTTACCTTTTATGTCTCTGCACATATCTTTCCCCCATGTAAGTTTAAGTCCTAGTAGACCAGTCTATCTACTGATTCAACACACACATATATAAATATAGCTGACACTAGGTCTTTTCCCTTTTGACCGTAATTTAATAGAAGTGCTTCAAAGTTGGAGGGAGAGCATTATGAAACAGACATTTGGTCTCCTTGGAGAAAGGAAACATCAGTAATCGGACGCAAATGCAAAGATGACTATTTGTTTTACTTTTCCAGCATGGATTTTGCAGCATTAAGAAGCACAAGTAGATTTGGATCTACTTTTTTTAGTGCAAAGCGATTGGCAAAAGCATCAGGGAGATCTGCTAAGCTTTCATCTCAGTACTGATGGCGAGGAAAACAGTTTCTGCATAGACACACCACACACTTAAAGTTATTCATAAGAGCCCCTAAGGTTTTTCTCTTTCCATGAAATCCATAAATTATCATCACTTTGTTTTACAAAAGATCTTACGGTGTTTTGCCCAAACAGCTCTCCCCCCCTTCCTACTGTCTTGAGATATCTGAGGGGTATTTACATCAATTTTACATTTGAACACCATGCTTTGCTTTCCCCCCTTTCATTTTCTGCTTCTTTTATACATCTCTTTGCAAAGCCAGCTTGGGATAATATGCAAGGCACTTACTATGATCAGAGAGAAACAAATGAAGCATCTCATCAAGATGTGTAAATGGTGGCTATGTTCCAATTTCACTATTGGAGGCAGTATGCCTCTGAATAACAATTGCTTGGAATGACAAGTGGGGAGCGGGGATGTTGCACTCAGGTCCTGCTTGTGGGCTTCACTCAAACATCCAGTTGGCCGCTGTCAGAACAGAAACACCTAAAGACTGATTCCAATGGATTCATGTAGATATTCAACAGCAGTCGAGATATTAAATAGCAACCCATAATGTAGTCACCAGGTGGCTGAAAGGTACTCTCTGGACTCAGTCTGAAGGTAGAATTAGAACCACTCTAATACAGTGCCCCAGTTCCCATTCCCAATAGTTGGTCCAGGAGGGCACCGAGGTTGATGGTATCAAATGATGACAAGAGATCAAGAAGAAGCATGGTCACTCTCTCCCAGCTAAATAATCAGTGTCTTCCAAGAATGTTTGCAGCTGCCTCACTACAGCCTTCTCCACCAACTTCCCCTAAAAAGGAGTAGTGGCAAGGGGCCAATAGCTGTTTCAATCCAAAGAGTGCAGAACCTTAATAAAGTTGTCTTCTATTTACCTCCTTCTCTCACTCTAAATAGGTTTATACATTTAGTCATAAATGACACTTCACAAATTCTAGAGAGCCAGGAATTTATTTTCAGTTTTCAGTTTTTTCTGCTGTTAATAAATAGGCTGCCATTTCTTGATCTTCCTCTGGAATTATACTTTGGAGATATACAAATATTGCTACAACAGGATCAATGGAAGGTCTTGACCAAGGATGCTATTTATTTCTGTTAAAATGCACTCCCAAAATGATTTAGTAATTATATGAAAGATGTTTGTATTTACAGCTCTGCATCTCCAAAATTGAATATTGATTGATGGATAATTATGCCATCTAGTTGGGGTCAGACACCAACGAGTTGTGGTTTTCTTTTAAGTTCATACAATGTGTAACTTTGGATTCAGCAAGATCTTAGAATCCCAACTCCCATCAGCCCCAGCCAGCATTGCCAATTGTGAAGGATGATGGGAACTGTAGTCCAGCAACATCTGGAGGACGCCATGTTGGAGAATGCTACTCTAATCGACTATGTTATGCTGGCTTTCACTTGTCTTATACAAAGTCAAAGAGGCTGGTGGGTTCCAGCGCTAAAGCTTATATTGCTTAACTTTTCTCCACTTCATCTTTTAAAAAATATTATTAAGTGAAGTCCGCATAATACTCAGCACTGCTAGATCAATTCATCAGGAGCAGAGCCAAATCGGTTATTTGCAGCAAGTAATTTGCTTAACAAATTGAGTACTTCTTTTCCCCATTTCTAATGGAAGCATTCCATTTCATATAATTTATTCAACAAATTAACTTTTTCTGCAAGCTTCCAGCTTGATTAGTGTTTGCTATCTGCACTTGGCCACTAATCTTGAAATAGTACTTCCACCCTTCTCCCACACCATGCTTTTTTTGTTGGAAATACAAATCTCATTGAGATGCCAACTGATTTAATAAAAGGGGGATTTAGTCTAACTAAGACATTAAGCAGCATTGCTATCAACCAGTTTGAGGGGGTGGGGGTCGAACAGATGCATTATCTAAATGCAGGGATGGGAAACCTCCATCCCATGGGACAAAACACACACACCCCGGCATGGTTCCAGATTGGAACCATGAGGCCATTTCCCCCAACCCCAGGAACACCTGCTGCACACCTGGTGCCATATGTGATTTTAGGTTAAGCTTCACCCTGTCCATCTTAGCTCCACCCTGTGCATGTAGCACCATTTCCATCCTGCTGCAGTTCATCTTCCACCAAAAGTGATGTTATTTGTCTCGCTGTCTTCTTCGACATAAGTTATGGTAGGTTGGTTTGTTAGTATGTGTCAGGGAACTGACATCGGAGCCAGAGGCGGAGGCAAGGCTCTCAAGCGATGCTGGAGAAGGGCCCAGCAGGGAGAGAGGCAGCTCCGAAGATGGGGAAGTGTGCTGGTCCCGGGGGGGGGGGAAGGTACTGATACCGTAGCCGAAGTTCAGTCCAGAGTCACTAGCAGGGTAGACGATCACTAGATGAGACGCGAGGTCCGAAACAGGGAGCCAGGCAGGGGAACAGGAACGCTGGTAGGGCAGCAGCAGGAAGCCAGGCGGGGAACAGGAACATGGGTAGGTCAGCAGCGGGCAGCCGGGCGAGGAACAAGAACACCGGAGAGTAGAAGCAGGAAGCCGGGCGTGGAACAGGCACACCGGGAGTGCAGATCTAGGTCTGGGTAAAAGCAGGTACTCCACAACGACGTTGCTCCCGCAACCTGGGACCGGGCTGCCTGACCTTTATCTTCTTCTAAGGCCGGGGGCGATCCCGGCCCCCAGGAGCCCCGCCTCTCCTGGCCTTAAGGCGAGCACTCCTCCTGGGAGAGACCAGTTCCCTTCGCCTCTCTGCCCTAAGCCTCTGCAGTTCAGGAGAGGCCGAAGGGTTACTGGGCCCCGGGGGAGGCTCACCTGTAGCCACTGAGTCCTCCAGCACCTCTGGGGCCAGAATGGTCTCACCTGGTGCCTGCCCCTGAGGATCTGGCACAGGTGCAGGCTCCTCAGCATCTAGGCCTTGCCCCAGTTCAGCCGGCCCTGGAGGCGGGGACTCCTGTGCCGGCTGGGATTCCTCCGGTTCACTCTCAGACTCGGAATCCCAGGCCATCACAGGAAGCAAATCAGCGCAACACCAGGGATAAAGGGGGGCAGATGGGGGAATCAGCGAGGGGGCTCCAAGACTCCTTGCCGGAGACCAGCGGGGAGAGCACGGGTCCTCCACTACCCACACCCTCCCTGCGCAGAAGACTTCCGCGCAGGGAGAGTAGGATGAGACTTGGGGTCAAACAACTTTTATGCTGGAAAAGGTTTAAGAAACGCCCATTGACGGATTCTGTTATCGACTGAGGCAGCCACGAAGTGAAGGGCTGTCCAGACAGGAAAGGTTTAACAAGGCAACATAGCCAGGAGTGGCGGCAACTTACGCACGAGCAACCCCTATATTCATTACAGTATGTTTTTCCACCCTTTGCATTTCTGTGCAAAGGAAACACAATGCAAACTGGTAGGGGGTTTAATTAATTACATATCGTTTGTGGACTGACAACAGCAGCAGCAGCAGCAGTAATGAAGATGACAACAACAACGAAGAATACCTGTTGGTACTCCCACAACTGATTTCCCTCCAGACATGGGATAAATAAGCATACATCAGCAACTTCTTCTCCTATTTTTGTTTTCATCAGAATTCTCTGACACATCTCCTTCAGGTACGGGGCTGGCAGAGGCACAGCTGGACAGTCTGAGTGACTGAGTTGCCCTTGGGTGACTCAAATCATGCAACTGATCACTGCAGAAAGTTCCCTGCTGGGAATTGGATTCTGCAGTCAGTACCTTTGGTACTGAATGCAGCTTTGCCAGCCCTAGGCTTGGTGTGTGGGAAGTTTCATAAAAGCCTCCCCCTCACATACACACATCTCTTGCTTGCTCCTCTGCTGCATGTTTGTGGCCCTGGCACCAATAAGAAAAAACATTGTCCTCACTCCGGTTGGGCTTTGTGGTTTTGTGGCATTGAGAGCTGGAAAGCAAAGCTCACTCCATCAGCCCTGGTGTGAGAGTCTAGCTCTATCAAGCACCTCCTGCCTCTTAACCAGTCATTATAGGGACGAATGTTTAGAAACAAATGTCTGAGTTTTGCTTTTGCTTTTCCCTCCCCATCTATTTTTGCTTGTGTGTCATGTTTTCTTAGATTGTCAGCCTGAAGGTAGGGCCTATCTGTTTTTGATTGTATGTGAGCTGCCCTGGGAGCTTATTGGGCTGAAGAGAGAGTTACAAATGCTCTAAATAACAATAATAAGTAATAATAACTGATTTCACCACATAATTTTACCTACCTGCTTATGAGATTCAATATGCTTATCATATTAAATGTGCACTGCTCACTCAAGCATTTAAAGAGAGACAGAAAATGTTTTGGGCAGAGTTAGAAACCACCGTTGTTGCTGGGAATGCTGGGGAAATGGTTAGGCATTTCACCCCTGCTCACAAGCACCCACACACACACCTCATATAAAATAATCATAATAAACCCTCTCCAGAGTGTTTCAACCCAGCCTCAGTTAAATATTCTGGTTTTTGAAGGAAGTAGAGCAGGGCTTAGCAATGCCCTGACCCTTTAGCCACCCTGAAATAGCAGCTGTAGAAACATAGTTCTGCTTGAGGGCCATTTGCACAAAAACCAACAATAAGAATACAAAATGTATTTGGAAAAGCTGGGGCAATATTTCCACCTGCTGGAGACATGGGATAATTAGCCAGCTAGTACAAAATCAGCATACTTTTTCCTTTAAACAGAATCTAGGTATAACAAACAGAGATGGGCAAACTCCTTTGCCCTGTCTCGACTCAGGATGGCCTCATCCCCCCCCCAAAAAAAATCCCTTTCCCAATAATTCTACCTGTTTACCTGCAATTTCCAGGTGTGTGAGAGAAGAACAGTTTTAATTTTAACTGGGAATGTGTGTGTGTGAAAGGGGAGAGGGGAGTACCCAAACCACCAGAAAACACAATAGCTCTGAACTGATAAAAGCTTCTGAGACAAAATAGACCTAGTCACTGTTGGAGACAAATTACTTGATTGAGGCAGACCACCCACTCAGCTGTAGCACAGCAGCTCTTGCCGTTTCATAGGAAACTGTGCAAAACTCTTTCCATCACTTTGGTACGTTGTTAAGGAAGTGAGAAATATCAAGGCCAGCACAGAGAAGGAAGGAGCAAAGCAACAAACAAACAGCAAGAGGCTCCTTTTGTACCCAGGAGAATGCTCAATATTTTCTCTTCCAAAATGAGCAATCAGGAACCTCAGTGCAAAACTGAAGGTAGCCTACAGGGCTCAGGTCACCCTTGATGCAATTTGGATTTCCAAGGTCACCTTTTGAAGTAATGAATTTGGATTGCAGCCAAACCATCTTCTCCAAAGACTGTTACTGGAAAAACGTGAGCATCTGTTCTCAACACATTCATTCATTCGTTCATTTGTTCATTCATTACATTCATAGCCCACTTTTTTCTCCAAAGTTCTCCACCTCCTTTAATCCTCACAACAACCCTGTGAGGTAGGTTAAGCCAAGAGTGAGTGACCGGCCCATTGTCACCCAGTGAGCTTCATGGCCAAGTGTGGATTTGAACTCTGGTCTCCCAGGTCATAGTCCTAATTACGCTGGGACAGGAAAGGAGGGAAGGATATTTCTCATAACTTCCCTATGAGGAAGGTTGCAATATTTTTTAGTTTTTGATTTTGTTTTTAAAGGCATGTAAGTGAGGGACATGACAGAGGTACCTAGGATTATGCATGGCATGGAGAAAATGAATAGATCTCTCTCTCTCATACTACTAGAACTCAAAGCCATCCAATGAAGTTGAATGATAGAAGATTCAGAGCAGACAGAGAAGAGTGTTTATTCCCACAAGAAGTGGTGATGGCTACCAACTTGAATGACTTGAAGATTAGACAAAGTAAGACGGGTAAGATAATCAATGGCTAGGAGCCATGATCACTATGTTGTGCCTCCAGTCAAAGGCAGTGTGTTTCTGAATACCAGTTACCGTACTAGGAATCTCAAGCACTCACATCCTGCTTGCAAACTTCTCATTGGGACATCTGATTGTCCAATGAGAGAACAGGAACAGCAAGGTGGACTGGATGGGCCTTTGACCTGATACAGCAGACCTCTTCTTAAATTGTTAAGAATTGCCTTCTTAACTTGTTATTTTGTTTGCGTGTTCAGACCTTTTAACCTCCCCCTTAAATAAATTCAGACGAGACTCAAATTTTGGTTTGGTTTTTGGCAGAATTTAGGTCACAAATTGATTACAGCAAGTGAATGGTTGCATAGGCTGTGGTTCGACTAGCTCCCTGCACTGTTGCAGGTAGCGCTTACCCAGGGCACCAGCATAGGTCAACCTAGGGTAAACACCCGGGTAAGCAGAAAGCCGGGAATGGGCTATCTCTGCCACACAAATGCCCCCCTGGACTCAGGCACGGGCACAACCCCCTCTCAGGGGTTGACCAAACCATCAAGTTCCTGGATTCCTTTAATGGAATACCCTTCACATAGAGATGGTGACAGCGTTCTCCCATCCCTATCACCTGAACCAGTGCCTATCTGCAACCTTACAAGTTGTGATGATTTGCTATGTGGCAGGCGAAACCCAAATGGCCACAGCCAATCAGCCAAGCGGGGGAAATTCCTGCCGTGCCCCTGTCCCAACAACAGATGACACACGACGGCATAGCAAGGTCAAGCACACAAGCCCTAAAAGTAGGGAGAGGTGGGCGGGTGTTCCAAATGCATGTGCTGAAAGAGGAAGCTCTGGGTCACATGCATGGGCATAAATAGATCCAGCATCAAGAGACCTACCAGTTGGGTGTTGTGGCTAACCAATCATCCCTACCCACAACACAGGGTTTGGTTGCCAGGTCTCACCACAATATGCGCCCTCCTTAAGGGAGGACCCGATTTGCCATTTAAAAAAAAAAATGCTACAGAGTAATGAACCTGCTCCCACACTGATATCTTACTGAACTAGCTTGCTGTTGATAACTCCAAATCTGGAAGTTAATGAGCTCACGTATTGGAGGGGCTTTGGAGAAGGGGGGTTACTTCTGTGAGAGTAATTTAAATTGTGTAGATTTACAGTCTGATCTAATGCTCCACTGAACAGATGCAAATGGAAGTGTTATGCTGGAGATCCATAGCCTCTCCCACTTTTTTCCTAGGGTGACCAGACCCAATAGAGGACAGGGCTTCTTAGACTTCACTCTCTTTTCAGAAGTGGGGACTTTGGCAGGGTTGGTCATATGTTACTGGAAGCCTCATGGAAACAACTATGGTACAGCAGCAAACACTTCGCCATAGGTAATATACTCAGTCCAGCTAGGATTTGGCTACTAATAATAAATTTCTAACTGGTAGCCATGTGCATGTTGGAAATATGTATAGTTGGCCCAGTCCTGGTGAATCTGATTAGCCTGCTCTGATCTATCGTATTTTTATGCTGTTAGCTGTGGATTTTTCTAATGTTACCAGAGTTTTATTGCTTTATATCTTGTATGATTTTCTGCTACTCTGATTTCTTTCCTTCTTTGCAGTAGGGGGAGATGAAAAAACAGTCTCTAAATATGTAAAATAAATAAATATTTAAAATAAGCAGGTTTTTAAAGTTAAAAAAAACCCTCAATGTGACACAGCAAATAGTCCTAAAAACATACCCTCCAACATTCCTCAGATGAAAATAAGGACATTTCTCACTCCCTCAACTGAACCTTCTCGTGCCCCCATTTTTTGTTGCCCCTCCAGAGAGCCAGAGAGCATTTCCTATCAGAAAAAGGCAAGTGCTACCACTACCAAACCAACAGGACACAGCATACACACCCTCCACCGTCCTGAGATAACACCTTAATCCTGATTTCATTTTATTCTTTGGTAGATTCACAAAAAGAAAAACACACATCAATAAATAAATTTTAGAAAGGCGCAATATAAGATGTGGACGCAAAAATCTAAATTAAAAAAGAAAAGAAAATCAAGACCCCTTGCGCTTCACTTCCTCTTTCTTCCTGCCCAGAGTTGCCCTGCCCTCTGCCTGCACCTCAGAGCCTGCACATCATGCAGGGCTTGTCCTTGGCAGCATGCTCTTCCTTCCTCACATGCTCTCCAGAAGCTGTTATGGGCTACTCAATAGAAGCCGGCAGTGGCCGCCATAGAGAGGCCATGGAGAGGCAACAGGATGCTATCTCACAGCCACCACTGCCACTATTGCCTTGCTCTCAGGACAAGCACCAGCTCATTCTCCTCCCCAAGCTTGGTGGTGCTGGCGATGGTGGGGGAAAGAGACACATTCCAGGATCAAATCAGAAGCTGGGACAGCTTTCATAATTCCTGGACTATCCCTGGAAAATAGGGACACTTGGAAGGTATGTAAACATAGCCTCTGTCTGGTGGGAAGTCTCTGGCTATCTAGTTTGGCAAATGCTATTGCTGTCTGCAAAGAGGCTCCCTTCTAATCCTTGGCAGCACAGACCCCTGCCTGCTTACCTGCTCTCTCACTTCTTCCCAGCAACAATGGCAGATATGGAAGTTGCTGCCCTTGCATGTTTTAAAAATCTATTTGGAGGTGGTGCAGCCCAGGTGATGGAATGGAGTGACTTCTTTAGCAGCAGCCATAGAAGCTGTCTGAACCAATAGCTGCAACAATCACCCAGAGGCTTCTTACCATGGAGAGGCCCTGTTTAGGATGCCAGTGTGAGCCAGGCTTAATAGCAGTATATATAAAACCAAACTTTCTCACAACACATAAAAATGTAAGGTAAAGGTGCCATCCAATACTTTCCATTGTTACTGAAGAAGAATCACATCAAGGACTTGATGGGTGATTGGAACGGCAGCAAGTCAGTGATAGTCACTGGATACTGCTTGGGACCGTGGAAAGGATTTGGCATGTGAATTCAAGGGGAACGTGAGGATGATGATAGCTCATCCTGCATCAAGTGTCATGTCATCTGCTGCGTGGAATGGTGACTGTTGAATAATGCAGAGGGGACCTTTCAAGTTATCTGTGGCACTCAGTCCACAGCTACCATTTTAGAAGCATGATCACATTTAAAAAAATGAATTGTGCCCTTTCTCAAATCAGATTCATGGACTGACTTCATGGTAACTAACTGAGAAGGTGGCTGAAGGGTGAAGGTTATACATATGAAATTCATAGTGCTCTACAACCAAATGATCGCGAGGATGGAGTGAGCCTCCATAATGAAAAGTTGCAGCATTTGGGTCTTTTTAATTTAGAGAAAATGTGAGTAAGAGGTGACAGAATAGAAATTTATGAAATTATGCCTGGCATGGAGAAAGTGGATACAGAAAAGTTTTCCTTCCTCTGTCATTATAGAAGAACTTGTGGACATCCAAGGAAGCTGAATATTGGAAGAATCAGAACAGATAAGATACTCATGTGTCGTTAGTGTAGATAGTCCACCTAGCGCAGCATTGCTTAGATAAGGATTGGAGACCCTGTGGTCCTCCAAGTGCTGGTGAACTACAACTCCCATCATTCCTGGAGGGAGGAAGCAAAAGAGGAAGTGAGAAAGAGTGTTACTCTTCCAACTTCCTCCTTCAGCTCTATGTACTTTGTGAGGAAGGAAAAGGTAATGTTCTTATGACCAAGAGGGAAATGAGTGTTGTGGGGTCTCAAAGCTCCATGGGTGCTAGAGAAAGACCTCATTGGTGCCATTGAATGCATGGGCACCATACTGACAACCCAGTGATGTGCAAGGTATTGCTTGTGGAAAGAAAAGTAGCCTACCATTATTACACTTAGCTGTTATTTATTACACTTACACAGCAACCTTCCTTCAGAGAGCTCACAGCAACTTATATATGATTTACTCAGAGAAATCTTTCATCTGGGCCCCTTAGAGGGCAAGAACCTGCTTAGTTTCATCATTAGAACTTCATTTTGTGCCTTCGGAGCATTTACTGGGCATTTGCTACTACTGACATTGTGTGAAATATAGCAGCCACCAGCAACAAGCCTTTTGCACCACGCTAGGCATTCCTGGAGGAGACTCTTGAGAGTCCCATGGACTGCAGGAAGATCAAACCTCTCCATTCTTAAGGAAATCAGCCCTGAGTGCTCACAGGAAGGACAGATTGTGAAGCTGAGGCTCCAATACTTTGGCCGCCTCATGAGAAGAGAAGACTCCCTGGAAAAGACCCTGGTGCTGGGAAAGATGGAGGGCACAGGGAGAAGGGGACGACAGAGGACGAGATGGTTGGACAGTGTTCTCGAAGATACCAGCATGAGTTTGACCAAACTGCGGGAGGCAGTGGAAGACAGGAGTGCCTGGCGTGCTCTGGTCCAGGGGGTCACGAAGAGTCGAACACAACTAAACGACTAAACAACACCAACAAGGCATTCCTGTTCAACTCTAGCACCAGTGCATCAAAAGTCCCTTTCAGAGTGGGCAGAATTGAAATGTGTGTGTCATGTGCATTATCCCCCAGTCAATAGGGAGTTCTTCACATTCACCCAAGGGATCCTCCATTAAGCTAAGTGCACTGTACCTAGCAATCTTCACTCTCTTTTTTCCTGCACGCAATCTCATGAAAGGACCAAAGTGTGTGTGTGTCTTTCTCATCTTGCCTGAGTCACGGTGTGTGACTTTGATTTCAGTTCCGCTTGAAACAGAATGTACATAAGCTCTTGGCGGGAGCAGGGGGAGAAAGGAAGAATAATGTTGAAGGAACAACAACCAACAGTGGCAGCTCCAGTGACCCAAAGGACAGAAGTCAGAAATGTCATTTCTGAGGTTGAACTCAGCAAACGTTAGCTATTTCTCACCAGGAGCAGTGAAGCCAAAAGTGGGAGCTATTTCTCCTACATAAAGACCTTACAGCAGGCCAGTTCACACATGTGCGTTCATCACTTAAGAATTGTAGTGAGGCTCTGCATGTGTGAATATGAAATTGCTGGTTAAATCATTACGGTGAAGGATCAACTAGCTCCGCATGTTGTTTTGGGGGTGGATGAGATAGGACACAATGTCTTCAATGTATTCTTCTGGACCCAATTCCCAGATTCACCCGATGGGAGAGTGCAAGGTAAGCAGAAGATGCTGCTATAATCTCTTCCCTCCTGTAACTGCTAGCATGTTCAGAGAGAGACAATGGCACCAAGGAGGAGAAGGAGAAGAGCCAGGAGGCTCTAGGGCAGATATGGCTTTGGCCATTGGTTTTGGTCTCTGGGGCTGATTGGGATTTCTCCTTCTGGTCATAAAGTATGTATTGGTGCCACTATAGAAAAGACTCTGCTTTTTGTTTCTCTCAGCTAGAGGTAGTTTTCTTTGAGCCTCTACAATGCACACAGAGACCAAATAAATTGCCTTAACTCTGATAACTAGCTGTGGGTCCCAATTATCCAATGATCTTTCCTGGCCCTGGACTAGAAAAGGTGAAAGATTGCCTGGCTATCAGTTTGGATCTTGACAGGTTCTTATGCTGCACAGTGGTCTTAAGAAGTACGCTGTCTCTGAACATGGAAATTCTATTCACCCACCATGATTAATGAGTGAAGCACAAATTTGTATATACTGGGATGCGGGCGGCAGGACCCAGTAGTAAAGCATGACTAGGCAGCCTGTAGCCTTCCAAATGCTGATAAGCTACAACTCAAACAATCCATAACAATAGCGTAATGCTGACTGCAGCTGATGGAAATTGCAGTGCAACAGTATATGGGCTCCCCATCACTTCTCTAGGGATTGGCAGTGGGACCCCTGCTAGTGTGTGGGCCTCAACAAGTGCCCAATGAAACCAATCCTGGTAGCCAGGGCCATTCCATATTACATTACATGCAAAGGGTTTGGTTACTTTTGGTGGACTTACTTTGGTTGCTTTGGGAGCAAGTGTGGTGTAGTGGTTAAGAGCGGTAGACTCGTAATCTGGTGAACCGGGTTCGATTCCCTGCTCCTCCACATGCAGCTGCTAGGTGACCTTGGGCTAGTCACACTTCTCCAAAGTCTGTCAGCCCCACTCACCTCACAGAGTGTTTGTTGTGGGGGAGGAAGGGAAAGGAGAATATTAAGCACTTTGAGACTCCTTAGGGTAGTGATAAAGCGGGATATCAAATCCAAACTCTTCTTCTTCTTCACACATGGACATATACAGTATCTGTGATGACAGACAACCAAAAATCAGGGACAGCCTTTTGATACAACAGCAACATTATCCCCAAGCAAGAATGCAAGAAGGCAACCTCTTCCACTTCATCCTGTATTCATCTCATGCAGTACTGTTTCTATTTCACTGCATCTCGATGCCCACTGTGGCAAGATTATGTAACTCAATTAATTAATTAATTAATTGTGGAAATTACCTTGACAGCATGTTATCCCACTCCATTCATTTCAATGCAAAGGAAATGCAATGCAAATGAAAGGAAACACAATCAATTATGCATCATTTGTGGCCTGAGGCAGGGGGATGACAACAGGGAATACTGATCATCTTCACTAGATTGATTTTCATCCTGGACATGGTGCAAATAAGGAAATATTGGCAATTGCTGTTACTATTTCTGTTTTCATCTGAATTCTCCCAACATCCCTACCTGCAAGTGTTATCATTTTTACTTTTACACTTTTCTGTGTCCTTTCACCCTTACCTTAAGCCCTCGGTAAAAAGATTTCCTAAGATCTTTGTCTAGTGGCCTGGCCACGAATGGAAACTGTGGAATGATCAGCAAGAAGGAAATGGCTTACAAAGCTGATCTGGCTCTCCTGGGCAAAAGGCAAACATAACACATTCATGAATAGATGCCTCATTCACACACACCCCCCAAAAAAACGCACTTCCACAGTAAGTACTCATATGTCCTTTCCATATCAGAAGCCATTTTTGCTGCTATCTTATTTTGCAAATGTAATACTTTGGTGACATTTGGGAGGAACGACACCTGCATATTTGGAAGAATGGGTTCATCCATGGCTAACTCTGATTTTTTTTCATTTTCATCCCAGTTGGCAAAGGGCTGCTCTCATGACTAAACCAGTTTCATGGACCAGCCATCCCACTGCACTGCAATTAATCACACGAGACCTTGCTCCAATAACAGGGCAATGAATACTGGTACCTAGAGGTTTTGAAGGGGGAGGCATGTGGTTGTTGTTGTTTTATTATACCATTCAGAGCTTAAGTGATAAAATGCTACAGAGTGCTAAATTGCTAGATCTCATAAACGTGCGTCAGCACACCTGGGCAAATAATAATAATAATTTACACCCAGCATTGAAATTCCCACTTATATTTAATGGCACTCAGCAAACTAACGTTTTCAAGTGCTACCCATATTTCTGCACTTGGGGTGGGGGCAAATTGTTTATTCTTTCTTAAACCATGAAAATCATCACTACAAATACATTTCCTTTTGCATAGGAATCTGCGTCTTGAACCCTACAAGGGAAGATGTCAAGGGTGGGCTACACTGGGGGGCATCTCCTGTGCATTGTCTAAAATGGGGTGGGGAAACATTTTCCAGCCTAAGGGAAAACTTCTTAACCTCTCCAGTTGCATGAAATGGTGTTCGGCTGCATTAAACTGAAATGAGTTAAATGAGCTTTAAGTCCAGAAAGTGGGAGGGGCTCCAAAACCTCAAGGACTAGAATATCATGTAATACAGGGTAATAAGGGGGGGGGGGATAAGTTCAAAGTTTCCCACAGATGCTGCATGGGTCAACCTGCCAAACCCAAATCTCTTCCATCTTATCCAGGTGATTACGGTGGCTAGAAGAAGAAGGCACCCCCCCAATCTACTACAAATATGGAATTTATAGACCAAGACTAAACAAATTACACCTGCCCACAGACATTAATCAGACTCGTGTTTTTTGAGCTTGATCATTATTCAAAACTATTCCAAATATCCACTGCAAACATAACTCAACCTATGGTTCATTATAACTCTATCTAACTATTGACTGCTCAAGCTGCTCAGATTGTTCACCTAAAATATATTGCTTTCCTTCTCTTTTTTCCTGATGAGTTGACAAGTTTATTAAGAAGCACAAAGCTTTATAAATCAGCCCCACTTCCTGTGTTCGTTTAAATCTGGGTCTATATGAGGAATGATGAGGTTTTATTTCCATAACCAGAGTTGAGAACAGAGATACATGGTGGGGCAGAAAACAGAGTTTATATCTAGTGCTGAAGGGACTTCACCCACCCACATGGTCTGTGCTCAACAGGATGGTACTGTATATAAAAGGCTTCTTGCTTAGTCTGAGACTTTGGCTGCATGCATACCACATATTAAAAGGATATTGCTTCCCTCAAAGAATGCTGGGAACCCCTCACAGAGCTACAATTCCCAGTGCCCTTAACAAACTACACTTCCCAGGAATCTTTTGGGATGTCATGTGAACTAAATGTCCTTTGAATTTGTATGCAGCCTTTGCCTGGGGAGATTTTTTGTCACTCAATAATAATAATAATAATAATTTATTATTTATACACCTCCCATCTGGCTGAGTTCCCCCAGCTACTCTGGGCGGCTTCCAATCGAGTGTTAAAAACAATACAGCATTAAATATTAAAAACTTCCCTAAACAGGGATGCCTTCAGATGTCTTTTGAAGAGAAGATAGCTGCCTATTTACTCAATAATTTTCCTTCACTCTAGCTCTGTCCAGCAGCAAGAGGCTCCCAGTAGAAGAGTCGCTACCACTAACTGGAGTGGCGAAGGAATGTTCCATATTAAGAACATTAGAAAGGTCTGCTGGATCAGGCCAGGGGCCCTTTGTAGTCTGACATCCCATTCTCACGGCATGCAGCCAGATGCCTGTGGGAAGCCCACAAGAAGATGCTAAGAAACCTCATTGCTGTATCCTTGGCCTTCCTGACCCTCTGCTGCACTCTGCAGTCCCTGGCTGCACTCTGCCTAAGGACTGTGCAAAAGCTTAAAACCAAACCTTTAAAGTAGGGCTCCACAGAGTCCAGTGCCAGCATATTTCCAGATGGTCCTCGCAGGATTCGCCTAAAGGTAATGGGACATGCCACCAGGCTGCACCCCCCCCCCCATTTCACAAATGGGGCAAGAAAATTGTGTATGTGTGTGGGGGAGGGATTTTGGCTTAGATCTGAAGGATATTAATAATAAATCAATAATACATAGCAGTCAGAGCTAGCTCTGTTCTGCAGGTAGCATTCATAAATTCTACAGTATGCATTCTTTTATGAAAGCAAGCCTGGGGTTTTCTCCTTTACAATTTATATTTCCTAAGCTTTAGCACCCCGTAGGGTAAATTGAGTTGTTTGGAGGAGCTGCTTTTGCAAGTGTGAAATGTTTTCCAGCACCAGGGCAATGACATTTATTGGATGGGGCATTTTTCCCCCTTTTACAAAATGATCCAGGTGGGTAGACCTGACTGTGGGCAGCTCTCCTGGTCCCTCTGTCTGCTTTTCATTTTGCAACGAAGGTCATTTATTGATAGCTCTCCAAGAAACAAAAAGAAAAAAGGAATTGATTGGTAGCAGAGAAAGCTAGAAATCACCTCTGGGGTCATTTAGCTCAGCTTTTTCTGTTAGGGAAGGATTTTCTTTTTTTCTTTTTCTGATGTACAGCAATTCTACAAGGAGTCTTACAGAGCCTTTCCCCCCTGCACACACTTGGCAACGATGCTTCCCTCACTCCCTGCAGTGATTGATGACTGCATTGCTTTCTCAAACACTTAGCAGGAAGTACAACGGTTTGGGGAGGACCCTAATAAGTGCAAGATAAGAACAAAAATGCAACAAGAGGAACAGAGAGGGCTAAAGAAGCATTTTATCCTTCAATGAAGCACCATGCTGATGCTACCACAGCACAGAATGCTTCAATCCAAACTCTTACATGCACAGCTTTAGCCAATCAGAAGCTCATGGCAATCAACTCTTGAGTAGGGGGGTAACTTAGATGTGATAGGGATGCATCTAGACATATACCACATGAAAGTGCAAAGAGAACCTAAGGTAAAGGTAAAGGTAGTCCCCTGACAGTTAAGTCCAGTCATGACTAAGATACAGTCATACCTTGGGTTACAGATGCTTCAGGTTGCATTTTTTCGGGTTACGGACGCACCAAAACCCAGAAGTACGGGAACGGGTTACTTCTGGGTTTCAGTGGTCGCACATGTGCAGAAGTGCTAAATCGCGCTTTGCGCATGCACCGAAGCGCTGAATCGCAATCCGCGCATCTGCAGACGCAGCTCTGCGGGTTGCGAACGCTGCAGGTTGCGAACGTGCCTCCCACACAGATCATGTTCGCAACCCAAGCGTCCACTGTACTTGAATGCAAGTAAAAGCTAAAGAAACTGCTTTATACTGTGTCTGAATATTTGCCCACCCAATCCAGTCTTGTCAACTCTGTTATGGCAGCAGCACTTTAGGGCCCTCTGGACTACAACCCTGAACACCGGCCAGTCTGGTTGGCCAGGCTGAACATCTGGAGGGCCACAGATTCCCTATTGCTGCTTCAGGGGCTCAGACAAAGACTTCAATCATTTGGCATGTCTAATGTTCATCTGAAGTTGTTTCATGCTGCAACATGCACAGTAGAGAGCATTCAAGATGCTAAAGGAAACTAAGCCCTGTGAGAAACGGTTGAAGAAGTTGGGTATGTTTAGTCTGGGAAAGCAGAGACTGAGAGGAGATATGATAGCCATCTTCAAATATCTAAGGGATTGTCACATGGAAGAAATTAAATTTTGCTTCTTATGGTCATATATTGTAATCAGGGCTGGCCCAAGCCTTGCTTTCTCTAGCACTGGAGGCTAGGACCCAAAGCAATGGATCCAAGTTACAAGAAAGGAATTCTGACTAAACATCAGGAAGAATTTTCCAACAGTAAGAGCTGTTTGATGGCAGAAGGTCATAGGCTGTAGACTCTCCTTCACTGAAGGTTTTAAAGCAGAGGCTGGATGGCCATCTGTCTTGGTTACTTTCGTTGAGACTCCAGCACTGCAGGGGGTTGGACTACGTGACCCTCAGGGTCCCAACCAACTCCACAATTCTATGATTCTATTATTCCCACCTAGTGTGCGCCCTGTGCCCTCAGACTGGTGAGGTATTGTGAGAGGCCCTCAGTTCCTCAGCCCAAAGGCTATGGCCCCTGCTGCTATGAGATCTGGCTCAGAGGTTCCCCTGACCACCAGGCTCAGAGCCAGGAATGCAGCTTGGCTTCTTAGTCAGTGAGACACTGTGTTGGTGTCTTGGTCACTGCTGGACTCTGGTGCTAACACGAGAGTACTGTGCCCATCCAAGGAAACTCAGAATTGTACTTTTACATAATGACATTTGTGTCTATATATGTTTTACTTCCCTTGTCTTTTGTTACATATCTGTGGAAATTCCCCTTGACAATTTCTTGCTCTATAGTGGTCTGATAACCAGGAGACAAACCAATCTGCTCTGAGCTGAATACATATGGGATGGCTCAATAAAATCAAAGCTATGCAAATGGGATAAATGTGAGAAAACAGCAACTTAAAATGCAGTTACAAGACAACTCTGTGCCTCACTTTTGAACCATCTTCTTCAGTGTAAGTATTGGAAACCAACATAGTTATACCAATCTTCCTAGAATCAGTTCCAATCTCCCCTCACCACCCTCCTTATCCTGATTCACAACATCAGTCCATCTAGCCCAGTACTGTCTGCACTGACTGGCAGTGGCTGCCAAGGATTTCAGTCAGGGGTCTTTCCCAGCCATACCTGGAAATGGTAGGGATTGAACCTGTGACCTTCTGTACGCAAGACAAATGCTGTACTACTGAGCTATGGCCCTGCTCTATATCGGCAGCTCTGCAGATAGAAATGAGGACTCCTTGGCCCACTGTCCTCCCTGCTTTAAACATTTATATCGACCTTTGAAATATTTATACATTTGTCATTTGGAATATTTATGTAACTATACAATTCATGCATTTTTTGAGATGACTGAAGGAGTTTTTGTAATGCAAAATAAATTATATATAGTGTATTTACCATAGACTGTAAATATTTTATTAAATTGTTACAGTTCATTCAGTGTGGATAGAGAACGGAGAGCGCAAAAACCTCAGCCTCAAAGAGGTTTAAAGTCTTATTCTCCAAAGCAAAGCAAAGCTTTTTTTAAAAGGTCTTGTTGACCAGGTGGAACAACCTTCTGAATGATATTCTTGGATTGCTGAGTGAAACCAGCAAAAAACAAAGCCAGGTATGCTTGAGCATGGGGGAAGTAGGAAGCTCACATGGCTTGTGTTCCCTATTGCACAGCATACTTTAGAAGCTAGATGGCTCAGTGGTCTGACTCAAGACTCAGCTAGACAGCTGCAAATATAACATTTTAAGTTACAGATAGGTAGCCGTGTTGGTCTGCCATAGTCAAAATAAAAAAATTCCTTCCTGTAGCACCTTAAAGACCAACTAAGTTAGTTCTTGGTATGAGCTTTCGTGTGCATGCACACTTCTTCAGATACACTGAAACAGAAGTTGCCAGATCCTTCTATATAGTGAGAAGGTGGGGAGGGGTATTACTCAGAAGGGTGGTGGGAATGGGAGATTGGCAGATAGCTGAGATGAGCCTGTTGACGACTCTTAACGACTGTAATAGGTCTTACAGGAAAAGGCAAGGGGTGAGAACCCTTGCCTTTTCCTGTAAGACCTATTTTCACCCCTTGCCTTTTCCTGTAAGACCTATTTTCACCCCTTGCCTTTTCCTGTAAGACCTATTTTCACCCCTTGCCTTTTCCTGTAAGACCTATTACAGTCGTTAAGAGTCGTCAACAGGCTCATCTCAGCTATCTGCCAATCTCCCATTCCCACCACCCTTCTGAGTAATACCCCTCCCCACCTTCTCACTATATAGAAGGATCTGGCAACTTCTGTTTCAGTGTATCTGAAGAAGTGTGCATGCACACGAAAGCTCATACCAAGAACTAACTTAGTTGGTCTTTAAGGTGCTACTGGAAGGAATTTTTTTATTATAACATTTTAAGTGCATTATATAAATGTGGCACTAGATGGCAATGGTGAGCTAATGGCAAATTCAAGATATTTTAAAAAGTTTAAGCATTTTCACAACATTTTTTTTTAATGTGTGTAGATTTCACCTCAGTGTAATGAGGCTACTTCCCATATTCCTATGTGATACTATTTCCAAGGAAACTCATCCCTACCCAGCTTCCCCATCTGTAATGAGTATGTAAGCCACTCAGCATTGTTGTTGTTTAGTCGTTTAGTTGTGTCTGACTTCGTGACCACATTAGGATTGCTATATTTCAAAAAGTAAAAACCAGAACAGCTTTTTTTAGGAAACCCAAAAAATTGTTGAGCTTCCCCCTGGACATCAATTTTAGTAATTCTGGTAGTGTCTGGACGTATGGTAGTTCTACTCAATATTATCTCCTTCTTTGAACAGACACATGTTCATCGGTAGTGTCCTGTCATTATTCATGATAGATACTCACAATAATGAGAATGATGAACACATTGCTGTCTCTCTCACGTACATTCTAGAAAATTAAAAAAAATTAATAGATATTTTATTAGAAATAGATATTTTATTAGAGGAATTTCATTTATTAAAAAGTGGTGAAAGGGGGGGAACATGAATGAAAAGGAAAAGAAAAATACTCAGTTACACTTCCAGACATTATTATACAAATGTGTATCGTCTTATTATCCAAATGCATTTTTTTTATCAATAACCTCATGTGTTCTGTACAAGGTCATTCCAAATATCATTATATTATCGAAAGAAAGTCTGCATCTATACATGATCTATTTGTATGTTGCTAATATCGTCATGCTGTCAAGCCATTGATTAAGGGGAATCATATTTCTATTCTTCCACTTCATCAGCATCAGTCTCTTAGCCACCATTATACTGGAAAATAAAATTGTGCTACCTATGGTCATATTTTGCAGCCAAGGCCAGCCCAAGCGTTTTTTGCATGAATTAGCTTTGCGTGTGTAGACCTACACACGCGCACACAAACATTGTTATAAGTTGTGGGTGACAGGGTTTGTCAGTGCCAGGTTCCCCTAAATTTCTGGGTCTGATGGGTGTTAGAATTTAATCAATGCTTGAAGTGTTAAAATTGTCTGCCAGACACTGGATTTGTCAAAGTGTTAAAAGACAGGCCAAGCCAGTTTCTCACATCAGCAGATCACTTGAGAGATGGGCCATTAACAGAGAACAAAGACAGGGAGATGGGCTATCAGCAAAGCAAAGAATCTGTGCCAGCTGGTAAATGGATGGAGCCCCAACCCTGAGTCTTGAGATAGTTAGCAGAGACAAAAACAAAGTGTAAAGTTTAGAATTGCAGTTGTAGATGATGTGGACTAGAGGGAAATAGACCCCTTCCTGGATCACTGCCTTGCCGTGGCGAAGGGGCTTGAATAACTCAGAGAAGCTATGAGCTATGCCATGCAGGGCCACCCAAGATGGACAGGTCATAGTGGAGAGTTTTGACCAAACGTGATCCACATGGAGCAGGAACCGGCAAGCCACTCCAGTATCCCTGCCAAGAAAACTCCATGGACAAATGGTTGGACAGTGTTCTCGAGGCTACAAACATGAGTCTGACCAAACTGCGGGAGGCAGTGGAAGACAGGAGTGCCTGGCGTGCTCTGGTCCATGGGGTCACGAAGAGTCGGACACGACTAAACGACTAAACAACAAAGAGGGAAATAGTTGCAGTCTGTTAAACAAAGCAAGTTGCAGAGTGTCAGAGGTATGGCTGGAGTTGCTTGGACCCAAGGCTACAGCTATGGGACCTTTTGTCACGTTAATGCTTTGAACCCTTCCATCATAGCCTGGGTTGTATGTATGTGTAAATAAACTATATATATCATAAAGATACCACAGTCTCTCCTGTGCCTCATTTCCAAAGGAAATGCAAACCCTGGGTAAGTCCTGGAATCTCACACCATTCAGAGATTGGACTGGTGTGCAACAATAGAAAGAGTGGAAAGTGCCAGATGGACAATGGGCCCTTTTCATGGCAGTTTTAATGAAGCTTAGATAATTGTGAAAGCCTTCCAGGTCTGAAGTCAGAGGTCTCTAAATTAGACAGCAAATTAATGACATGTCGTGAGCAATCATGCTGATAGCCCAAGGGTATACAAACTATGTATACAACCATTGCTGTAAATATGTTAATGACAAGTTAAGACTCTGATCCATATGGTTCTGCTGAAAGGACCCGTGTAACTAAAAGTCCTTGCAGCCTTGAACTTTACCCAGAGCATGACTGGATAACCTTTTCTTGATGCTGATTAGCAGTCAAAGTATATTCCAAATTTAGTTACACGCTCCCAGCATTCAAACGTATTAAAGCTACATAACATGTCAATTAGGCTTATGGGCTTAAAAGCTCTTCTGTTCTGAAAAACTCTCTTAAGCCTCCGGACAGACGCCAAAGTGAAACTCCTTAAGGAGCATCTCCACCCATATTTGGAAACAATAATCTTCATTTGCCTTACGGTGAAAGGAGCTGTCAGTCGGGTGCAGTGGGGAAAGTTAACGCACATCGCTTTTGAAAATGAAAATGGGCCTCAAGATACAGTTCTAAATTTCCACCCAGCAAAACTGTCGGAAAAGTTTGTGTTCAACTTATTAAAGAATGTTCGTCACTGCACACTATTACTGGCTAGAAAGAGAGAAAAGATTAAAAAGTGTTAAGAAAATATTTTCATCCTGATAATCATATCTTATATTCTATTTCCTATCTTTGGGAGCTGGGTATACACCAAGCCACCTGTAGAACAAAAATGTAGTTTTTCTCACTCTGGAATCATTCATGCTCACCCTCAACATGTTGTTTGCAATATAGATTGAATCTAGATTCTGCCATCCCCAAGAGTGGGTGTGGTTACTTGTTAAGCATTTTAAAACCTTCCCATTGATTATATTATCCACAACTATTCATCCCTGCACATACCCTAGATTAGGGTTTCCCAAACTTGTGTCTCCAGCTGTTGTTGGACTACAATTTCCATCACCCCTGACCACTGGCCCTGCTAGCTAGGGATGATGGGAATTGTAGTCCAAAAACAACTGGAGACCCAGTTTTGTGAAACCCTGCCCTAGATGAAGGAAGTGCTATATAATATACAGTTCCTAACTCACACTTGCCTGCATGAAAGGGTTAACCTGAGCCCTGAGTTCAAGTTCCCAGTGGGTGTAGCTTAACAGACTCCCAGCAGCCTTTGCTTCTTCACTCTCTTTCTCTCTCTGCTGCTTTGTGGAACAAGGAGCCCTGTGGCTTTGGCTCCCAGCTCAGGAAATGCTACCTGTGATTGAAAAGACTCTTTAAATTGAATTTTTTACAGCCTGCATCTTGCCTCATGTAATGATTGTGTGATTCTTTTGTTAGGGAATAATGTTATTATATTTTTAAGTCATTTGGAACCCTTTTTCATCTCAATTTTGCTGCCAATGGATGGAGACATATTTGCTGTAATTTCTGGAACTCTGAGTAAAATCTTAACTTATTTGCAAAGCTAAGTGTCTGTGATTTATTCTAATCTATGTATTTCCATGGGTCACATTTGTTTAAAGGTGGATGAGGGCAGAGGTAAATCTAACCACGTTTTAATGTGGTTGAAGCGATTGCTATTGTGCTAACTCAGCTGCGAGAGAGTAAGGATCTTTCTTCCAAACATCTCTCCAACAAGAAGGACGTGGTGGTTGTGATCTTGGAATATGCCCATCCACAAAGTCATTGGACAGGTAGGGATGCACACATACAACTGTTGCCAGGACTGCTTACATCTGCTTTCATGCTTTCAAATGGACACACTGCAAGCTAATGCAGAATCAGTCTGAGATGTTCTTATTTTGGGAATGAAAGCAATTTCTAAAGAAGCACTTTTCAGCAGCAATAAATAAATAAATAAATAAAAAGAGCATGTAGAAAAAAACAAGTACTTAGTTTCTATTGATTCTAGAATAAAACGTGTGTACACAGCCAGGGGAAGTGTGCTGATATAGTCAAACAGCAGCAACTGCACAAGAGAAAGTTATCAGCAGACTCAGGTGAACCCCACTGTCTGTAGAAGTACAAACCCCATGATTTACAGCACTCCCCGTAACAGCTTACTGAAGACTGAATATGCTTAGTGACCATGAGGGGGTTGGGGAGGCAAGACTGAAAACTGAGTGGGAAACATAATGCAATGGAATGCTTGGGAAGAGAGGATGGAGGAACTGACACAGTTGTTGTAGATTGTCTAAACTAGAGCAAATTCTCATTGTCTTGATAGGTCATTTCCTGATTTAACAGCTTGGCCCAATTGGCGCAGGGCAGGTGAAATGTTAAGTTTCCTTTAATGCAATGCTGGGAACATCTGTAACAGGGGTTGCTACTGGCAGTGAATACGAAATCTAACATGGTGCCTGCCCTATACCAATCAGAACTGAACAGATCCTTGGCTCTAGCGATGAGGTTTGCTATTCTGTACCTGTTTGTTTGTTTTTTACCCATGTACTTATGCAAACTTGGTCCATTATGGCTCACATTTCATAAAGCCCATGTCGCCTCAGCCCAAGCTTTGAGTTTGCAATGATACTGACATTGTTTCTGATTCTCCTAATAGCATTGTGAACGCTGCTTGCATAATGTATACAGTATTGCTATTTGCAGTACTGCTGCTGCTAATCATTGCCCACCATCAAATATTGATTTGCATGCCCCCGGGGGTATTATAATTTGTGTCTTGCCTTGCAGTTTTTATCTTTCTTTGATCTCCATGAAAAGAGACTCTACATTTATATGATAAACTGTGATTGTCATGAATATGATGACTCACTCACATGTTCTTGAAAAAAGCCCAAAGAAAGTGGGATAGGAGGTGTGACAGAGAGTTAGCACTTTGCCCCTCCTTCTTTCTTGTTTGACTTATTTTAAAGTTTACTCATTCAACAACCCACATTGCTTTTTGTTTAATATATATTTTTTTGGTTTTTTTTAGCATGTTTTTCAAGCATAACATCCCATTTTAAACAACATATCGGACCTATGGCTATCACAGCCTAGCATTTCCATCAACCTCGACTGATGGTTTTCTATCTTCCTTTCTAATTTTGCATTTTATTTTAATAGTTATTGCTGTAAAATCCAAATCCTAAATAAACTCCTTCTTAGTCCTCTTTTGCAATAATTCATATAGTTCTCCTTACAAAGCTTCTTGTAACCCCACAAGTGATGTCAATTGATTACAATTATCTTTCAAATATATTGTAAATTTCTTCCAGTCCTTCAGGAAAGTCTGGTCTTGCTGGTTCAGAATTTTCCCACTTAATTTCATCTGCCACTCTTCTTTTGACAAAAACCCGCATTGTTGGTCCCCACTAGGTTTTCTTTATTGTCTTGGTTTATGCTGACAAGTGTCGCATGCCTGTATAGTTTGTATACTTCACTTTTCTGTATAATTTGCTTTAAGTCTTGGAGCTTGACCTCCAAGGAAAAGGTGTCAGCCTTGCTTCATCTTCTGTATGACAAACAAATTAAAACTTGGTGTTAATGTATGAGCAACTGAGGATGAGAGATAAGACTAAATAAAACTTGTGCAGTTCAGAATGACCTCCGTTTTCTTTGTACATCTCATAGTACCATTTAGCACCACACAAACAATCAGGTCAGGCAGTAGGGAAGAGAGCTATATAAATAGGCATGCATATTTCAGCAGCATAACAGATCTCACAATGAGCAAAGTAGCATATTAGCATATTATAATGGCCTGATTCAAAAATAAGGCATTAGGGTTTTTCTTTCCCCTGCTGCAAAAATCTATACTGCTAAATATTGCTAGCAATTGCACAAAACCTGATCAGCTTACGCAGCTTGTGCATGCTCTAAGGTTCAATTGTTGCAAGATTGGCTCTCCTTCAAGGAATATCAGCCTCATCCCATAAACTCACTGGAGGGTGATAGGCAGGTCTGGCAGATGCAGCAGCACTAGCAGTGCCATGGGAGGTGGGAGGTGGGAATGTTGGGAGGGCTGATACCAATTCTGGGATGCATTGGCTCCAGAAGGTGCCCAAGTATTGCGTGCCCAGCTGCAGAGTCCCCCCGCCCAGCGTGCCAGACTGCTAGAGATGAATGAATGGAGACACGACAACTGTCTGGGATTTGAAATGGCCACAACTTTATTGATTTCAGATGGAGGAAGTATTGGGCATGTCTCTCTCTCTCTCTCTCTCTCTCTCACACACACACACACACACACACACACACACACACACACACACACAACTGGGAGGGGATACAACTGGGAGGGGATACAACTGAGATACAACAGGGTCTATTTGGGGGTGGGTCCATCACAAAACACAGGCTTATGCAGATGGGCCCCCAAACGCTGAGGGAAGCTCTGTGGCCCTCTATCCCTACGCAACAGGCTCTTTGGTCAGAGATTCCAAACCCCTCTAATGGTAGTGTTACTGCCGCTGTGAAGAACAGGAGGTGGGTGAATCATCACTTCACTGCCACCCCAATGGGATGGAAGATTATAGGATTCCACCCAGGGCCTAAACCTCCAAAGTTGCGACTAGTGCTATGGGGAAGGAGAAACCTGCAGAGCAGCGGAGATTCCTTCCTGGCTCTGAATGCGGCAACCGTCAAAAGACCACACCAAAGCCTGGCTAGCTGAAAATAAATGGTTAGAGCAGTAATCAGCTATTAATAAAGGAGTGGGAAGGGTGGGTGACGCCCCCCAGCTGACTGGGTGCTGCACTCGGGGCGGGGGGTGGGTGGCCAGGTTAAATTGATGATGAGCAGACCTGAGCAGACCTCCCCCAGGTCTGCTTGCCATGCCCCACCCCGCCCCACCCCAGGGCCGCCATAGATTGGCCCATTTGAATTAACGGGTTTTGGCAGGAACCCATGGGCCTCCGTGGCAGCCAAAGGAGGCAGCTGGCAAACAAAGATGGTGCATTGTGTCCAAGAGGGGACGAAGCGCCACATCAGGACACAACTGCCACTCACCCTAAAAGACGGTAAGTGGCCATTATGGGTGCCAACACCACACCTGGTGATATTTATTGCACACCCAGCTCCAGCTCCCATCAGCTGACAGCAATGCTCTTGAGCAAGGGAACAACTACCCCAAGATCTGCTTCTATAACAACCAACCTGGCTGTATCGTGAGTTATCCTCAGTGTCTCTGGCGATGGCAGGAAGTTTGAGGTGCTCTTTAAATGAACTTCATCTTGCAAGCTGAAAAGTGTATGAATATTACTGACAGGTTCCCTACTCTTCAATGACAGCTTTATTCATCTCCTCATGCACCTCTGTTTTAAAATGAAAGGAAGATTAAGCAACCAGTGCAAGCATTGAGCGCAAAGTCACTCTCTCTGTGGATCAAGCACATCCTCCAACACAATAGCTGTCTAACAAAGCCGCTCCATTTTTCTGCTTAAAAATAGGGCAGGTGAGTGATGACCACATAAAGGGGGGGGGAGGGCTCAGCCAGAAAAAAGTCACCACTAAAGCCTTGCAAATATATATATATATTTCTTTAATTAACTTATGATGGCAGACGAAATAATGTTTCATGAAAACATTTGGTGCTATCATTTTTCAAGTAAATCTTCCACTCACTCAGAAATCCATTGTAAAATCAATCATGTTTTGAAACTATTATTTCCAGCTTAAGAGTATTATTCATCAGGCGATAGATTTGTGGAGAGACCATAGCGTGCAAGAAGTCTGAAGTCTCCAAAGTTCCAGGACACCAACTTTCAATTTTTGGGCATTCATGCGGAAGCAGCCAAATCAAGTGTGCAAAGAATACCAACAAGGGTTTAATGTCAGCCTAAAGGCCATTAACATCCAGAATAGGTTTACAGAGACAGAATGACTATGCCCAGTTTTTTTTCCACTGGAAAAGTAGAGTTACTATCAAATTGTGCCTAAAATGAATCTTTTGGATGCACTTTTGAAGGAATGTCTTTAAGCAAAAATATGCATGGGAACTAGGAGTATTAAACATGTTTGTAATGGGTTTTATATAGGAAACAAAGTCAGACTATTGGCCTATCTAGATCCATATTGTCTGCACTGACTGGCAGTAGGTCTCTAGCCTTTCCCAGCCCCACCCACAGATGTGGGGATTCAACCTGGGATGCAAAGCAGGTCTCCTGAGCTGCAGTCCTACCCCAGTGCTTTTGGGGGCGGGGAGTACTTAAGGGGATACAGCTCCAGCACCCTTTTTCTAGAAGAAAAGCACTGGTGTGGCACTTACTGTAACAACTTCATGGTGAGTACCAGTACCCATTTTTTCTAGAATAAAAGCACTGTCCTACCCTATATATTCTAAGCTGTCTCCAAATTTAATCTGCAAAGAAATCTGGGAAATGTCTATTCAATAAAAAGGTTAGCAAAAATGTACCTGAGAACTTTCACACCTCTTACAGCAAAACTTTTGCAAGCTATAGGGAGATGCACAGAAAGATTTTTATTGGTGGCCCATCCCTGAAAGGAAGCTGGTCAGTATATTGATGGCACAAGAGTTTGCAGTGATTGTTCAACATTCCAGACAGTGGTTGCTTAACATTTGTCAAAGTGTGTTGGCATTTTTCCACACCAAAAGCAAAGGCTCTTGGAAGTTGGCCAGCTGCAGAATTGACTTAGGAGTAACTCTAACATTTCTTAAATGATATTTTATTCTTTTCATTAAGCATTACAAACATTTGGTGTGGAAGATTGGAATGTATTCATGGGGGAGGGGGATTTGATAACCTGGAGGTGTGAATGACAACAAAGCCGTGGCAAGCCATGCTAACCTTGTGTTGGTGTACTCAACTAGAGCCTAATGACACCCAGAGTAATCCAAGTAGTTCAGATTATGGAATAATTATTCTTCGGCTGTGCTGTGTTACAAAAGGAGAACATTACTTTGACCTTCCACCCCTTGGGGCGTAATAAATCGCAATTCACAGCACACCACTTCCTGATTGAAATAGTTGGTAGACAAGATTCAGCTTTCTGCAGTTAATGAAAAAGGTTTATATGACATAAACCCAAACATTTTCCAGGGGACAGGGTGTATTCAATCTATGAGTGGTTTTTTAAACACTCACAGGGCAGGAGATGACCTTGCTGTCCTACTCCCAAAGTGCCAAATTTGGGGCGTTTATCATAAAGGCCTCTCCAGCCATCTATAACTGGCAGTCCCCCTTCCCACTTGTCTAATTTTATTGCCCACTTTCAGCAAAGTGATTGTAATGAATGATATACGAGAACAAAATCAATATGCCCGAAAGGAGAAGGGTACAGTGGTGCCCCGCAAGACGAACGCCTCGCAAGACGGAAAACCCGCTAGACGAAAGGGTTTTCCGTTTTGGAGGCGCTTCGCAAAACGAATTTCCCTATGGGCTTGCTTCGCAAGACGAAAGCCCATAGGGAAATCTCTGGGACAGCGGGGAAGCGCAGCGCATTTAGAAGCGCTCGGGGAAAGCAGCGCACTTCGCTGCTTTCCCCGGAGTGCTTTTAAATGCGGGCGGCTGGGAGGGAATCCCTTGGCCCCCCGCGGGACTTCCCGAAGCTCTTTTGAAGTCCGGCAGGGGTCCAAGGGATTCCTTCCCAGCCGCCCGCTTTTAAAAGCACTCTGGGCAAAGCAGCGCACTTCGCTGCTTTCCCCGGAGTGCTTTTAAATGCGGGCGGCTGGGAGGGAATCCCTTGGCCCCCCGCAGGACTTCCCGAAGCTCTTTTGAAGTCCGGCGGGGGACCAAGGGATTCCCTCACCGCCGCCCGCCTTTAGAAGCGCTCGGGGGAACACCTGCCCCAGCCGCCCCACTTCGGAACGCTGTTCCGAAGCGGGGCGGGGGGCGGGGACACCTTCTGAAGGCGGGCAGGGGGCGAAAGTCTTTGTCCCCCCTGCCTGCCTTCCCAGGGGCTTTTAAATCGCCCCGGACAGCGGAGAAGTCCTCCGCTGTCCGGGGCGATTTTAAAATGCCGCCCGCCAGCATTTTAAGATCGCCCCGGAGAGCGGAGAAGTCCTCCGCTGTCCCAGGGTTTTTTAAAATGCTGGGGGTGGGAAGAAAAGCCCTTGTCCCCCCCCCAGCCTTCAGAAGAGGTCCGGGGACAGACTGTCCCCGGAACTGGTCTGAAGGCGGTTTCCCTAGGAACGCATTAATTGATTTTCAATGCATTCCTATGGGAAACCGTGCATCGCAAGACGAAAAAACCGCAAGACGAAGAGACTTGCGGAACGAATTAATTTCGTCTTGCGAGGCACCACTGTACATGTTAATCTTTGGTCATGCAGGATGTGCTTCTACCTTGTCATAGCTTTCTTGCGACCAACACCATTGCATCTCCCAAAGGGTTAGAATCATCACTAATGTGGTTGCCTCAGTACAAAAGCCCCCTTTTTCTTGTACATATTCCTAAAAGCCAAATGACTCTTGTTCCAAGGTGTAAGGTGTTCATAACCACTTAGGCTTTGGGCAAAAGGAAGGTATTTATTTCCCTTGTTGTTGCTTCACAAAAAACAGTGAACAGGTCCGTTTTGGTCTCCCAGACATTGCTGAATTGGACAACTGAACATAGGAAGCTGGCTTATATTGAGTCAGACCATTGGTCCATCTACTTTTGTACTGCCTGCTGGCAGTGGCTCTCCAGGGTTTTTCGGAAACAAACATTCCCAGCCCTACCTGGAGATGTGGCAGATTGAACCTGGACCTTCTGCCTACAATGTAGAGGCTTTACCACTGAGCTCTAGCCATTCTCTATCACAGTTAAGTGGTATGAAATTCCCCTCACAGAGCTTCAATACTCAAGAGTTCCCTGGGAAAAGGGATTGATTGTTAAACCATGCTGGGGATTCCCATTGTGGACATCCTTCTGATTTGAGAGACAATGGAGTGTGCCTCCAGGGGTGAAGTCAAATGACTGCATTAGCAGAACGGAAGAGACCTCCCTGGGGCACAAGCCTAAGCAGTGTGAATGGAGGCCCTGGGCTGCCCAGACAACAAGACCCCCCTCTCAGCCTTGCTGATGTGGTCCAGAGAAAAAACAGAGCAAAACATTTGGCACCAGCTTGGCTGCAGAAGTTGCCAGAAGGAGGTGTACAAGGTGCCATCCAACCACCTTAGGGACTCCAGTCTGGATTTTTGTTGGGTATGCTCCTTAGATTTTCTTTCTGGGAACTGTAGCTCTGTGAATAGGGGTCTAAACCATTTTCAATGCACAAGGCCATTTTGTCCAAGCCACACTCACCTTCTGATCATCCCTTGGGTGAGGGACATGGAGAAGGATCTCTGCTGGACATGGCAAGGTCTGGACTGCTTTGTGTGGAGAGAGCTAGTCCTTGAGGTACTGGGGTCTCAAGCCATATATGGCTGTATAAGTCAAAACCAACTTAATTGAGCCTGCAAACTAAAAGGTAGCCAGTGTAGTGAAGTCAGAATTGGTGTATTATGCTTAGGTCTTCTGGAAATCAATGCAGCAGTAAAAGAATCAGAATGAGATTAGACAGAGCCGTGTTCAAATCCCCACACACCTAGAAAAGCCACTGTGTGACCTTGGGTTACCTCACAGGGTTGTTGTTTTTTACAATGATAAGGGTGACCAATATATGCTGGTCTGAACACTTTGGAGGAAAGGTGGAATGAAACTTAAGAAACAAAGCTTATAGTCCTCCTTTCACCAAAACTGGTGTCAGCTCTGCTAGGCTAAGAGTGTGGAAGGGACATGAGGGCTGCATCCAGGGGAGAATACAGGTGACAGTCCTCTTCCAACCCATACACAGAAGAGTGCTTATCTGTACCCCGCATATCATCTGGGCAGCCTTAGTTCCAGCTGGCTGTTCTATTACAGGAGTTCATGGACACAGCTGACAAAGCCAATGCCCCCCCAGGCTTTCCCCTGGAAGAACCTGCCTACATCTGAACTGCTCCTGTCAGCCTGCCACACCACTTCTGCCAGTGGCCTGATGCTGCCTGGCATCTGGGCAAGGGCCTTGCCATATACACTCAACTTCTGTGTCACTTAGGAGACTTTGCTTCCAGTCATTCATGCATTTCTCTCTCTCCCGCCACCCCACCCCCCTTTTCTCTCTTGCTCTCTCCGTTTCCCACAGGCAAGTAGGGGGACACATAATCTCCATTCTTGTACTTGCATATTGACTGACTGAACACTGGACCTTATCTCTTCTATGTTTTGCAGAGATTTGTTATCCTCAACTTCTTTTGCAACACTCCCACCCACCATCTCAATGCATTCAGGCTCCACAGTAGCCACTGTTTTCGACATGTCTCGCTGCTGGGCCTGGTCGGCTTTTAATTTTAAGATCCCCCATAGGAAGAATTAAACCGTGGTGGTTATTATTACTCACAAATCTTCATCTTTAGAAACCAGGCTGTCCTGAGCCATGAAAGTCCAAGTTATGGGGCAGGGGAAGAGATGCATTGCCATGCATTGGTTAGGAACGGTGTTGCTGTGCCTTGGGCAGACTCTTTTTAAAAGGAAGTAAAACAAAGGCCCTTCTCATTAACCAAACCAAAAAATATTGGGTTATATGAAATGAAGTTGTACCCAGAGTAGACCTATTGAAATTAATGGGTCCGAGGTAGCCATGTCTATTGATTTCTACAATAGTCTACTCTGAGAAGGGTCACTTTTACACCATACATTTAAAGCTACAATTCCCAGAGTGGTTTAACTACTACTATTTATTAAATTTGTAAACCGCCCTATACCTGCAGGTCTCAGGTTGGTTCACAGGATAACTAACACTACTACTGCTATTAGTTTATTTATACCCCACCTTTTTCCTCAGGAGGACTCAAGGTGGCTTATAAAAATGAGAAACATGAAAACATAGAGGGGGGGGGAATTATTAAAAATCAATTAAAGATTGATAGAACAAAATGATATGCATATATATATATATATATATATATGCTTTCGTAGATTTTCACGGGTACAGGAATGCAGGTTTTGGTGTCTTCGGGTGTCTTCCCGTGTAAGAGTTGGGGTGTCTATTGTGCCCAGAAACCTCGTCGAAACGTCGCCTAGACACCCCAACTCTTACACGGGAAGACACCCGAAGACACCAAAACCTGCATATATATATATATATATATGTAGGTTTTGGTGTCTTCGGGTGTCTTCCCGTGTAAGAGTTGGGGTGTCTAGGCGACGTTTCGACGAGGTCTCACTCGTCATCTTCAGGCTGGTGCTTTCGGCTTCTTGTTACTAGAACAGAGCAGGATCTCAGTGTTTGAGTTCCTATAAATACCTCAAGTAATTAATGAACAAAAGAAGAAAAGGCACATTAACCTAGGAACTTCCTCTCTGCCCAGAACGTTGGAGGCTATACACCACACCCCCTCAACAGTATTTATAGGAACTCAAACACTGAGATCCTGCTCTGTTCTAGTAACAAGAAGCCGAAAGCACCAGCCTGAAGATGACGAGTGAGACCTCGTCGAAACGTCGCCTAGACACCCCAACTCTTACACGGGAAGACACCCGAAGACACCAAAACCTACATTCCTGTACCCGTGAAAATCTACGAAAGCAAATATATATATATATATATATATATATATATATATATATATATATATATATATATATTGGTACCTCAGGTTCAGTACTTAATTCATTCCGGAGGTCCGTACTTAACTTGAAACTGTTCTTAACCTGAAGCACCACTTTAGCTAATGGGGCCTCCTGCTGCTGCCGCACCGCTGGAGCCCGATTTCTGTTCTCATCCTGAAGCAAAGTTCTTCACCTGAAGCACTATTTCTGGGTTAGCGGAGTCTGTAACCTGAAGCGTATGTAACCTGAGGTACCACTGCATATTAAACCATACAAATAATTTCCATAAAACAGCATGGTATTAAAAGCCCTTTCATTAAAAGCAGTGAGTCCCCCAAAGCCTGTTGGAAGAAGAAGTCTTCATCTGCTGGATGAAGGATAAGATGGGAGCCAGTCTAGCTTCTCTAGGGAGGGAGTTCCAGAGTGGTCTGTGAGCAGCCTACTCCAAAGATCTCAAAACCTGGGCAGGTTTGTATGAGGGAATATATCATTTCAGAAAACTTGGACCTAAGCCATGTATGGCTTTATAGGTGATAACTTGGAATTGTGCCCAGAAACAGACCAGTACCGAGAAGACCAGTGGAGCTGTTGAAACAAGGGAGTTGTCTGCTCCCTATAACCTGACCTAGTCATCAATCTCGCTGCAGCTCTTTGAGTCGATTGAAGTTTCTGAGCACATTCCAAAGACAGCCCCACATAGAGCATGTTACAGTAATCCAAACAGGGTATAACTAAGTTGGTGTCACTGTGGCCAAATCAGGCATCTCAAGGAATGGCTGCAGCTAACACACTAGCTTTAACTCTGCAAATGCCACTGCAGAAACTTAGACATCCTTATGCCTTTATGGGAAGTATTACCCCATACAGAACATTGTGGAATCCCTGTTTTCCTGCTCTGTCTTCTGTCTGACCAAGATCACCTATGTCTTGTCTAGATTAAGTTTCAATTTATTCACCCTCATCCAGTCCATTACTGATGACAAACCACTGTTTAAAACCAAGACAGCTTCCTTGGATTTCGCTGGAAAGGAGAAACAGAGCTGGGTGTCATCAGCAGGTCAGTGACCCCAAAACTCCAGATAAACTTTCCCAGCTGTTTCATGTAAAAGTTGAATGCCATGAGAGCAGAATCCACAAGCCAATAACCATGGCATTGATCAGGAGTTCCCCAGCATCACCTTCTAGGTTTGCCCCTCGAGAAAGCAACAGAGCCACTGTAAAACAGTGTCTCCAAGTCCCATCCTATCAAGGCGATCCAGAAAGATACCACATGATCAATAGTACTGAAAGCCTCCAAGAGGTTTAGCAGAATCAGCAGGGACGCACTCCCCCTGTCCAGTTCCTGGTGTAAGTCATTCACTAAGACAACCAAAGCTTTCTCTGTTCCATAACCAGGCCTGAAACCAGATTGAAATGGACCTAGATAAACCATCTCCTCCAAGAACCCCTGGAGCTGAGATGCCACCAAGTGCTCCAGTACCTTGCCCAGACATGGGATATTGGATTCCTCTTCACAGCGGTAGTTCACTACATGGAATAGGAAAGTTCCTCCTAAGAACTTTCAGCACCCTTAACAAACTACATCTCCCATAATTCCTTGGGGGAAGTCATGACTGTTTAATGGTGGTTTAATAATGCTTCAAAAATATGCTGTGGATGTGGCTAGGAGTAGGGTTTTGCAGGGATAACTGAATAATTCTAATAGATTTGGAAGGATGAGCCATTGACTTCCTTTCAGGAGGCAAAGTGAAGTTTTCCATTCCAGCACCATTTAACTGTCATGGTATCCATGTTGAGCCATAGGAATTTGAGGCTTAAAAAAAAATATCCAGGAGCTCAGAACCGAGAGCTGAGGCAGAGCCAATAAATGAAGTGGAACCAGTAACACCTTTCTCACCAAGTCAAAGGCCCAGTTCCAATAGAAAACCCAAATGGCTAGCCTGAATGAGTGGGCCAAGTTTAAAGCCTGAGAATATTTCACTCTCATGGAGCTACAGTTCCAATAGCTCACCACAGGGGGCAGCCACGCAAACAATACTGACAGCCTCCATATTCAATTTACCCTGCACATTAGGTCAATATTCTGTAGACATTCAGCATACCTTTAATCAATATTTTGAGAGCTTCCCCCACCCCTCTTCAGTGAGCATTTATTTTCAGGTGGCAGTTTCTATGTCTCTGCTGAGATGCAGAGCTGTACGAGGCTAGGAAACTTGTTAATGAAATCCATCGGGATTCACAGTTCTAAGGTTGACAAAAGCATTAATTTGGGGAATGCAAATGTGATGTTCTTCGAAGCAGAAGAGGGACAGTGTACCACAGTGTTGAAGTGATCTGTCTGCAGGTCATGTTTCAATAATCAAAGTCACTTTTCCCCAAAACGCTTTTCATAAATGAAAATATCTAGGAAATAAATCAACTCTTGCAGCATAATAAGAGTCGCTGACCTACTTCCTAAATAGGACACCAATGATTGCAAACACTTCTGGGAGAAGTATTTGCATATAAAGTTCTGCAATTAATGACAATTAAGGAGGAGGGTTTTCAAATATCATGCACTAACCTCGTTGCATTAATGAAGTTGGCTGCATTGTTAAAAGGAGACAGCAAAATGTAGGAGACAAAGCAGTCTGTGGTCATATCCTGAAGAACAGAGCTAATGGCTTTTAGAAGAAGATTTCAAAAGGCATTCCAATTAGGGCTATAACATTTACAGAGCCATCCTCTACCCAGATTATGACCGGGGGGGGGGGGGACACCATGGCTAGACAGGCAGAATGTCTGCCTTTTCCTATTCATAAGAACATAAGAGGAGCCTGCTGTATCAGTATAATAACCCATCTTGTCCAGCATTCTGTTCTCACAGTGGCCAAGCAGATGTCTGTAGGAAACTAGCAAACAAGAACCAAAACACACTCCCTTCCTGTGGTTTCTAGCAACTGATATTCAGAAGCATTACTGCCTCTAACTGTGGGGCTGAACATAGCTATCATGATAGTGTCCTCCATGAATTTATCCAATCCTCTTTTAAAGCCTTGCAGGTTGGTAGCAATTACAGTGGAACCTCGGGTTGCAAACGTGATCCGTGCAGGAGGCATGTTCGCAACCCCCAGCGTTCACAACCCGCAGTGCCGCGTCTGCACATGCATGGGTCATGATTTGGCACTTCTGTGCATGCGCAAAGCACAGTTTAGCACTTCTGCGCATGCACAAGTGCCGAAACCCAGAAGTAACCCGTTCCAGTACATCCGGGTTCAGTGAGGTGCACAACCCGAAAAATCATAACCTGAAGCGTCTGTAACCCGAGGTACCACTGTACTACCTCCTGGGGGCATGAATTCCATAATTTAACTATGCACTGTGTCAAGAAGTCATTTCTTCCCACATTCAGCTTCATTGGGTGTCCATGATACATTTGGGGTAGCCTCCATATTTTGTGGACTACAACTTCCACCAGCCTATCCAGCATGGATCAGAGACAGTTTGCTTCAGGGTGTCAGCTGCTGGAAGACAGCAATGGGAGAAGGATATTGTGCTCGTGACCTGCTTGTGGGCTTCACAGAGAAATAGTGCTGGCCATTGTGGGAAACAGGATGCTGAACTTGCTTTGTTGACTGCACTGAGTGGAAATGTGAACCTCAACTTGCCCAGTTGTCAGAAGTGATGGGAGTTGTTGGCCAAAGCTCAGGTTGTGGGAGGGTGCTTTTACAGCACAAGTCTACACAGGTTTACTTGGAAGTAAATCCGTCAGAATTTAATGGGTCATAGGCTGCCTTCACACTGCAGTTAATTTCAATTCCCTGTTTTTTCCTAACTGTTCATTTCCACATTATATTTGTGCTTTCACACAATGTAAAAGCTACTTCTGGAAAACAAATGGAATATAGTGCATGCTTAATACTTTAATTCCATTTTTTTTAAAAAAAAAAATCAATTCATAGCCTCCTTAACCTAGAAAATCACCAGAGTAAAATGATGAAATTTGGGGTGCCATACAGTTGTTCCCTGCTGTTTTCATGGCAGAATCATGAGGTAACAGAAGCATACATGTGGAAAGGGTGGCAGAGTAGTGACATTGTCCAACGATGCTTGTTGTTGTTGTGTCACATCACACCCACTGGTGTAACTGAAATTTAGGGCAACACACTGGATTTTCAGTAAAAATGCCACAATTCCAAAACAAGTACTGTATTGTGGAAGGAACATTGGAAAATAATACAGAAGCAGTAGCGTTTCAATCAGGAAAACTAGTGCAACATTCCCCATTCTCTAGTAAGTGTGGTAAGGACAGAGGTCCTAGAAACACAGTGGCAACAAAAAGTATTATTTGGCTTGGAAAACCATCTCACAAACACAAGGGTGAAAATCCATTCAATAACAAGACACCCAGAATCTGGAAAACACTGCACATGGGCTGATGTGTTATGCGGCAATGCCACAATCCTTCCCTTAACAAGGAACACTTGACATTTAGGACTTTGTACTGTCATGAAGCAAAATAGTTACCTTGAAAAAGCCTTTGCTATGGCAACAAATTGTCCCTTTCCTCTCTTGAAAGAAAGTTCCATTGATTTCCCCCCACAACTTGGAGATATAGCTGTTTTAGAAATGATAAAGCTGCAAGGGGAAAATGTGCTACTTAAAGTCCTTTAAGTCCTGCACTGTTGCTGTTGTTTTAAAGAGCAGATTCCTAATTTACTTTTTCAATGTTTTCAATCTGCCACGGAGGTCTTCCACCCATGTCATTCCACCCTCTCATTCTAGCAACAGTCACTGAGAAGGTACCTGGTCCCCCCAAATCCTTTCCTCGTGAGTAGAGAGGCAAGTTCCACTGAGGTCTCCTTAATTTTCTGGAAGACTCTTGGTATGTCAGGCCTGATACAAACATACCTCCTTTTATTTGGCTGGTGCCTTTCCATAGTTAAAACTATGCTCAAGGTAGCTCACAATATGAAAACAATTTCCATGATTACAAACATAATGAAATAGTCATAAACAATAAATAAAACACATCAAAAAGTACACAACCAAAGTGAATGATTTCCCCATTAAATCATTGTAAGAATGAAGCCTTAGTTTAGGGGGGGATTCATTTGCCCGCTTGCCCAGGACCGAGAAGAGCAAAAGAGCACCAAAGAAGCAACTTCCTCTTCAGAGAAAAGAGTTTATTGAGATCTGCGCAGAGGCTGCCAGTGGAATCACTTCCAAAGACTGGCCGCAATACATGGCATTTGGCAGGCATTCTTATACTGAAGGTACACCTTTCCCTTCACCAATCACCACTCGCCAACCAAGCATTTTACCTTGAGGGGATAATCACGTTAAGCAAGTTCCTCACCTATTTCCTTGTCTTGTTTGGTAAGCCTTTTCCTTGTGCCTACGTGGCTTCTCATCTATCTTGACCAGTGTCATAAGCCAAACTTGTTTAAGCAATCTATATTGGAATCTAAAGCCAAAGCTGCTCAGGCAATCTATATTGCAATCTATCACAAGCCAAACCTGTTTGAGCAATCTATATTGTGACAGGGCTAAATCCTCCCTTCCTTCATTCCCTCCTCTTCTTTTGGACAGCCTTCTGGCTCGTCCAAGGCAATAGGCTGGTATTCACGCATCAAAGCTATCACTCGGGGACCCATCATGCGCGACATTGTTTGGTGCACCATATTTTGCAAGCATTGCACCAAGCAGGGAATACAGAAGCAAAGAAGCAATAAAAATAAAATTGGTCCTAAGAGCATAAGAAACATTCCTCTGAGCCACCCACTTGGCAAAAACTTGTCCAGCCAAGACATATTCCATCCTTCCCACGTTTGTACAGGGACGTGTGCCACCTTCTCAATACTTGCAGCTAGATTACGGATGGCTTCACCATGATCTGAAATATTGAAGCAGCATGCTCCACCAGTCAGGTTGAGGGCAGCACAAAATCCTCCTTGTTTGGCCAGAATAAAGTCCATTCCTAAACGCAGCTGGAGGACAGCAGTGCGGGTCTCATCCAGCTGGGTGGCAACAAGGCGAAGGGCGGTGGCCGTTGCATTGGCCACAATCTCTACTACTGCCTGGAGTCGGATTATGCGGTTTAGATTGTAAATGGGTTCTCTGGCACCTACTACTAACTCATCAGGGTTCCAGGAGGCCGGATCATAGTGGGCAATTATTCGCTCAGGTGGCCATTCGTCCTTTCCCCAGGTCTGCTTGCTCCCTGAGGCTATATTCGTGATATCAACAGATCTGCGGTTGCGGTGGGGAAATGAGGTGGTAGGGAGCAGCCACATGGGGGGTAAAAGGAAGGCTGGATAACAATTGCCCCACCAACCGTTGGGGAGGTGGTGGAAAGCCTTTGTTCTACAAATCCAATATATAGGATCCTTGTTCTGGGTGGCTGTTTGGCCACCCATAGAACTAAAAGCTAAAAGATTCAAATTGGTGCAGGCTCCCCCACACTCAGAGGTATCAGTGGGGTTACACGTACACTTGCATGAGGAGCGCCCAGTAAAAGTTATATTGTGTCCAAGGGTGGCATTTTTGGTCTAGTTGACACAGAACCATCCGGAAATCCGATAAACCCGGAGGGAATAGGAATGATTCCAGTATGGGCCCCACTGGAATTTACCTCCAGTATACTGGATTTGGGTCCGATTAAGAGGCAATGGAAGCAGGGGCATGCCCCCAGCAGCATCCAGAGGTCCCAAGGCACAAACAAGGCAACGGGTCCTATTCTCCACTTTAGCCACCATTTCTGCCATTTGCAGCCAGCGGTTGTAAGGGTTGTGGATGCCCCGCGTGACCATGAGGCGGGTAATGTTTACCTGGGAGATCCAGGACCCTACTTCCCCCTGGGCCAGAGCGCAGGCGGGTTCCCCAACTAGGAAGAGAAGGAGAACTGTCAGCGGGATGGAGGAGGGACGCTTTCCCCCGCAAATTCTATGGCGCTCGTGCCAGCAAAAGTACAGGCACATCCATATGAGGAAAGCAGTTGAAATGACACCCAACCACCAACCCCAATAGTTCCAGGGTTCCTCCCACCAATAATCAGTCATGGTGTGGCCGGTTGTTGGGAAGGCAGGGGCCGCAAAGAAGTCCGCGAGGTGCCTGGCCTTGCCCTCCCGGGGGGAAGAATCCAGTAGCGGGATGGGGTGGAGTTGGATCGGACAAAGGACCCCGAGGGTGTTCGCTGGGCAATGGAAAATGTTCCACAGAGATACCCTATTTTACAGAAATGGATTCCCATAGGTGGTATATCAACCCACCGGACGGAAATGCAAGGCACTGGAGTGGGACCTCCTCCCATATACCCAAAAGATACAATACTGAGATAAAGCAGGGGAAAAGAAAGGAAATAACAGAGATCCTGGTAGGTTCTTGAGCCGTGCGTAGAGGTGTCAGCCTCCGGAGTGACACCAGCAGGGCGGTCGTTCACTGGGCGCCTGGAGATGGTCAGCCGGAGGGAGTCTTGAGAGTTAAGAGACACAGTCCAGTCAGATGACGCCTTCTTCACACGAGTATGGTGGACCCAAGGGGTGATGCCAGCAACCTGGTTCAAAGCGGTGCAGGGGCTGGACCAAGACACAAGGAGTTCGAGCCTGGGTCCACCTGTTGAGAGAAAGGAGAACTCGGGAGAGCGACTGAACATAATTATCCATCTCAACATCCTGGACAGGGGTGGGGGAAATCATGCGTACATATGGGACAGGTCTCCCAAACATTAATTCAAAATTCCATGTCGGAGCAGCCACTCCAGATGCACCCACACTCCTTCAGCTGCCTGTCGTGGGATGGGATATTGATTCACTGCAACTGGGTTGGCAAACGGTTTGGGTTTCACAATTATTGGTGGAATATTCTTCACCATTCCTGGTGGGTTATCCTCCGCCCATACTCCGGGGTTGACGTCATGAAGCAGGCTAACCGGGAGGATTCCCTCCTCTTCTTTTACCATCATCAAACGCCAATGCTCTCTCAGGGGCATCTCTAAAGAAATCTCTCCTGCTGATCCAGTTGTCATCATTACTTCCCCCGTTGGTTGGAAGGAAATCTGGGCTTGTAATTTTGATAACAAGTCTCGGCCCAATAAAGGAATGGGACACTCTGGTATATACAAAAATTTGTGTTGGACCACTTGGCCGCCTAGGCGGCAGGTAACAGACTGCAAAAAGGGGCCTTTTGTGATGGGGGCATTGGCATCATCATCAGGGTCCAAAGGAGTATATTGTCTGTATACCTCCTTGAGACGTTCCAAATATGCCCCGGGGGGCTCTTCAGCCTTCTGGACCACCTCCCTAACTTTCATCAAATTAGTGGGCTTTCGGGAGGCTCGCCTCATTCCAGTTAATACATGTCGGCGATATGTATTTAAGGCATTCTGGCCTCCCACTTCCTGGTAATTCCAGTTAGGGGTTTGTCTAGGGTAAGCATCATCTATAGCCTGATCTTCCATTTGCTGAGCTCTCAAATGTGCTCTTGCCTCAGCGTGCACTCTCTTAGTTTCCTCTGTATTTAGTAATGAATCCAATAGGTATTGTACATCATCATAAGTGGGATTGTAAGTTTTAAAAATCCCTTCAATTTTATAATCTTGGCTGGATTTTCCTCAAAAGTGGGATTTTGATTCCTCCAATTACAAACATCTGCACTGGAGAAGGGCACATGTTGGACTGTATAAGTTCTATTTGGCACTACCCCATTAGGTTCCGCTGGGGCCGGGGGGTCATAAACTTTTCTCAGGGGCATTATCTTTCTTCCACCCCCTTTCTTTTCTGCTTCACGTGCCCTGTGGAGGGCCACTCTTTTTGCCGCCTCCTCCCATTTTCTCTGCCACTTCCTTCTCTGTTTCGCTGTACATCCCGCTGCTTCTACTAAATGGGGACTGACATCCATCTTATTCTCATAAGGTTCTACGTACTTCCTCAAACGGCCTGCCTGTTCCTCTGTCCATATTTTCTTTCATCTGTCAACTTAACCAATTCCTTCACAAACTCCTCATCATCTTCCTTTTCCTTATCTGATTAATCATCTTTGGCCGCCCCTGGCACTGTTGGTGCCATTGGTGGGGCATATGGGGGAGGCCTTATAACACCCCCTTCCTCTTCTTCTTGGTCTTGTACTACCAGGGGCCTTTCCTGTTGTTTAACTACACAAAGTCTGGCTTGAGAAAGCCCAGCCCGGCAAGCCTTCATTTAGGGGGGGGGGTCTCCACATTGGTTTTCCAAATTGAGATATATGGAATCTGGTCCGGGTGGACATTAACTATATTTCGCCACAAGGGGTCTGAGTCTTTTTTCAATTTGAATCCCCAATCATCACTCTTCGTGGCCGTTTTCCAGTTATTTAAAAAGCACTCCAAAGGAGTACATTTACTCCCTCCAGACCCCATGTCTAACAAAATACTCCGCTCCTATACAGAAATTTTTCCACACACGCAATTTTCACTACAGACCGAGGCTTGGACGAGCTCGCGCTGCCAAGAAACTCACGGCCCTGCAATTGCCTGGCCAAGGGGACGCTAATCCCCGACCTCTCATTCATTCATCCGTTCACTGGAGTATTTTTGCACACTTCACACAACACACAACACACAACACAAATTTCCCTTTCCCCCAAAATCCCCTGGTACCATACCATTCCCTTACTGGCGGCACTCTCTACTGCCACAGCCAGTTCCTTTCCTTCCCTTCCTGGCGGCACTCTCTACTGCCACTGCCAGGTGAAGCTGATCAGGCCTCTGGCCCTTTCCCTCGGGCCCCTAGCCCTTTCCCTCAGGCTTACCTTTTTCTGCTGCGGATTCCCCCCTTCGGCCGTCCTCTTTTCTCCCTCGACCGGGTGTCTCCACTCTGGAGCGGTGTGGCCGGCTCCCCCCACGAATTGGCAGGGTGCGCGCTGGAGCCGCAAACGCTGGTCCGAGCTGTTCACCAAGGTCGAGTCTGGCCCCTCGGTCCCCTGGGGTGGGGCGAATCCCGGACAAGAGCCCCCAAATGAAGCCTTAGTTTAGGGGGGGATTCATTTGCCCGCTTGCCCAGGACCGAGAAGAGCAAAAGAGCACCAAAGAAGCAACTTCCTCTTCAGAGAAAAGAGTTTATTGAGATCTGCGCAGAGGCTGCCAGTGGAATCACTTCCAAAGACTGACCGCAAATACATGGCATTTGGCAGGCATTCTTATACTGAAGGTACACCTTTCCCTTCACCAATCACCACTCGCCAACCAAGCATTTTACCTTGAGGGGATAATCACGTTAAGCAAGTTCCTCACCTATTTCCTTGTCTTATTTGGTAAGCCTTTTCCTTGTGCCTACGTGGCTTCTCATCTACTTGACCAGTGTCATAAACCAAACCTGTTTAAGCAATCTATATTGGAATCTAAAGCCAAAGCTGCTCAGGCAATCTATATTGCAATCTATCACAAGCCAAACCTGTTTGAGCAATCTATATTGTGACAGGGCTAAATCCTCCCTTCCTTCAAGATCTAAAAAGAAATATACAATAAATAATATCAGTAACAGCAATAATAACCCCCAACCACAAACCCCTAAACAATTCCCCAACCCAAGAGTCTCACCTTTTGTAGCTGAAGTCAGTCAGGGCCCAAGCCAGGTGGAAAAGTCCTGCCAAGGAGAGAACAGGTCTTCCAGGGCTCAAAGCCAAGATAGTCCCCTTCAGAGCAACATAGGCCTTCTGAGTCTCAGCAGAGTCCAGTTGTTAAGTCCAGATCGCAGTAAGAAAAACAAACTCTTCTGGATTGACATTACAACAAGGGAAACACAAAGTAACTGACCCACAGAAACCAGCTTATAGAGGATTGGACAAATTTGTGGAGGATGAGCTATCAATGGCTGCTAGCCATGATGGTTATGGTCTGCCTCCATTGTTGGGGGCCAGTAATGCTTGGGCATGTCAGGTGCTAGGGAGCACCTGGGTGCAGACGGATGCTGTTGCACTCAGGTCCTGCTTTTGGGCTTTCCACTTGGGCATTTGGCTGGCCACTGTGAGAACAGAGTGCTGGACTAGATGGGCCGCTGGCCTGATCTACCAGCTTTCTCCACAATCTTCAAACTGCAACCCCTTCATGCTGCAGCACAGTGTTAGATTGCTGGCCACCAAGGCAGCAGTCTCAGCGCAGCCCAGCAGGGACAGTAGGCCCATTTGGAACTGCTGTGGTGCCACTCAGAAGGCGGCTCTTGTGGGGGTATGGCATAACACAAAATGACTCCTACAGGATAGGATGAGTGAAGACAGACCAGAGATAAGTTTGCTTCCTAAAGTAGAGCCCAATAGCTGCTCTCCACTGTTAGGGTTGATGCTGTAAAACATGGTTCTCCATTCTTCATCCCCAACATTACACTTTCCTTGCCCACTCCCTCAAAAATACAAAATTCCCTCTTCTACACGCACACACATGCGCACTATAAAACAAATTATGCAACTATGCAAATAGCTAAAAGTTCCAATTAAGCTCCAATTTGCATAATTCATTTTAAAGCTCGGCAGTAGCAGAACAAAGACTGCAAAAGAAAATGTGAAGAAACCTCAAAATGCACAACAGCCGATAAACAACAGGAGGAGGCCGTCATGCCCTCATCTTCCCTTTGCCATGGAGCTCTTCCTGACAGGAAGTGGGAAGGACAATGTGCCTATAACTGTTGGACCTCTGACCAAACATCCTTCTCCTTGACACTGTAGTCACCACACAACTTGAACTGACAGCTGGAGCAGTGTTCTTGCTAGGAGGGAAGGAGAAAATAAGACTTTCTGCTGCTGCTTGTTCTGTAGCTGATGGTTTGGGCCATGCTGATCCTCATCCTCCCTCTCTCTTGCTGACCCTCCCAAGTGTCCCTATTTTCCAGGGATAGTCCCGGATTTACAGAATCCACCCCAGTTTCTGAATGGATCCTGGAATGCCCCACTTTTCCTTAGGACATCCACATTTTCATCTTAGAAGTGTTGGAGGGTATGGAGTTGTGCAGCCCTCGAGCTAAGGAGATAAGTACATATACAGCCTTTAGAAAACATCTGAAGCCCTGTATAGGGAAGATTTTTATGTTTAATGATTTATTATGTTTTTATATATGTTGGAAGCCATCCAGAGTGGCTGGGGCTACCCAGCCAGATAGGCAAGGTATAAATAATAAAACAAATGCAAGGTATAAATAAATAAAACAACAATAACAATAACAATAACAACAACTATTATTATTGAATAGGATGTCCCTGTTTGCATCAGAGAAATGTTGGAGGGCATGCTCTTTGGATAATTTTTCTTGCAAGCGGCGGTGGTGGGGAGGTGGGGAGAGAGAGAGATATCACATAACAACTTTTGACAATATCACAGTAAACCAGCTGCAGGGAAACTTTGGCCATCCAGGTGTTACTGAACTTCAGATCCCATCATCCCTGGCTATTGGCTCTGTTTGCAAAGTTTGATGGGAGTTCTGGTTCAGCAACATTGATCAAGCATTCTTTACTTTTAGGATTTAGTACAATATGGAATAAGATTCCCTATGTACCCAACACCATCAGCAATAAGACCCACAAATATGTTTGTAAAGTACTAAAAAAGAAACATTAAAAAGTGAAATGCACAATTATACAGAAAGGGAAATGGACAATAATACTCTGGAACAACTAGAATCATAGAATCATAGAGTTGGAAGAGACCACAAGGGCCATCGAGTCCAACCCCCTGCCAAGTAGGAAACACCATCAGAGCACTCCTGACATATGGTTGTCAAGCCTCTGCTTAAAGACCTCCAAAAAAGGAGACTCCACCACACTCCTTGGCAGCTACTTATAGAACTGTTCCAACCACTAAGTATTTTTCAACTATGTCCCAATTAGTCCTCAGTCCAGTCATTCAAAACTCTTAATTTTCATGCTTTCAAAAAGATGGTGTTAAAAGACATCTCTGAAGCAGGAAAAAAACACAAAAGGGTTTATTATAATTGCACTTTGAGAAAAAGATTGGTGCTGAAACAGTTAGGCGTAATTACAATATTGTTTTAAAACCTGCTGCTAAAGATAGAGCTATAGTTATTTTGAATAAAGGTGACTACTTATAATAAGTTTAGAGACAACCCAATGATTCTTCCTATTATGTATGCATTGATCATGATCCTACCAGAGATTTCAGATTTGTCAGTGGTTGTCTAGGTTCAAGTCAGGTTTGAAACTGGCTTGAGTATTGGCTAAGGGGAAATCGAGCTTGTCCCCAATTCTAACCAAAGAGAGAAACTGCTTACGTCTAAGATTCCTCAAGAGATTTTCATGGCCCCAGCTGGAGACAGAATGGGTGCACCCTTATCCTGATCCAGCATGGCAATTCTTACACTGCATATGTAATGATCTGCACTACAATCTCTGAGCAGTGAGAGGTTTCCAGATTTCCTGCATATACTCTGGGTTGGCTTGCTTGAAATGAAGACACTGGAGACTTATTGTGTTTTTGCAATATATTACTTTCTTTGCAAATATAGACAGACTGAGTGTAGGATTAATGCCAACAAATATCACTCCCGTTAGAGTTCATGGGGGACCCCCCCCCCATGTCATTGCACTGTGTATTTTTTCAGACTTGGTTCTGGCTGTCCATCATTTTTCCCACATGGCAGGCACCTCAGTGACATCACTTCCAGTTGGCGGTGGGGAGGAAAACTCTCTTCCAGAAGGACCTCCAAGCATTTGCTCTAACAACAACAACAACAACCTGTACAACAAAAGGGAATTTGCCAGACTAAGCATCTCATAAATGCTTGACCTCTTTAGCCATCTATTTCACTGGGTGAAAACCTATCTCTTTCACTCTCTCTTTAGCCATCTCAGTCACAGGGCTTGAAGGTAAAGGAATTCTTGAAAGGTCATTCAGACTAACTTCCACACATATACCCAATCCACATACCACCCCCCTAACTATTTTCTTTCAAGGGCCATTATGAAAATCACAGACTTCATCTCTTGCCATGTAGCTCGATAGATGCCTTTTCTGTGCCCCTTCTCCCAGTTTGCATCTCACAAGAACAATATTTTCTTCTTCCATTGCCTCTGAGCAAAGGGCAGAGTCCTAATCCTTAGTGACACATGCAGTGATCGCAACTGACTGCTTAGTCCCTTTCCAGCTCTTCATTTCTAGAGATGCTGCATTTAATTAGCTCGACAGGATTTAAAGCAGCCAACCGGGCACCTTTATGTCAGATCTCCAGTAGTCATCTTTTCTTTCTTTTTTCACATTTTCCTTCAGTTTCCCCACCCATCCCTTCCCAACTTCTGTCCTGCCTTCTGCAAATAAGGTCATTAGGTTCAACTCTCTCTTGCGGGGCACACAGGCAGAGAACTGCTCTCTGGCACATAAGAGAGAGAGAGAGAGAGAGAGAGAGAGAGAGAGAGAGAGAGAGAGAGAGGAAGATAAGCGAAAAGCACACACAAGTAGGAAACAACAAACTTAGCTAAGATGTTCATAGTGCAGAAATGGGAGACTTTGCAGAGCCTGCAAGTATCTTTGTGGTGTATGGTGCATGGAGCCTGGGGCTCACAGAAAAGATATCTCACAATATAAAGATTTCCGAAGACTTAGAAGATCTGGGACATTTTTGTACTATGTGATGGGAATTCTATCATTTATTCCAGGCATGTCCAACAGGTAGATCGCAGGGTGTTCCTGGTAGATCCTGGTTGAACTCTGGCCCCACAGCAATCTCTTTACAAAAAAGCAAAAACAAAAAAACCACAAAACCAACCAACCAACCAACAAACCAACTTTGGCTTCCTAAAAAAAGCTCAAGCTCCACAACTTTGGCTTCCTAAAAAAAGCTCAAGCTCCACAACTTTGGCTTCCTAAAAAAACTCAGCAACTTTGGGTAGATCACTGCCAGTCTTTTTATGACAATGGGTAGATCACTGCCAGTTTTTTTATACTGTGAGTAGATCGCAGTCTATTGGGAGTTGGACTTCCCTGATTTATTCCAATACAATTAACCTTCAGGACTCTTTGGTGCTACTAGTGTGGGAGTTATGGAGCTCTTCATGTTTCTGCTGACAGATGTCTCCTCACATCTTCTGATTTTGATACAAGATTGTCTCTACACATGTGCAACTGTTTCTGTGAAATAATATACACCTGTCAGTTTGCCTATGTAGCAGCCAAAAATGGAAATCTACAAATAATCTTTATTTAATGCAATGGTTACAAAAAGTATTTTTGCAGCTTTAATTTAAAACAAAAACAAATGCAGTATTGTAAATCAAATAACAGAAAGAAAAACTCTGACAAGTTTGTAAACAACTGGCATTGCTTTGTTCAATACATAAAAAGCAAAGAACATTCAAAGAATCCTCCTCCCACTCACAGACCCTTATGGAATGACCTTCTGAGAGAACCTGCAGAGTGAAAAATGAAATATGATGGTCAAGATAACTTCTTCAAGACAAGAGGAATGACTGTACTATGCTAATAGAGCTATATGGGTTGCCTGAGATTTGTCATGGCAGGGTGGGAGCAAGTTACTTGTTTAAAGGCCTTTTTAAAAATATATAATGACTGTAATTTCCTTATGCAACGACTTTTATATGTGTTTTGTAACAATGCAAAACAATTATTTTAGAAGAAATGTCAATGCAAAATTGATACCAAGCTCTTTAAACAAGAGAACATGGAGGGGTAGCTGGGAGTGCCCCCAAAAGGAGTGGGATTAGGAAAGAATCCCTGCCCATCTGACTGGGTTGCCCCTGCCACCAGTGAAATTCCTACCAATGATTTCAGTGATTGCCCTGGGACATAAGGGTTAAGGTGGTCCCTAACATATCCTGGGACTAAGTTGTTCAGAGCCTTGTACATTAATACAAAGACTTGGACCTGGCTAAGTAGCAGATGGGCAGCCAATGCAGATGTTTTAACAATGGCGTCACATAGGAGTTTACTAGTTACTTATCTGGTGTTAATTTCTTCCAGTTTGTGCTTATCCCCTTTAGTTCTTATTAAAGAGGCAGAGGAGAATTATCTGCATAGTGTTGTGAGCTTTGAGGTGCCAGACCCCTCTAATCCCTGGATCCAGCTGGTGATAAAATCTAATCAAGCCAAGCTTGATTGGCCTGGGTAGTGATGGCCTGGGTGATGAGCCATTAAGGGGGATTAAGGGGGATTCTGGGAGATGGCAAATGGGTGAGGGCCTTCCCGCTCTCCCTCAGTTACTAGCTGTGGCTGTGGGAGAAACAAGACCCTTTATGGGGTTAATGCTATGAACCCCCTCATAGGTAGTATATATGTATAAAGAAACCACAGTCGCCACTGTGCCTCATTCCAAAAAAAGAAAATATGAACCCTGGAACCCCTGAAATCTCACACCACTTGGAGACTGGGGTGGCATGCAACAATATTAACTCTCTGGCCTTGGGATTGTCAATTTACTGCGAATGAGACCATTAAAATTTGATAGTACAATGGAGCACTATATGCATTTCTGACACCATGGTTCCATTTTTCAGTGATTTTTCTCCTTCCAGTGATGAGTGTTGGTTATTAAGCAAGCAAACACGCCTGGGGATGGGTGGAACCAAAGGGCTCTGTCCCCAATGATCGGTCTCTTCTAAAACTGAACCATTGCTCAGAGTCTGAAGCTCTCCCTATCCACCACTTTAAAAGTGACATTTTGGATTGTATGTGAGCATGTCTGTGCTAATGAACATAAGTGTTAGTTAACAAAAGCCTCTAAGCTGCCTTAACACTTTAGCTAGCAAGAGGGGGAGTGGAGCAATGCAGTTACAATTTTCAAAAGGGACAGAAGGAACAATCTCTTACGTCATCCTCTTGCAAGTGGAAGGCAACCAGCCAAGCTTTGATGCGAGCATATTAAAGCAGAATGCAGGTTTTTTATTACCTATAAATCTGTGATTGTTATGGCCAAAAGAACCTTGCTGTCGAATGAGAATATTAAGTACAGCATCGCCTCAAGAAACTAATCCTGAATAGCTGGCTTCTCCACTCACTTTATACTCTAAAAATATAACGGGATAACTTGCCAACAGCAATCAAGGGAGAGGCACTGATTCACAACTAGGAGCTTGGCTGGCATGCATTTGAGTCCAGAAACTGTAACAAGTAACAGTTTGGCTCAGATACACATTGAAAATGTCGTGCAAATAGGTCTTTAATGGTAGAAAATCATAAATATATATATATATATGTCAGGGCACTTCTGGCACTCCTGAGAAAGGCACAGTTTAGTTCATGGAGTACCAGGGTTACATCCAGAGACCATTAGAGCGGGGGGGGGGGTCTTCTTCAATCTGAGGGCTTTGTCTCATTGCTTCATGTGCAACCTTCCAGCAGTGGGCATGGCCAGAGGCAAAACTGGACCAAGCAACGTGTTATGTAGTGTAGTTTTCACCCTGGGCCAACAGGGGGATACTGTATATAGTTTTCACTCAGGTCTGTAGATAGTTTTCACTCAGGTCCGCGGCAGTTAGTTTAGGCGGGAACTCTGGGCTGTTGTGGTTACAATGTTGACAGCCGGCTGCCTATAAATACAGGCCGGCTGAGCTGTTCGCAGTCAGTTCTATTCCAGCTTGTCTTAATAAAGAGCTACTTGAAGAAATCGCTGTGCCGGCTGCTATGTCAACCCACTACTTAATACAACAGATATGAATCTTTCCTTTGTACAGTGAGCTACGAATGAGCCATGTCAATATTAGAAGTTTCTACGCACATCTTCACCCTTCATCCAGGCAAGCAAGCAAGTTTCTACGCACATCTTCACCCTCCATCCAGGCAAGCAAGAGGTGTCAGCACGGTGCATGGAAGCATTCCAGCCAGGCAAAAGCCGGTGACAGGAGAGTTCTGATGGCCAGATAACAGAGGCCCAGAGCCCAGCATTTGGTGCCCTAAACCAGAGTTTCAGCACCCCTGCTCTAGAGCTTTGTATTGTTACATGCATTGTGGAGCATTGTGCATTGCTGGGTAATAAGAAGGGAGTGCCAAAGGACTCTGTGGACTATATAACCTCAGTTCTAAGATGCTACAGCTGCAATTACAATTACAATTGGCCTTGACCTCACTGGGAAAATTCTGATAGTACTCCCCCCCCCCAACTCTAGTTTCAAAATTGTGATATAAAAAAACCCCAAAAACATAGCAGTTATACCATGTAGTTTCTGTTGTACAGTGGTGCCTCAGGTTAAGAACTTAATTCATTCTGGAGGTCCGTTCTTAAGCTGAAACTGTTCTTAACCTGAGGTACCACTTTAGCTAATGGGGCCTCCTGCTGCTGCCACGCTGCCAGAGCACAATTTCTGTTCTCATCCTGAAGCAAAGTTCTTAACCCGAAGTACTATTTCTGGGTTAGCGGAGTCTGTAACCTGAAGTGTTTGTAACCTGAGGTACCACTGCAGTGCCTCTTGTCTGCGCCATGGAGACAGTAGAGCAGATGTTATTCAGATTGGCAGGGGGCAACCCAGCCAGATGGGCAGGATATAAATAATAAATTCTTCTTCTTCTTCTTCTTCTTCTTCTTCTTCTTCTTCTTCTTCTTCTGCTGCTGCTGCTGCTGCTGCTGCTGCTGCTGCTGCTGCTTCTGCTTCTTCGTTGTGGTTGTCATTCTATTGGCCATGCTGCTTTGGGCAGCCAGGGTGATGCAGTGGTTAGAGTGTCGGACTAGGACCAGGGAGACCAAGACTCAAATCCTCATGCATCCATGCAGGAATCTCAATTAAAGCATCCATGACAGATGGCCTTCCAACCTCTGCTTAAAAACCTCCAATGATGGAGAGTCCACCACCACCCAAAGGACTCTGTTATACTGTTTAACTCTTCTACTGTTGAACAGCACTTACTGTCAAAAAGGTTTTCCTGTTCATCAGAATCTCCTTTCCTGCAGCTTAAATCCATTGGTTCGAGTCCTACCCTCCAGAGCAGGAGAAAACAAGCTTGCTCTATCTTCCAGGACTGGACACAGTAAATTAGGATACTGCTGAACATTTTTCAGGAGGACTTCTTTATAAAAATCAAAGTGATGTGGACATGTGGAGAACTGAACTTAAGACTGGAAAAATGAGAAACCGAGAAACTGTCAGAAACTGAAACTGACAGGTTCACTTGTCCCTACCTTTGCCCCAGTATCTCTATGACATTCTGCCTCTCCAATCCTGTTTAAGCATCCTCTAAGATGCTCTAGATATTTCTGAATTCCAGATGCATTGTGCTGGGAATCCTCCTACCAGTACTCTACATGCTTCTGATTTCCCCTGCTCCAGTAGTGAACCCACAGAACAATATCTGGAGGTCGGGGGGGGGGGAGGCAGCAGAATATTTTTGGAGCAGCATTCGAAGAGCCCTGTGTATTTGTCAGCTACAAGGTGAACTGTTAACTGTAAAAGACAGGTGAGCAGCTCTTGCAAGAGGAAGAAGAAAAGGAACTGAATAGTGATACACAAGGAAATGTAAAATATAAACTGTTGTAAACAAAATCTGCCCTTTTTCCCTTATAGGGTATCCAAGAACCTGTATAGAGTCCTTAAGTGGGTTCCCTATCGGTAGGAGAAAATAACAGAGGCCAACCAGAGAATACTGAGAAGCAAAGCAGCTAGTAAGCCTGATCTTTATTAAAGTGTTGCAACAGGGTTCTCACTCACCACATGCAGGAGGGAGGAACCCAGAACAAAGGTGTGCAAGCCCTTATACAGTCATTGTTGTTGTTGTTTAGTCATTTAGTCGTGTCCGACTCTTTGTGACCCCACGGACCAGAGTACGCCAGGCACTTCTGTCCTCCACTGCCTCCCGCAGTTTGATCAAACTCATGCTGGTAGCTTCAAGAACACCATCCAACCATCTCATCCTCTGTCGTCCCCTTCTTCTTGTGCCCTCCATCTTTCCCAACATGAGGGTCTTTTCCAGGGAGTCTTCTCTTCTCATGAGGTGGCCAAAGTACTGGAGCCTCAGCTTCATGATTTGTCCTTCCAGTGAGCACTCAGGGCTGATTTCCTTAAGAATGGATACATTTGATCTTCTTGCAGTCCATGGGACTCTCGGGTTAAATATGCTTCGAGTTGAGCACATTCAAGTTGCCCTCCTCGGCAATCTGGACGTAACGGAGTGCGTTACTTCCGGGTTTCGCCACTTGCGCATGCGGAGACGCTCAAAATGACGTCATGTGCATGCGCAGAAGTGGCGAAAAGCGACGCACGCGTGCACAGACGCACCATCACTAGTTACGTTTACCTCTAGATGCAAACGGGGCTCCGGAATGAATCCTGTTCGTATCTAGAGGTACCACTGTATAGACTTTTGAAATTCCCACTCTGTAGCTCAAGACAACTCATACATCATACATACATCAAAGAAGGGGCAGTCTACAGCAGAATCCTGTCTGGCAGGAAACCTGTTAATGGTCACTGGCTGGATTACCTGGGCAGCCTGACCATTCTTTTGTGATGGCTAATACTTTAGTTTCTGAGTCCAGGTCACAGGCTCACCCTATTCATACTCAAATGTGCCCTTAAGGCAGGATTTGTGAGCACAGAGACAATGGGGAGGCTTTTCCCATTTCCTTCCTCCTTGCAGAGAAGCATTTAAGGTCAATTTGGGAGAGTCAAAATGGTTTCAGGACTGCTCTCCTGTGGCATATATATTTATGTATGTGTTTGCCTGGTACATTTATGAACACTTATTTTATAACTTAGACCTTATAATTCTTATAACAAAACTATGAACCAAAGCAAATGTTTAGATGAGCCTAAAGAAACAGCTTTCCTGACAGAGATGTGTAGTTAAAAGACTGCTGACAAAGTGAGAGGTTCTAGGCGAATTGGAAAATAATCGGATGCACTCTGTGTGTGAGTAAATGTGTATCACGCTGGCTTCAGATCATATCTATCTAACTCTATCTATCTATGTATCTTTCTATTAGTTGGCACTGATACTGAAATTGGTTTGAATATGTGCAGGGGCAGTAGGAATGAACGACTCAATTGTCCCTGGAAAGCAGAGGGAAATGTTGGATTCTATTAGTGTACCTGGAACATTGATGGAATTCATTGCTGCTCCAATTGGTGGGGTCACCACCAATGCACACACACCGTTAACATTAATAAAAAATATATACCAGAGTGGCAAATAGCATAAAAGCAGCAATAAAATTGTGTTCATAAAACAAGTACAAAAGAGGTCACAAATCAGTAGATCAGATTTAATATGCCAGCAGCCCACTTTCCGAAACAATACGTGAACCAAAGCACAGCCAGACTTCAAAATTCACACTTCCCCGAATCATGAAATACAGTTGCCCAGCCAAGAAATAGGTACAATAAATGGATACATTACGACAAAGTGTGGATAGACATGCATATATTAGTGAAAGCAACATGGGGGGAAATGCATTATATCATGGGAAATTGATTTGCAAAAGTTTGTTTGTTAGCCAAAATTTTCTATGAACATGTGCGTATTAGGAGATAATTGCGCTAAAAGCTTATGAATTTTCATGAGTGCTTTTTAAAATTAATAAATAAATAAATGCAAACCTATGTGAAGAATTTAAGTTTGGAAAAACGTAAAAATGAGAGTAACAGAAATTGAAAATTAGCCCATGGGCATGTGCTTATTTATATGAAACATTTAAAACTCCTTTCTCCAGTGGAGTCAGTCTTCCTCTGCTCCATGGACTCCTGTTGGAGGAAGGAAAACATCTGACCCAATTTTGTACATTTCCAAACACATGTGTTGCTTTAGGTGGGGGCGGGAGGAACTAGGGCACACGGTCGCCCAAATAAAGCACCTTTAAGTCTCATCAATCTCACCGAGAGAACGAAGCATGAATTTAACTCTCATTAAAATCTGCTAAACTACAAGAAGCTAGCATGACTCCCATTGTGCTGGTATAATGCATTAAGTATAATTGTGTAATGTACATTGACATGGAAAATAAATATATAATATGACTATATTGTGAAGCATGGCTGGCAATTTCCATTGAAGCTGAAGAAGAGCCTAGCAGGTTAATCATTAGTGGGGCTGTATCATGGGACTGTATCTCTGGTGGTTCGGTCACATGAAAGAGATAGTATTACAGGTCTAAGGTAAAGGTAAAGGGACCCCTGACCAATAGGTCCAGTCGTCTCTGGGGTTGCGGCACTCATCTCGCTTTATTGACCGAGGGAGCCTGCGTACTACTTCCGGGTCATGTTGCCAGCATGACTAAGCCACTTCTGGCGAACCAGAATAGTGCACAGAAACGCCATTTACCTTCCCGCCGGAGCGGTACCTATTTATCTACTTGCACTTTGACGTGCTTTCGAACTGCTAGGTTGGCAGGAGCTGGGACCGAGCAATGGGAACTCACCCTGTCGCAGGGATTCGAACCACCGACCTTCTGATCAGCAAGTCCTAGGCTCTGTGGTTTAACCCACAGCGCCACCCGTGGCCCATTACAGGTCTATACAGATGCTAATCTGTAGGCATCTACATTGGGTGGGGTGCTCTTTTTGTTCCAAGCTATTGAAGAGAATGGACTGTGACTCTCTGTCTCCAGCAAACAGCCTGAGGCTATTGAAGGCTGCAATGGAGAAGAGGTGGAGGTTTGATTTTTAGCTGCAATATATTTGTAATCTAAGTTATTAAGCCTTATGCTGGTGTATATTCCACTCGGTTGCTAGGCTAGGTGACTGAGCTGAACAGAATTTGGAGTAGGGTTAGTCTCCCCATACCCTATTTCACCCATACCACAAATCTGGAACACCCCTTTTTCAAGACTTATCCCAATCTCAGCTAAAATGGCCTTGTCTGAGTCAGGTTGAGGGACTTTAGCTGGTGTTCCAAACTTTCTCATCCTAGTGGCTGTTGAGTTTGGATCGCACTGTAAATCTGCCTCGATTGTGTGGCCTGGACCCAATGTTGAATCTGCCTTTACTTTTCAATTATTTAAAACTTTAAACACAAGGACGTCATTTAACTATTTCTCCTAATTGCTGAGTGTTTAAAATAATTGTTAACAGTACTTCATACATACTCCTGGGACAAGATGAGGGTTTTGTTGCCATTTTCTCAATGACATTCCAAAAGCAATTAAGAATTTATGCTGTCACTGTTTAAAATGATGTGGTTTTCATTAAAGATTCATGTCACAGGCGGAAAAGGGCAGAAAGACCAGTTCCCCAGTTCCTTCCCCAATACTTCATACTGCCTTTATTACTGCTGACATCTTTTGAAGTGTTGGGATTAAATCTTACCCTGGCACACGACTTTCACAAACGCACTTTAATACAAAGAGTTGTCAAAACTGTGTGCTTCCACTTGCAATTTGCTAGCGAAGAAAACATTAGGTGAATTGGGCCTTCAGATATTTTGGGTGACTATATCTTTGAATTGTTTTCTCATAGCATGAAAGTTAGGTCCTTGGTGAGTCTCCTGGCTATAAAATATACAGTTTCCTTCTGATACTTTCTCTGTGTTTGTGTGTGTTTCGTGAGAGGCAGTATGCCGCTGAATTCCAGTTGCTGAGAATCGCAAGTTGGAAGAGTTCTGTTGTACACAGGTCCTATTTTTAGCCTTCACATAGGCTTCTGGCTGACCACCTCAAGAACATCAGAACATCAGAAGAGCCTTCTGGATCAGAACAATGGCCTATGTGGTCTGGCATCCTGTTCTCACAGTGACCCCACCCAGATGCCCCAGTGGAAGCAGGATCTGAGCACAAAAACACCCTCCCCACATTCTGAAGTTTCCAAGCAACTGATATTCCTAATAAACACATTTTATGTCCAGTTTTGCAAATGTCCACATTTTTGAAAGCCGTTTCTTCTCATACAATGCATTATTGTATGCTGTTTTCAATAATATCTTCATTTTTATGCAGACTTTCCCCTGAAATGTGCATTTTTTGTAAACATTGTTTGGGTGGTGTAATGAGTATGGGTTGCTCATGCGTAAGTTGCCGCCTCTCCAGGCTTTGTTGCCTTGCTAAACCTTTCTGTCTGGACAGCCCTTCACTTCGTGGCTGCCTCAGTCGCTAGCAGAATCCGTCAGTGGGCGTTTCTTAAACCTTTTCCAGCATAAAAGTTGTTTGACACCAAGTCTCCTCCTACTCTCCCTGCGCGGAAGTCTTCTGCGCAGGGAGGGTGTGGGTAGCAGAGGACCCGTGCTCTCCCCGCTGGTGTTCGGTGAAGAGTCCTGGAGCCCTCTCGCCAATTCCCCCATCTGCCCCCCTTTATCCCTGGTGTTGCGCTGATTTGTTTCCCCATCTGCTGAGCTGCTTCTCTCCCTGCTGGGTCCTTCTCCAGCATCATTTGAGAGCCTTCCCTCCGCCTCTAGCTCCGATGTCAGTTCCTTGACAGGTGGAGAACTGCGTCACAAAATTCGGATAAGTGTGAATTTCGAAGGCTGTGCTTCAGTTTGTTTCTGAGGTTCAGAAAGTGCAAATTTGATCATTTGGCTTTAAGTGCATACTGAATAAAATTTCTCCTCCATCCCATAGAACTTAGTATTCTATCCAAGCAGTAAACTGAGATTGGTCTTAATTGTGGTTTGCTGAAAACACACCAACTTTGTAAACTGTGGCTTGAAGGTGACTTCTTGTTTCTTTCTTTAAAAACCCAAACTTAAATTCAATCACCATTTTGTCATTTTTGGACAGCACAGAAAGCTATGGTTAATCAAAAACAGAACTGAGAGCTTCCAAACTTCGCTCACACCTGCCCTGGAGCGGGAGGAACAGTACATGAAGCTGGGTTCAATAGGTTCATTTCCACAATTCCATCACCATAATACATGGTTTATCATGACATCTGAATGTAGCTATGGAATAAAGAATTGGAGGGTCCTATTTTACCTAAGCAGTGGGACTAGGTTTTAGCTTCTGTAACAAATGTGTCATTAGATTATAAAGTATGTTTTATACAACAAAAATGTTATTTAGAATTTTTTTGACTCCATTACATTTGTATAGAAAGGGGCTATCTATGACAACATGCTCCTGGAGATTTAATAAGGAAAATTCTTCTTTGAAACATGTTTATGCAATATCCTACACTTAATTTTTTTTTTGAGGAAAGTCCTAGGATGCGTAAATACCACTATGGCTGGAAAAAATAAAATTGTCAGATGATACTATTATTTTAATCTATATACCAACTATAAGGGGTTTGACAATGTGTCAACATAGATGGAATCTCTACACCATTCTTTCAAAAGACTTATATTGATTAAGATAATGCCATGGCCCCCTTTGAATAATGGACAGAATGTTAGTATTTTCATTCTCCATTGCTGTTGGATCTCGTGATCCACTGTTTACATTCCTTTGTGACAGGAGTGTGGGAACGGAACTAGACCCTGTACTTCCGTCCTATGTCCTTTTGTATTTTTTTCTCTTTGTTCGTTGCTTTCGGACAGAGCAGACGTGTGAAGCTTCTGCTCACACTAGCTATGTTTGTTGTTTTGATTTGTAAATAAAGGAAGCTTTCATGATGCTAATGCCTCCACAGCCTCGCTTCTTGCTGTTACTCTGCTGATGCATAGCGTGCCCACAGCTCCACCAGAGGTGGGTTGCTGGACACCTGTGTGCGCTCCCGGACCGGGCCGTGGCCAAGAGGGCTGTCACGTACACAGAAGACATGACCACTCTTGCAGCATACAAACAAATATGTAAAGATATTTGGAATCCATTTATAAAAAGTATGATGACTTGCTAATAATATGACATTTGTTGGAATATTTGTGTTACTTATACACCCATATATCGTATCACAATTTCAAGTATTTTTTGTTTGTTTTTGTTTTCTTTCGCTTTGTTTCCTCACTGAAAACTTTCAATAAAATATACTTTTTTTAAAAAAAAAGACATCTGAAGGCAGCCAAAGCGGTCCTTTTTCATTTTTTTTAAAAGAAGAATCTGCAATGAGTTCCAAATATTTTGTTGATATCTTGTGAAATTGCATTGTTGTGAATAAATCTTTGCTGACTGCTCCTTCAAAACAAAACAAAAACAGTACAGATACTTTCTTCTGTCAAATAACATTATACTAAAGCAAGCACATTCTTCCACTCCATATTTAAACTATCATTCTCTGTGAAGATGAAGCACTGTAGTTGGGCCGCTCTCAGATCTGGGCCAGGAACTACATTTTGTGAAAAGGTCATTTACAGACACCTCAAAAAATAATAAATCAGAGGCCGGAGTAAAATGAGGCATTAAAGAACCCAATACAGCATCTTAAAATAATGTAATATTCAAAAATATTTCTTTTCCTGCAATCTCTGCTTGTGATCAATAATCCAGAAAAGGCAATATAAAAAGAAACAAATGAAAGGCAATTTTAAAGCTTTATTGTGCCAGGTACATCCAGCCCTTTGACAACAGTATCTCTAAATTCTATATTTAACACGTAAAAGGTCTGGTGGTATTAAAACTGAACAATTTGACATCAACGTTTCCTCCCCATTTTTAACTTGGTTCTGCACGGAATAGCAGTTCCCAAAAAGCATTTATGGTTGAATTATGTCTCAGAACATTGGCAAAGAAAACTAGCTGGTGCCCCTGTAATCCAAAGATGGAGGGGGGAAGATATCTAGAGCAGTAATGGAGCTGAGTAAGCTTTTTGAACTAAGAAGGCAATCCTATGGCAAATTCCACCAGGGTGAACAGCTTAGGATTCTGTGGCTCCAGTGGCTAGTGTGGGGGTGGGTGGGGATCCTAGCCCCAGGGGCCAAATTTTCAGGGGGCACAAATGAGATGCTCCTATGCAGGGATCCCCATCCCGCCTTGCCTGCCCCCCTCACTGAATGGCTGCATGGTCAGCACCAGGGAGGTTCACCCACCAAGGGCTGCATTAGCTGGCCGGGCTCCCCTCTGCACAGGCAGGCAAGCAGCACAACATGGCCCTATGAACCCTCCATGCCCCATGCCTGCCCGGCATCAGCGGAGATGCTGTGCTGGCATGGCAGCTTTTGTTCACCCTCCACGCCATGCCCCTGCCTCCACCCTGGGCACACGTGCCCTGGGTGCTAACAGACAACACAAGGATGCCATAGGAACATAACATGAAGTTGACAGGTTAGGCCAGCTTCCCATCTAGTCCAGCTCCCTGTTCTCACAGTGGCTAACCAGATGCCTGCAGAAAACTTGCAAGCAGGATTCAAGCACGAGAGTGCTTTGCCCTCCCATGATTTCCAGCAACTGGTGTTCAAAGCATTGCTGCCTCCCACTCTGGAGGCAGAGAATAGCCAGCACAGCTAGTAGCCACTGGCAGCCCTCTCCTCCAAGAATTCGTCTAATCCTCTTCTAAAGCCATTTAGCTTGGTGGCCATCACTGTCTCCTGTAGGAAAGAGTTCCATAGTTTATCTATGCGCTGCATGAATATATATATTTTTTTATCTGTCCTGAATCTTCCAGCATTCAGCTTCATTGGATGTCTATGTGTTCTTTCCACTTTTTGCAGTGCACCAGCCAAGCAATGTGTTCAAATTCATGCAGCATATATTAGGGCAAAATGTGCACAAAACCACATATACGAGAGAAAATAATATATTAAAATGCATTATATTTTGGAAATTTTCTTTGTAAAAAAAGGGGGGGCATACAAAAATATGAATATTAAGAGAAATTTACATTTTAAAATGCTTGTGAATTTTCATGAGGCATTAAGATTGGAGAGAGAGAGAGAGAGAGAGAGAGAGAGAGAGAGAGAGAGAGAGAGAGAAACAGGAAGAACTGAAATTATCAAGTGGACCTGTCCCAATGCAATACCCATAGTTACCAGTACTGTTCTTTCTCATTGCATCCAGATTTTACCACAAACCTCCTGACATTCTGCACATGTAGGGATGATCGCGGAGTGGGCAGTGGGGTCCGGAGGGAGCACACTCCCCACCCACAGGCAGCCACAGTCTGCCTGCATGTGTGACCTTGGGGTGCGGGGCACACCCCACCTCACAGACAAGCCACAGCTGTCTGAACATCGTACCCTCTGTCTAACCTTTTGCGGTCTCAGTAGTCTGCGGTGCCCTGTCTGTAACCTTTGTCTCTGAGACCTTTTGTCTCCTTCGTCATACACTGTGCAAGGGGAAAATGGCGCGGTGGAAACAGGTACCAAAATAACTTTGTACCACCCCACTATCTCGGGACCGGAAGATGTGTAAAGGTCACAGCCCAAAATGTATCTGCCTGGTTTGCATCAGTTTGTGTCAATAAAAGGAGGCTCCACAGGGCTGGCCGGCAGCTTGCATGCAGCTCACCTGTGCGTAGCTCGCCTGCATTATTAACTACTGGAGCACGCTCTCTCTCTCTCTCTCTCTCTCTCTCTCTCTCTCTCTCTCTCTCTCTATATATATATATATACAGACCGTATCTCAACAGCCAGTTAATAATTCAAATAGATGCTGACCTATTCTGCCCCCACATCCCATCATTTATTTGTTTTCTTTGGGTTTATCAAAAGTGCCCATCAAGCCTCTCTTGATGCACCTGTAAAAAAGATATGACTGCATGGCAACATAAATGCACCTGACATAATGTCAAACCTGAAAACTCCCCTTTGGGAAAATCCACCTTTTGAACCTGCTCCAGAAAAGGAGCAGGTGTGCCTTCTAGCAAGTACAACACAAAAAGAAAACCTAAAAAACCACAGGCATTCATTATATTCTGGAACGGTCACCGCATTACAGCAAGCAAGCCAGGCCTGAAGACCCCCCCCCCCAGTTAAAATGCCCACCAGTGGCTACATTATAGATTGTCACTTCAGTCACTGAAAGGGCCATAGCTCAGTGGTGGAGAAACTGCCCTGTGTGCAGAAGATTCCCAGAGGTGGAATCTACACACATACAGTGGTACCTCAGGTTACATATGCTTCAGGTTACATACGCTTCAGGTTACAGACTCTGCTAACCCAGAAATAGTACCTCGGGTTAAGAACTTTGCTTCAGGATGAGAACAGAAATTGTGCTCCGGTGGCGCAGCAGCAGCAGGAGGCCCCATTAGCTAAAGTGGTGCTTCAGGTTAAGAACAGTTTCAGGTTAAGAACAGACATCCAGAACGAATTAAGTTCTTAACCCGAGGTACCACTGAATTTAAAAAACCCTATGAAAATGCTTTTTTAAAAAAAGTTTTGAAAAATACAGTGGTACCTTGGGTTACTTAATTCATTCTGGAGGTCCGTTCTTAACCCAAAACCACTCTTAAACTGAGGTGTGCTTTCGCTAATGGTGCCTCCTGCTGCCGCCGTGCCTCCAGTGCGCGATTTCCATTCTCATCCTGGGGCAAAGTTCTCAGCCTGAGGCACTACTTCCAGGTTAGCTTAGTCTGTAACCCGAAGTTTTTGTTACCTGAGGTACCACTGTACATTGAATTTGGCATAGCTTACTGTCGCCATCCAGTGTCACATTTACATATTGCACTTTACAACACGTTTAAAAAGTTTTATTTGCAGTTGAGTCCTGAGTTAGGCAGACCAATGGTCTGACTCAGTATTGCGCAGCTATAGAATGGAAGAGACAACTTGTTTGTTTAAGAAATGCTACTGTCTCTTCTCCCTTCCCCTCCCAGGGCAAGATGGTTCTGCAGAACCCCCTGTAGTGGCTACTGGATGAGAGAAGAGCCACTTCTGTGTGTGTGTGTGTGCGCACACGCGCATGTGTGCGTGTGTGCATACGCACGCATGTATGCTATTTTCCACTAGCTTGGTGATGAATGAATCATCCCCCCCCAAATCACGTGTTTATTTAGATTTCCCTCATTCCTTATGGAGACCTTCTCTAAGGCAGACTAGAGGTATACAACTGTGTTCCAAAACCCTCCGTAAGGTAATACTTTTATTAGGAATAAAGCATATGCCACAAAACAGTGAACAAGCTTTTAAATGCTCCAGAACATTTCAACAGGCTGGATGTTAAGCAAAGTGTGTGTAAAAGAAACTCCCCCCCCCCGCTCCCATCTCTCCCATCAGACCCACCCAATTTCAGTATTGTCAACAACAATAAGTGCAGGATCTTACAGTTCCTAAGAAGCCTCTGAGGACTACCCAAGTGGACAGGTTCCTTACCCTCCAGAATTGTTCAGATCTTCCAAAGCTGCCTTGAATTTCACTCCAGGCAAAACCTGGTGGAAGCTCTAGCCCACTACCATCCACAGCTATTCTAAATTATGTATCTCTCTCTTCCTGGCCAGCTGTCTCAATACACTGCAAGAGTGCTTCGTTTTTGGCTTGCTCATCTAACTGGTGATCTGCAAACAGATGTTCCGAGTGAAATGGGAAACCCGCTGCCTTTGACATGTATTATTCCCATGCCAGATGGCGGGCAAAGAATGACACTATCTGCTGAGAGAAGGGAATTGTGTTTGACATGTCCTTCATTTCGATGAGCAACATGGCACTGCTGGTCAAACTTATCATCCAGTCCATCAAATGCTACTTGACAGGCCTAGGCATCTGCTAGGATGGCGAGTGCCTTGGTATGTTTACATGACATAATAAGAAGTATGGCTATGTGGAGCAAGCATTATTTCAATTATTTGCCAGGTTACTGAAGAACTGAAGAAGGTCCCACTGGATCAGGCCAATGCCCTGTCTGGTCCAGCATCCTGTCTCTGGGAATCCTGCAAGTAAGACCTTATGGCAACAGTACACTCTCCACCCGCATTTTCCAGCAACTAGCATCCAGACATGATGATGGAGGTGGAACATTGCCTCCATGGTCTGTGGAGGCAGAACATGGCCTCCATCATGATTAGCGGCCATTGATAGATTTATCTCCATGAATTTGTCAAACCCTCTTTTACAACTGTCCTAGCTGGGGGTCATCATTGCCTCCTGTGGAAGAGAGTTTCCTGGTTTAAGGAGTACTTCTCTCTGTCCTGAATCTCTCAACATCAGGTTCGTTGGGCATTCTACTGTTCTAAGAGATGGAGAAAACCTTTTCTCTATCCATGCTGTTCATAATTTTATAAACCACTATCTTACTTGCTTTTTCTCTAAACTAAAAGGGGGGGACGACTGCCCTTTGACTTCAAAAGGTCTAACTGAACAAAAGGAAACTTTGGGAATTGTCTCCATTTGGGGGGGAAAACAAAATTCCAACAAAATTCCTGGGAGAACTGCTTCTGCAGTAAATGTCAGTTTCTGAAAAAAGGGCCTGTACCCACTGAGATACTCTGGCATGCAACATACAAAAAAAGGGGGTGGTTGGGTGGGAATATTTATACATTTTGGAACTGCATGCAAAAGGACATCTGAAGCACAAGCCAGTTTTGAGGCTGGGGGAACAGTGTTCCTGTTTGTTTGCATCAAGACACCTCCCCACTTTCAATCCCCGCATATCTGAGTAAATGGTGGGGCAAGGTTGCAGTTCTCTGCTGATCAGGTTTTACAATATACTGCTCCATTTCTTTTCTTTCCACAGCGTCCCTAAAAAGAAAAGCAGGTAGAAAGATGATATAATGACTGACAGGGGCAATAATGGAAGGTGACCATCTCCCCAGGTAAAACCCACCAGCAGCCCTTCTCTACACCTTCCTTGAGAGTAGGGATGTCAGAGTATTCCAAGAAATGCAGAAATGGCCATGCTCACTTATTTGTCCCACAGGAACAGAGGAAGCTTCCTTATACTGAGTCAGACTTTTGACCTATCTGAGTGTTGTTTATTCTGACTGGTAGCCATTCCCCAAAGTTTCAGACTATGAGTCTCTCCCAGCCAAGGGTTGAATCCCAGGGCTGTCAGCACGCAAGGCAGATGCTCTATCACTAAGCTACGGCATACAGCTCCATATCTGGACTCTGGAATGGGAATCAGCAGATATGGTTGGTATTTGCTGTTATTATTTGTTACAGGCTTGAATACATTCCACACACACACACACACACCCATTTGCATTGTGTTTCCTTTGCATTTAAATGAATAAGTGGAATAAGTACATTATGTAATATTGCCACAGCAAACAGCAAGAAAAATAATGTAGTGTTTTGGGGGCAGAGGGTAAACTGCAGTGGAAGGGAAACATGCTGCATTTGATGAACACAGAGAGGAAAGGAAAACGATGTCTTCTTATACCCCTACATAATATGGCTGAAATGTGCCCCTGGAACCCGAAAACATTTTTTGCTACATCCGCTTTTGCCCTGATCTCCTTTTTGGAGGAAGAGTGATTAATAAATATTCTAAATAAATTCCCCAGCAATTCCTGCCCCCCATGGTTAATTCCTCTGTTCCCCTCTCATCCTAGAAGAAACCTGGTGCTGTCAGTTAGCTAGCAAGTCAGAAAGCAGTCGCTGCAGGGCTGTAGTATTGTGAGAGACAGGCTGCAAGTCACCAGGGAGCTTCTGGGCACATTGCAGCTGGTTCACAGGTTGCTTTGTGAACAAACCACAGAAGTTTGCCTTTTTGTGAAAGAGAAGAGCCAGGGAAGGGAAGAGAAATAAGTTTTTCAACCAGACTCCCTTTTTTTTTTTTTTTTTTTTTGCTGGCATCACCTCTTAGCTGCTGACCAAGGGCAGGTGCCATAAGCTGTGCAGAAGCAAGCACAGTTTCAGAAATAACCTCCAGCAACTGGAGATTTGATTCACAATGTGCATTCGTTATTCCCCAAACTGCAAACTCTGGCACCTTCTGTTATCGTCCCAGAGCTATTGCCGTCTCTCACAGGAGAGCTCCACAAAAAGTTGGAGCATTGGCATTTCTTAGCTTTGGGTCCTTACGTAAAAGAGTTGATGGGATGCTCCAAGCATTTGGGGAAATGAAAGGTGGAGCTACAGTCTGAGTATCTAGACACAGGAATGTAGGAGTTTGCCCTAAGAACTTAAGAAAAGCCCTGCTGGGGCAACCAATGGGCCCTGTATTCCAGAATCCTCTTCTCAAAGTGGCCGCCCAGATGCCTCTGGGAAACCCACAAGCGGGACTTGAGCACAAAGGCACTGTTCTTTCTACAGTTTCCAGCAACTCGTATTCAAAAGCACTGCTGCCTCCAGCCATAGCTAGTAGCTTTTTCCGGTTCAGCATTGTATACCGTTGTCATAGCAATCTTCAGGTGTCTGTCTCAAACACAGTTTCCATGTGTGGGCAGTATAAGGTTTGCTTGCTTGAAATTAAACACAAAGAGAATGTTTTGTTTCAGAAAAAGAAGTGTGTGAGAAGGAAAGCGGAATGGACACAGCAGCTCCTATAGGAAATAAGGGAAAGGAGATTATCTATCCTTGTTGTAAGCCTCTTTGATGAAGAAAATAATCACAAGGCTTAATATAAAGTGAGACAGCACCCCCTTATGGCTCAGTGAAGAAATGATAACAGATATTGCTGGGCGGGGGGGGGGGGGGGAGTGGACCCAGTAGCAAGATATTGGATATGAGGATAATTATTTAGGTCTGGTAATTTTAACATTCGATCTCTTTCTGCAATTTTTTTTTTTTTTGCAACAGCTAGAACTCTGAAAGTGCCTGAGTGAAATTGAATTGTTAGTGGTGAGGGTATTTTATAGTTTTAATTGATTTTTAAACATGTTTGCAATTGTTCTTAAATGTTTAAAAGTTTGGGTTTGCTGCCCTAGGTTCCTTAGAGAGGAAGGGCAGGGTATAAATTTAATAAATGATGCAACAAATGAATGACTGATAAAATAATGAAATAAATAATATGTAACAAAATAACAACAACAACAACAACACTTTTATTGTTTATACCCTGCCCATCTAACTGTGTTGCCCCACCCACACAGGGCAGCTTATTAGACTTATTGTGTGAGCAAAGTTGTTTTGGGAACGGTGCTGTACTAAACTACACAGTGCTGTACTAAAAACACAGAACGTTAATTTAGGCAAAGTTCAGATACCCAGCCAGTTCTCCACCAGTGATTCCCTTATTGCAAACGTTAGTGCTGCAGTGAAAACATTGTGAAGTTTCAGTGCTGATTAATTCAAAATAGTTGTATATAAATGGCCTTGCATAGCCATTTTCAAACCTAGTGTTAAGCACCTAAGCTATGAATGAAGCAGACATATGTGAGTTCACAGCGCATGCGTTTCTTGATTATTGGAGGGTGATGGGAAGAGCCATAATTCATAGGTAGAGATGCGTCATGGGCCAGGAATCAGCTTCACCTGCTGAGCTGCAGCCTGAAGGAGCAGAAGGCAGAGTGACTCCACTTGCTCCAGCTTTCTTAAGCAAGGTTTCCAGCCTCAGTCAGTTGCTGGAAAAAACATTTGTTGTTCCTGACCAGACATTGCTGCTTCTTGTGTCTTGTGATCTTGGACCCTTGGTTTTCTTGACCCCTGGGCTGTCTGACTGTGTGACCTGAGATACTCCGGACCTTAGGACTAGACTAAACCTTGTGTACGGACTCTGCTCCAGGCAGGTATCCCTTCGAGACTTGGTTGGTTGGCTGACCTCTCCTGCTACTGAGCTCTGCCATGGCTGGGCAGCAAGAGACTATGGCAGGATGGGGGAGAAATTCTTTTTAGTTTGTATTTAAAGGTGAGCCTGTTTAATTCAATTTTTCCAAAACAGCACCAGAACCGTAGCACAACCATACTTCAAAGTCTGCATGTCTCCAAATTTCACAAAGCATTTCTCCAACCAAGTAACAGCTACAAAAATGCATGTATTAAAGTGTGCCTAAAGATGGTTATTTCTGTGAAAACATACAAAACTGTATTGCAATGTGGTAAAATTACTTGCAATGACATGTACATTATACAAAGTTGCATGCCATTTTCGGCTTCTACGTGCAATATTTGTGTTCTACAAACACGAATGGGTGATTCTTTGGATATCTCTGTTTCTTATTTCTCTGATCTTAAGTTCATTTATCCACGTTTCCACATCAGCTTGGGATTTGGTTTTTGTTTGTTTGTTTAAACTCCTTGTGAAAATTCATCAGCATTTTAGTGTTTACTAAAATACACACATTTTTGTATTTGACTTTGCTCATACAAAATAGGAACATTGTATTTTATTATTATTATTATTATTATTAATAATAATAATAATAATAATATTTTTACCCCGCCCATTTGACTGGGTTGCCCCGGCCACTCTGGGCAGTTTCTAACATATATAAAAACATAATAAAACATTAAACATTAAGCCTCCCTATACAGGGCTGCCTTCAGATGTCTTATAAAGGTTTTATAGTTACTTATCTATAGTTACTATTTTATAGTTACTTATCTCCTTGGCTCGGGGTTGCCTAAGTCCATCCCCTCCAACATTTCTCTGATGAAAATCGGGACGTCCTAAGGAACAGTGGGGGATTCTGGGATCAAATCAGAAACGGGGATGGCTTCTGTAGATCCAGGACTGTCCCTGGAAAATGCACTTGGAGAATCTGATATGAGCCGTGCATGTGATCCATGAGTGACCACTAACAGAGACTCCCCCAAAGACCCTAGTGATCTGGGAGGCCTATAAGGGATTAGATGGTTCTTGGGGTATCCTGGAACCATGTTATGGAGAGCCTTGTGAATTAATACAAGAACCTTGAACCTGGCCTAGTAGCATGTAGGCAACCTGTGCAGGTTTTCGAGCACTGGAGTTATGAGTTGGCAATGCATGGATAGCTCAGTTGGTTACAGCATAGTGCTGATAATGTCAAGGTTGCAGGTTTGATCCTCTTATGGGGCAGCTGCATATTCCTGCCTTGCAGAGGGTTGGACTAGAATCCTCTACAATTCTATGATGCTAATTGTCTGTCCATATCAGCAGTCTAGCTGCAGCATTTTGCACAAAGCTGTAGCCTTTGGACCAGATCCAAGCGTAGCCCCACACACACTTCTGGCATACACTGCTTCAAGCCAAGCCAATAATCCAATAAATATCAGTTCAGTAAAGTACGGGGGGTGGGGGGCATTGGAACTGAGATTCTTATTGAGAAAAATGAGCATGAGCTTAAGCTCTAAAGAGAAATTCATGCTGATTTTGTTTCTTTTTACAAGTTTCTACCTTGGCAATAAAGACAGATGTCTACCATAATGCCATTAATGTTACTGCCATCTTTATTAGTATATTTTTACCACGGGAGACAAGATGTTATTCTTTCTAATCTCAAATATGATGTTTAATACGATCATTCCAGACACATCTCCTCTGGTAGTTATTTTATTACATTTGCTGCAGATGATGCAATACTCAATTATCTGCCTTGTTATTGCTACTACAGCCTTTGGTTTAGAAGCCAAAACCACCATTTACTGGAATAAGCTGATTTTATGAGTCATATAATCTGCAGCATGGTTTAAGAGATATTCATGATCATATCCCTTACTACCACAGCTCACTGGCGTAGCATGGAAAAAATAGTCTTCCGGCCCTTTAAAAAAAGGTGGCAGCATGGCATGTAAATAGTTCAGAAATGCATGAGTACCTTCTATGATTCAAAACCTACACATCTGTTTGCAGGCATGGTTGTTGTAGGTGGTGATCGGCATTCTAAATCACCATAGTCCGCTTATCAGCTGCAGGTAACCTATATAGATCAGTATGTGATGCACAGCTACTGCTATGCTAAAAACAGCAATGGTAGCTTAAAAATCTTGAACTGGTAAATGTACTTTCTGTTGTTCTTTAACTAGACCACTATTATTGCTTGTATAGAATTCTGGAGGTTTGCACTGGATTTCCCAGTGTCCATAATGATTGGGGCTCTGTGGAGAGACTGAGCAACAGCAGCAAGATGACAGGTCAGAGGATAGCCAGGAAGTTTCAGAATGCAAATCAACATTGGTAGAATCATGCCAACCATGATGTCAGGGATGGCCAGCAACACCAGTTTACAAAAGTATGCTTGCATCAATGGTTTGTTGTTGTTTGTTTACTGCTTTATGTTCCAAATGGAAGCTTTGGAATAATCAGGCTCTATGGACCACCTAGCCCTTGACTTTTAGGTACACAGCTTAGAAACCACTTTGCTTTCAAGCCATGCTCAGTACATGTGCACTGCCTAGAGAACATAGGCTATGGGCCAATTTTTAAAGTACACTAAATAAATAGATGTAAGTTAGGGGGTGTCAAGGGACTGGAAGGGCTCTGACAGGTGTGTGGCAGAGGCAAAGGGGCTGGAGACTGACCCAAGAGAGGGGGGCAGCAATTTATGGGGTTTTGCGCCACCCAAGAAGCAGGAGCAAAGGCAGAAGAAAAAGGAAAGCTCAGAGCAGTCAGAGATGGAGGTGGAGGCACAGGACCTATTGGAAGCAAAGGAAGAGGCTTTCAGGCAAGGCGTGAGGCAGTCAAATCTGTGCCATCCCTGCCCACTGTCTCCTAAAACCAGGAGGGGTTTGAAGATGGAAAGGTAGTGGTAACTTCCATGCAGGAGAAGTCTCAGGTTGTGTTTGTGATTAGTCTGCTGGAAGGGGAGGCAAGCCACTGGGTGGTCCCCATTCTCATTGCTCAGCATGCCCACCTGCTAAATTATTATGCTTTCATCACAAACATAAACAAGATGTTCCAAGAATCCCAAAGTCCAGCATACACTGGCTGCAGAGACTAAGACAAGGGAGGGATCCAGTAGTGATCTACACCACCAATTTCTGTTTGTTGACTCAAGACATGGGGTGGAATGATGTAGCGCTGATCGCTCAGTACCACTCAGACTGAAAAAGGAGATAATGGATGAGCTGATCTGGACCAGGCTGCCCAGCACCTTAGCATTTGATTCAATTGTGTGTGCAAATTGATGGGTGGGGGGAGAGTTGCTGCCTGACTTGAAGGTCAGTTCCTAACAAGCCTGGTCCTCTGCACCTGACCTCCCCAATCTTAAGCCCAAGCCAGCTGGTGGTTTTGCATTTCCTAGAGGGTGGCACGCCAAGAACTCAGCAAGGAACTTCCTGGACTTCATTGACAAGGCCCAAATTCAGCGCTTCCTTTGCAGTATTAGATATACCGTATTTTTCGCTCTATAAGACGCACCAGACCACAAGACGCACCTAGTTTTTGGAGGAGGAAAACAAGAAAAAAAATATTCTGAATCTCAGAAGCCAGAACAGCAAGAGGGATCGCTGCGCAGTGAAAGCAGCAATCCCTCTTGCTGTTCTGGCTTCTGGGATAGCTGCGCAGCCTGCATTCGCTCCATAAGACGCACACACATTTCCCCTTACTTTTTAGGAGGGAAAAAGTGAGTCTTATAGAGCAAAAAATACGGTATATCTGTAAGTTGCCCTGACAGTACTTTACATTTAGTCTCCAAAGGCTGCAATGCTGCTGACAAGTCTGATGCCAAGGCTGTTTGGATTTTATCCACGTAATCATCAGATTACCCCATCTCATCAGCTAGAATACTAGAACCTCCTTGCGCCATGTCAGTGTCAGAGCCTCTTCTGATAGCTCAGAGCAGCCCATGTCAATTTCAGCCCTCAGATCGTACTTTCCAATTTTACTATTAGGTCCCCTCAAACCTCACAGCATTATCCTTCTGAAGACAGCTTTAAGCACTGGAGAGCATTTATTAACAGGAGGCTTAATTTTAAGCCTCCATTAGGATTTCCAGCAAGCCACACCCCACCTTCTAATGAATTTTCATTAGCAAATCTGTGGAGGGCATGTGATTTGGACCCAGGGCTTCCAGCCTCATGCTATGTCACTATTGTTGACAAGGCAGTTAAATTGAGCTGTCTCTTTACTAGAAGTCTTACACCACAGTTTCTTGCCTTCGGTGGTAAGTGATTTCATTTCCCTTAAGTGCTTCTTGTTCACTCTTCTGTTTTCCTCACCCACACTCTGTCAATACCTTTCACCATGTTTGATGTCAGCAAGACCTCCTGACCTTGCTAATGCTCTTCCTATTTCCAGGTGATGTGGTTCCTAATCAAGTGATGCTCTGCGATTGATTCTCCAGCCATTCCAACTCTGCCTGTGTGCTACAGATTCAATAAAGGATGGCCACCTACAATCTTCCTGCTGCAGGAAGGGCCCTCCTAAGTTTAAATGAAAAACTGTGTAAGGACTTCCTTTTTGATCCGTTAGACAGAGGAGAGCACCTGAAGATGCATCTATGCTTAGTACAGCCAAAGATGACACGCAGTCACACTCTGGGACAGAGCTCTGGTAGCAACAGCTGCGCTCAGGTGAGAGCCTTTAAAGAGATGCTTTGGAGGACTGTAGGTGGAGTATATGGAGTGTTAGAGCATAGGTAGTACCTCCGTCGTGGGCATGTTGCATGATAGGTTGTCCACCTTTGGTCCCCACCCTTCACTCAGCTCTCACCTGAGGCTTGACAACCATATGTCAGGAGTGCTCTGATGGTGTTTCCTGCTTGGCAGGGGGTTGGACTCAATGGCCCTTGTGGTCTATTCCAACTCTATGATTCTATGATTCTGTGGCTCCTAGAAGCTGTCAGCATGTGACAGCTGCCACATGCTGGGAATGGCTTCGACTGGCTGGCTAAAGCAGGTGAGGATAGTTGATGAGTCTCAAACCCTTGGTGAGTTAGGGACTTCCCCTGTATGGAAAGACAGGCTATGGTGGATTGGTGTATAGTCAAACCAAATAAATGGCAGCCAACATTCTCACAAAGATCTCTGGAAGCTGTAGTTTGTTACAGGTGCAGAGAATTGTTAGGAGACTATTATTCCCGTAATGAGTTACAATTCCTAGAGTGGTTAAGGAATTGATCCGTCTTTGAAGAAAATTCTAGGAATTGTACCCATGGGGAGAACAGGGGTCTCATGACCACTCGAAAAGCCCTTAACAGACGACAGCTCCCATAATTACTTGGGAAAAGCTATGAATGTTGGAAGTGGTATCGTAGTGCTCTAATGATGTGAATGTGGTCTGTGACTGAGAGCCATGGAACACTGATGGTGTTGGCTTGGGAGGTGGGAATGGAAGATCTGGTGAGAGGGAATATATTATAGTACACTGAAGGTTAGCATTAGTGTTGAGGGATGTGTACCATGAGTTTAAGGAACTCCTCTCCACATAGTCACTTCTTCCGCATCCCAGCTCTTAACAACAAAAAACTCAGCTTTAGAGGCTGGCAGACAACCCCAAACTTGTGCACTTTAGCACCGTAAGAGGTCAGAAGGAAGTTGTCAGTTGGGAGGGTAAGGTCCCACCCCATTTCCTCTCCCTGAAACCTTCCTTTCCATCTGCAAATACCAAATACACATGGATAGGCTCAACTGGTTAGAGCATGGTGCTGACAATACCAAGGTCACAGGTTTGATCCCCATCTGAGGCAGCAGCATATTCCTGTATTGCAGGGGGTTGGACTAGATGACCCTCAGGGTCCCTTCCAACTCTACAGTTCTATGATTCTAAATACACCTGCTCTAGGCTGGTGCAGCTCAGAACAGGTGTATTCAGTTCTCCTTCTTAGGCTCTGGGTTCCACTTTTCTTATTAGGAGCTGAAGTGTAGCTTATAAAAGCCTCGAGACACAGTTGATTTGCATGTGTTACTCAGGGAGAACCCCAGAGATGTTATGGGGTGGGGGGTAGAATTAGAGATCCATTCAATTATTTTCTCTCAACTATAATCAGCAGCTATTCGTTATGGATATCATTCTAAATTACTGAAAATTGCGTTAGCTATTTTAGACTATAATAAAAGGATGTGGAGAAATATTAGCATTCTGAAGCCAAATTTATATTGACTCATCTTTCCATTTTTCATTTTAATAATGTTCGTACCAACGAGAAAGTGTTGAAGAGACAGCTTGTCATGGGGTGCCATCTTGTGGCAAATCTCAGCTAATGCTGTAGCATGGCACAGAGGTGGTCCCATTTTTTATGTTCAAGCATGAGTGCTGGTGGTTTTGCAGACCAAATGTCACTACCCATGCACAAGAGGTATTGCAGAAGTACCAAAAAATCTAGTTAAAACATACTGAGCTCCCAGCCCCTCCCAAATAGCCCAATGGTGGAAGTTCATGCTCAGTGGCAACAGAGTGCTGGGTGGAAGAGGGAGAACAGAAAACTAGGTGTGGGAGGAATATTCTGTACTTCATGCCTGCCAGCACAATAGGTGTGCTCCACATGGAGCAGATTTGTTGCAGACACCACTTGCCTTTTCGATTCCTGTTAGAAAGAGGGAGAGTCCACCATGTGTGAGGCAAGAGCACAATGTTGACATGGAAGGATGTCACTCTACTGCCTGCACTGTACAGAAGGGTTGCAAACATGGTCCCTCCACATGTTCTGGGACTACAACTCCCATCAGCTCCAACCAGCATGGTTAATGGTCAGGAACGATGGGAGTTGTAGCTGAACAATATCTAGAAGGAACCACTTTGGCTGTCCCTACCATACGGATAAGCATCATTTTCTTCTGCTACATAGATTAATCCATCACAACACATGCTTTTGGAAGCATCTGTTCTATACCCTATGGTTCTCAGTTTATTGCTAGCCATTCACATCCATGTGTATAATGCTCCCAGGAATCTTGAATAATTTTGTTGGACATGAAAACAGGAGTGGAAATTCCTGCATGTTTGTTAGATGTTAAGAGGTACAAGCATGCCAGCAAATCAGGGGCGCCGACTTATAAAAAATATTGGGGGGGCCCATACCGGGGTCCTGCCGCTGGTTCGCTCGGGTAGCTGGGAGAACGCAGTTCGAGGTGGCGGTGTTGGGGAGAGACCCTCGCTCAGGGCGCCACTAGACTTGGCGGCCGGCGGCCTATCTGGGGGGTTTTGGAGCGTATTTCGGCGGAGCGATTGGGGAGGAGGGGGCTTGTTGCCGGATTCTTCAGCTGGGCCGGAGATCCGCTGCTGGGGGATCCCTGGGCCGAGTTGTGAGCACGGCCTGCTGAAGGGAGATCCAGCCGATTGCGCGACGGGGACGGCCGGGGCTCTCCGGCTAGGGCGCGCGGCTGGCTGGCTGGCGAGGGAGCAGGTGGGGAGGAGGCGGGGGTCCTCACTCTCTTAGGAAACGAACCCGCGCGCCCGATTGCCACGAAGTCCGAAGGGTGCGTGTGTGGAATTAAAAAGCAAAAACGAGATACGGGCAGGGCAGGCAGAGAGTTTTCCGCAAGAGGATGGAGGGCAGGTTGAAGAGAAAATCACTCAGGATGAGACAGTCAAATCAGCCATGATAAAATGGGCTCAGGATATTGGGTATAACATCATGTTTGAGGACTGGGAAAGGTTATGGACCACCGGAATGAAATTCACGGCATGTAATGCCTTGAAGGAAAATATTATGAAAATGATTTATAGGTGGTACATGACCCCAGTCAAGCTTGCAAAAATATATCACCTGTCTGATAATAAATGTTGGAAATGTAAGGAGGCTGAAGGGACATTCTTTCACCTCTGGTGGACTTGTCCAAAAGTGAAGGCCTTCTGGGAAATGATCTATAATGAGTTAAAAAAGGTATTTAAGTATACCTTTCCCAAGAAACCAGAGGCCTTCCTCTTGGGCATTGTTGGCCAGAAAGTGTTAAAGAAGGATAGAACTTTCTTTATGTATGCAACTACAGCAGCAAGAATACTTATCGCAAAATATTGGAAGACACAAGATTTGCCCACACTGGAAGAGTGGCAGACGCAATTGATGGACTACATGGAACTGGCTGAAATGACTGGCAGAATCCGAGATTTGGGAGAAGAAACAACGGAAGAGGACTGGGAAAAATTTAAGGACTATTTACAAAAACAATATAAGTTGTATGAATGTTAAAAATTTACACGATTCGGAAACTATAGCTTCAGCAATTAGATTTGGGAAACAGGAAATTATATTTTAAGTAAGAAAAGGTCAAAATCTAAGGTAATACTAGGTTTAATTTAAGATATAAGTAACTGATGAAAAGTATGTTAAATTTAGAGGTATAGTATTTGAAAAGTACAAAATAAGGTACGAAACAAGGTAATAATTTGCTGATATCTTTATTATAAAGAATGCAGGGTAAGGGAGATGCGAGGAAGTCCAGTTAGTTATATAAAAAATGTGTTGAATGGTTGGTTTTCTTTTCTTCTTTTTCTTTTTTTCTTTTTCTTGTTCTTTTACTTTTTTCTTCAGTGTATGTTTCTAACTTTGTATTTGAAACCTTAATAAAATATTTATAAAAAAAGAAGAAGAGAAAATCCTTTCGCTTTTCTGGGGCTCAGGGAAGTCTCAGAGCCGGAGGTTGGGGAAGGGACCCCCTTTGCTCTGCCCTCTTCTCCCGTCTTAGATTTGCATGGGGGTCCCCGCCCGAGCTTGCCTGGCCACCGGGCCACACAAGGGCCGCGCTCTACGCGGCGCACCTTGCTAGCCGCGCAGCTGTCCTCCGCGGCTGCGGAGCAGCCCTGCGCCGGTGCCCAGCCCCTCTGGGCACCCGCTGCGCTGCCAATGACAAGCGGGCGACGTCGCGGGCGGGGAAGGCGTCGCTTTCTTTCCCGATCCTTCATCCTCCCAGTCTTCCAGCCCTTTTTTGGGTTGGAAGCTCGTCTCGTTCGCCCTTCTCCTTTCTTCACCCTGCGCGCAATTTTCCTCCCTCGTCTCCCTCCCCATTTCTCCTTCCTTCCTGACTGACTGACTGACGGGCTTGGGCTCGGGCTCAGGCTCCGGGTCGGGCTCGGGCTCCGGGTCGGGCTCCGGGTCGGGCTCGGGCTCGGGCTCGGGCTCGGGCTCGGGGTCGGGCTCAGGCTCGGGCTCGGGCTCGGGCAGCCACAGCGTCGGCGGTGTTGGCGATCGGCGGCGCGGGGGGATGGCCCTCCCGGGGGAGCCGGCGCTGCTCAATGGGGTTGCCAAGGAGACAGGCCGGCCGCCCCCTCCCCCGGCCCGGCGCCCCCCGCCGCGCCGGTGCCCGTTATCGAGCTGGTGCGCGCCGGGCGCCCTATAAAAGCCGCGGACGCGCCCACCGCCGCCCGAGATTATTGGGGGGGCTGAGCCCCCCCAAACGAATTTTTGAGGGGGCTCGGGCCCCCTCAAGCCCCATGGAGTCGGCGCCTATGCAGCAAATACAAGTGGTGTTTGCTTATCGTTGTTTAGACCACAAACACTATGTAAATGCTGATGCCATTTACTGCATCATTTTTTGACATTTTCTTTCCACTGAAATTACCTATTTAAATACCAAGGATTGGAAACAGCACCAGTTGTGATGAACCCAGACTGGGAAAGAAATCACTGCCTTTCAGAATTTAGATAAATCCCAGTAAGGGCATGACAAAACACAAAATGGCTGCCATATCCAAGACTGAACCACATTATGGTGTAGGATATCCCTCTTCAGCAATGTGCAAGGAGAAAACCTCTTTGCACCTTTTCTGTATTCTGAATAGAGAAGAGCATGGATGGTAAATTCTGGAACCCAATGCTATGTGGACCTGCTTAAGAGGGGTGCTCAGTGAAAGGGAAACTGAGGCAGTATAAATAGGAGTTGCCCAGTGTTATGGGGGGGGGGCTGCCTTATTTTTGTGCTCACAGATAGATAGCAGCAGCCCGACCTGAGTGCGGGTCCACACAGCCTGACAGTGGCCATGGCACTCAGCAAGGACTTCGCTGCACAGTTTAAAAATGTATACATGCCATACATACATTTTCCCTGCCATAAAACAGCCAGAATTGGGGCTCCAGCAGCATTTCAGGCAAGGAATCTCGCTTGACCCCATTTTCCTTCATTAGAACTCAACTGCCTTATCAGGAACATCTTCATTCCATAGGTAGCCAATCACAGAGAAGCGCCACCTTACACAACAATGGAGTCTACAGGTGAAAATTATTATTAACAGGCTCTGCAAAGCATGGCCTCTGCAAAATCTGAGCTAAAATCTCTGCAAACCTCAGCTATTTGACTCCCTGTGGAGGTGGGTAATGGAGGCCACAAGTCTTAAGTAAACTAAGGGAAAGTATCAATCAACAATATTGTCCAATATTGCCACAATGTTAGCCTATGGGGAAACTTAATAAATTCACTAAAAATCAGCCATTTAATCAATTCTCTTTGCTCCAGTGGTGCTTTGCTCCTCTTGGGAAGGGAAAGGGAGGGGTCAGGAACTATGATGTGGGCAACTGTCAGACCACTATGGTCCATATATGTGTGTGTGTAATTATTAAATGTTCTGTTTTACAATTTTGAATACTCATTTAAACATCCTTAAAGTATCAACAACTTCCCTTCCCCTCTTTCCATGGTTCATTTTGCATACCATTATCCCTACATATTTTACATAAACTAAACCGTTTAGTATTCCATTATTACATCCGGCTAAACTTATTTACACTGTTGAATTTATCTTAATGCTGCCAGCGTTTTCAAGTGTACACAATTTCCCCCATATATTCAATAAACATTTTCCAATCTTCTTTAAACGTATGATCATCTTGTTCTCTTATTCTATGTGTTTTTTAAAAATATAATTTTTATTAATTTTTGCACATATTTTCCAACATAACAACTCAAAAACAACATAACAAATCTTTGGCTATCACGGCCTAAGACTTCCTTCAACCCCTTCTAATGGTTTTCTATTGCATTTTGTTACTATACTTATTGCTATAAATCAAATCTTACTTCCACTATTTTTAATTCTTTTCACAATAATTTGTAAAGTTCTCCTTATAAAACTTCCTGTAAGCCTACAAGCGATGTTAGATAATTACAATTGTCTTTCAGCTACAACATAAATTTCTTCCAGTCCTTCAGGAAAATCTGGTCCTGCTGGTTCTGAATTTTCCCTATTAATCCCGCCAGCTCGGCATAGTCCATCAATTTCATTTGCCACTCTTCCTTTGTTGGCATTTCCTCCTGCTTCCATCGTTGGGCTAATAGTATTCTTGCTGCAGTAAAGGTAAGGTAAAGGTAAAGGGACCCCTGACCATTAGGTCCAGTCGTGGCTGACTCTGGGGATGCGGTGCTCATCTCGCTTTATTGGCCGAGGGAGCTGGTGTACAGCTTCTGAATCATGTGGCCAGCATGACTAAGCCGCTTCTGGCAAACCAGAGCAGCACACAGAAATGCCGTTTACCTTCCCGCTGAAGCGGTACCTATTTACCTACTTGCACTTTGATGTGCTTTCGAACTGCTAGGTTGGCAGGAGCAGGGACTGAGCAACAGGAGCTCACCCCGTTGCGGGGATTCAAACTGCCGACCTTCTGATCGGCAAATCCTAGGCTCTGTGGTTTAACCCACAGCGCCACCTGCATCCCTCTCTGATCATGGCTTCTCTTATGACCATTTGCGGAGCCAGGAGCTTTGAGGCAGCCATGACCAAGGATCCCAGCCAGAAAGACCTTATTGAGGGATCTTTCGAAGGGAATCAGCTAGGGTGTCTATGGAATCGAGGTGTCCGGTAATGTTGAGGGTCTGATCTGATACAAAAGAACAACACTTGGTCCCTATTAATATGCATACACCTCCTTGAGACGATAATAAATAGTTTAGAGAAAGATGATTTTGAATCGTCATCTGATACACCTTTGTGAGCTCAGTAAGGACGGTATGTGTGGTAGCTTCTGATCCCTTCATAAATTGTAAAAGGACATCAGTGAGTCTGAGGAGCTCTAAATGATTTGAGAAAGCTCCGTAAGCCGGGAGGAGGGCTCGAAGCCACGTCTCCCCATTTGGTTTAGGTCATGACCGTGTTGTGGGTGTGGGGGATTGCCTGTTTCCCAAGCAGCCATCTGGTGGTGATAGGGTTACTCGAAACCCTGAATGAATGTGACCGAGGAAACAGGACCCCTGCATGTGAATTCTAATCCACGTATAGCCTCTCTGCCCACAGACCCAAAACAAGCCTCCCAGGGGTTTTTCTATGCGTCCTGTGTGGAAGGCATTTATGAGATCTGGCAAGGGTGGGTCTTGTGTGAAGGGAGTCAGTACTGCAGTCAAGGTGGAGGTGAGGGAATGAGCGGGTGTGAAAGTGGTTGCAAACCAGTGTGGTTGAGTCCCTTGGGGTCGGTGCGAATGGTGACAGTACAGGTGCTGGATCCTATGTGGTCTCCAGTTCCCGATAACTCCTTGCAGCAGGTCCAATAGGTAGATGTATTGGGCACTCAGGTAGATGTATTGGGCACTGGGTTTCAGGAAAGTAAGATTGCGCTGTAAAAGGGAAGTGGATCTGTATTGATCTAACGTGAAGGGCGTGCTTATGAAAGGCACCCCTTCTTCAATATGTGACAGAGTGTGGGCACAAATCCAGCACTGGGAAAGGTTGGTGGTTTGCACAACCTTCTGTAGAAGTTGTACTTACGCATTTCCTTGCCATGCTGATAGTCTGCGGGACTGGGGCGGAGGGGTTATCTCTAGGAGTTTGACATGTCTCGGGGTTGTTTTTATGGGGTGGAGAGGATCCTGAGATTTGAGGAGTTTTAAATCATTTGCTATACCTCCACACCACTACGACCTCTCTGGATCCCATTCCAAAACCTTCCCTCCACCCATGGGATGTAACCAGCCCTCGAGGTATGCCTTTCCCACCCAGTCAGGGTTTGTGCACAAATCCCATACACAACAGAATCTCCGGACACAGATACCTTGAATAATGGAGGTAGTTGTCAGGTCACTGCAATAAAATCCATAAGTCCAGTGTTCATGGTACATGGAATCTGTGTGGCTTTCCCAGAGTCCCTTTCCAATTTTGGATGGTTCATATTGTCTGATAACTTTTCCCCATTGGGTTTGGATGTAAGTTCCATTATGACAGATCAGGCGGTTCCATGAGTTCTTGAGGGTGTAGAAGGCTCATCCCAAGATGGCATAAGAGGTGGTTCAGACAGTTAGTTCCCAGGCTTGGGTGTTCTTCAGTTGTGGTTGGAAAGCATGGGGGAGTAGAGTCCTGGTGCCTGGCAGACAGAAGTGGAAATCTCCAAGGGTGTTGAGGTCCTTGGTGTCAGCAAGAAGTGTTTAATAGGAGTGTCCCCACACTGGAGCCCTGGTGGAATACGGGTGGCAATTGGAATGAGGATAAAGATTAGATGCAGGGATGCAGGCAGGCAGCTCTCAAGGAATGCATAGTGATTTACCCGAAAAAGACAGACAACACAAAAGGGAAGGGGCGACAAGAGGAAGAGAGAGAGAGAGGAATTATCCTGAGTTGGAGTGGGGTTTTTTTCCCCTTCTGGAATTGCATTCTGATGGGAGGGTGGTCGGGGTCTTCTGGGTAGGATTGATAAGTATCCTCGAGAGCCACTTTTCTTCAGGACTCTTCCCAGGTCCTTCTCCAGTTGCTAGGGGGCTACGATTACCCCCTACTGTCATCGTTAGGGACGTTTTCATTGTCGGTTGCAGCCGTATCCGATGGTGGGTCGGGGTTTGTGTCAAGGGAAGTCGGAGGATTAGACGTCTTGCAGAAAGTGTAATGGATGCACGCATTCCTTTCTGACACCTTAATTGCAGTGGGTATCGTAAGAAGAACCTGAAAGGGACCCTCCCATGACAGTTCAAGGGTGTCCTTCCTGAAGGACTTGACAAGGACCCAATTTCCCAGTTGAAAAGCATGGGCATCTACATCCAGAGGAACATTTTGACCTGCCTCAGCATACTGGTGCAGTTCTTTAAGATGCCTCTGCAGCTGTGTGACACAAGTAGTTAGCTCATTCTCTCCCACATCAAGTTCAGAAATTGGGAGTTGTGTAGTGTGCGTATGGGATGGGCACCCAAACAAAAGTTCATAAGGGGAAAGTTTCAAGGATCCCCTTGGCTGACTCCTGATGTTGTGTAACACAAGGGGAAGGGCATTAATGCACTTGAGTCCCATTGCTGCACACATTTTCCCCAACTGATTTTTTTATGAGTCCATTCATACATTCAGTTTGTCCTGAAGACAGGGGATGATATGACGTGTGCAGTTGCCATTTGATACCGAATCCCCTTGCCACAGCCTGTATTACTTCTGCAGTAAAATGAGAACCAAGATCGCTATCCAAGCGTCTAGGCACCCCATACCTTGGGATAATTTCTTGCATTAGGAGGCGTGCCACAGTTTGTGCAGTTGCATGTTTATAAGGGTACGCCTCCGGCCAAAAAGTCAGCTGATCTGTGATGACAAGTATATGTTTGTAACCCAAACATTTAGGCAGTTCTGCAAAGTCCAACTGTAGACTCTCAAAGAGAAGGAAAGCCCGTGGTCTGGAGCCAGGGGGTTTTCAGAGTTTCCTTTTTGGATTGTAGCTGGCGCAAATAGTACAGTTCTTTGAAACAGCCTTGGCATATTGGTGAGCGCCTGGGGCATACCAGTGTCTGAGAAGGCTATCAGCCAGCCTATTTGCCCCCCCCCATGTGTGCATTGGTGTAGAACACATAAATGTTTGGGAACCCATGCCTTTGGCATTATGAGGCGGTCCTCAGAAGGGTCCTAACCTGGCCATTTTTGTGCCCCCATAGATCCTGCCATTTTTTAATTTCTTCAGCCTGGGCAGTGTTATACATCCATGTGAAATCAATGTCTGAAGGGGCTACGATAGCTTGAAATTCATTCTGGGCTGCAGGGAGACTGCGGCTTGTTGAGCCGCTGAGTCGGCAAGGCGGTTTCCGAGAGCTAGCGGATGCAATGGAAGCTGCAAAGTAAGATTTCTTAGCAGCTTTCATAGCCATCTCATAGGCTTTCATAAGCGTCCTATAAGATGTTCTTGAGGCTCCGTCACGAGTCCGTCGTCATACTCGCTCTAGCCGTCTGAGATCCTGCTTCATTTTCCGGAGCTCCTCAGTAAACCAAGGGGCCCGGTTTTGACGGGGTCGCAGAGGGCGCTTAGGGGCGATCTCATCAATGGCTGCCAAGAGCCAGTTATTCCAGTCCTCAACAAGGTCATCTAATGAGTCGCCAGGAGGAGCAGGGTCCCGCAAGGCTTGTCGGAATCTATCAGGATCCATCTGTTTTCGCAGATGAGCCCAAATAGGTTCGCCACCCGAGCAGGGGATGGAGCAGGGGATGGAACAGATGGCTCCATCACGATGGACTCGTGATGGAGCCTCAAGAACATCTTATAGGGCGCTTATGAAAGCCTATGAGATGGCTATGAAAGCTGCTAAGAAATCTTACTTTGCAGCTTCCATTGCATCCACTAGCTCTCGCCCGGCACAACTTTTTAGAATAATTAGGTCAATAACGTCCTTAGGACAATCAAATTTAAGCACAAATTTGACCCACAGCTGTGAGGTATTCACGAGCTTTTTTGCGGAGAAAGTCCTGTTGCTCCGCCATGACCTCCCTACCAATTTAGATACAGTGACTGAACTGGAGGCCCCTTGACTGACTTCAGGTCCAGTGTTGGACCATTTCGATTGGATACTCACTGCTGATGTGGATAGATTCCTCCAAGGTGGTAGGCCCAGTACCTGCCTCCTTGATCCGTGCCCATCTTGGCTGATTAGGGAATGTCCAGATGTTGCACAGATCCCCCTGGTTGAAATTATCAATTTGTCCCTTGACACGGGGACATTCCCAGGGGAACTGAAGGAAGCAGTAGTGTGTCCACTCTTAAAGAAAACTTTATTAGATCCCTTAGACCTATCCAATTACCGCCCAGTTTCAAATCTTCCATATCTGGGTAAGGTAATTGAGAGAGCGGTTGATGAACAGCTTGGTAGGTTTCTGGAGGAAACATCAACTTTAGATCCATTTCAGTCCGGTTTCCGTCCTGGTTTTGGGACCAAGACGGCTCTGGTTGCCCTAACAGATGATCTCTGTAGTAGACAACTGGATCAAGGTGGGTCAGGACTGCTGATCCTTTTAGATTTGTCAGCAGCCTTTGACATGGGCGATCATGATCTTCTGGACCACTGCCTCGCAGACGTGGGGATACAGGGCATAGCCCGTAACTGGCTGTGCTCTTTTATCTCTGGTCGGGGACAGAGGGTGGTACAAGGGAGGGAAATGTCATCGCACCATTCCTTGGTGTGTGGAGTGCTGCAGGGCGCAATTCTCTCCCCGATGCTTTTTAACATCTTTATGCCCAGATTATCCGGAGCTTTGGGCTGGGCTGTCACCAATATGCTGATGACACTCAGCTCTATCTGCTGATGGATGGCCACTCCGACTCGGCCCCGAACACACTGACCAGATGCTTGGAAGCTGTGGCTGGATGGTTTCGTGGGAGCCGATTGAAACTAAATCCTTCGAAGACAGAGGTCCTATGGCTGGGTTGGGATGGCATGGGGGATGAGGGACCAACTCCCTTCTCTTGCGGGGGCCCAATTAGTGCCATTGCTTTCCGATAAGAGTTTAGGTGTAATCCATGACGCCTCCCTTTCCATGGAGGCAAAAGTTACAGCAACAGCCAAGGCGACATTTTTCCACCTTCGCCGCATCAAGCAGTTGGTCCCTTACCTTTCCCGCCCCAACCTGGCCACAGTGATCCATGCAACGGTCATCTCCAGGCTTGACAACTGTAATTCGCTCTACGCGGGGCTGCCCTTGAAGCTGTCCCAGAAACTCCAGAGGGTGCAGAATGCAGCAGCGAGGCTCCTCATGGGGTCTCTGCCATAGGAGCATATTCACCCAGTGCTTTTCAAACTGCACTGGCTCCCGGTAGAGTACAGGGTCAGATTTAAGGTGCTGCTTTTGACCTTTAAAGCCCTTCACGACCTAGGACCCTCGTACCTACGGGACCGCCTCTCCGGTATGCCCCACGGAGAGCCTCAAGGTCCATAAATAGCAACACCCTAGTGGTCCTGGGCCCTAAGGAAAGTCAGATTAGCCTCAACCAGAGCCAGGGCCTTTTCAACTCTGGCTCCGGCCTGGTGGAACGCTCTGCCTCATGAGACCAGGGCCCTGCAGGATCTGATCTCTTTCCGCAGGGCCTGTAAGACAGAGTTGTTCTGCCTGGCCTTTGGCTTGGAGCCAATTTGATTCCCTCCCTCTCTTTCTTTTTTCCTTTCCTTCTCCTCCTGCGATGAGGCTACATTTTAATATTTTAATGTTTCAGTATTTTAATGTTGTATTTTAATTTTGTTTTTAAGTTGTAATCATTCAACTTGTTTTTATTATTTCTTGTAAGCCACTCTGAGCCCGGCCTTGGCTGGGGAGGGCGAGGTATAAATAAAAATTATTATTATTATTATTATTATTATTATTATTATTATTATTATTATTATTATTTTCCATCTAAGGGGTAGCGGGATTGAGGGTATTAACCCTTTTGGTACAGACATTTGAGGGGGTCAGCAGGGCACCTTCATATTGGCTGAGTCTAACATTGCTGAAATGTTGGCAGCCGCGTAAATTTAGCAAGGAGCCTACCGCATGAGGGACATTTAGAATGAGTTCTTGGTTCTGTACGATTTCTAGAGCTCTCTCCACCAATTCGGCTGCTGCTGCTATTGCTCTCAGCCTACTGTCCCTTTTGCAACGCTGTCTAGCTGAATATTATAGTAGGCAACTGGTCTCTCCCATCCCTAGAAGGTTTGGGTTAGAACACCTGAAGCTACCCATCTCTGTTCATGGACAAACAGGGAAAAGGAGAGGAGGTAGTCAGGGAGTCCCAGAGCGGGCACTGATCTCAGTTCACATTTTATGGTCTCAAAGTTTGTGAGGCACTCTTTATTCCATCTATGGGTTCTGGTTCATCTTTATTTGTCATTTGTACCTGCGGTTTTGGTAGTTCACCATACATAGTGCTGGCTTTTACTTTTATACCGCAGTTGGGGTTTTATCCCCACTTTTCCAGGAAACACAATAAATACCCTACAGTAGACTCAAAGTGGACAACTCCAAGGATTAGTACTGTGACACACTGCCGTTCGTCTGGCCTTGACTTACTAGGCTGGCACAGTTGTTGGCCTTTCTGGCTACCAAGCTAACTGTGCGGTCAGTGAGCTCACCCCCTCAGTCATTAAATCAGCCGGGGAGCCCACAGCAACCTCCTGCCTCTTACAATCTAAACTCAGAGTTCCCTACTGGACGCTTGCACAGTGCAGTGCCAGATCGGGACTCAGGAACAACAGAAAGGAAAGGAATCAGACGCCCTTGCGTTCTCTGGCTCATAGGTCATCTCTAACAAAGATAGCCATGGCAGAGGTGCGCCTGCGCCTGGGCGTTATAGTTTTGGAATTATAGTTTAGTTCAGAAGTAAGTGCACGACCTTTTCTGGACACCCTCCAAGAGACTAGGTTGGCAAATAGAATTAAAGGGGAAGAGACACACAAGACCCTCCTCTGGGCAACTCCGATGGATTCAGGTCTGTGGTGAAAATTAGGTGATGGAAAAGGGAGGGAGAAAGTTTAGATTTTGAAAGAAAGGAAGGGTTAAAGAATTTTGGTGGCTGTGGTTTAGAGAACGCAACCCACTACCTGTCTTTCCTACTTATACTCACTTCACAAGCGCGCTGTCCCTCTTCCCTCAGGGAGCTTCCGATTTTGAAGACAGGAATGCCGAGAGAAAAACCAGAAAGAAACTCCCCAAAAAACAGCTGGCTAGATCACCATTGCTTTTTCCTGGTTGGTCCCACTGAGGACCCCAGTTAGAGCCGGGATTCAAGGTCTGCCAGGGAAAGATAAGCCCCCCTTGCAAGAGGCTGTGTGCGCTTGGGCTTTTAGTCATCGACACCCCAAAATCCCAGTAAAACCGATTCTCCTGGCTGGCTTGCCAAAAATGAAATAAATATTGTTGCTTCCCCAAGGGGGTCCTAGCCTCATAAAGAGGACCGGACCCTCGGAAGGAGCTCAGTTGTGAAGGCTCCGAACTGGTTGGGAAATGACAGAGATCACACCAGGATTGGTGAAAAAGCAAAGTTTGATCTTTATTTTCAAAGAACAGAAGACTGTTGCAACAGGGTTCCCACTCACGTAACAGAAGGACGGAGTGAGAACCTTGAACAAAGGAACTGCCTTTACCTAAATACCTTTTCATTTCCATACAGATCAATGTACAGAAAAATGACAGAAATGGTGCGAAGAGAGGATTAACATAAGGTAAGTGGGATGTTGTAAGATCTTGGGCGGTTTAATGGAGATGTTGTCCACTTTGAGGTTGGGAACAAAAGGTGTTGAGTGGTTTTTCCTCTTCAGCGGATCTTGAGTAACAGTTCTGTTTTTGCTTCATTTTCAAGAAGTTTTGCGGTGATCTGCATAATTATCAGTGCTGGTGTAAAGTTCCGCTCTGCATACTTTTATTAATTAAACTGATTTTATGTTGCATTTTGTGTGAATTCACGATGTCATTTGTAGACCCAGTAGGTGGCGCTGTGGTCCTTGAAGGTATTTTGACAGTTTGTGAACAGCAGAATATTGACAGATCAAGTATTCGGCAATGGAGAGTCAGACAGAATATGAAGTCTTTTGGCTACATTCTTCCAGTTACATTTTTCTATTCTAGTTACATTTTTTAGTGTAAGAAAACACTTTTTAGAAAGATACAAAAAGGTGATACATTTGATAAGTCAACAGTTGCATTCCTCAGCTACATTCTTTAGTGGCATTACAACGATACATCCATACAGATGTGCAAGATACAAGTAAAAAGATACATTTTGTTTGCATAGAAATACGTAACACTGAGAGGTTCATTTATTAACTCCCCTCTTTGATCATGGCTTCTCTTTTGACACACTGGAAGACTCAGGAGAGGCCCAACGGAAGTCCTTCTTCCTGCAGCACACAGTTAACCTGTGGCCGTGATGGCCACCAACTAGGATGGCTTTCAAAGAGGATCGGTCAAATTCACGGAGGGTTAACATTGGCATAAGACTGCCAACGGCTACTAGCCACAATAGCAGCGGGTGCTGGAAGCCATGTGTGAAGCCAGGGCTCTTGCGCCAGGGTCCTGCTTTGTGGGCTCTCCACAAACAATGACGGGTAGGTCCCTGTGGGGACAGGATGGGGGACTAGATGGGCTACAGGTTCTTTTTGTGTATTTGTGAATGTCACACTTGGAAACAACACACACACAGTGCAAAAACCAAAGCCTCTTATATGGTTTTGACTGCGTTCTTATTTCAATTGTATGTTCTGGTACTTTTCTTCCTCTGAAAACAAAATGCATTCTCTTCCTTCTCCCATTGTTAAAAGAAAGAGTCCAACAACAAAAACCCTCGCTTCACATTTCCTCCCTCAGCCCGCCATTAACGGCCCCATGCGCTTTTTGAAACCTCGGAGCGCCCTCCCGTTCGGCGCCGACTTCCACGATTTGAGGGGGCAGCTTTCTCTCCCTAACATTTCATTGGGCGGCGCTGCCGTCACTCTTTATAGAGTATATTATGAAAAGGCGGGATTGGCGGAGGAGGCGTCGGCGTCGCTAAGCAGCCGTTCCGCGGTCACGACTCGCTCGCGCGCGCGCGCCCCCGCTTGGTCTCAGCCTCTCTTGACCCGCCATGTTCTTCTCGCTTTGTTGCGCGAGATCGCGCTCCATCCGCCCACCCGCCCCGCTGCCGTTGGCCGGCGCGTGAGGGAGCTCAGCCTCTTGGCGTTCGCAGGAGCTCTCGCGAGAGGGCGCGCGAGGTTAGCCCCGTACTCGCGAGCGCGCGCTCTTGCCTCCGCGCAGGCGCAGTCGCGAGGCCTTTTAAACCCCTCTCCCCTTCTGCCGCCGCCCCCTACCCCCCCTCCGCCTCCGCCGCACGCACTAACTACTGCTGCCTCTCCGGCCGCCGCCGCCGCCTGCTTGGGGCCCCGCCGCGTCACGTGACGGCGCCAGGTTTTTAATGTTTACATTCGAAGCGGGCGGCCCGCGGCGGCGCCCCTCCCCCGCTCCCCGCCTCATTCTCCTCAGTCGCCTCAGCAGCAGCAGCTCCGGCTTCAGTCTCCTCAGAGGCGTCCTCCCCTCAGCGACCGTTTCGCTTTCATTTCCGGGCAGCAGCGGCGGCGGCGACTCTCGGCAGCCCCAGCCCCCAGCACCACGACAACGGCGGCGGCGGCGGCGACGGTGGTGGTGGCGAGCCGCGTCGAGGAGGAGGCGAAGGAGGAGCAGCAGCAGCAGCCGCTCGCCGGCCTAAGCCGCCGCCGCCTCTTGCTCCACGCGCCCGCCAGGGACACGGAGCCCGGAGGCCACAAGAAAGGAGGAGCAGGCGGCCGCGGCGCCGCCGGCTGCCTCAGCCGAGGAGGGCCTTCCAGCGCCGCCAACCCAGCCTCCTGCCCGGCAGCAGACATGGAGGAGCTGGTGGTGGAGGTGCGCGGCTCCAACGGGGCCTTCTACAAGGTAACGGGCGGCGGAGGGGCGGCCTGGCGGGGAAGCGGAGGTTTAATGGGGTGGGGGGCAGGCGCCCGACTCGCGAAAGGGGCTCCGGGGCTACAGGTAGGGACCTCCGGCGACCTCGCCACCTGCGCCCTCGCCCCACCGTCGCCCTTTGGCGATGGGCAACAGCCCCCTGTGGCTGAAGGGCTGCGGGGGTTGTTTTATTTTTTTGGGGGGGAGCCCTGGCCCCTCTCAGTTTGGCGGCCGGGGTACGAGTTGATTAGGGTGAGTTGGGGCGCGTCCACCTTGCGCCTTCCTCTTCCCTCAGGCTTTGGGCTGACTGGTGTCCTGTTGCCTTGGGGGGGGGGCGAGTTAATGGTTTGCTTTGTCTCTGTGTTTTAATTATTATTATTATTATTATTATTACGCGTTTTGTGTTTCCATCTTGCATTACTATTCCTTAAGTTTGTACACCGCCTTTTTGCGCCGCGAGCCGCCCCGCGGTCTGCAAAGGGAAGGTGGGCGTATGAATTTAAAGCGTGATTTTAAAAAAGTGCATCGGACCCAGCCGCTCCTCCTCCCGCAGCTCGGTCCTGCCGCGAGCCGGGCAGAGGCGCCCCAAATGGGAAGCGGCAAAGACCCGGAGCAAGAGAAGGGGGCTCCCTCCTTGGGGCTTCCAGCAACTGGAATCTTTTACTGCCTGGCAGGCGGCGGGGAGGGTGTGTGCGCGCACTTTGTCCGTGGTTTTTGTTGTCATCAGTTGTACTTTTTAGTTGCTTTATTCAGCGCACGGCAACCCAAAACTGCAGACAGACAGAGGACACACCCACCTGCCTGACATAGATAGCATAACTAATATGGAAAAAAGAAATGCATGAAAAACATCCCACCTGCTCCCAAATGGCCAATATTGGTGGTATATGCAGTTCATTTTGGGTGTCTGTATATTATATGCGTATGCTCATGGGGTCGTTTTGGTAAAGAGTAGGTGTCTGAGTTGGGCAGCAGTTAACCCAGCTGAGTTGGGGATACCTAGTTTTGATGAAGGGGGTTAAGGAGTTGAGAGGGTAGGAGGCTAGTGATGCTGTGGTTTCTTTCCCTGGATGATTGAGGCATGCATCCCAGAAGCCTTAAAGGTGTATTTGGGGACCTGGTTAAATATAGAAACGAGTGGGGGAAAGTGTAGGTTTTGAGGAAGAGTTGCAGGAGACATTTAACTTGGATGAGGGGATTCTAGTAGGTGAAGTTGAAAGAGTGTGGCAATACATGGTGAGATGCCCAGTCTTTGTTGCTCCAAGTGCACCCAAAATTTGTAAAAGTTTTTTAAAATTGAATCCTCATGAGCGCCTTTTTGCATAGTGTTAACTAACACTATTACTTGCTTCAGGTAGGTAACCCTGTTGGTCTGACACAGTTGAAATGTATAAAAAAATTGTCCAGTAGCACCTTAGAAACCAACTGTTTGTTCTTGGTTTAAGCTTTTGTGTATATTTCAACTATTTCTTGCACCTGTGGTTCAAACTTGCATTGGTCTTAGGCTGGCTTCTGCAACAAATCAATAGTTAACTTCAAACTATTAATACATTTGTATCAGTTGGCTGAAGGTTCTTTTTATTTTTCCTTTCACAAAATATTCTCAACCAAATTATTCAGGCATCCTCTGCCCTGTTTTAGCCCTATTGAAATCAAAATCACAATTATTGTGATTCAGCTGCTAGCATATTAGAGTATTAGACATATTCCATTTGATAGTGGAGAAATTGGCTTAATGGCAACATTCAGAACATGAAGTATCATTTATTGTGGATTTAATTCAATTATCTGTAATTTCCAAAGGATTCAGTGGTATCAACTTCTGAACCTTAGTTTTCCTAAGAACAATACCTAGGGCATACCTAATCCTCTAGGCATTGCAGTTGATATAGAAATTGAACTAAAAATCCTAACTTGAGCAGCTAGGATCTGCTTAGATTCTTAGAAGACATTTGCTTAAAATAGTTTATCACTGTTAACTTTCACTTTTTATATAAACACTAGAAGGTAGCTCTTAATGCTTAACACTAGTAGATATTTGGGCATTGTTTCTTCTCTCTGTTCTTTTTGCATCAACTTTGACAAAAAGAGTTAATACTTAGCCTCTTAAATGACCACATGGTTTAAGAATATAAAACCAATCAAACGGGCCAGACCTAACCAGTAGTTCAGGTGGAAGCTGCCTGCCACATACACTTGATGGAATTTTCTATTTAAACGATGCAAAAGAAGCAAGAAAGAAGTTGGGAATTGGTTTCTGCAAAAGTTACCTACTTGTGATTTCCAAACAAGACAGTTAATTTCAATGTATCAAGATAGTTGTGTCCAAACAAGACCATTGATAGTTATTAGTGGGGGTTTCTGATACTATTTCTTTCATTCCGATGAAATAGGTGTATTTTTACTTTCTAAATGTACAGGTTTATTAATGCTGCTCTTCAGCTGCAATATGTACAGTTAAATTAATTTGAATCCAGCTACAATCAGCAAGTTAAATAGAACTAAATAAAAACATCTGCCTATAATACTATGGAAGCATGCAGTGGTTCTTAAAAGTTTTCTATTTCAGGACCGCTGTGGAGGGTTGCTTTTTCTGAGTCGGAGGACTTGTGAAAAGATTCCAGATTAAAATTCAGATGTTACATTTGTCCTCTCTGAGCCTAATCTTGCAATGCTAGTGCTCAAATAGTGACAACTACTTATTCACTGTGTGTGTGATACCATACTTTCTAAACATTTGAGCAAAGATGTTCTGGGGTGACTGGATAGTAAATCTGCAACTTTAAATACCAACTTTAAACAAACTTTTTTGCTGTAACATACCGTATTTTTCGCTCTATTGGACCACAGGACGCACCTAGTTTTTAGAGGGGGAAATCAAGGGGGAAAATATTATTCCCCCCCCAGCCCCAAAGAGCAACGGACAGGCTGCACGCTTCCTCTTTAGCCTTGAGCAGCATCTGTAGTCTTGCACAACAGGATGGATCGTGCCCGCTGTCCACCGGGGCTGGACTAGATGACTCCTGGGGTTCCCTTCCAACCCGCAAATCTGTGACCTCGGAAGTTGTTGGGGGGTCTCCACTACTGGAGGCTTTTAAGCAGCAGTTGGGGGACCATCTGCCTGGCGTTCTTTAGCTGTGATTCCTACATTGTGAGGGGGCTGGGCTAGATGACCCTCAGGTGGCCCTCCCAACTCTATACAGTCCTACACTTCTGCGGCAGGAGATCCACAGCCACTTCACACAATGCCCACTCCCAATTTTCATTGGAGAGACATGTGGCTTCACTGTCTAGGTAGGTACCCCCCTACCTGCCACTCTTCCCTCACCCCACTTAAGCCGAGGGAATTCCTGCCCAGAGAAGCTCCCAGGTGAGGCAGGGGTTAAGATCTACCTTTGTATCCTCCCTCTTTCCCTTTTCTCTTCTTTTTCTATGCTAGTTCCTTCTCTTGTGTTTTGTTTAATCTGTTGTGTTTTGTTTAATCGTGTTCACTGCCCGGGCTTCCTCTTTAGCCTTGCGTAGCCTCCCGCGGCTGGAGAGGCGCGCATGGCTAAAGAGGAAGCCCGGGCAGCGAGCGGGATGGATCGCGCTCGCTGCCCGGGCTTCCACTTTAGCCTTGTGCAGCCTCCCATGACTGGAGAGATTGCTCAAGGCTTTTCTAGAGGAGGGAGAAGGGACTGACTGGTCGCGTCAGTCCCTTCTCCCTCCTGCGGAAAAGCCCGCAAGAGCTGCGCGAAGCTTGTGTGTGGCTCTTGGGGGCTTTTCCTGCTTGCCTCCCCCCCTGCATTCACTCCATAGGACGCACAGACTTTCCCCCTTAGTTTTTAAGATGGAAAAACTGCGTCCTATGGTGCGAAAAATACGGTATTAGTAATAACAGTATGCATGCCATACATATATTTTGGTACCCTTTTGCATTTGTCATATTTCTCTTCCATGCATGTAACGTGCATAAATTCTTAGCATAGCCAACCAACTGCTATATTGTGCCAGTTTGTTGCATTTGGAATAAGGGTTCAGAGTTTCCATATTATACCATTAAGAATAATTTGTATTTAAAAGATATCTCAATACTAATACCTGTAAATTCTCACTTCTCTTTTGCAGGCTTTTGTGAAGGATGTGCATGAAGATTCAATAACGGTTGCATTTGAAAATAAGTACGTATGGTCCTGGTACTGACTTGAATAGTTTTAGGAGATGCACTTATGAATTTTATATAGTCTAGAAATGTTGTGGCATTGAGGTAGTGAATAAACTTAAATATTTCTCTTGCAGCCTTGCAACCAGTGTTTGAAACTCCCATTGTTCTAGGTGCATTGTTCGACAGGGAATTTCATTAGCATGAGCAGTTTCTGAGCTCTGGGCCTAATATTTCCGATTAAAACTGCAGAGTGGAAGGAAAGGAGGACCCTTTTCTGCCTCATTTCCAGCTACTCTCTAAAGACTGGAGAAGAAACCTTCTTAAGTATATTAGGGGTGGGTGGGCAGGGGAAGGACTAGACCATGTGAAAAATGAACATAATATTTCAGCTGCAATTCATTCATTTTCAGCTTTGTATTCTTGTTATTAAAAAGCACGCCTAGACATTCTGTTCTTGCACCCATAACCTAGGTTTAAGGTGCCATTTAGCTCCTAGCTTTCATATCTCAGTTTCTAACACTGCTTGCAACTACTTACAGAAGCGGTTGCCTGCCATTGCTGGCATTTTCTTTGGAACTCGAAGGCACTTGGTCAAATGTTGGGGGCAAATGCATGCTATTAATTTCTCACAAGTATATCCTCACCATTAAGCACATGGGAAAAAATGAGTTGCTGTACACTTAAATAACTCCTCCCCTTTATACCCATAGCTGAAGAGTTCTGTGCATAGAGATGACTATGTAGGTTGGTACTGGGATATTTTTTCCATGTGGGGGAGACGTTTCCCTAATGCTGTAGAATAGTTTATAACCTGAAGAATTGTTGAGAAGTTTTATATAGGGAGATGAATTAAAACAAACAGCATGTCTGTTAAAGATTAATCCATTTCAGCATTTAATCTAGTTGTCTTTGGTGAACGAATTACATGTATAAATATTATTGTTTACGCTGCTTAGATAGTTTTATAATTAAGTAGTCTTAATCTTAAGAAAATAATATCAATTGCAGGTTCAGTTGCTCCTTTGAAAGGTACCTTCAAATGCTAACCTTTTGCATTTCTTTCTTGCTCCAAGATACGAAGTTGCATACCTGAACTCAGGAAGCCATAGTTTATGGTTTTTCATGAACATTCCTTTCTTGGCTCATTGTCTCTTCCCTGCCAGGCTACGTAGGAAACAAGTCACAATCCATGGTTCAGACCTTAATGCTAAGCCAGGAATTGTGTTTTCTTTTCTCCATGCACTCTCATGTAGGGGACAAATATACCAGAAAGAAGCAGCCAGGGTAAACCGTTAATTCTGGTTTATTGTGACTTACAAATGATACCTGTGAAAATGTTCTGTCTTTACCTCTTGTATGACAAAGTGATAAACTCTAACCAAAATGTGCTTTATTGAAATCAGTGAAATGTTCATGTGATGCATTTCACTCATGGCACTCATCTTTTGCTGCCAACTCACATTACTTTTGGTAATATACTGCAATGCTTCTCTGCGATATCGCTTAAAATGGGAGGTTAACTGTTTAACAGTCTAACACTTTGTTTCGTGTAACAATGCAAACCTGAAAGTCTTAAGAGCACCTAAATCAGGACATGTTTTTTTTGGCTAAGGGTTAAGTTACTATGATTAATAAAGGAAAATATAAATATTCTGAAACCTGTCTCCCCCCCCCCTTTTTGATGTCTTTTGTTAGGGTTTGTGATTTTGTGTTGACTTAAAATAGTGCTTCAACTGTCAATATACTGTTCTAAGGTTGATTCCTCCTTTGGAGTTAGTTCAAGAAGCTGTTGTGCTATAACTATTACTCCTATGCATTGAAAGTGAGGATTGGAGAGAGCATTTATACAGTTTGGGGCATTTTAAATGGGAGGTGCACAACTCAAATTAATAATAATAATTTGAGTTGTGCACCTCCAATATACACATTTGTGCACGAGCCTTCAAAACATTCTATAACATTAGGTATAATGCAAATAGAAAAGCATGTGTCTAGAAGTTCTTCCTCTGCCTCTGTTTCAAAGATTTTTTTCAGCTCTTATCAGAAACTGATGAGAAATAAACTTCCTGATACCTTCGCCTGCCAATCTGCACCATGTAGGATCCCTCTTTAAACTTTTTTCAGACATGTTTTTTGTTCCACCACTGTAATGACTTTTCAACAACCTTATTACAGTACTTCACTTTTTTCCTCAGCAACCCATAGCATGATATTTTCACTAAACTCAAAATTAAGATGAAGGAGAAACTGTGCAGTCATAATGATCCAACCATTATTCTATTTTTGATATTATTGAGTGCATTAAACAAAGATTAGAAAATTAGTGTTTTACATTCTTGGTGGGGGACTACAAGCTGTCAGGAAATAAGTTACAGTTAGTCCATAGGCCTTCCATTGTGCTGGTTTGCCTTAAACTTTGTCAAATAAGTCAAAACAAATTTATCTGGGACAATGAGTAAAACAGCTTTTGGTTACACTTTTAAAAGGCTATTTTTTACTATTTCAGAATTACAAAGATAAAAATCCATCTCTTTCCCTCATTTAACACTCTTTCCAAGTTAGTTAGCTTATATAATCAGTCCATTGCAGACTCCTAATAATTTTGAATTTGTTCAGATTATTCCAGCTCACAGGGTTAGGGTCCAGGTAAGTAATCACTGGCCACTGTTCTTTATTGATGTTGTGTACTTTCTGCTTCACCTGATTCAGTTACTATTTAATAGCCTTTGCTTTTATTTTGTATTTCAGTTGGCAGCCAGAGAGACAGATTCCTTTCCATGATGTCAGGTTTCCTCCACCTGTGGGTTACAATAAAGATATAAATGAGAGTGATGAAGTTGAGGTAATAACTGTTTTAATTGAAGTTTTTAGGTCAGGCGAAAACATAGATAAAGTTGTAGGTTTTTTAGAGGAACATAATTGCAGTCTTTGTTAAAACGTTTTTAGGCTACTTTTTCAAGCAGTGTGCATCAGAAGCAATTCACACCCATTAAAAATCCATTTGAAAGAAACAATCACACAAAAGATCTAAACCAAAAGAAATCGTACAGGCATAAGAAATCCAGGAAAACAGTAGATGTCAGTGTGTGGACATAAAGGTACAGGTGTGCATGCAGTCAAAATAGAACATTTTTCTGTTTACACTTAGATTTTCACATTGAGAATCTTACATTATTACTAGTTGACAGCTGATGGTGTATGCAGGATGAGTGATATTACATGCAGACTCCAGAAGTGTCAAGGAGATCATTTTTAGCAAAAAATGCAATTCTGCTAGCTAGGTCTTCAAAAGAACCCCAAAGTGCCATACTTTAATCATTCTGGGTTTAATTTTTAATTGCTTTTTTTTTAGAAAGATAGCTTGCCAGTTTGAGGTAATCTAGAAATAAAACTGTAAGTAGAAAAAGAAATATTAACAGAATAAATCTGGTTATTTTCCACAACTTCACTAATTCAGTGGAAACAGGACTATAAACCGTCTTTTCTATACCCATCAGAGATAATTTACTGTTGCATGTCTCTCCTTAATTGTAGCCTCAATCCCACATGCTACATGCATCGAGAGCTTCTCATAGAGATCTGTCTTAACCCATCCTGATGCCAGGCTGCTGCTGATTTGCACTTCAGCACAAACCCTATGTTGGGCAATTAGTTCATGTCCAGCAGAGATTCTTTTGCATCTCAACTTGGAACATCCAGCAACCTGTTACTCAGTCTCTAGCCCTTGGCTCTAATCGTCGAGCACCTTGCATGCATTGGATTTGAAGCAATGCTGCGGGTTTTCTAAAAAACTTTGAGGATTGAAAACTTTTCATTGACCCCAACTGATATAGTTCTAACATAGTGTGCTTATTTGCCTGGTTTTTATTAAACTAAAAGCATGCACGGTTTTACTTGATCTACAAATATTTCAGACCTTTTCCAATAACCCAAAATCATTTGAACTGCAGTGTTTGTTTAAAAGCTTTACTTGGAAATTCCTAACTACACAATCCTCTACATGTATCCTTAGGAGTTAGTCCAGCTGAGTAACAACTGGCTTACTTCTGGGTACTTGGTTACAGACTTTCAGCAATCACATATTTTCCCCATATGTTTAATGAATTTGTTGAGGGTAAGATTGTGCCCACTGGTGCTGTCCCACAGTTTGCACGTATTCAGCTGTTTACACCATGCACAACTGTATTGTCTGGTACAAACTATATATGCATATAGTTGTACAGAATCTGCTCAGAGCCATTCTCAACTTTCTCACACTGGCTGAGGCAAAGCCTGATGCTACAATCCAGTTCCCCTTCCATGTATTCATTGAACATGTATGAAGAACCAAAGTATAACTGTGAAACTGCTCAAACTGACTCTTGATGCATTCACTTTGGTTTTTTGAAACACAGTATATTTTAGAAATAGAAAACTTGCTATTGAAAGAGAGTAGAAAATATACATTACAGATTCTTTCCCCAACACCCTCGCCTTGAAAAAACTAGCTTCCAGATCACACCCAGGTGAAGGTGCAGGATGGCTTTGAATATGGCTAGACCATGTACATTTAATACAGCAGAATGGTTATGGTGCTGCAACTCAGTGGTATGTAGGGGGATATGAATAATAATCTCTTTTCAACTCCTAATTTCCAGTATAGTGGGGAGCATTATTAGTGTGGTGTACTGTTTTTCCACTAGATCATAGAATTGTAGAGTTGGAAGGGTCCAAGAGGGTCATCTAGTTCAACTGCTGCAATGCAATCATTTGCTCAATGTGAGACCTGAACCTATGACCCTGAGATTAGGAGTCATATTCTGTGACTGTGTCTACTGCATAATAATAAGATATTCTACACTGTGATTTTGTTTAGGTTTATTCCAGGGCTAATGAAAAGGAACCATGTTGCTGGTGGCTGGCTAAAGTGAGAATGATAAAGGGTGAGGTAGGAATATATATATTTTAATATTCTGGGATTGACATGTTAAGTGTAGCTTTTGGGTTTCAAGTTATTGTGGGTCTCTTTTCAAGTACTTCCAATTTATTGGAAATTTCCTCCTAGAACCCTAGTTTAAATATCTGTCAAAGGGATGCAGACGGCGCTGTGGTCTAAACCACCAAGCCTCTTGGACTTGCCGATCATAAGGTTGGCAATTCAAATCTGTGTGACAGAGTTAGCTCCCATTGCTTTTTCCCAGCTCCTGCCAACCTTGCAGTTTGAAAACATACCATTGTGAGTAGATAAATGGGTACCACTGCGGCAGGAAGGTAAATGGTGTTTCTGTGCGCTCTGGCACTCATCACAGTGTTGCATTGCTCCAGAAGCAGTTTAGTCATGGTGGCCACATGACCCAGGAAAGCTGTCTGTGGAAAAACACAGACTCTTAGCCTGAAAGTGGAGATGAGTGCCGTACCCTGTAGTCAAATTTGACTGGACTTAACCGTCCCAGGGTCCTTTACCTTTTACCTTAAATATATGTTAAAGCAAAAAAAATGTAGTTTCTCCCAGAAGTGAGACCCCTTCGAAGTACAGTTGTAGCACACATCACTTCTCAGTTAAACATTCTCTTAGACAATTTTGTTCTTTTGAATTAGTTTTATGTAATAGAATATGCAGCCTGTGATGCTACCTACAATGAAATTGTCACAATTGAGCGCCTACGATCTGTGAATCCCAACAAACCTGCAACAAAGGATACGTTTCATAAAATCAGACTTGATGTACCAGAAGATTTAAGGCAAATGTGAGTATAAAGATCTTTTATAAAGAGTTTTAATCCATTTTTTAAAGTTTGTAATACCATCTCATTATAGTTTTTGTTCTACTCCAGTAACAACAAATGCATGACTTTTACAAAGATGTTTACAAATGCATTGCAGTTTAGATAGTTCTGAAAGCCCTGAAAGGCATTGTGTACAGCAACATAACATTTAATTAAAATATTGTATTCATTGCAATGTATTCATGAATATGAATGATTAGGATGCCACATCTCACCTGTCACTATGCCACATCTCACCTGTACATGTATGGGGCAGATAACCTAACTAGTTGAAACCAAATGAAAATATGTAAGTATAAATTTAACTACTGTTGGAGGCTTGTGAATTATTTCACTTTTAGTCACTTAAATATCATACATGACTCAGGTCTTTTTGCTAGACTGTGGCATTTCATTGTTACTTGTGATAAGGGCAGGTCAGCTGAGAAACACAGTGGAGCTCTTGGGCAGCTCTTCTCTTACCTCACACTATGGTGCAAAGCATACTAGGTGATACTGCTCTTCATGCAATCCTGTGATTGCTTTACGATGAGATGGTTCCATTAAATGAACATTCTGAATTTTTTAAGTACTTTGTGTTTTAGGTGTGCTAAGGAATCCGCACACAAGGACTTCAAGAAGGCAGTTGGGGCATTCTCAGTCACATATGATTCTGAAGCCCATCAGCTTATAATTTTGGTATGTGTTTCTGCTTTTGATGTATTCAAACTGTTTTACATTGGATGTGATACTGATCAAAGATCTCTTTTCCTCCCATCCCCAAATTTTTTAGTCTATTGATGAGGTAACAACAAAACGTGCAAATATGCTAATTGATATGCACTTTCGAAGCCTTCGCACCAAGTTATCATTGATTATGAGAAACGAAGAAGCAAGCAAACAATTAGAGGTACTGTATCCATTTTTATTTGAAAAAAACTGTACTGAAACTCTACTAAAGTTGTATATGCTCTACTGATACCTCTGTGGAGAGTTTTCAGGTGGTATACACTTCTGGGTTTGCTGCGTTCGCAACCCAAAGTTTACGTATCCAGAGGGATATGTAAGCGGAAGTATGACTGTATTGGGGGGGTCGTCTTATACGCTTCGGCAGCTTCGCTGGGCAGCGGCAGTGGGTGATGGGCTGCGTGCCGGAAGGAAGCTACCCAGCGATGCTAAGCCGGCTTTGCTGGGCGGCTTCCTCCCGGCGCGGAGCCCATCGCCCACTGCTCCTTCGGAAGCTGCCGCCGCATCAGCAGTGGGCGGTGCACTCTGCTCCGCGCCGGGAGGAAACCGCCCAGCGAAGCCGGCTTAGCATTGCTGGGCAGCTTTGCCAGGCAGCTTCCCCCGGCGTGGAGCGGAGCCCACCGCCCACTGCAGCCATACCCAGCGTATAAGACGACCCCCAACTTTTTAACCTCTTTTCCGGGGTTAAAAAGTCGTCTTATATGCCAGAATCTACGGTACTTTAAAATGCTAACAGATTTTCCACACGTAATTGCTTTGCTAGCTTAACTGATTCTATTTGGTACTTTTTAAGGCATCTCAAAGAGAGCGTGAGGAACTTTGCTGATTTTGCACTCCTCTAAAGTTTCATTTGTAACCAAGAATGCATCTTTCCACAGAGTTCAAGGACGTTGGTGGCACTGTGGGTTAAACCACAGAGCCTAGGACTTGCCGATCAGAAGGTCGGCGGTTCGAATCCCCACGGCGGGGTGAGCTCCCGTTGCTTGGTCCCTGCTCCCGCCAACCTAGCAGTTCGAAAGCACATCAAAGTGCAAGTAGATAAATAGGTACCACTCCAGCGGGAAGGTAAACGGCGTTTCCATGCGCTGCTCTGGTTTGCCAGAAGCGGCTTAGTCATGCTGGCCACATGACCTGGAAGCTGTACGCCAGCTCCCTTAGCCAATAAAGCGAGATGAGCGCTGCAACCCCAGAGTCGGTCACGACTGGACCTAATGGTCAGGGGCCCCTTTACCTTTATCTAAAGTTTCATTTCTAACCAAGAATGCATCTTTCCACAGAGTTCAAGGCAGCTTGCTTCACGATTTCATGAACAATTCATTGTACGTGAAGATCTAATGGGTCTGGCCATTGGCACTCATGGTGCTAATATTCAGCAAGCCAGGAAAGTACCAGGTGTGACAGCTATAGATCTTGATGAAGACACTTGTACATTCCATATTTATGGGGAGGTGAGTTGCATCTGTTTCTCTCTTTCTCTTTCTCTCTCACTCTCACTCTCACACGCACAAACACAAACACAGCTCTGATTCTAAGACACTGCAACCCTTTAACATCCATTTTATTTGTATTTCCTATAGGATCAAGATGCAGTAAAGAGGGCAAGAAGTTACCTTGAATTTGCTGAAGATGTCATCCAAGTCCCCAGAAACTTAGTAGGTATGTTGATTTGAACTATGATTTTGAAGCTGTTCGGAACCTAAGGCCCAAAGCAGGGAGTAGTCGAGTGCTGGGATACCAAAGAAGGATGTCAAAAATGCCATAATGTTTTCAAAAATGCCAAAGTTCTAGTGCTTTATTAAAGAAAAGTGCATGCTTATGAGCTTGTCAGGTTTGCTAGACTTTACAGAAACCGCAGCAAGGAGATGGTGTGTTCATACCCAAGCAAACATTCACACACTTTAGATACAAAGCAACATAACCACTTTGGGCTGATTTCCCATCACTGCACCTGACTGAATGAGGGCATAGGTGGCAAATACCCAAATCTCAGATAGCTTCCCATTTCCGTTCTCAGAGCCCAGCAGCCAAACCCCACAGATAAGGATAACATCAAAGCTAGCCAATTAGTCGATATCAAAGCAAGTGAATGTGAACATATATGAGCTCATGATTACATCAACTACCAATTAATTGTGGCATTTTCAGAAAAAGAAAAAGGTCAAGAAAAGTTCACTGTTGGTTCAAAAGCTAAGTCAGTGCTCTTTTCCTTGGAAAGATCAGAAGACTATTTGAAACATGGCTATACTATTCTTTAAGCTTCAGTTGTGATACATGTGTTGTGGTTTAACATCCTAACAATACACACCATAAAAAGTCCACACATAGCTTCTCAAAACCATGCATTAGACAGCTTTGAGTTAAAAGATGCTTTTCTGTATTAACACTGAGGGGATTTACCTGGCTTTTGGAATAGGCATTTTAAGTAATAGAACAAGTGATATATTTTATCTATTAATTGTGTCTCTTACTGGATCCAGCGTCTTGCAATTGATCACATGCACTAGAGCCAGGAGATGCCATCCTGCATATTACAAATATCTAGGAAGCCCATATGGATAACTTTTTGCTCCTCTTTTGTGCCTTTCCACTATCTGAGCATTTCAGTTCTCAAATTATGAATACTTGACTTGCTAACTAAACAGCATAATATTTACTTTTCCTCATTGAGAGAGACATTATTTTGTCCACTGAATCAGCACTTGCTTACTTAACATTCTGCACCCCAAAAGCTGGAAGAACCACTTTGTTTAATTGAAATAAGTGTTAACATATTTGAATTTGATTTCAGTTTCATAATTAATTAGTTTATTTATAAATGTTATAAGTTTATTTTGTTTATAAAAATATATCATAAAAATAACAAAGCAGTTTACAATAATGACTATATCTAATAAAACACACCCCAAAATCCAAGACCCTCTGCTAACTGTTATGGAGAGATGTAGTCTTAATTATCCTATTTTTATATTCTTAAAAGTTTAGAGTCAAACAGAAATCTGCCTCTTGCGTTTAAGTAGGTATAATCCTGCAGTGCATGAGGATCAAATAACTGCAAGTTATAGGGTTGTATGAAGACTAGTTACAGTACCCAGGTAGCATACTTGCATTTTCAGGAGATAAACTGATTAAAAATGGGGATATGCGATTGAAGTTACTGTTTTTAAAATTGTGTTTTTTTTAAAAAAAAAACATTATGCTAATCATGATCTATAACATCTGGAGCACCTGATTTGGATTAAGATGAATGTACATTGCTGTTTTGTAATAATGTGGGGTTTTTGTTGTTGAGTTAGTCCAATTTTTTAAGCCATAGGCTAGTAGAAAAGCGTAAATACAATAATCAATGAAGATGGAGCATGTGTGTGTGCATGGTTCTCAATCTCACAGGAAAGCTTCTATGTGCACTCAACCAAATTCACTTACAAGCCTCATAGAAGGGAGTGGTTGGTATGCAAACATTCTGTAGCAACACATGGTTGAAACTTTCAGATAGTTGCTGAAAGATCTTTTGTGCTAATATTTCTATTTGTCTGAGCAAAACCCTAAATTTTCCTTGTTGTATATGTTTTTATAATAGGAAAAGTTATAGGAAAAAATGGAAAACTCATTCAAGAGATCGTGGATAAATCAGGTGTTGTAAGAGTGAGAATTGAGGCTGAAAATGATAAAAATATTCCACAGGAAGAGGTATGTGAAGTGAAATAAAGTGGACTTGGTTTATATGCTGTTTCATATTTAGTGAGGGTGGGGGGACAGATGCAATTTCCTAAGCACTGTCCATTTCTATTATAAAACTTATGCATATAGGTTCTAAGTAAACAACCCTGCCTAATTATGTTTGATCTTTTTAAATAAACCTCTGTTTAAGAATAATATTTCATTGTACAGTGGTACCTCTGGATGCGAATGGGATCCGTTCCAGAGCCCTGTTCGCATCCTGAAGCAAATGCAACCTGTGCGTGCGCGGGTTGCAATTCGCTGCTTCCGCGCATGCACGTGACGTCATTTTGAGTGTCTGCGCATGCACAAATGGCGAAACCCGGAAGTAACGCGCTCCGCTACTTCCGGGTTGCAACGGAGCGCAACCCGAAAATGCTTAACCTGAAGCTACTTCAACCCGAGGTATGACTGTACTTAAAAGTGCCATTAGTTATCCTTATTTTTAGCCTGGTGAAATAGGTCGCTATTTCCATTTTAGAGATTAAGACCTTGAATTAGGAGAGAGGGGAACTTTCCCCATGAATACACAGCAGGTCCATGGCAGAGTTGAAATTTAAACCAGGATGCAAGTCCCTGGAGTAGCTTATCTGATAACATTAGCTTGATATTGTTGAAAACTGAAGGTTTTCCTTTATTATGTTTGGATAATTTGTACCAGGGTGGATTTGATTTAAATCAAATTGATTTAAATCATTTTTATTTTTTTTATACAGAAAGACTCATTCTTGCTGGTATAATCTTAATATTTACAACCAGAGGAAGGTTTTATTTTAGGAATAATAAATTTTCAGAGTAGTTTTTTACAGTTATATTAAAAATTAGTGATTTGGTTATACTATTAGAAATACATAGGCAGATAATTATGAAATTATTGTGAGGTTTAATCAGTAAACTGTTTATATTTGGACAACCTTTCTGCTGTACTTTATTGGAAGGAGAAAAATTATCATTTCCTTAATAACAATTTAAGCAATTTATTTAACTAAAGCAATAACATTGTAGCATATGTATACATGTTTGTTAACTGGTGTGGTTAAATGTTTTTGTTTAAAAAACAACAACTTAGTTTTAGCACACATGAAAAACTTAAAACAAATCCTCATTTTCTGATGCATAGCCTTTGGACCATAATGTAACTTAAATAGAAAACTATACTAAACTAAACTAAACTATACTAAAAAGATTTTTACTCCAGAAGCATTTTATTTTTAAAAATCTGATTTAAGTCAAAGAAATCCTATTTAAATACAAAAAATATGATTTTTAAAAAATAAATAAAAAATCATTGATTTTTATCCACTCTGTCCTGTACATTAATAGCAAACCATTTTCCATGTATAAATTCTTGTGTAGTAAAATGTCACCATGCACATACAAGTCAGTATCAGCAGACTTGTGTGAATCCCAAGTTTTTCAAAGGTATAATGAGGATTGCTCAATGGACATAAAAAATTAGTTGACTGAGGAGGGGGGCGGGTATGAAATGGAGAATTGTGAAAGAGACTGGCTTAGAACCCAGGCATCTTAAAGGTCATAATACAGACTTCCTTTTTTTAGGTTCTGAAAGAGCAAAAGATTCATGTATGGGAACATCGAGAATTGTATTTCCATTTCAGAATTTAAGTATATCTCACAGCTTAGGTTTTGGTGATGGTCTTTATATCCTGCCGTATCTTATGGGCTCAGAACTTTAATAGATTGAGTCCAAAGTTTGGTGGTGGTATTAAGCCAAAAAATTGTATTGTAATTTTTTTATACAGTTTTGTACAATTGTACAGTTTTGTACAATTGTAATTTTTTTATTGTACAGTTAGTGCCAATAGCATACTTGTCACTTGCCTTTGGTTTTTTATCAAACACATGTATTAATAAATATTTAAAACACAAATCTGTTGCATTGGCCCATTGCATAATTTCTTTGGAACTATAAAGTGCTTGTATGGTGGCCATGTCTCAAAAAGCAGAAAGTAACTACTGCAGAGAGATACTTGCACACCAATGTATACTGTAAATTAGGCATATACCTATTTGCAGTTTTCAAATGCTTCTTTAAAAGGTGGGTTGCAGTGTTTATATCCTGTCAAGTTTTGAGTTGAAGGTTCTGTGTTAACTCCTATGTATTTAATGACATCACTAATACTTGCATTCCTTACACTGCAGGCGTTAGTTGTGTCATCAACTGTGGCAGGGAGAAAGCAAAAACCTGAACTCAAAACTTGGCAGGTAAGTAACATTGAACCTCCCCTCCCCTCGTTTTTTTTCTCTTTTGCAAGTTGATTTAACACTTAACGTAAGTGATAACTGAAGGATCATCTTTTAACAGATAAATGTACATTTAACATGTAACAATGGAAGGGGAGGGCATGGTTTGCTGGGGAGAGGATACTGTTGGAGAGGTGGGGGACCCAGATTTCTATTGGCAATCTGCTCCCAATCTCTTGCCCATTCTCTATTTTTAACACTCGATTGGGAACCACCCAGAGTGGCTGGGGAAACTCAGTGAGATGGGCGGGGTATAAATAATAAATTATTATTATTATTATTATTATTATTATTATTATTATTATTATTATTATTATGTTCATGCCTATACCCTTGGAGGCGTAGGGGAATTAGAGGTGTCACTGAACCGTCTTTTTCCTCTTGGGAAGGCTGCAAATCCTTCTGGACTTTGCTCCCTAACTTTACAAAATGTAATGTGTCATTTAAGTGGGGTAACCACTCTCCTAGGACTATTGTGCCCTCTGATCTGCTGGTCCTGTTGATGAACACCAGGCCGGTACTTAACAAAATCTCGGATCTGATTCTGGATAAGGGAACAGACCTGCCACATATTACCAGGACCTGGATGAATCAGCTGGTTAAAATCTATCTGACCCAGCTTTGCCCACCTAGGTACTCAGTGCATCACCAATCCAAATTAGATGGTCTGAAGGGGAGTCGTTGTCCACAAGGGTAATTATGTTCAATATAATAATATAATAATAATTTATTGTTTATACCCCATCCACTCTGGGGCAGCACCCATCAGAATATTAAAAACCTGATAAAACATAAAATATTAAAAACTCCACTAAACAGGGTTGCCTTCAGATGTCTTCTAAAAGTAAAATAGTTGTTTATTTCCTTGACATCTGATGGGAGGATGTTCCACATGGAGGGCACCACTACTGAGAAGGCCCTCTGCCTGGTTCCCTGTAACCTCACATCTTGCAGTGAGGGAATCGCCAGAACATGAAACCCCCTTTCTTCTTTCCTGGGCGATGAGAGTTGTACCTGGTGTTTGGTCAGAGAAATTGATTGGGGCTGCTATGGGTGTCCTGTCAACCCCAGAAGCCCACTGTTGAAATTCTGCAAGGCAATCTGAGGAGATAATTGCCTGCCTCCATGTGAAGCTAAGTGTTGCCATTGATAAAGTTTCTGAAGTGTTCAGCGTATCATCCTGTCCATTTTTATGGACTCTGTTGCAGTTACTCGTGTCTGAAGATGTACACAAGATGTATGCAGCTTGCTATATGCTCTCTGCCCATGCTCATCTCATCTGGTTTGCATCTAAGAGTTGGGAACACTGTTTTTGGATTGTTTCATTCCTGTACAGGTTCTCTCCCACCTTGTGCTGGACGACTCTGCCTGGGTCCCTTTCATCATTCCCATTGCTATTTAATACCTATATGAAGCTGTTGGGTGCATTCATTTGGAGGTTTGGGTCAAGGTGTCACCAGTATGCTGAAGATACCCAAACAGCTACTAAATTCTTACAATGTGTAGACACTGTGGATGGGCAGTTTCCAGGCCCAGCAATTGAGTTGTATACCAGCTCTGGATGGAGTTTTACTCTCTCTAAAGGAGCTGGTGCATAGTTTGACTCTGCTGCTCAACCAGTTGCTACCTCTAGAAACCCAGCTGGCCTCATTGTCTTGGAGCGTTTATTACCAATTTCAGTTGGTGTGCTAACTTTGACGGTTCCTGGACAGGGATACCCTTGCCATGATGGTCCACGCAATGATAAACTCACGATTAGACACTTTCAGTGCTCTGCACATGGGGCTACTCTTATGCCTGGTTCAGAAGTTGCAACTTCAGATGCGTTCATGGCGCACTCAGCATTGATATCAGCATCTGCTGCCTACTTGTGAGCCAAATTCAATGTTTTGTTGATTTTATCCTGGGATGAGGATATCTAGCAGACCACTTCCCACAGTACAGATCAAGCTAATTTTTAAGATCTTCTGAGGAAACACCACTGGTCAGTTCAGGACCAGCATGTTGTCACTTTAGGACAATGCAAAAGTGGGCCTTTTCAGTGATAGCACCCACTTTCTGGAATCCCCTTCCTCAAGTAATTCATGAGGAAGAGATAGTACTGACTGCCAAAGAATTCTTTAAACCTTTGTTGGCTTACACCTTCCTCAACTGACTTGTTTTTTTCTTTTTCTTTTGTACACTGCTTGGCTTTAATTGAGATATACAGGTAGCTCACAACTGCTTGCATGTGAGATTTCAACTTTGCACAGTAGAAATAACACAGATTAAATACACGAAAGGCAGAGTGTTTTTTTTGTGCAGTTCCCCCGCTCAGAAAGAGCTTTTAAGCTCTTCCTCGCTTGCGGGTTGGAGGGTAGGCCTATTCAATGCAACAGCTCCAGAAGATAAGGTTGCCCCCCCAGGGGCAGTTCCAAAGCGTGGTATTTGTATATATGCACCATCTCCAGAATGTAACCCTCATGTAAGTTGTGAGTTATCTTTATTATGAATAAATATAATTTTAGAGAATTGTATCGAAAGTTCTACTCAGAGAAGACCCATTGAAATTAATGGACATGACTAACCTAGGTCCATTAATTTCAGTGAATGTACTCTGAGTAGAACTTAGTTGGAAAGAACCCATAGTCTTTATGTAAACCACCTGGAGACTGATACTTTATTATTTGCTTGTAGTATTTTATGTTGCTTAACATAATTCACATAGATTTTAAATGCCATCTGGAAAGTTATGAGTATCGATAGAGCTAGGAATGTTCATTCTTTTCCTAAAGAAATTGCATTTGCTATGGCTTTGCACCTGAAGATCTCTGATTCACTAATTTCTTTCTAGGGAATGGTTCCTTTTGTCTTTGTGGGAACCAAGGACAGCATTACAAATGCCACAGTTCTTTTGGATTATCACCTCAACTATTTAAAGGTAAGGAAAATGAACATACTTCGTGGGGAGTGGAAAAGTTAGCTTAGAACAGCAATGTCCAACAGGTCGATCGTGATCTACTGGTAGATCCCTGTGAGGTTTTGATAGATTGCGGTCGATCTCTGGCTCCCTTTCCTTAGTGCCCCCAAACTGACTCCTGCCCCCCTCGCCCCCCCTGCATAGCTGTATGATCTCTGGGAGGGAAGATGGAGCTTTCTGGAGCTTTCTCTGCTGCTGTTTTGATCCATAGTGATCTTTTTGTGAGTGTCTTTACCCCTTTGGCCCTAGCCTTTCCTCCCAAAAAAGCTTTTTTTAAACCCCTAATAAAAGCTCAACAGATTCGAGCTGACCCCCCCCCCCAAAAAAAAACAACAACAACAACAACCCGGGGCTTTCCTCCTCCCCCAAAAAAGCTCCACAACTTTGAGCTGAACCCCAGAAAAACAGGGGTATATCACTGCCAGTTTTTAATTCTGAAAGTAGATCTCTGTCTCTTGAGAGTTGGCCACCCCTGGCTTAGAACAAGGGTTTGTGATATTTTTCTGAGTTTCTAAGCTGATTCAAATTCTGATGTTAAATAGCTATGTAGGAAACAGAATTCTTAAAAATGCTGAGTAACTGGTTTAAATCCTGACATTATCATATATTTCTTAAGCCAGTTGTGGAAGAAGCCAAACCTCTGACCAAGACACTTAATAAGATTGGTTAAAATGGCAGCAACGTCCTGTAACTTATTTCTGTATTTATAGGAAGTGGATCAACTGCGTCTAGAGAGATTGCAAATAGATGAACAGCTTCGACAGATTGGGGCCACTTCCAGACCACCACCAAACCGCACAGATAAAGAAAAAGGATACATGACTGATGATGGCCCAGGCCTTGGAAGAGGTAGCCGACCCTACAGAAACAGAGGGCATGGGAGACGTGGACCAGGCTATGCTTCAGGTAGGTAACTTGGATTGTTCAGACTTGTACCGTTCTGATTTGTTATGTGCCTTTATTTGTTATGTGGTTGAGTATGTCTAAAAATGTGAATGAGTTGCAGATATGGAAATAAATGTGACTTCTACATAATAGTTGTGACACCTACTATGTTCATTGTCAGGTTCATTTGGTTATGTCTTAATGTCCATTCTGAAATACTATACAGATTGAACATCTATAAATTTAGCTTTATTAATGTACTAATTTACCTTAAGTTGAAAGTAATGTATTGAGTTCAAAGATCCTAATTTCTTATCCAGAAGGAAAAATTACCTCTTCCATTACCCATAATTGGATAGTGAGGTTTTCATTTGTTTCTGGGTGCTGTATAACAAATTACAAAAACACAATGAAAAGCTTTTATTTTTTCTGAAATTTTGACATTGTCATGTGAACTGTATTGGTCAGTGTCTACAAACTGTTGTGACTATAAGTCTACACATTGTTCTTGTCACTACTTGCAGTAGTCTTAACAAGCCGTTCTGTACAATTTCTTCACACATGCTACATGTAATCAGGACTCTTATTGCAGCTATGTCAAAGCAAATTTTAAACAGAAGCTCATATAATAAATTCCTCTTCATTCTTAGCACTAGTGAATTGAGCTGAGATCCCTTTTCTGAAACAGATAAGCTGCTTAAATTAATCTAGACTAGAACTTTACTTTTACATTGCCCTTGCTGAGAAATATTACAGAAACTATATGAAACCAATATTTTAGAAAGAGGCTAGTTTTAACCGGTGGGTCATTCAGTTGGTTGGATTTTTCTAAAATATTGTGAAAATAGACTGTGGTATGTCTTGGTTTTTTTAAACTTTGATAGGAGCTAATTCTGAAGCATCAAATGCTTCTGAAACAGAGTCTGATCACAGAGATGAGCTTATTGACTGGTCATTAGCCCCAGCAGAAGAAGAGCGTGACAGCTACCTTCGTAGAGGAGATGGGCGAAGACGTGGTGGAGGTGCACGTGGTCAAGGAGGAAGGGGTCGGGGAGGTTTCAAAGGTGAGTAAATGATTATGATACTACATGGCAGATGAGCTATTAGAGCTCTTGATCACGTCCTGTACAGCTGGTGTGTGTCTGAAATGAAGAAATGAAGCTAGTAGATTTGCTGAACAACATTGTAGCAGTAACAAAACAAAAAAACACCCTGTTTAAAACTGAATCGGGCCAAACCATATTCCATGCAAACTGAGGAATGATAGAGGCAAAATAGCAACTGGAATTTCCAGAAAGCAAGGAGTGAGAGAATACAGAGGAGAAATACATATCATTAAATACTGTTGTCCACTCACAAGAAGGACACCAAATCTGCCCAATTAACAAGCTGTTTTGTTCCTACACAATATATGTCCCTAAAGTTGCACAGCTTGGGGCATATCAAGGCAGGTTTGCTATAGGTCCCACCCTAAGCTACTGATTAGAGGTTTTTCTGTGACTCATTTCCCTAAAATGTTTTATGATTTTTATCTATCTTAATGTGTGAACATCTAATTTCCACCAGAAATGTAAAGCATTCCTTTTTTTACATTTATATATCACTTTCCTACCAGTATACTCAGTGCAGTTTACTATTTAAAAAGTACCGTATTTTTCCATGCATAAGACACCCCCCACCCCAATGTATCAAGACGACTCTTTTTTTTAATCAAAGCACCGGTATATTTATATTTAAACAGCAGCGATCAGGTTGGACAAAGGTGTTGAGCTTTTCTTCAGCAATCACAAGCTTGCCCAGTCCACCACTAAGCCTGCACTGAACACAAACCCCTGTGCATTCACCATCTGTGTATAAAACAACCCCCAATTTTTGACTAATTTTTTAAAGCAAAATATTGTCTTATACTCAGAAAATACGATAAGATCCAAAGAACAACAATAACAGGGAAGACTTTTCTAAAATCCATTTTTGATGTGCAGGAAATGATGAACAGTTGCGAACAGATAACCGTCAACGTAATTCAAGAGATACTAAAGGGAGAACAGCAGATGGGTCACTTCAGGTAAAAAAAATCATTTGTTTATTTATTTATTACCTATGCAGTCATCAGCATCTACATAAATGGAGTTGCTCTTGATAGTCATGGAGTGATGCATCCATGCACACCTATCCGTCTGCATAAGAGTCCCACCCCCCTGGCAATTCTGCAACTTTACATTTGGTCATTGGAAGTTGCCTCAGTAATGGTATATTACTACCAATGACTGAAGATGTTCATTAGCCCAAGGGGGAGGGCTAATTTTTAGCAATTCCTCCTTCATTCCCTTGTGTGCCCCTAAATCTGACTGGGTAAAATGAACACTTTGAGCTGGTGTAGGAGGGATGGGAATTACCTAAAATTGTCGTCGCCTCCCCCAATTCCGCTGGTGGTTACCGTCCATCAGTGAACAGACACCATTTGGTACCACCCAAAATAATTTTATTTAGGTTTTTAATCTCCATCATTCCCAAAGGATCAAGTAGAGTAATACTTTTGAACAGTTGATTTAATAAAAGCTCTGAAATGCATTTTTAGAAATTAGAAATCCTGTTTCTAAAAATATACAAAAATAAACCACTGCTTAGCTTTAACTACTAAATGCTTACCTGTAGAAGATCAACTTCCATCTTATTTGGAAGGTAAATTCCAGGTTTTGTTACTAATAGCTATGATACATACAGTCAAGTGTTGCAGAAAGTTCTGACCTTTGTACAAGCCTAAATGCCTGAACAGTATTAAAAATAAATTTGGTTCCCTTTAACGGCACACTTCTAGAATATATTTTATTTGAAGAAGGGGGAGAACTTCTTAGATAAAGTGCTCTCCAACGAGTCTTGATAAATGTTCCTTTTTAAATTATCAAAGGGGTATGCTTTATATAACTCTAATTTGTTTCAGATCAGAATTGACTGCAATAATGAAAGGAGTGTCCACACTAAAACATCACAGAATACCTCCAATGAAGGTAGCCGGTTGCGCACGGGTAAAGATCGTAACCAGAAGAAAGAGAAGTCGGACAGCGGGGATGGTCAGCAACCGTTGGTGAATGGAGTACCCTAAACTGCATAGTTTGAGAAGTTATATTTCCTAAACTGTTTCAGTAAAACTTATTCCACATTAGATAAACATATTAGGCCAAAGACAAATAGTAGGCAAGATGGCGCAGGGCATGAAATGAATATAAAAAGTTCTTTTCGCCTTTTTTAAACATCAGTATGCAGTTTTTTCAAAATAAGATGTTTTACTTGCATTAAAAATACCTTGAACTTCTGGAAAAAATTGCTTTTAAGTACATATTGCACTTCAAACGATGAAATAATCCATTTGTTTGTTTATAAAATAATGAAACTGCATAGGTATTTCTGTTCAGTTGTACCATTTCAATGAATTGGTCAAAATCACTGCTAAATTTCAATTTTTAGAATAAATAGTGTTTGCAGTAATCAGATTGGGCTTCTGTTTTTCATCTTTTAGGAGTTACTCACCTTAAACATTAAAAGGTTCTGTTTTATGTCCTGTGTCAGTTCACATTTTGGTTCACTTTTTCAGTATTTTAGTGAGCCTCTCGATATATGTGTAATGTAACTAAATTGTCATTTTCCTTAGCAAAAAGTTGTATGATCTGTGCCTTTTTTATATCTTGGCAGGTAGGAATACTATATTTGGATGCAGAAATCAGGGAAGCTGAGTTGGAAACACTAAATGTACAATATATGTAGCAAAACTTCTCCAACAATTAGTACTTTATTAGAAGAATGCATGCTTTCCATATTTTTTTCCTTGCATAAACATCCAGTTAGGCAATTTTAAGAACAGAAAATTTATTTTGCACTGAAATAATGGCAGATTGTGTTACTGAGATAGTGTGTTTTGTTTTTGTTTCCTTTTCAGACAGGACAAGAGAAGTTTTTTGTTTTGTTTTTGTTTTGTTTTTTTATACCTATTTCCATTTGTGATAAACTAAAACAATTCATGGTTACTGAGGGAACAAATTGTACCTTGTTCATAAGCTAGTAGTTTGTGCCTGCTGTTGGCCAGAGGACCAATTTTAAAGAATAGCTTTCTTTTTAGTTCCCCTACATTTTTGTTTGAAATTTGGAATCTGTCTCAGATGAGAAAGGAAGTTGATTTCTATATGTGAAACTTAGAAAAATTCAGGGATAGTGTAGTTCAACAGCCTTGGAAACAGAACAGTCTTACAAGGTCTCGTGTACAAGTAGATTCAAAACATGTTACTGAAGTTGGCATTAAGTTTAGTTGCCCATAATAGGGGTGGGGGATGCTTTTTATTTCTGATCATGAATGAAATTGTACTTGCAAAAAAAAAAAAAGTGTAATAGGACTTCCATTTTAAGCTATTCTGTTTTTCTTAAATTACTCCAGTAGGAGTTTGGGTGATTATGTACAGAATTGTACAAACCTGGCCCTTGTATCTGCATGTTGTGCATTTTTGTTTCTCTGCTGCTTTCTCTCCGCCCATCCACCCCCTTGCATACAAGCAAGCATATAAAAATGGCAACAAACTGCACACAACTTAACAAATATTAAAAAGTCTTAAATATTGCCAAACTTTAAATGTTGATTTCTAGTTATTTATTTTGGGGAAATGTATAGTATTTGAAAAAACTGAAATTGGTACCTTGCACACATCATCTGTAAGCTGTTTGGTTTAAAATACTGTAGATAATTAACCAAGGTAGAATGACCTTGTAATGTAACTGCTCTTGGGCAATATTCTCTGTACATATTAGCTACAACAGATTGGATTTTATGTTGACATTTGTTTGGTTATAGTGCAATATATTTTGTATGCAAGCAGTTTCAATAAAGTTGGATCTTCCTCTGCTAATGGATGTTGATGCAATCTTTATAAATGATTGCTTTTCAAAAAATCAACTTAAAAAGAAGCAAGAACCTATTTTATTTCTGTGTTAAATTGGAAACATTGTTTACTCCAGATGTGTGAAAGCTGAAACATTTTCAGTTTCAAGGATTTGGCTGGTAATGTGCCATTACTGGTTGAACAGTACATATTTAGCAATTATATGCACTAATTTTACACTCAAGGCTGACTTCAGTAAGGTGCTAACTAGATTTGACTTACTAAAACTGTAATAGGTTAATCACATTTTCAAATGACATTTTTGCAGTATTTTTGTGCTTTAGATGTGTATCCCTTTCCAAGTCAAAAAATCCACTGTTTATAAGTATTCGTACAATTTAAAAAATTGTAAAATCAAAATGTAAAATTCATTTTGAAAATCATGCGTGTTACAAAAGGTTGAAAGTGCAGCAAATGTCTGATGTTTGGGTTCACTTCCTTATTGGTAACTTCACATACAGTCTAATGAATTACAATTATTTTGAAAAATAAAGTTTTTTTAAAGAGTGAAAGGTATCTGTGAATGACCACAAAATTCAAGTACAATATAAGATAGCCCTCCCCAAGAACTTGAAACACAAAACCAAATTTGTTTACTCTCACACTATTGTATCAAGGATGAAGAGAAAATGTTGACTTGTTTCCATAAACAAGGTTGTTTCTGATACTAGTAAATGTCTTCCACAAAATGATCCAGTTTCATGCCTTGGACCAAATTATTTATTTTATTTAAACAATATATACTGCAACCTATAAAATCAACCTTAATTTGAAATGCCTGCTGGTATTACAAAGTCTTCTTGGAAGTTAAGTAGCGAGGGGCCTGTCTTTGGCATTGGCCTTGACAAATAAATAACTCAGGCATTTTTAGGGGTAAGTTATTTCTATTGACCCATGACACTAGCTTTTTCAAATGTGGCTTGACTATTGCCCATTGCTGGCTGGGGCTTATGGGAGTTGTAGTTCAGCAACATCTGGGAGGCCAAATATTCCCCACACTAGCTCATTTGTTGTAGAATAGAGAGGACTTTATTCCTAAAAACACTTGTCTTGGGCATGGGAGAGAGGCTAAGATACAAAATGCTCAGGCTCCTTGTGAATTTTCATCTAGAACATAACAAGGTATCAACCTAAGCTTTCTGACAGTTCACCTGAATTCAGTATGGATGCTCCTGCATTTCATTAATGCTCCTGTTTCTCTGAAAGGGGTGATTTATTATAAAGTTTTTTGTCTAAATAATCATCACTGTAGATGATATAGGCTATAACAAGCTCCAACCTTGCTTTCTCCCTAACCTTGTCTTCGTTATGTTGACCAATTGAAGAGTGCTAAGTATTACCTCCATCATTTATAGGCCCATTTGGAGAGGGCTGTTGCATGTTCCACTTCCCAAAAATGGGAATCTCAGATGGTTTTGTAAAAACCAGAATGTAAACTAGGAAGAGCTGGGGAAGCACATTGCACTCTGCAGATAGCAGGTATGAAGGAGAGATCATTTTAAGTCCATGGTCACTGTTTTTTTTTAAAAAAAAAAAACACCTTTGTATTTATATGAAGTCTAGGCACTCTACCTTTTCTAGCAGGGTATGCGTTTTGCAAAAATAAATAAATTAGAGGACAACCGGAAAGCAGGCCAAGGGTTCCTGTCCTGGCACATTGTGACCTCTTATATTACCAGCACCACTACAACAGCAACGATTTATTATATGCAGAGCATGTTTATGTGAACTGACAAAAAGTTTCATTACAAAAGGGTTAATATTCTTGATGCAAAATTGCTTTCCCACAAAATCATGGCTTAGAAGCTGATAAGTCTTTAGGTTCCTTAAAAAAAAATATTAATGAGATAAATTGAGACAACAGGCCCCCATCCATGCCATATTTGAAACTTCTTGAAAATTATTCAAAACGGCATCCACCACAACATGGAAGGTGACTTCAAATGAACTTGAAAACCAATTTGTCATAAGGCTTTGGTGGGTAGAAGGCTGCTCAGAGTTGGGTCGCTTTTGTTAATAAGCACATTCTGATGAAGCAACAGTTGAATCTTTTTGGCCTCTAAACTTGTCAGGAGTAGGAGATAAAACAGCTGACTGGAGAAGTAGGAGAGCATTTTATATTTGCTAGTTGTAGACCTTTCTGTAGTTGGCCTGCACAGTTGCCATGCTGTGACTGCAGAAAGCCAATCAATAAACAGTTATGTGTAGACCTGTTTTTTATTGATATAACGAAATTGCTGAATGAGTTAAAAGTATGCAAAAGGCCCAACAACATAAGTTGCACCAAGGATCCTGTAGATTTGTTTCTATTTCCTATGTTTTGTGTCTATTCACAAGAATTCCAGTTAATAATAATAATAATAATAATAATAATAATAATAATAATAATAATTTATTATTTATACCCCGCCCATCTGGCTGGGTTTCCCCAGCCACTCTGGGCGGCTTCAAACAAAGTATTAAAATACAGTGGTCTGTGAAACATTAAAAGCTTCCCTAAACGGCTGCCTTCAGATGACTTCTAAAAGTCTGGTGGTTGTTCTTCCCATTGACATCTGGTGGGAGGGTGTTGCACAGGACGGGTTCCACTACTGAGAAGGCCCTCTGCCTGGTTCCCTGTAACTTTGCTTCTCGCAGCAAGGGAACTGCCAGAAGGCCCTTGGCGCTGGACCTCAGTGTACAGGCTGAATGATGGAGGTGGAGATGCTCCTTCAGGTATACTGGACCGAGGCCGTTTAAGGCTTTAAAGGTCACCACCAACACTTTTAACTGTGCTCAGAAATATACTGGGAGCCAATGTAGATCTTTCAAGACCAGTGTTATGTGGTCTCGGTGGCCGTTCCCAGTCACCAGTCTAGCTACCGCATTCTGGATTAGTTGTAGTTTCTGGGTCACCTTCAAAGGTAGCCCCACATAGAGCGCATTGCAGTAATCCATCGAGACACTGTACTTTTCGCCCTATAAGACATACTACTTTTCCCCCTCCAAAAATGAAGGGGAAATGTGTGTGTGCGTGTCCTATGGTGTGAATGCAGGCTTTCACTGAAGCCCGGAGAGCGAGGCGGGTCGGTGCACACCGACCCCTCTCGCTCTCCAGGCTTCAGGAAGCTATCCGCTAGCCGTGGGAGACCCAGCTCTCCCAGGGCTAGCGGAGAGCTTGCCGGCACCCAGAAGCTTGGGGCGCGCTGAGCTCCGCACGCCCCGAGCTTTAGGATTAGCGCAGCGCTCCGCTAGCTGTGGGAGACTAGCGGAGACCTTGCCAGCACCCAGAAGATTGGGGCACGCTGAGCTCTGCACGCCCCAAGCTTCGGGATTAGCGCAGCGCTCCGCTAGCCGTGGGAGAGCCGCGCGGCTCTCCCATGGCTAGCAGAGACCTCGCCAGCACCCAGAAGCTTGGGGCGCGCTGAACTCCGCACGCCCCAAGCTTCGGGCTTAGCGCAGCGCACCGGGGGGGGGAAATAAAAAAAATCCCTTTATCCCCCCCCCAAAAAAAACCCACTAGGTGCGTCCTATGGGGCGAAAAATACGGTAACTAGAGCATGTACCCTATCCGTGGGCAGATAGGGTCTCAGCCTGCGTACCAGATGGAGCTGGTAAACAGCTGCCCTGGACACAGAATTGACCTGCACCTCCATGGACAGCTGTGAGTCCAAAATGACTCCCAGGCTGTGCACCTGGTCCTTCAGGGGCACAGTTGCCCCATTCAGGACCAGGGAGTCCTCCACACCTGCCCGCCTCCTGTCCCCACAAAACAGTACTTCTGTCTTGTCAGGATTCAACCTCAATCCGTTAGCCGCCATTCATCCTCCAACCGCCTTCAGACACCCACACAGGACCTTCACCACCTTCACTGGTTCTGATTTGAAAGAGAGGTATAGCTGGGTATCATCCGCATATTGATGAACACCCACCCCAAACCCCCTGATGATCTCTCCCAGCGGCTGCATGTAAATGTTGAAAAGCATGGGAGAACCCTGAGGCACTCCACAAGTGAGAGCCCAGGGGTCTGAACACTCATCCTCTACCACCACTTTCTGAACATGGCCCAGGAGGAAGAAGCGGAACCACTGTATAACAGTGTCCCCAGCTCCCAGCCCCTCTAGATGGTCCAGAAGGATGTTATGGTCAATGATATCAAAAGCCGCTTGAGAGATCCAGCAGAACTAGGAAACAGCTCTCACCTTTGTCCCTAGCCCGCCGGAGATCATCGACCAGTGCGACCAAGGCAGTTTCAGTCCCATGATGAGGCCTGAATCCCGAATGGATAGGATCCAAATGGTCTGCTTCTTCCAGGCGTGCCTGGAGTTGTTCAGCAACCACTCGCTCAATCACCTTGCCCAAGAATGGAAGATTTGAGACTGGGTGATAGTTGGCCATATTGGCCAGGTCTAGAGGTGTTTTTTTGAGAAGTGGTTCTCAAAACTGCCTCTTTCAGCAGGTCTAGGAACGCTCCCTCACAGAGAGAAGCATTCACCACCCCACGAAGCCCATCGCCCAGTCCTTCCCGGCTAGCTTTTATAAGCCAGGATGGGCAAGGATCAAGGAGACAGGTGGTTGGTTTCATGCGTCCAAGCAGCCTGTCCACATCCTCGGAGGTAACAGATTGGAATTGATCCCACACAACTTGACTAGACAGGACTCTAGCACTCTCCCGCCTCGGCCCTGCTCTCACGGTGGAGTCTACCTCTTTCTGAATCTGAGCGACTTTATCTGCAAAAAACTTTGCAAAATCATTGCAGGAGATCATGTGGCCCGTACTGGGCCCCGATGGAGCAGGTGGTTCTGCTAAATTGTGAACCACCCAAAAGAGTCTCCTGCTGCTGTTTTCTGCAGATGCAATGGAGGCAGCGAAGAAGGCCCTCTTCACCATTGCCATTGCCACTTGGTAGGCTCGACATTGAGCTTTAACCCATGTCCGGTCAGATTCAGAATGAGTTATCGTATTTTTTGCTCCATAGGACGCACTTTTTCCCTCCTAAAAAGTAAGGGAAAATGTCTGTGCATCTTATGGAGCAAATGTGTGGTCCCTGGAGCCAAATCGCTGTTGCCTTGCGCTCCTGGGGTGCTCTCTGGGGGTGGGGGGAGGAGCCACGGTGCTCTGCCGGCAGCCTCCGCTTTCCCCTGAAGTCCCAGCAACGTTTGCAAGCAGAGGGAAGGCTGTGTGCTCCTGGGATGCTCGGTGGGGGTGGGGAGCCGCAAATTGCCGTCTCTCACTGCCTCCTAATTCAACTGCAAAGGATTGCCTAACTGGATTCTGAGCTCCATTTGAAGTTTAAAAACATTAAGTTTGTGGATTTCTTCAAGTAGCAGTTTTGCAGAAATAGTCATAAATACATGTAAAGCATCTCCACAAACCAGTAATAGTGAGCTCTGCTAAAACCGAGCAGGCATCTGGCTCAGGAACAGTTTAAACTGCACAACTATAACCAGACATCCTGTGTGTTTGTGTGTGGACCATGTTCCTAGCAGCTAATCTTTATTGCTGAAAAGAGGCACTGATATTCCACTCCAAATCTATAATTCATTATACAAATAGAGGAGGAGTTACGCTAAGACCAGACCATGTCATTACTGAGGAAGCAGGCTTAGTCGTTGTCTGAGGACTATCCCTGCCTCCAGGTCTGGTCCTGACCAGAAGGATACTGGAATCAACAAGGGAAACCCACATGACCTGAAGGTGTTGCTGTGTAATGCCAGGTCAATGATGAATAAAACCACTGCCATCCACGACCTGATTGTGGATGGAGGATTTGACCTGGCATGTGTGACAGAGACCTGGTTGGATGAAGCAGATGGGCCTGTCCTTGCCGCTGCTTGTCCACCAGGTTTCTCTTACACACAGCAACCCAGGCCTTGTGGGCGGGGAGGGGGGGTTGCAGTGATTTTTAGGAAGTCATTAGTTTGCACCAGGCGTCCTATTGGAAAGACCCAGTTCTCTGAGTGCATGTTGTGGAAGTTGGGCAATAGGGGCAGTACAGGATTCCTATTGGTGTACCGACCTCCCCGCTGCACCAAGGATTCCCTGCCCGAGCTGCTTCAGGTCGTGGCGGATGTCCTCCTGGAGAAACCTAGTTTGGTTGTCCTAGGGGATTTTAACATCCATGCAGACACGACCTTACAAGGGGCCGCTCGGGACTTCGTGGAAAGCATGGCCTCCATGGGGCTGTCCCTGAATAAGTCTGGCCCAACTCATAGCCACGGGCATGCCTTAGACCTGGTGTTCACCTCTATGGATGTTGGTGATCTGACACTAAGTAAAAGCGAAACGAAAGAAGTGCCATGGTCAGATCACTTCCTGGTGCAACTGGACTTCTCCGTGACCCTTCCCCTCTGCAGGGAGGCGGGACCGATTCAGATGGTCCGCCCCCACCACTTAATGGATCCAAATGGTTTCCAGAGAGTGGTAGGGGATGTTTTATCCCATGTTGATGGCCTTTCAGCTGATTCCCTGGTGGCCCGCTGGAATGCGGAGTTAACCAGGGCTATTGACTGTTTGGCTCCGAAGCGCCCTCTCCGATTGCATGGAGCCCGGACAGCCCCGTGGTTTTGCACGGATCTGAGGGCAATGAAACAATCGTTGAGACGGCTAGAGCGCCGTTGGCGGATAACCCATTCTGAATCTGACCGGACACGGGTTAGAGCTCAATGTTGAGCCTACAAAGTGGCGATAGCGACGGCGAAGAAGACTTTTTTCACCGCCTCTATTGCATCTGCGGAAAACAGCAGCAGGAGACTTTTTCAGGTGGTTCGCAATTTAGTGGAACCACCTGCTCCATCAGGGCCCAGTAGGGGCCACATGATCTCCTGCAATGACTTTGCAAAGTTTTTTGCAGATAAAGTCACTCAGATTCAGGAAGAGGTAGACGCCACCGTGGGAGCAGGGCCGGGGCGGGAGAGTGCTAGAGTCCTGTCTAGTCAAGTTGTGTGGGATCAATTCCAATCTGTTACCCCCGAGGATGTGGACAGGCTGCTTGGACGAGTGAAACCAACCACTTGTCTCCTTGATCCTTGCCCATCCTGGCTTATAAAAGCTAGCCGGGAAGGACTGGGCGATGGGCTTCGTGGGGTGGTGAATGCTTCCCTCTGTGAGGGAGCCTTCCCAGACTCGCTGAAAGAGGCGGTTATTAAACCGCTTCTTAAAAAAACATCTTTAAATGCGGCCACGATAGCCAACTATCGCCCAGTCTCAAATCTTCCATTCTTGGGCAAGGTGATTGAGCGAGTGGTTGCTGAACAACTCCAGGCACGCCTGGAAGAAGCAGACCATTTGGATCCTATCCATTCGGGATTCAGGCCTCATCATGGGACTGAAACTGCCTTGGTCGCGCTGGTTGATGATCTCTGATGGGCAAGGGACAAAGGTGAGAGCTGTTTCCTAGTTCTGCTGGATCTCTCAGCGGCTTTTGATACCATCGACCATAACATCCTTCTGGACCGTCTTGAGGGGCTGGGAGCTGGGGACACTGTTATACAGTGGTTCCACTCCTTCCTCCTGGGCCGTGTTCAGAAAGTGGTGGTGGGGGATGAGTGTTCCGACCCCTGGGCCCTCACTTGTGGGGTGCCTCAGGGTTCTGTCCTCTCCCCCATGCTTTTCAACATCTACATGAAGCCACTGGGAGAGATCATCAGGGGATTTGGGCTGGGTGTTCATCAGTATGCGGATGATACCCAGCTCTACCTCTCTTTCAAATCAGAACCAGTGAAGGCAGTGAAGGTCCTGTGTGAGTGTCTGGAGGCGGTTGGAGGTTGGATGGTGGCTAACAGATTGAGGTTGAATCCTGACAAGACAGAAGTACTGTTTTGTGGGGACAGGAGGCGGGCAGGTGTCGAGGATTCCCTGGTCCTGAATGGGGTAACTGTGCCCCTGAAGGACCAGGTGCGCAGCCTGGGAGTCATTTTGGACTCACAGCTGTCCATGGAGGCACAGGTCAAATCTGTATCCAGGGCAGCTGTTTACCAGCTCCATCTGGTATGCAGGCTGAGACCTTATCTGCCTGCGGACTGCCTCGCCAGAGTGGTGCATGCTCTGGTTATCTCCCGCTTGGATTTCTGCAATGCGCTCTACGTGGGGCTACCTTTGAAGGTGAGCCGGAAACTACAACTAATCCAGAACGCGGCAGCTAGACTGGTGACTTGGAGCGGCCGCAGAGACCACATAACACCGGTCTTGAAAGACCTACATTGGCTCCCAGTACGTTTCCGGCACAATTCAAAGTGTTGGTGCTGACCTTTAAAGCCCTAAACTGCCTTGGTCCAGTTTATCTGAAGGAGCGTCTCCACCCCCATTGTTCTACCCGGACACTGAGGTCCAGCACCGAGGGCCTTCTGGCGGTTCCCTCACTGCGAGAAGCCAAGTTACAGGGAACCAGGCAGAGGGCCTTCTCGGTAGTGGCGCCTTCCCTGTGGAACACCCTCCCACCAGATGTCAAAGAGAACAACAACTACCAGGCTTTTAGAAGACATCTGAAGGCAGCCCTGTTTCGGGAAGCTTTTAATGTTTGATGTATTATAGTATTTTTATGTTCTTTTGGAGGCCGCCCAGAGTGGCTGGGGAAGCCCAGCCAGATGGGCGGGGTATAAATAATTTATTATTATTATTATTATTATTATTATTATTATTATTATTATTATTATTATTATTATTATTATTATTATTATTATTACAAGTACAGTCCACCTATACCAACCCAAAAAACATTGTGTTCTCTTGTTATTGAATGGAAGCTATTTATCTGCCCTCTTTTCCTCCTCTGTTCTTTGCTCAGTCACTCCATTTTGAATCTTCCTTTCAAAACAACCATGCCTGTTTTGAGAAAACTTCAGAGATTTAGGAACTGGAGTGCAATCATTTGATCTCTTTGCTGTTCCTCCATACTCCAAGCACTTCTCATTTGCACAGCCCTGGTTTCTCTCCCTGACTATAAATATTCTTGATTAATAACAGTAAAATGCTCAAATTTTAGTTTTCGTGACTGCTCCCAATACTGACTTCCCAGTGATAATGAAAACAGCTACATTATAATGGAATGTCTGTCCTTTTTCCATTCTCTTCATTATATACTGTGGCTCGCTTTAAAGCAGCAAAGTGGACAGGAGTACAACATTTGAGTCAGATTTTTTCTCTCCTTGTTTTCCTTCTCTAAAAACTTGGTGCGTCTTTTGGTCAGGTGCGTCCTATGGAGCGAAAAATACAGTGTCTGCCACCGGCGCTCTAGCTGTCTCAGCGATTGTTTCATTGCCCTCAGATCCGTGGAAAACCACGGGGCTGTCCGGGCTCCATGCAATCGGAGAGGGTGCTTTGGAGCCAAACAGTCAATAGCCCTGCTTAATCCTCAGGATGAAGTTGTTCATCTTGTCTCTTTCCCTACCATTCCTTACGTTGTGATGAAAAGAAACACTTTTTATCCTTTAAATTATCTTCACAATTGCTTTAAGTGGTTTGGCCTATCCCAAAATGAGAGGCTGCAAAACAAGAAAGGAATGAAGTCTTGTGGCCAATAGTGCTTCTGAAACTCAAGGTGTCTGTCTTTTATCTGCGCAAAGATCACACCTATACCTGTGTCACTAGCAGAGTGACACAGCAGAGCTTCAGAATCTTTGCCCTTTTCTGTTTTCAGAGTTGACAGTGGAAAAATCTTTTTGCTCACACAGTTCAAAGTAAATTGTTTTATTGCCTCAAGTCAACCTGACAATTATTCACACTATACGCATGTAGTTAAGAGATCCTGGTACATCATAAAGAGGTTGTAGTCAAATTAGTAAAGAGACTCAAAACTGGAGAAAGCTCCTCACTTCTGAAATCCAAGGCCACAATTTGCTGGCTACTGAATGCAGCCTTGGCCTTATACCCGCCAACGCATGTATGCATTATCTGGAGGATTTAGGGTTGGATTAGTTGTGCCAGAAGCCTATAGCCTTGAGCTGTTTCAAGAGGCCTATCACACAGCTGGTATCCTAATCTTGAACAGAAATCAGATACAGAAGAATGGTAAATTGAGACACAACCCAAGGACATATCCCCAAATTACACAAAAGCAAAAGTGCCACGTTAATATTCCTGATTCTGAGCTTCGGATGGCCGGGGGGGGGGGGGGAGTGGTGGCAGAAGAGAAGCTTCAGCCACTTAACACCTTGAGTTCTTCTCAACCTCTTGGTTGTAAGAGGTTCTTCCACTTTTTCCCAGTGAAAGTAACACAACCTTAGGCACTTTTTGCCCCTTCCTAGCTAGCGATCACTAGGAGCTTGTTCTGTTTCATTTCTCTCATATCCCTGGCTATGTAATGTTACATTTTCTTGATCCCAAGTCATGGTGGTGCATGACAAATGCCTAAGATATGGTTACCAGATGTCCTCATTTCTCGGGCACAGTCCCTGGATTTACAAATCTGTCCCCGGACAAAATCTGTCCCCGGAATGTCCCCAGATTTCATTTAATGTCCCCGGATTTATATTTTAAGTGTTGTAGATTAATTAGTAGGGAATGAATGTTGTGTGATTGGTTCAACGACACAAGACACATCATATGGGGACTTCTGGTGAGGCAAAATGGCGGGCGCCACGGCAGCGAGCAGCTCCTGAAGCCAGCCAGAGCCAACTGCACTACCAGGCTGGTTCTGGGCTGCTGAAACTGCTGCTGCTCCACCACTGCTGAGGTGGAACCAGAGACGCTTGGCACGTCAACTGGGGGAACCGTTGAAACCCCCCAACCCAAATTGAGCCAGGAGCAAGAGCACCCAGCCACCCGGCTGACTGCCCAGCGGTGCTCTGGGGCCACAGAAACCCTGGAGCCGACGCAGGGAGAAGGAGGAGAGGAGAAGGAAGAGAGAGAAAGAGGAAGGAGAAAAAAGGGGAGAGCCCTGACCTGGCTGCGCCGCTGCCGCTGCTAAGGAGGAGAGCCCTGGGAGGGCAAGGACACGTGGCCGAGCCCAGGCCTGACCCGAGCCTACTCCATGGCAGCTAGTGCTCCAAGAGAAGCAGGCCGGGGCCCAGAGGAAGGCCACGTGACAGAGGAGATCACAGAAGAGATTACCGGTACTTCTTTTTTTAAAAAAAAAACAATAACTTTTTTTAATAACTTTTTTTTCTCTTCTTGGATTCTTTGAAAAAAATCTGGTAACCTTTTAAAAGTCATTTGAGACCTTAAAGGCTTGTGGCATAATTTCATTCAACAACAAATCATGATCTTTAAAATATTCAAACTGGTTAAAATAGCCACCTCTCTGGAAGTCATTACCAAGCGTGTAAGTCATAATAGAGATCCCCATAGCTACAGCACTGAACCATTTCCTTAAAGAGTCTGCAAGTTGACAAGTGTGCAGTGACCTCAAAATACAGAAATGTATGTAACTTCAGTTGAGCCATAGGACAATTGATTCTTTTCTAAAAGCTAGAAAGGGTGGCTGGAGATCTCTCAGTAGCTAAGGTTAAATGAATCTACTTTAACCTTACTGTGAGTTTTATTTATCAGTTTTATCATAACCCTGTATTAGGTTAGGTGATTTGTTTCTTCTCCATCCATGTCTCTGCAGTTAGTATGAATTAGGATGCCCTTAGTTTGCTCAGTAATATTAAGGTCCTGCACCCCAGTTTAAAGTAAGCAAGATTTGCACTGTTCTCTGGAAAGTTAAGATCTGCACTAAAGGTTTCTACCATTGGGAATGTCCCATTTCTGGCCAAAAGTCAATCAGGGTTTGCTGGTTAAACCCAGAGCTGATTTGATGCATCAATTTAATTTGATTAACATATTACTAACGTTGAAGTGAGAGGCTACTAGGGCAGCAGATTAAACATTTTTTTAAATATATATATATATAAACTTTCAGAAACTACAGGTGGTGAGCATTATCAGACCTACCTCCCTAACACCTGCAGGTAGTGGGCACCATCCTGACACATGAGGTAATATTTTTGGGTATCTGCTGGGACGTGTTATTTATTTAAAGACAAAATTATGGGGAGAGTCTGCTTGTTTTACTTAGGTGAGAATCTATGCAAATTCAATCTAGCTGCTTGAGTAAAGTTCAGTCAGCTAAGATTTCTTCAATCAGGTGGCAGCATGATTTTTGTTATTCACCTTTGTTGCCTATTTTATTCTATTGAGCTCAGACCACTGTACTTAGATGCACCCCGATACATTCTCAAAACCCCCCTGTTGAGTGCAATGCCTGAGAGAGGAAGACTGGCCCAAGGCCACCCACTGTAAACTTGGTTATCTTCCCCAGCTAAGTCTAAACTAAAGATGTGGAGCCTGGGGCCCTCCAGGTGTTGTTGGGCTCCAGTTGCATTGCAGAGGGTTGGGCTAGATGACTCTTGTGGTCCCTTCCAACTCTACAATTCTAAGTTCCCACCAGCCCCAAGCCACCATGGCAAATGGTCATGAATGATGGGAGTTCAAGAGCAACTGGAGGGCCACAGGTTCCTCAAACCTGGTCTTAACTCATAACTGCCACACTAACTCACCCTCATCCAACCTTCATCCAATGACCCTTTCATGGTCTGAAATGAAATTTATGGAGTTGAGAGATTTGCTGGACTCAGTAGCATCAACTGAGTTGGCAAGTGCCTGGAGTGAGTCAGCGGTAAAGCACACAAAGCAAGTGGAGTTAACTCTTTATCAGCAAAAACAGGATCTCCACAGGAGTGCCAGTCCTAATGAGCACAGCAACTCCTTTTTGGTACGGCTTGCCCCCATGAAGCAGTTGCGGAGACTGAAGGTCCCCACCTTCCCACAGCTGCCTAAGTCCCCACCTCTCCAGGATTTCCCCCAAGGAATGCAAGACTGAATCTGTGTGATGCTAACCTTGTCCACACTCTACATGCCTCTCTTGGTTCTGCGGTACAAGGAGGGAGGGGAGCTTGTTGCAGCAGGAAGGGGAAACACCTGTGACTCTTCACCAGCCAGACTCATCTCTGCTTCTTGGCCTCCCTCCTCTCCTACTTCAACTTCCGTTTCTGATTCTGGACTTCTCTCTGCCATAGACTCTCCCAGCTCACTAAACCCTGTTACCTCTTCAGCTTCTGATGTCTCCTCTTCCCAGTCTACTCCCTCTTCTCCCTCTGACCACTCCATCATCCCACCATCAATCCCTCTGCTCTCAGCCTTCTTCCCTTGGGGGTTCCCCAGCTAGTTCCTCCCACCAATCCTCTGCACCCAACCAGTCCCTGACATCAAGTGTGATTCTACAAAGTGTTTTTTTAACATGTGGAATTGATCTGGGGTTCCCATGCAAAATGATTGTGTTGCCCCATGCAAAAGTGATCCAAGTAAGACAAGACTTTTGAGTCTTCTTCCCTCAATAAGCAGGTGAAGGGTTGCTGGAGTTTACATTATTTGTTTTTCATTGCAGAAGTAATACTGATGATGATCTCTGTGACCCAGATTTTAGCAAAATGCTTGTGTGTATTGTATCATGCTGTTGGCCCAAGTGAGTATTTTAAAGAGTAGTTCTTAAACACAAGATAGCTTGCAATGTTTGACAATAGAGGAATTGCTTGGGGAAAATTATAAGGCTACCAACTTTTAAAATTCAAGGTGTTGTGTGTGGGGGTTTTTTTAATAGAATGGCTAGGCACTAGTTGACCATATCCAATCTGTACTCTAGTTGTATGTATCTGTTGATCTAAATGGCATGTGGGCAAACTGGTAGCCTGGATTAGTTCTTATCCCCCAATCAATTTCTTCTTCTCCCTCTCCCTACTACTCCCATCACTGCTTTGAAAAGTGCCATCACTCAGTGGTGAAGTATACATGCTTTGAATACAGTAGGTATCAATTCAATCCATAGTCCAGGGAACGTATTGCCTATGTGCTTAAATAGGACCACTAGGCTTCAAAGGTTGGCCTACTGGGTCATTTTCAGCTAACAATACCCAACTTTCCTAAGCTGAGAAATGAATTGAGAGCCCTAGCACTTGTCTAAAGCTGTAAACAGCTGCTGCAAGTCCTGAGCTAGCTCAAAAGTAGCCAGCATGTTTCATTCTGTCAGTTGTTGGATTCCAGCTTCCATTAGTCCAATGCAATTTTGCAAATACTCAGGATTATATACCGGCATCCAGCTCACAAATGCATCCAGGCACCAGTTTAGGACCTCCTGATTTGAGATGTTACAGAGAAATGGAACTGAGTGACATCTTGCCAGAAACCTTCCAATGACCTCCACAGCAGCTTCATGTAGATATTAAATAGTGTTGGAAACAAAATTGTGGTACCCAACAACTCCTAGGGGTCCAAGGCACCATCAGTCAATACTTTTCAATGGAACAGACCCTGTAAGTAGTAGTGAAGCCACCGCAAAACAAACTACGAACTCACTGAAAGCAGACATACACTGTGGTCTGTGGTATCTCAACCCACTGAGTCATCTAGGGGAGTCAACAGGTTCATGGTGCTTCTGTCTTTCACCCAAATGTCACCCATCCGATCAAGATCAAGGCTGATTCTATGCCCAAACTGGCCCTGAACCTGAACTGGAGTATATCAAGATAACCAGTTTCAACCAAGAGCGGAAGCACCACCTCCTGGGTCCAGGCCCCAGGGTGGTTTTTTCCCTACATCACTGAAGACACACCACTTTACTCTCAACAGCCAGCAAGAGCAGCACTCAAGTCCATATGAAGCAGATAATTTTGCCCTTGCAGATTTTCCTTTACAGCCTAGGACCTACGGGACCGCCTCTCCCGGTATGCCCCACGGAGGACCTTAAGGTCCATAAATAGCAACACCCTAGAGGTCCCGGGCCCTAAGGAAGTTAGATTAGCCGCAACCAGAGCCAGGGCCTTTTCAACACTGGCCTGGTGGAATGCTCTGTCTCATGAGACCAGGGCCCTGCAGGATCTGATTTCTTTCTGCAGGGCCTGTAAAACAGAGTTCTCCCACCTGGCCTTTGGCTTGAAATCAATTTGATTCCCTCCCCCTCTTTCTTTTTTCCTTTCTTCTCCTGTGATGAGGCTGCATTTTAATGTTTAAATGTTATATTTTAATCTTGTTTTTTAAGTTGTATTTCAATCAACTTGTTTTTATTATTGGTTGTTAGCCACCCTGAGCCTGGTCTTGGCTGGGGAGGGTGGGGTATAAATTATTATTATTATTATTATTATTATTATTATTATTATTATTATTATTATTATTATTATTATTTTCCACGGTAGGCATCTGATGGCTCCAAGACTGGGTTAATGAGGGTAAATCATTGCCACTTCCATTGCATAATAGCTTTTCTAAGTGGTACATGGGTTGCCAAGTAGGCTGTTTTCTCCATACTAACCACCACACAGGCAAGATTATGTGCTCTTCCATGTGTACAGTCTCCTTCAGAGCAAAACTTATACGCCTTGTATGCAATTGTCTCCAGCTGCCTGGAACTCCTTAGTAAATCGGGTGGTTGCCTAACTTCCGCAGCACCAGAGAGGACATTTGGGTGCAGTTGTGTCTATGGCCTGCCATGCCTCACCATTCCACAGGGAGACTAGGACCTTGGCAGAATTGCCTTCCGGAAAATCTCTTGCAGCATTCAGGAATCCATCAGCTTCCACACATCTCTAGGAGTGCACCAGATGGTCTCTGATCCTCATGGGATAGCAGCAATTACCCTCCCAAAACCAGTGCTACCTTTGTGGAGCACTGAGTATCTGGGAAGACATAGTTGGGTCAGGTTGATTTTTCCCAGCTAACCTATTCAGGACTTGGCAATACAGTGGTACCTTGGTTGTCAAACTGCTTGGCTCCCGAACAAATCGGCTCCCGAACGCCACAAACTCAGAAGTAGTGTTCTGGTTTGCAGACGTTTCTTGGAAGCTGAACATTTGATGTGGCTTCCGCTTGAGTGCAGGAAGCTCCTGCAGCCAATCAGAAGCCACACCTTGGTTTTCGAACAGTTCTGGGAGTCAAACGGACTCCCGGAATGGATTAAGTTGGACAACCAAGGTACCACTGTATGTGCCAGATTGGCTCCTTCATATACTTACAAAGCATGGGTGAGTGAGATTTTATTTTGAACTGACCTGATATTCTCCAACCACCACTAAGACAGAGGGCATAGTACTCAGTCCATCAGTTACCTGAAGAACAGGGGATCAGAAGCTGAGTGGGGGAAAGTGTTTTGATTGGGGCGGGGGGGGGGGGAGAGAGTTTAAGTGGGAAAACTGTATTATGGTACTTAAATGAATTTTCCCCTTGAGTTGCCGTGCAGGAGTTTGAATTGTCCTGTGTTTTTCAGGTTCTGCATTTCCGACCTTGGATGATTTAAATGAAACTGAAGTTGCTCCCCCTGAGCCAAGGACGAAAGTACAGATCGTATCTGAACAGCTGGTGACCTTTTTCAACCCAGTGAGTAAGTGCTGTTGTAGCATCATTTTTCATTGCCCCCTCTTCAAGTCCTTGAGAGGATTAGAAATGTTTGTTACTGTGGTCCTTCAGTGAAAGGTCTCTTTGTTGAGCTATATTGAGGGGTGTTGTTCTATGAAGAGTGCCACGTTTCATGTTTGGAAAAGGAAATAAAAAGGGGTTGTCCAAAGGAATTAACCCCCCATTTCCTCTCATATTGCAGCTGCACATGGATCACCCATACTGGTTTGTAAGCATCTTAGAATAATAGAATTGTAGAGTTGGAAGGGACCATGAAGGTCGTCTTATTTGAGAAGCCCTCAAAGCCCTCCTGATGCATAGGACTAGTTTGAGCTGTTCTTTGGATGGGTTGAGATGCTCCCAATGCAGAATTAATGGTAGGTATCAAATGTTTGCATAGTGCTGTATCTAGTAACCCAACAATGTATTGACAGCAAAAGAAAAAAGTCAAGGCAGCAGTAGCTGCTGTTGTTGTTTGTTACCCACCCTTCACCCTAAGATCCCAGAGAATGTTACAACAATTGAAAACACAACATAAAAACAGTTTGTTTTCAACTTGCAAAGAGAGAAGAGGGGACCATCTTAAAAAGAGACATCTCAAGTGTCAAATGTCAGGGTAAAAAGGGGCATCTTTAGCATTCACTAAAAGCCTCAAAGTGAAGAATCCAGACACACTTCTGGTGGGAGGGGATTCCACAACTTAAGGGCTGCCACAGAGAATAAGCTTTCCTAGGCTGCCGCCACCTGAAGGTAGTGGAACAACCAAAAGGACTTAGAGATACATGTGGATATTCACAGACATGTACATAGTTATCCAGTGGTGGTCCTGCTCAGAGTATACCCATTGAAATTAAAGGACTTAGTCTCCTTATGTTTGATGGTTTTACACTGAGTAGGACTTGTATACAATCCATAAATCCAGTGCTGGGCAGGCCAATAAAGCAGGGTTTTCCTTTCTCTCCCATTCATGCCATACTCCAAGAGCATAGGGGTTGGGTCAAGCAGGCTAATGGAGCACAAGGCAAGCCTTGCTCCTCCTCCTGCTGAGCTGTGGTGCATGGATCCCCAGCATGCTGCACATGTGCTTGCAGGTGTCCACAGCAGACTTCCCTGGTGCCTGCAGGGCTCCATCCCCCCTCTAAAATTAATCTTGCAACAATCCTTCCTTAGCCAATGGAATGCTTTTCACCCACCCCCAGTTTGATTGTGGCAAGGAGGCAATTTCAAGTGAGTAACGGCTGGGGGCTGGATAGGGGAGCTGCTGCACGTGTGTGTCGTGCCCATGACCATTTCTCTTTGCTTACAAATGTGCCCACAGACTCCCGAAAGGTCGGCAACACTTGCTGCAGTGGCTGGATGCTGAAGAAGTTGAAGGAGAAGAAGGGCGACCCTGCTTTCGGTTCCCTCTTTTTCTCCCACTAGTGGATTTCAGAATCAGTTTGCTGTGCAGTGTAGGGGCTGCTTTTTACAAACGAAGCAATTGCAAAGCCCCATTAAGTACCTTTGCAAACCGCTTAGAGACTATTGTAGTTAAGTGGTATATAAATTGTTTAAATAAATGAAAGAAGGGCCTTGCACAGATCTTGCTGCATGGCTCTTTTGCTTTTTGGCGGCAGTGTTGCTGTTTCCACCAAAAGCAGAAGCAGACTTCAAAGTGGCACTTGGAAATAATCAGCTCATTAGTGTGTGGAGATTGCCCAGTTTGTTCCAACCTTCAAAGGAAAAAGGCCCTCCTGAATCTTATTCAGATACTCCAAAGCAAAAGGCTCAATCAAAAACATACTTTCAAAACCACCACGTTGATGCCTGACCCCTCTGTGTCTTTCTGTGCTTTCCCCCCTGCTACTATTCCTTTCCTCCCTTGCATGGAGTTGATGCATAAGTGAGAAGGAACTCTCAGCAAATTTCCAATAAAACATAATATCACCCATTTGCATATCCCCCCTGGAAAAAGGAAACATGTCTCATAGAAAGAGGACACTGAGCTAATTTGTATGCATAGATCAGGGCTGGGAAACCTCTAGTCCTCTGGTCATTGCTAAACTGCATATCCCATTAGTCCCACCCAGCATAGTCTAGGCTGCTCAGAGTTGTAGTCCAGCAACATCTGGGGTGGGTGGGTGAAAGGTTCTTCACTCCTGATATAGATACAAAAATGGATTCAGAACCATCTTTCCCATAGGGCTTAGTGGTGCGTCACGCCAGGGCGCCGGCCTCTCAGGGGCACCCTAGCAAGTGGGGGAGCTGTGTGGCTTTGCCGATGACCTCCCCTTTCCCTGCATGCCTGCCAGCTGTGCCCCACCAACCATATGGCTGGCGGGCGCGCAGCTAGCCTCCCAAGCCTCTGCGGGGATTGCTCTCCTCCCAAGGAGGCTTGGGAGGGGCGCAACTTCACTCCCAAGCCTCTGCGGGGTTCGCTCTTCCACAGCGGCATGGGGGAGAGTTGCGCTCCCCCCCCCCAGATGGCTGGCAGTGCACAGCTATGGCCACCCCAACACTATCCATGGTAATTTGGGGGTGCTGGGCAGATATTTGCACCCCGGCACCGCATCTGCTAAAGACGGCCCTGCATCGATTCAAGCCATAGTAATTCTAATGTTGGACCCACTGAAATGAATGGACATGACTAATTTAGGTCCACTCATTTCAATAGGTCTGCTCTGTATGGAATTCTCTTGGATACCCTGTAATTGGGGAAGATGGTGACCAGGAGAACTTCATGCCTGCTCAGTCACCTGCCCAGGTGTTGTCACTCACTGTTGACGGGTGACTCTAAGAACCCTCTTGCTCTCTCTTCTTAGGGTCTTTTGTCTTTAAACCAGACTTGGACTGAAGAGACCTAAAGGACTGTTCTTCTCTTTAAAGTGGAACACATGGCCACCCTAAATGGAAGCAGTGATCTGGAATAACTTTGCCTTGTGCCTCAGTGTGTACACGTTTAAACTGGGCTTGGAACTGAAATCTTGCATTTCTGCTTCATTTCCCAAAGCGTGTCGACCCAAAACAAATCAGGCAGTGGTGCCTTGCCAAGCTGGGGAAAAGAGCAACAAGTCGTCGTGTCTGGAACACAAGTGCTGCTTCTCGTCTAAAAAGCATGTTCAGCTGGACTGCTACACTCCACTCAAAGACCGTAAGTGGCATTCTGCCTCCAGGGCTCTTCCACTTGTTCTGCAAAGCTGGACACACATAGTTTCTTATGCCTACACTGCCACCTTCAGCCAAGACCTTGTTGCTGCTTTTCCCAAGTGGCACAGCAGAGTAGTATAGATACAGGGTCAGGTTTGTAAGCAGTAGTGGCTTCTAGTGTCCCTTGGGATTAGTTGGGGCAGAAGCCAGCAGTAGGTGAAGTCAGAGCCAATGACAAGCAGAGCCAACTCGCTCTGATTACCCCACCCCACATTCCTCCATTCAAGGGATAACAATGAAACTCGTGGGGAGGAAGATGAAAATGCATTGCCAACCCCTGGATTGGTTGTAATCAAGGAGGCAGGCAGGTGGGGGATGGCTGAGAGCAGCTCAGCTTCAAGGGGCAGTTCCCCACTTGCCCTACTTAATGGACTAGCCTCCACTGCTTGCAGGTCTGTGTTGAGGACTTACATAATGCACCAGGAAGCTCTCAAATGAGCATGAGGGGCCATAGCTCGGAACATAGGATTGTCACACAGTAGGTCCCAGGTTATATCTCTCTCCTTGCCAGTTAAGTAAAAATCTCAGTTAGCCGATCTGGGAAATATTTCTGTCTGAGAAGTCATACCAGTCAGAGCAAACAGTGTTGGACTAGACCAGGTTAAGTGTTGTGCTGTACCAGTTGTTGCTGGGCTACAATTCCTTCATTCCATCATCCGTAACAACAACTAGAAGGCGACAGGTCCTGCACCCTTTGACTTCACAGAGTAGTCATCTGTTTCATTTTACATCAGTGCACACAGATATTGTGGCTCCCATTGTGTCTTGGAGTGCATCTTAAAATGGTTCTTCAAAATTCAGTGTGCTTCTCCTGTAGAGTTTATTTTCCATCCAGTTTGTCTGTTTGTACAGCGGTTTTGGTACTTGAATGCTTCAGGGTGTGCAGCATATGTCAATAAACAACACGTGCTTATAGTCCACAAAGCACACGCTGTGTGCATTCTAACAATCTGTTGACAAAACACAAACCCTTCACAGGCCTCTAAGACTCCAGCATCTCACAAATTATTGGGTTACCTCCTGCAATGGGTAATTGGCAATTTTATTGCCCTGTTCAATCGTCTGATTCTTCACTTCGCTGAACATGTTTGCTATTTTCCCCTGCCAGTTTTGAGAACAGTGGGAGGCAAGGCCTGTTGCTTTCATGTGGTCTTCCTGGACGCTTCTGGGTGGCCTCTTGGAAAGAAAGCTGCCAGGCTAGGTGGACCTTAGGGCTGATCCAGCAGGATTTCCATCACAGTTATATTTACAACAAATGTAGATCAGGAGCCAACAAAAACCCCTCTGCAGCTAGTTTCACATGTTTGGAGTCTTTGAGTTTGTTTGTTTTCTCAGACAGGCAGCCTCTCTTCTTCTGATGCCACATGACAAACTGCTTTTGCAACTTAAAAGGGAATAATTTTTATTTTACTTATTTGCAATGTTTATATGCCAGCAACATTATAGGGGGGAAAATATTATGGCAGTGAACTGCATAAAATCAACAATACAGCCATTCCTGTACCTTAGCTGTCAACTTTCAGATTTGAAAAAAAGGGATCAGCAGCCTCGAAAATAAGGGATCAGCAGCCTCACTTGTCCAGGGGACAGTCTACGGGATATCTAACAATCCGGGATAGCAGCGGGAAGCAGCGGGAAACAGCGCTGGAATAAGGGAATTTCCCGCAAAAAAGGGAAGGTTGACAGCTATGTCCTGTACAGGGATAGCCTTACATTGTAGTCTGTGTAGAGGTATCTGAAGAAGTGTGCATGCACACGAAAGCTCATACCAAGAACTAACTTAGTTGGTCTTTAAGGTGCTACTGGAAGGAATTTTTTTATTTTGACTATGGCAGACCAACACGGCTACCTATCTACCATTGTAGTCCAGGCATTGGTAACCTCAAGGCTGGATTACTGCAGTGCACACTATGTGGGGCTGCCTTTGGGCCTGATTAGGGAGCTACAGTCAGTGCAGAATGTGACTGCCAGACTGCTGATGGGAGAATGTGGCCAACATGTGAGACCATTGTTAAAGCATCTGCACTGGTTGTCCATCTGCTTCCAAAATAGATTCAAGTATATAGAGTTTTACCGTATATAATCAAGTATAAGCTGACTTTTTCAGCACATTTTTATGCTGAAAAAGCCCCCCTTGGCTTATACTCAAGTGAGGGTCCTTTCAGGCTGCTCCTTCCTCCTCCTCCACCTTTGCCGCTGTTGGCGTTGGCAGAGGAGGAACAAGCAGCCTGAAAGCAGCCCTTTTGTTCTTCCTCTGCCGCTGCCACCACCACCAGGTTTGTGGTGTGGTAAACCAGCTTATACTCGAGTCAATAAGTTTTCCCAGTTTTTTGTGGTAAAGTTAGGTGCCTCGGCTTATATTCGGGTTGGCTTATACTCAAGTATATATGCTAATTCACAAAGCACTGAAAATTTTAGGGACCTTAGGGAACACCTGAACCTTCCTATCCCAGGACAATCACTGAGATCATCTGCAGCCATGTTGGTGGTGCTTCCCCAAGTTGGCAAGGCTTATTTGCCAACAACAAGACCTAATCCCTGAGTGTCATTGGTCCAGCATTATGGAATAGTCTGCCAACAGAGATTCGGCAGGCACCTTCTGTTTTCAGTTTTAAATGCCTGCTGAAAACTTTCCTATTCCAATAGGCTTATGCAGGCAATTAAGGCTGCATCTCTCCATAATAGCTAGCTGATTTCTGATTTCAGAATTTTAATGTGGTTTTTATTGTAGGGTTTTACGTATAACTGTTGCAAACCGCTCTGATACTTTGTATGAAATAAAATTGCATTCATAAAGCAAGTCCCAAACTCGTTGCAAATCAGTAGAGCAGATTAATGCATCAACATAGCTTGATCGCCCAAGGGAAGCCTGAGTAAACAGGTGCATGTTAAGCAGGTGTCGAAACAGTGGGTGCTTATTGGAATTGCATTCCAAAGAGAAGGCTCTGGCTTTATTCTATTTAATTTATTTTTACTCAGACAAATTATATATTACTTAAGCACAATTGTCTCTAAGTAGCATACGTCAAACTCAACAGTGCAATAAATATATAAAACCAGTTTAAAACTATAAAATCAGATCTGACTGTTAAAAGGCCTGCTGGAATAAAAAGTGATCATAAGATGAACCTCAGGAGCATATGGCAATGCTAACAGCATTGAAATATCTCAGCAGAGGTGCAGAATGTAAAGCATTCCCAGAGATAACCTGGTCTTCAAGTTGTTCCATAGAAAGACCTTAAATTTGGCCCAGTATCATATTTGCAGCCTCTGCAACTCCTTCAGCACAGATGTTTTGCCCTGTGAATGAGGTACCTCCTCCAACAACCTGGCAGCAGCCTTCTCCAGCTCAACTATAATGGATGCCCCACAAATAATGCAATGCTGTGATACATTCTGGAGGTTACAGATGCCTGGACTTCTGCAATTAAACAAGCCCAATCCAGAGCTGCCAGGAAGGGCTTCAGCTCAGTGTAGGACATCTGCTTTGCATGCAGGATGTCCCTGGTTTGATATCCAGGTAAGGCTGGGAAAGATTCCCTGGAGTGCCTCTGCCAGTCAGTGCAGACAATACTGAGCTAGATGGACCAATTCAGTACAAAGGCAGCTTCCTATATTCCTTAACAGCCATAGGCAGTCATAGCCAATGTAGTTACTTGTGTGTCCAATGACAAAGATTCAGCCAGGAGTGCACCCCAAAATGTTCAAATTCATATTGTGATAAGGCAACCTTCCCCAACTAGGTGGCCTCAAAATGCTGCTAGGCTCTAACCCTAACCCTAACCCTAACCCTAACCCTAACCCTAACCCTAACCCTAACCCTAAACCCTAACCCTAACCCTAACCCTAACCCTGACCCTGACCCTAACGCTAAACCCTAATCCTAACCCTAAACCCTAACCCTAACCCTAACCCTACTACCCTAACATACCTCACAGGGTAGTTATGAGGGCCAACTGGGTGTTTATGCCATCTTGCAGGGCTGCCAACTTGAATAAAATATTGTGGGGGGCCAGGTAAGCACCACCCTGCATAATCAATCACATGACACGGTGCACACACACCATTTGAATGGCAATGCCTATCAACTTTGCAGGAGACCAGCCCAGGGGTGGAGCTTCATGCTCCAGCACCAGGGGGTGGAGAGCAGGCAGGGGCGGGGCTGGCATACGTCACGCGGTGGGGCGCGTCACCTGCAGGGGCGGGCCGCGCATCCTGGGGACATGGCGCGCCATCTGCAGAGGCATGGCATGCGCCCTGGGGGCGTGGCACACTGCCCGAAGGGGCGTGGTGCGCATCCTGGGGGTGGGGCACACCACCTGCAGGGGCATGGCACCCAGTGCAGGGGGGCGGGCAGCTGCGATGGCTCCCTACTGGGATCACGCTGCCGGGGGCAGTGCACTCCCCCCGCACTCCTCTTCCTCCGCCAGTGGACCAGCCCCTGAAATATTTTATTGTGGGGGGTGGAGCACCCACGGCCCCTAGGAGTTGGCTCCTATGCCACCTTGACCGCCTCTGAAAAAAGGTAATAATGAAAAATACTGGCATAAAAGGACATATTAATCATAATAAAAAAGACCTACCCACATGATGCTGACACAATACCCTGCATGAATGCTGTGCAATAGAATGTACTTTCACCCAATTATTTGTTTGCTTGTGTTGCAACACAAAAAATCTCTAATAAAACTAATTTTTTAAAGGGATATTAACTGTAAAGTAATTGTTCATTCCCCTCCTATAGGGAATACTCCCCCCAAGACACTTCCCTATCTAACACTCAATTTAAAATGAATGCCTTATCACAGCTTCCCCTAGCCTGCTGCCCTCCAATAGCTCTAACTCCCATCAGTTTTGACCCCAGGCCAGGCATTTGGGGGCTGATAGGAATGACAGCACTTTAGCTGTTACACCACAATGGTTCTCCTATGTTTCTGTGATAGCACAGGAGTGTTGGTTTACATCAGAGCAGTTTGAACTCAGGGTTGCATCCCAGAAATAAACTTTTCCCACTAACCATGTAACTGCGGTACAAAACTTAAGATCCTCTATACAGGTGCAGCGAAATGAAGTGGTAGAAGTCCAGAGGCAGGAGTGTGGACATTACCATGTTAGACTGCCTGTGAAGGAACATATATTTGTTTTAAATCTAACCCACATTAAAAACAAAACAAATCTGAGAGGTAGAGCTTCTATCTCACTCCTGTGCTAGCTTTCTAGCTGCAGAGACTTGACTGCAACAAGAAAGGAGTTGGGAAAGATCATGGCACCCAAAACATCACCATTCTGTAGTGATTTTAAAAAAGGGTGTTTGTGTCCCAGGACAGTTGCAGGGTATGCTTCATAACTTGGATAGAAGGTGAACAAAGTGTGTAGTAGTTGCAGTATGTAGGAGGAGGAGATGCAAGACGTTACCATGGAGTGGTTTATGTGCAAGAGGGGTTGCACAAAAGGAGGGGAAAGGAGGCATGGGAGTGAAGGCATGTACAAAGGGGTATAAAGCAGAGCTGCAGAGTAGAAAAGGGAAGTGGCTTCAGAAATCAGGTTGAGCTTAAGTAGTTGCATGGGGTGGGAGGTGGAAGCTCCAAGGGGTTAATGTGGGGAAAATGGCAGGGGTGGTGGTGGAGCAAACAGGAGCACAGCTCCTAGTGTACTATAGACATCCACGTGCTTTGGAGATTATTTATTGCAGATGCGGCCATGAAGCAAAGCTGACTCATTACTAGGTTGTAGGACAGTTACAAGCCAAGCTGATGTTGATTGAACTGTAACAGGCCCTCAACAGATCCTGCGGATGCTTGGTGCCGGGATAGGAGGACTGATCCTTCTTGCATGTCTTCCATGTTGCTGTTTTATTGTGGAGAGGAGGTAAGAGATACTTCCTCCTGTGTAAAAGCACAGCTGCATTATGGGACACTTCGGCACTCTCACAGTAAAATGCAGTGGAGTGGAGGGAGCAGAGGTGCCGACTCCTAGGGGCCAAACCTTTTTGGATGCCCTCAACATTTGCTTGTGAGGGACACCCCCCCAATGTTAAAAAAAAGGTCATGTCAGGTTGGAGGAGCCAGGAACAGAATGGCAATGTGGCCTTAGTGGCTGGGTCATCCTCCTCCTTCTCCTGGTGGCAGTAGCAGCAGCAGCAGCAGCAGCCACGAACCATTGAAGCCACCACATTCCTGGCTCCTCCAAGCTGGTGTGATGTCCTGACATGATATCATCACATATGGGATGTTGGGCCCCCCACCACACTTGCAAGTTGGTGTCTCTAAGATAGAGTCCCTCCATCTCCAACTCAGCGGCAGAGCACATCCAAAAGGCCCCACGTCCAGTCTCTGACATCTCCATTAAAGGGACCAGGAAGCAGGAGATGATAAGACACATTTCCACCCCATAACTAGAAGATCCACCTTGATCACTGTGACCTCCTGATGGGACATTTCTGGAGGCTACCCATGCCCCAGAGATTAGATTGGCCTTCACTTTAGTGTGGCAGGCCCTGCCCTGTGGAATTTCCTCACAGAGCTACAATTCCTAGCAACCTGAACGAAGTACAATTTCCAGAATTTGAAGGGGGGAGTGGGCCACCATTTGCTTTATATGATTGCTGAATGTGCTTTAAACATATGGTATGGGTGTGGCCACTGACCATCAGGGTAGACAATAGGCAGGCCAACAGTCTGATCTGGGGTACCGTAACTTCCCTATGTTCCCCCACAAATTTTTAGCATAAAGTTGCTCAGCTATCGAGTTATTTGCCATGAAAAATAAATTGCCCTGCCTGGGCATATGGAACCACACACACTCAGGCATTATTCCTCTCCGCTCGCCAGATGGTTATTTGTTGAAAGTTTGCACACATGGACCTCCTGCATAGAATCTTTGCATTTACAATTTCCTCTGCTCTCAGCACCCAATGCTGAAAGTGCGGATAGCCAAGCAGAGCCACTGGCACATCTCCAAACAAGAGACTAGAATTAGCAAAGAATGGTCTGCTAAGATAAGCCCTGGGAAATGAATGTGTGAGAGATGGGATTCATATCAATGCTGAAGTGATTTGCCCAGGAAGGGCTGTGTGGAGTGGATGGACTGCTGCTATTGCTAGGAATATTATTGGATGTTGCTTAAAAAGGCCTTTTTTAAAAAGAAGAAGAAGAAAGCAAGCAAGCAAAAAAGGCCATAATTAACTAGATGTTGAACCATTTTAATCTCTAGCACACCCTCATTGAAATGTTTGAATACATCAAAAGAAGCAAAACTGTAAGGAAGCATTATCTTTTCTAGTTTCAAGATGGCACCTCTTTTGGCATAGGGTTCCAGTGAGTTGTTTCAACACATCTGCAAGAGTGTAACATACATTGGGAAATTACCAAAGCTGTATGTGGGTCTTTCATCTGCAGGTGCATTGCACAAGTAAAGAATTTCTCACCTGTTGCTGCTGCACTTGGCTTTTTGAAAGCTAAATTGGACATGACGGATTGGCGTGCCTTCCTTGTTCTTATATAAAGGAGAGGATTTAGGGGGATAGGGCTTACTGCAGCGTTGGGGGACTTGTAGCCTTCCAGAGGATGTTGGACTCCAGCATCCCTGACCATTGGCCATGCTAATTGGGGCTGATGGGGGGGGGTTGAAGTACAACATCTGGAAGCCCACATGCTACCCACTCCTGGTTTACTGGAACTGAGCTGGGGATGGAGAAAAATGGACAGAGCAAATAGACTAGGGTGGAAGGAAGCAGCAAAACCCCTCTCTCACACCTTCCTATAACTGTTGCAATCATCTGAATTTCTCTTGCTTTGAGTGAGATTAAAAAGGTAAAGGGACCCCTGACCATTAGGTCCAGTCGTGGCTGACTCTGGGGTTGCGGCGCTCATCTCGCTTTACTGGCCGAGGGAGCCGGCATACAGCTTCCGGGTCATGTGGCCAGCATGGCTAAGCCGCTTCTGGCGAACCAGAGCAGTGCACGGAAACGCTGTTTACCTTCCCGCCGGAGCGGTACCTATTTATCTACTTGCACTTTGACGTGCTTTCGAACTGCTAGGTGGGCAGGAGCAGGGACCAAGCAACGGGAGCTCACCCCGTTGCGGGGATTCGAACCGCTGACCTTCTGATCAGAACGTCCTAGGCTCAGTGGTTTAACCCACAGCGCCATCCGCGTCCCTTTTGAGTGAGATTACTGGTTCTTAAATTCAGTGCTTCTACTCTGACCTGCAGTAGCTCAGGTCTCAGGCAGGGATCCTTCCCTTCACTTGCTACCATGAATGCATAACGTCCCAGGTTTGATCCCTGATATCACCCTGTTAAAAGATCAGATAGGAAGGGAAGGGAAAGATGCCTGCCTGAGCTCTGTCGAGTTATCGCCAGTCAGTGCTGAAACTGGAAAATAGTCTTACCTGGTATAAGACTTGGGGCAGATCTATACTCATGGTTTTTAATGTTAAGGAAGAGTTAAGGAATGTTTCGATAACATAAATGGACACATGACTTCCTACTTTTTACATTAATAATGACCTTGTCTTTTTATAGCTTAATTTTTAATCATTTTATGCTGCTACATTGGTGAAACACTGCTCACATATCCCCCCAGAGGGCATAACAGAGCAACCAGTGACCACCAGCAGGGAAAGAAACAGCATTTTGGAAAATGGTGTGGCTGGGTATTACTTACATTTGATAAAAATGTTAAATAGCAAGTGACATTTTAGAACAACATATCTAATATCGTTCTGATACGGGAAAATAACATTGAACAGGTCAGTATAGCTGCAGCCCTGGTTTATTACCCTTCCCACCATTAAATGTACCTGGAATCTGCCAGGAAATGCACAATATCCTCATTGAAGTGTTTTTTTGTGGCATTTCAGCCCATGTTTTAATGCATTACGAAGAGGCCCCAAAGGAGATGATTCTGAAGAAGACAGTGGTGATGAGAGTGATGAAAGCAGTGATAGCCATTCTTCATCATCCGTCCAAGATGATGTTGAGAAACAAACGAGCAAGAAGGAAAAGGGCAAATAAACCACTCACTACTATTTGTCCAACTTTTGTATGTGTGTTTTGTATTCATATCCTTGACCTCTCCATTTTTTCAGTGCTCACAGCAGCTTATATAAAATCACAACGCACACACACATAACGCAAAGAATTAAAAAAAGATTATAACACAATCCAGCACCAAAAGTAAAGAAAAAAGCAATACAATAATTAAGCAGGAGGACAAGTGCAAGAGAAAAGATAAGTTTGAGTCTTGAAAGCTAAAAGGAAACAGGAGTAAAGTTAATCAAATTCTGGGGGCCAGAGTGGGTCAAGGTCGAAAAGGCCCTGCTCATGTAACTTAATGTTACCAGATGTCCCCGTTTCCCAGGGACAGTGCCTGGATTTACAAATCAGTCCTGGACAAAATCCATTGAAGTTGAAAAGTGTCCCCAGATTCATGGAAAAGAATCTGGTAACCTTAATGTAACTACCAGCCTCCCACCTATAGGAGAGGATATATGGAGCCAAGCCTCTAATGATGGACTCAGTGAATGAGCAAGTTCATATGAGAGAAGACAGTCCTTTGGATAAACTGGTCCCACACCATTTTAGGGCAGCTCCCCCTAAACAGTCCTCCCCTAAAACAGCTCCCATCTTGCATGCAGAAGGGTCCCAGGTTCAAGCCAGTTCAAAAGAATTTCAGTGGAGATGGGAAAAGATGATTACTAAAGACTCCAGAGAGATTACTGCCAGTCAGAGAAGGCAGTATTGGATTGGATGGGAGGCATAGTCTGACTCAGTTGAAGGCAGCTTCCTATGATCAACAGCAGACATTGAGGTGTCCCAGGAGCAAGAACGTAAGAAGAGCCTTAGTGGATGAGGCCAGCATCCAATATCTCCTCCAGCATCTTGTTCCCACACTGGTCACCCAGGTGCATGTGTTTCTGATGGTGTTTTTGTACTTTAGCCAGAGATGAGGACCTTTTACAAGAATGCCTCAGACAGTCTTTTAAACAAGCAGCCACAAGATGGTGGTATAAGCAAACAATTTTCCATTGCTTTTCCCTTTCCTCAGGAAGTTGCTGTGCATGTGACGATCCCATTTAAAATGAAGAAGCTTCTTAGAAACATGAACTGGTTTTTGTTTCATTTTTTAAAAATTAGCATTGTGTATCAGTTCCTAAGAAGGCAGATACTAGGATGCAAAGCTACTCAAACCACTCAGTAATAAAGGCTCTGTATAAGATGAGGGTATGGTGGCAAGGCTTACTCAGTTTTGCAAGGGCATTTTGGGAGCCACAGTCGAACAACACCTGGGAGCAGGGCTGGATTTAGGTTTGATGAGGCCCTAAGCTACTGAAGGTAATGGGGCCCTTTATATAATCCAGCTGTCCTTTGTCAACAACAAATTATCACTGTTTTTTGTGTTGAATATATGCTATATGGTAATTTATGGACCTAATAGGTATCTAAAGTCATTTGCATGTAACAAATAGGAGCCTACACAACACAAACACTGTTGCTGTATGTAGGTTTTATTTTATTTGTTTTTTAACTTATATTTGGGAAATCTACATCCAGTTTTTTCCCCTTTAAATTTTTTTGAGGCCCCCAAGAGAGTGGGCCCCAAAGCTATAGCTTATTTAGCTTATACATAAATCTGGCACTGCCTGGGAGGCTCCACGTTCATTGCCTCTACTATATAGCATTATTCCTTAGATAGCTTAGTTGGCTAGAGCAGTGTTTCCCAAACTTTTTTGGGCAACGGCACACCTGTTTACTGAAAAAAAATCTCGCGGCACACCACCATTAAAGCCCCGCCCCGTGACGTCAGCGCGCAGCGTCACGCCGGGAGGGACGCACGAAAGTGAAAGTTTTTTCCCTCCCCCCTCAGTCCCTCGCTCGGAATTCAGCTCATTTGGGGCATCGCTCCGGCTGCTCCCTCTCCCGCCGCGCAGGAGCGATGCCTCTCTCTGGCTCTCCCTCCGCGCAGGCTGAGGGAGGGAGGGAGGTGCGCGTGTGACCCGTCTCTGCTGGGAGACCAAACCCAGCGAGGCAGAGTCGCGCGGAGGCGCCCAGGCAGCGCTGCCGGCTGCGAGGAGGAGCGCCAGGCAGCAGCAGGAGGCGCGGCCTCTCCTCGCCGCCGCCGCCCCGCCTCTCGCCGCCCGACTCGCCCGCCTCCCTCCAGGCATCTCGCGGCACACCAGCCGATGTCTCACGGCACACTCGTGTGCCGCGGAACACCGGTTGGGAAACACTGGGCTAGAGCATGGTGCTGATTATGCCAAGGTTGCAGGTTTGATCCTTGTATGGGACAGCTGCATATTCCTGCATTGCAGAGGGTTGGAACAGATGACCCTCAGGGGCCCCTTTGAACTCTACAATTCTAAGAAACTATGGAAGTACAGTGGTACCTTGGGTTACATACGCTTCAGGTTACAGATTCCGCTAAGCCAGAAATAGTGCTGCAGGTTAAGAACTTTGCTTCAGGATGAGAACAGAAATTGTGCTCCGGCGAAGCGGCGGCAGCAGGAGTCCCCATTAGCTAAAGTGGTGCTTCAGATTAAGAACAGTTTCAGGTTAAGAATGGACTTTTGGAACAAATTAAGTACTTAACCCGAAGGTACCACTGTATAGACCTGGATTTGTGGCTTAGGTAGGACATATTTTAGTGGTTGGTTTTATTGGAGAATTTCTATACTGCCTGTCTGCTAAAGTGGTCCCTAGGCTGCATTATAATATGTGTACTACTAAGTGAAGATGATGTAAAGTCCCTAAAATTAAGAGGGCATCATCCCACCAATGTTGCACACAATGGAGTCCAGTTTAACACAACAGAAAAGTTAAAACATGTCCTTAAAGCTCCCCTGTTGAATTCCAAGAGGCATCTCTTGAATCTCCGGAGAGTGCTCAGTCAGTGCTGGTTATGTAGTTAACCAGCTAACCGAGTGTGAGCTTCATCTTTCTGACCTCTTTACAGTGCCATACTGAGAACATACCACTCAACAGTCCCGAACTGAGCGGGACATCATGGATTCACAGAAACCGCAAATGTTTCTGTTTGAATTCCGGAGTGTCCTGTTTCTGCTGCCTTGCCTCTGCCTCTGCCACGGCCTCCACCACTGATGCCACGGCCTCTGTGGCTGCACACCCAGAGCACTATCTTGTGCATGATGTCTCAGAAGTAAGTCCCACTGCATTGAACATAGTTTTCCATAGTAGAAGTTGGTATAGCTGGTGTGAGGAGCAGGTGTCCCTCTAGATGTCACTGAACTATCAAGCCTAAGATTAGTCACCATACATAGCTAGAAGGCTGCAATCCACTTGATGGGGCACAAGTTTGTGCCAACCTGCTTTAAGTATAGTCTATTTGGTGTCAGATTCCTGTGGGGAGTGGAAAACCTATGGCCTTCCAGATGTTGCTGAACAACAACTCCCAACAGCAAGCATGGCCAATCACCAGGGATGATGGGACTTGTAGTTTAGCAACATCAGGGGCAGGTGTTGAATGTTCCCCACACTCATTGAATACATAGGACTGTAGCCATAAGAGTGTTCAAAAAAACTTTGCATCCATTTTCTCAGTGGAGATGCAAAGCTTGGTCTCAAACATGAGCCTCGCCTAGGCCACTGTAGGCAAGTGGCTTTTCTCCCTCCTGGGTTCATTGAAGCTGCTCTGAGCTTCTTGGGGAAAAGGTTGGGGGTACAAACGAGATAACAAAACAAAATAATCCTGCTCCAGTCTTCTGTGTCATTGTGATTGCAGCTGTATTTAGCAAGACAGCTCTCTGCTATTTAAACATGCTTCTCAAGTTCATAAATTTGAGGCCTACAACCACAATGAATACTGTTAATTTTAGCATGTAAGACCCACGATTACTAGTACAGCAGCATCTTCAAGAATAACTCTTTGACTTAATAACTGTGTAGTATTCTTGTCTTATGTCTGGTTTCTTGTATCTGTGTCTCTCTCTCTCCATAGGAGAGCTTTCAGCAAGCTGTGTTTTAGGTCAAGAGTTCATTTTGTAATGAACTGAGGAAATGTTATACATGCATTTCACTTTTTCTCTATGCATGGGGGGGGGAATACACAGGAAACTGCCTTATATTAGGGCATAGGGAAATACTAACACAGGATTTCCTACTCTGACAGGCAGCAGCTCTTTCTAGCAAAAGTCCCCTCACCATCATCTGCTGCCTATTCCCCCCTTTTTTTGTTTCAGTTGAGGAGGCATTTGCTGTGAAGCAAAAATCAATCCCCATTAAACCTGTCTCGTTTACAGCGGCAGGAGGGTTAGATGTTGTAACATTTGGGACTTTTTAGTTTGGGGGGGAAAAAGGTGAGCAAGAAGTGACAGAAGTTTATAAAATTAGGGAGAAAGTGGGTGGCTAAAAGTTTGTCTCCCTCTTTCATAACACTAGAACCCACAGACAACGAAGCTGAATGTTGGAAGATTCAGGATGGATTAAAGGACAGACTTCTATTGAAGCACCACAGAGTTAAACTATGAATCTCACTCTCAAAGGAAGCAGTGATGGCCACCAACTTGGATGGCTTGAAAAGAGCTCTGGCTACAAAGGCTATGTTCTGCCTTCCACAGCCAGGGGCAGTAATACTTCTGAATACCTGCTGGTGGAAACCACAGGAGGGGACGGTGCTCTTGCACTCAGGTCCTGCTGGAAGGCTTTCCACAGGCACCTGGGTAGCCACTTTGAGCACAGGATACAGAACTAAGTTCATAAAGTGCAGAAATATTTTGTTTAAGGTGTGCAGGTGTGCAAAACACAATAATGCCCCACATCCACATTCTTGTTGTGCTGTCCATTGCTGGCTCAAGCAATCTCTTTGCTTATGCGGGGACTGGGGAACCATAGCTCACTGGCAGAGTGAAGGAGTTGTTGCATCCAATGTTCACCTTAGTCAAGAGTTGACCCATTGAAATTGATGGACATAACTAACCTGGGCACCTTGTCTTCAATAGGTTTGCCTGCAGAAGATCCCGGGTTCAATCCCCAGCCATTGCCAGTCAGTGTGGACAATATTGAACTTGATGGACCAGTGGTCTGATTCTGTATAAGGCAGCCTCCTATCTTCTAATGAAAATAAAACTAAGAAAACAAAAGGGCATCCCACTTTCTTATTGCTCACTAACAGCTTGCTCACTATAATAGAGATGGAAGAATATATCATTTTCAGTTGGGGAAAACACAGCCAGTTGCTGTTGTTGTCTCTGTTTCTCATTTTTCCAATTTAAAATTTAGTTCTCCACATTTCTGCTGTAATTAGCAATTTTTTTAAAAAAAAACCAACCACACATTTTGTAAGCATTTGAGTGGGAATTCCTCGTAATAAAAACATTTTTGTATGCAGTTTTGAATAATGTATATATTTTTGCTAGTAACTTTCCCTGATATAATGGCATTTTTGTATGCCATTTTCACTAATATGTTCATTTTTATGCACACTTTCCCCTAATATACACATTTTAGTTGGTTGAACCACTGCATTACAAAATTCAAATAAGTGTGAATTTTGACAGATGGCTATGGTTTGGTTTTCAAATCGTTTAAGAAGGTCAAATTTAATTAAATTTGGCTTTAAATGTGAACTGGGTCCAAATTCTCCCTTGCTCTTATTCACTATGACTTGGTAAGAGGGCTTTAACAAACCTTTAACTTATTCCACCCCAGCTGGAGAGCTGAAAGTTCGTAAGGATGGCACTGTGACCTGTTGAAGAATCTGAAAAGGGAGAATTCTTAAGCTGTTTCGTAACTGCAGTATGAAAGTTAATTGAGCATCTTGATCTAGCTTGGTGCTTTCATGAAATTGAGGAAGTAGGAATGATTCCAACTGATGTGCCTTACAATCTAAAGCAAACATGATAAATGAAGGATGGGGCCTACTACCCAATTAGCAGCAGCTAAAAAAAGAGCTATGTAAGTCATAAGTCATAGGTGGACATAGTGTTTGCCTGTCATCTGGCTGTTCACCTTTCACAACTTCATTCAGTGGAATTGTATCACAATTAGTCAGCGAGGTCTCTTTTTGCAGAATGATCACTATGTCCTTGTTTTTAAATACCTGCAGCAGCATTCTTTCTTATCATAGCAATAACATACTGTAAAATGCAAGCTATGAAATATGTTGTACTCATTGCTATTTTTCTAGGAAAAGACATGACAGAATGCACAATGAATGCCTCCCTTGTTCTCTTATAATGGTAATGGCGCCCACCTTAGAGGTGCCGGAATTCAGTTCCATTGAGTTCTAGCTGAAAAAAAGTCCTGGTTGTAGTGACATGTGTTTGTGGTTGGGAGGGGGGAGGGGGAGCAGCCACAGGGCAGACACAGCTTTGGCACAAAAGACAATCTAAATGGTTCATTTAAAGCACACCGATATAACCAAGTTATCCCCTTCAAAAAACAAAAACCCTCTTTAAAATATAAAATAAAACCAGTGATTTTAATATCGTTGTACAGTACTTATTAAATCATAAGTGGCTTGTCTGGGTAAGCTTGCTGAGATGAAGAAAAGGTGATTCACAGGAGCTGAAAGCAATACAGCGAATGTGCCTGCCTAATATTAATAGGGAGCTCCAAAGAGTGCGTGCTGCCCAGGGCCAGCCCAACCAGGAGGCAAGGTGTGGCAATCGCCTCAGGTGGCAGGATATGCAGGGGCAGCAGATCCAGCCTCCAAAAAATGCTTTACCCACTATTGCCACTGCCACAGCTGCAACATGGTCATTGGAGGCTGGATCTGCCACCTCCTTGGCTGTTTCTACAGTGGCTTCTTGGCAAACAGGAGGCACTGCTGACCTCCTTCCACCCTTGTTCCCAATGCAGATCTTTACTCGCCCCTTCCCTGGCAGGGGGTACACTTTCTTGTTCACTTCAGGTGCCAAAACATGTGGGGTTGGCCCTGGTGCTGCCACACCAAGGGATTGATTTCTTGCAAGTGCGGAATGAACTTCCATTCATTTGCAAGGTGCCAGAAGGTGTGAACTGTTGGAAATCTGCCACTGTCGTCGTGCTGGAGGGCAAGCAGCCAAAGTCTGGGGAAAGCCCTTAAACAACTACAGATGATCCTCTTCCAATTTTATTGGCTGACAGTCCCACAGAGATAGTGCATGAGAGAGAAGCAGCTGGAGCTGGAGAGAGGGGACGGTGCAGCTGAGGTGACAAGAATTCCAGTTACCTCCTGGGAGTTGGGGGGGGGGCTTTGCAGTGGCTGTGGAGACACAGTGGTGTGATCCTTGCATCCAACAGGCTAGAGGCCAAGGAGGATTGCCCTCTACTCTCTTGGCTACCCAGAGAGACTAAGGACAAGTATGGATGGCATAGCTTCAGTGGTGACTGCGTCCCAGTAGCTGTTGCCTAAGGTCACTTTACCTAATGGTAAGGCCAGCCCTGGGAAGAGAAGAGGAAGGTTCATAAGAGCTTAATGAAATTTGCAGGTCATTGCTCAGGAATTCTAAAACAACAACAAAAGCCAGCACAGTTTTAAAATTGGGTTAAAATCACAGTTCTGTGATTCTAAGTCTAAAGGATTCTGTCTGCCATCTTGATTCAAAATGGCCTCCAATTGTGTCCAAACATAGACCAAAAACTGCTTCTTCATTTCATGAACCCGTAGGCAAATACGCTACCTCTCTAAAAGGAACATGGGCAGATCCACACCATATATTTATAGCACATTCAGCACACATTAGTTCTGTGAAGGGGAAACTACATTTCCCAAGTTTCTTTTGGGGGAAGTCATTTGCTTTAAATATGCATGGGATGTCTTTTAAATGCATGATGTAGATCTGCACTAAATGTGAAGAGGTTTATTAAACCCTCCCCCCCAACACTTATAAATTCAACATTTGTGTAGTTCACTGTAGATTAATCATTACACACACACACACACACACACACACACACACACACACACACACACACTTAAGCAAAAGAATAAGGACCAAACAGAAAAGTATCAAAGAAGTAATGACATTTAAAGCAAGCATTTCTCTCTCCAACTGAAGCAAAATAAAATCCTAGCCCAGGAGGCGAGTTTCTGAAATGGCAGCTTTCTCTATGCAAGTCGAGTGTCATCCAGATTCGATCCTGCTGCAGCGTTCATTCTTTGCCAACAACTGCTAGCGTCCAATTGCCCACCTTCCCCGCTGTTGAGCTACATCAAGATTAGATGCAGGGAGATGAGCAGGCTTACAGCTTCATCTGTTGGCACCGCAGGAATGTAGAAAGAAAACAGCATGGCAAGCGGGTTGGGGAGAGGAAAGAACTTTGGAAGAACTCATAATCTGTGGATTGTTGTTTTTCAAGGCCTTACCTTGAAATAGCTAGCATATGGAGCAAAGAAAATGAGAGGGAGACGAGGAAAAGGATTTTCCCACTGAGAACAGGGAGAAGATGAAGGAAAAACCTCCCTCCAGACAAAAACACCATCAAAGGAATTTATGTCCTCTCATTTTTCTGCCGCCCAAACATGAGAGGATGAAACAAAACCATTTCACAACTCTTATTACAGATCCCATCAGCAGTGGCTGGTCCATTCGGGAAAATGGGGCACTGCCCCACAAAACACTGCCAGCCTCCCCCACTTGCCTGGCTTCTTACTTACAACTGGCTCAGGAGGCCACACTGCCTGTCAGCTTCCTCTTCCTTAGGCCACATTCACACCATACATTTAAAGCACTACAATGCCACTTTGGATTCCCCCAAGGAATTAAGGAAGTTGTTGTTTGTTAAGGGTGCTGAGAGTTGTTAGGAGGCCCCTATTCCCCTCCAAGAGCTACAATTCCCAGAGGTCCCTGGGAAGAGAGATATTCAGGGCTATTTTTCAGGAGGAACTCACAGGAACTCAGTTCCAGCACCTCTCAGGTGGGCTCCCTTGCTCATTTAAAGAGAGCAAGGGAGGTGCTCGTGGTAAGTTCTGGCACCTTTTTCTTGAAAAATAGCACGAGAGACATTGGTTGTTAAAAAGCTCTGTGAATTGCATCTCTGTGAGGGGAATAACAACTCCAGGTCCTCTTAACAAACTACAGCTCCCACAATTCTTTGGGGGAAGCTATGGCTATTTAAAGTGGCATCATTAAAGTGTTTTAAATTTATGGTGTGAATGTGACCTTAGTCTTGCCCTTGCAGAACTCAGCAGGGAAGAGAATTAGTTGGCTCTGCTTCCACATACTTCTGGGCTCTCTGCTGTCTGCCCCACCAGTCCCAGTGGGCTCCAGCCAGCAGAGGATCCTACATGCTAATAGTGACTGTTCTTCTGTAGCCAGAATGACATCACCATATGCAAGAGAGGGGTATCAGCTGGGGTGGGGGAACTTGAGTTTTGCAGATTTATTTATTTTTTAATAGGAGCCACAGAACCTGGGGACATTGTGATGGGGAACAAAATGCACTATCTTCTAAGAATACACATCCAGTGTTTCATTGTGGCACTCTCATTAACAACCAATTGCTTTGTGTGTGGGTTTTTATGGTATTAGTACTCTGTTAAAGACATTTTAATTAATTGTGGGCCTGGTAACCAATTGATTGATTTATCAGCTGATGAAATTTGCACAGAAGTAAAACAGTATTTCCAAAGCAAGCGGCATGATTTGCCTGTTAGATTATGCATACATTTATTCTACGTGGCATCATCTCATTCCCTTAAATGAGAGAGAGAGAAAGAAAGAGAGAGAGAGAGAGAGAGAGAGAGAGAGAGAGAGAAGGAAGAATGCCTCTTTCAAGGTAGCACCTAGAATCTTTACGTCAATTTGAATAATGTTTTCTTCATACAAAAGAAATATGATGCTCCATTCACCATGCCCCTCTTTTTAGTCAATAAAAATACTTAATGATTAATTGATTAGACATTGGAACCCCAATTAAGACAGGTATTTAGCTCCTGTGGTGTGTTTTGCAAGACAAGACATGCTTCAGGCAATGTACTACAGTGATTCAGTCAGGGTAAAGTTGTGAACTACTGTTGTGCCCTCTGCACACTGATTAACATTCATCTAGAACCATGTGTCAGTGTTGGCTGTATAGCAAAAAGGGATGTCGAAGGGGTGTATAAAAATGTTGGAATGGGAAGAAATCCCATGAAAATTAGTTCAGACAGAACACAGAATACTGTGTCCAGGGCAGCTGTTTACCAGCTCCATCTGGTACGTAGGGCCTTCTGGCGGTTCCCTCATTGCGAGAAGCAAAGCTACAGGGAACCAGGCAGAGGGCCTTCTCGGTAGTGGCGCCCGCCCTGTGGAACGCCCTTCCAGCAGATGTCAAAGCGATAAACAACTACCTGACATTCAGGAGACATCTTAAGGCAGCCCTGTTCAGGGAAGTTTTTAACGTGTGATATTTTATTGTATTTTTGGTTTTTATGGAAGCCGCCCAGAGTGGCTGGGGAGGCCCAGCCAGATGGGCGGGGTACAAATAATAAATTATTATTATTATTATTATTATTATTATTATTATTATTATTATTATTATTATTATTTCTGCCTCTATAACGAAACCTGACTGAACAAGAGACCTCCACTCATTCTGCAATCCACTATAGACTCCCCCCTTTTTTTGTTTAACCCTGAACAGCCCCTGTCCATGCATGGTGCTGCCCCTCTTAGCTTAAGTGCAGAGACCTCCACATGGAGATGTTCTGGAGTGACTTGTCATATCAAGAAGAAAAGTGGGAGGAACTCAAGGAGCTGGAGTCAGGAAATCCCAGGGAGGGACCTAGCAGGTTTGGACAAGTTTCATGTGGTTCATAGCAGGTCTTGGAATTGTATGGGGAGAAGATCATGGATGTGGAGCCGCACCCTGGAGTAGATTCCAGCAGGTTGTCAGAAAAGAAGCCCACGGACACTCCCAAGCAGCCCCCTTCTCCACAAGAATTTCCTTGGCCATTATCTCCTGCCAGTGGTGCTCCAACTGCAGGGGAGCTGCTCGAGTGCAAGTCTACCTGTGAGCTAAGGACATGGAGACACCAGAGTCAGTGCAAACAGACAGCTTGGGCTCAGCTCACTCAACAGAGTGTGTATTTGGCTGCCCAGCCCACAGATGCTTCTTGCTTGCTCTGCTAAAGCTGTGCCTGCCCTGCTCTTTAAACCTGGGAGGTGTGTCAATGGATGGATCAGCATCTTACCTTGTTGAACCATGTGTATCACCTGCTGTGCTTTTAACCCTTGCGTTATCTGTGCACCATGCTGATTTGAGCATTAAAGATTTTGGCAGAAATAGTAATCTGAGTTTGAATTCTTCATCCAGCAAGAGCAAGGCTGCCTGCTGTTCCTGCAACATATCCAGCTTGCCAACTGTATACCTGCCTCCAAATCTACCTATTGTTGCTTAACTTAAAGAAATTGATCATACCTTATTCAGGCCCTACATAACCCTCATCCCAGATACATAAGCAGTGCATGATTTCAACTGTCCAGAATTAGCATAATAAGCATTATTCCATTCACTCAGGTTTGTAAAATGTCCTCTTTTTCCAAGACAAGGCCCCTTTCATGGGTAGAGTCATCATAGCAATCCATAATTAAAAGTAGAAGTCAACAAATGTATCCTCTTTTTTGCTCTTCAAAATAGGGCAATCCGTCCCAACAAATCCAGAACAGCAACTCTTAATTTTATTGCCAATAATGCACATAAAGAACCACCTAACCATATATTTGCCTAATGAGCCTCATAGCTTAAAACCAGAGGTCATGGTCTATTGGTTAAACAATAGGCATTGTTAGGCCCTTCTGGAGAGAACAACCCCAGATGCATATAGGAAGCCCACAAGAAGGGATCACTGCAGAAAAGAACCATTCTGATGTGGCCACCCTCCAGACCTCTCATGGAGGAGGCACATGAAGAAGGGCCTCACATGCTGATCACAGGGTCCGAGTAGGTTCACATGTAGGGAGGTGGTCCTTGAGGTATTATGCTCCTGATCCATCTAGGTCAGCTTTGTCCTCTCTGCAGCAATGAATAGTGGGGTGTAGCACACTGAACACCCCGCTGCCTTGCCCCTCCCCTTCTTGGTAATCCACAACTATTAATTGTCTTGGGAAGCCAACAGCACAGCCTCACCTGCATAGCCCTGCTGGACACTGTTGTCTGCTGAGCCATGGGCTTTCCACCCCTGCAATGAATACATATGCCTTGAGAATTAGCTGCTGGTGCTAATTGCCAACTGACAAGATTACAGTCATACCTCGGGTTGAATATGCTTCATGTTCAGTGTGTTCAAGTTGCGCTCCGCAGCAACCCAGAAGTAACAGAGTGCATTACTTCCGGGTTTCGCCGCTCGCACATGTGCAGATGCTCAAAATGATGTCTTGCACATGCGCAGAAGCAGCGAAAAGCGACGCATGTGTGCGCAGACATGCCGTCGCTAGTTACGTTTGCTTCTGGATGCGAACAGGGCTCTGGAACGGATCCCGTTCGCATCCCAAGTTACCACTGTATTGGAACATAGGCAACTGCCTTTAACAGAGTCATACCATTGGTCTATCTAGGTCAGTATTGTCTTCACCGACTGTCAGAGGCTCTCTGGGACATCCGTACCTGGAAGTGCGAGCAGTTGAACCTGAGACCTTATGTGAGACCCTCTGCCACTGGGCTGCAATATGGATACTTGCTTCTAGTAACCATTTGATTTAACTGTCAGATAATACCTGGTGGTGGTTGTTTTAAAGGCAAACTGCCCATGTGGCTATAAAAGCTACAGGCAGCTACAGTCTACACCCTCCAGAAAATACAGAGTTAAGTGTACGACTTACACTCCAACCATGAAGTGCAAAAGCATTTACAACACAGAGGATACCAGAGATTTCTCCCCCTCCTACCATCTGCTGTAATTTAAAACTATAGTTAAAGGGTATACAGGTAGTTTCATCCATAACTCTTTGAATCTCCCTTATTTTATGGGCTTCTGCCAGGACTCTTACTGTTACTTTAATGGAGTCTTTTGTAGTTTAATTTTATCTCTATATGAACTAGGCACTCACTCACAGGTAGACTTGCTGGTAATATTGCTTCCTTGTGAGTCATTAGTTGTTTCATATGAGCTGGATATACGATTTACTTGTTTTTACTCAACTATAAAAGACACTGGAAAATTCCAAGCCAGACGGGTTATCGGGCTTCCTGAAGGCATGGCTGCACGATTTCAGGAAATAAATAGAATGCACAGATCACACAAACTCTTTGCCCTTCATAGTTTCTAAAAGCTTCATAAACATTCTCTTAAAAATTGGATTCCACAGCACGGAGAGTTATTTTATTGCAATCAAGTTCTTCCATTTCCTAAACACTTTCACCGTGCCTTGCTATAAAATGACAAGCTTCTATTATTATTATTATTATTATTATTATTATTATTATTATTATTATTATTGAGAGTGGTTTGTGGGACAGATTCATAGGAAAACCTCAGCATAGAGGAAAATCTTGATGCAGGAAGGTGTGTGAGGGGATGAGATTTCAACCAAGTTTTGTTTCAAGGTTCTAGTTATCTTGATCACAGCAGCTTTGGACAGAGCGAACTGGTTTTATTGCCTGCCCGGTGGATCTACCTGGCAGTAGCAGACAACCCTTTTTACTTCCCACAAACATAAGAACATGAGCCTGCTGGATCAGGCCAATGACCCACCTAGTCCAGCATCCTGGCCAACCAGATACTTGTGGGAAACCAGCAGGCTTCCCCTGACAGCAGGCAGGACCCGGGCACAAGAACGTTCTCTACTCCTGCTGGACAAAGATCCAGAATCCAGAATCTTGTAAAATCTCTTCAGCACGTTGTGGGAAATGTAAAGAGCATTTGCCAGTAGTGTGTTATGCTTCCATGGTCTTGCATGGGTCTCACTGCTTCCACTCAGATCAGTTGGATCCCAATTCATACAGTCCTTTGCATACTTTTCTGGGAGTAGGCTCCGTTGAACTCAGTGGTGCTTGCTTCTGCCTGCATACATCCAACCAACCTGTGAAACAAATCGAGCTTTACCAAAAGATATTCACCCAGCTGAAATACCACATTTAGCTTTTAACTGGCCATGCAAACAATCTTACCCAAAATTGGTGCCATTTAACAATGGTTCCAACTTGGCCCTGGGTGCCCGGGGTCATGGGTGCCATGCAGTGTGCATGGCCCTGGCACCAAAATTTGTGGGTGCCCATCCCCTTCATGGGGAATTTTGTGGGTCTCCATAAGGCAGCTTCTTCTGTTCATTCACCTGGAAATATGAGGGGCTGAACATGTGCCCTTCCTGCAAATGCCATGTAGAAATTTCCTCCTGTGTAAAGTACATATGGGACAATGTACCCAGAAATCCATAACTGGAGTTTCACAGGCATCTTTTGGCAATGCTCCGTCAAGTACCGAGTTAGCATAGACTAAGAACATAAAGTCAGGAAGGCTCTTTGCAACAGCCTAAAGGTTGAGCCATGGAAATAAACCTTCCAAAATTGTGCATCACTTTAGCTGCCAAATATAGGGAATAAAGACTGAGGTCTGGATCTCTTCCATATCCTGCTGAATGTAATAACCCCTTAATTTATTTGTAATGGTTTCCTGGGCACATCTTAAATCCATCTTGATTAGGTTTTGCAGATCCCAGCCCCCCCCCCAGCTATGTTTTATGGTTGCATTTAGAGAGTTATATGTTGACATAACTGTCTTTTGGCTGCTCCAAGAAGCATTTCTTGGTAATCTACTAGTGTCCATCTGTTCTAATTTAACTCAATACATGATGAAAGCCAGGTAGATATGCATTCCAAATGGCAACAATCCACACTCTTTTCTAACCTAAACTATTGGTAGACCTGATGCAAGATGCTAAAGGGGCCTTAAAAATTAATTTGGGGTGGGGATAACACTCATTTTGTATTGGTTAACCCCTCATGTTTTGGGTGCCAGAAACATGATCCCAGGGTTGCTAGCAATAATTACAAATGCTATTGACCAAAGAACTGTGGTATGACCTTCCCTATTTTGGGAACAGTCATAGCTCAGAGGTAGAACATCTGCTTTGCACATAGAGAGTCCCAAATTCCATCTGCAGTATCTCCAGTAGGGCTGGAGAGGCTTTTGCTAGAAACCCTGGAGACCCACTGCTGGTCAGTGTAGACAATACTAAATTAGATGACCAATGCTTTGATTAAGTCAGTTTCCTGTGCTTCTGTGTACACATCTATTTATTTATTTTTTTCGTTAATTTGTTGCTTAAATTCATATCCCTCCCTTCATCACTGCCATGATCCCAGGGTGTTTCATTTCCATACCGTTTTACATTCTTAAGAGAAAAAAATCCCAAAGCGGTTTATAGCCTACTTGAAACATCGAATGAAACCACCCAAAATAAAACATTACAGAAGAAAGTCAAATATAAAGTATAAAGCAACATACATAACAGGAAACTAAAAATTTAAAGATTTCAAAAACAAAACATTGCAGTGGAGGTCAACAACAGAATGCACATTTAACGCAGCAAAGTTAACAAAAAATAAAACCCACCTTATATATTTCAAAATAAAACCTTACTAAAGGAACTCAAATATAAAATGTGCATTTAAGAGAGCATAATTAGCAAGACAATATATATATATGAGCATAAGCACAGAACGTATCTGCTGCTGTGGCTGCCAATTCTGGCAATGGTGGTTCATGGTGGGTGTTAGTTGTGGAAGCTCAGGCTCAGTGACCTGGGTCTGCACTAAGAGACAGCCAAGATGGTCTCCCATTAGTCCCCAAGGAAAGCCTGGGAGAATAAAATTGTTTTTATTTGTCATCAAAATAGACAGAGACAACAATGCCAGAAGTTAGAGATCTCAATTACTGAGGAAATATCACAGGTTAGGTCCTCTCGGGGGGGGGGGGGTCACCATGCAATGTGCCCCACTCATTAGTGCAACCACAAGAAGTGTCTCTCTTAAGATCTTAATATTGGACAGGAGAATATAGGAATCTGTTAAGTACCTAAGACCCAAGTCATTCAGTGTTTTTAAATGATAAGACCGACAGTTTAAACTGGGCCTGGTAATGTATATACATAGCCAGTGCAATATATCCTAAATTGGAGTACAGCCATCCCACTCAGTGGTGATGGTATTTGGACCAGCAGTAGTTTCTGTACTGTCTTTAAGAGAAGTCCCACATACAGTGCATTGCAGTAATCTACCCTGGAGTTTGAGTACTGGGGAGACCACATTTCTTCCTTCTAATCTAGAGAAGCCCCATATTCTAACATAGCTTAAAATAACCAGATATACAGAACAACAGTAATTCAGCAAGCCAACAGATACCTAGGTATTTATAAAGTTTAAGGAGGTGGGCTGATTCCAACTCTCATGGCCAACTCAATCTCCCCAAGTAATTTATGACACTTCTTATTTTATTTTTTTTACATTAAAAAAAAAGTTTGTGTGGTATACAACAAACCTACCGGTAATTTAGAAAGCATTTCATTTTATATCTGGTGGAGAGGAAGAAAAAAGGGGAGAAAACCAAACTCAAGGCCGCAAATGACAAAAGATACTATTTAGAGCCCAGATGGCAGCATAAAATAAATAGCCATTTCCTCCATAGAAGCACAAGCAATTTGGCTGCGCGGAACTGCGTTTCCAGCCGAGTTCCTTGAAACAGATGTCGAGATTGCTTGTGCCTGGAAACTTTTTAGGGAAAAGCAAGATGTTCAGGTAGAAAGTATAATAACAGGCACCCTCAGCTCTTTGGTGTCTATGCAGGGGAGATGAGTATTTACAATAAAAAAAAAAAGTGAGCTTTCTGATGCTCGGCACGTAAACAATTCTCTTTGGACATGAGAGGCAAGATCGATACAGCTCTGGAAGCTTTCATGATGCTTCTCTTTTTATCTATTTTTTTTCTGCCTGTTGAGGAAGAAGGATGGGTTTTCTCGAAGAGAAACCTAAGGAAAAATCTCAATAATACGTCAAATATGGAGGCGTATAGATACCATCAATTGGGTTTTATGGACTGGTCGTTTGTGTTATTTATAGGGGAATGGGGACACCATCAGTTTGATTGCATGAATTGGTCACTTCAGATACTGTTGGTGCTCTCTCTCTCTGCTCATCCATACTGTCGTTTAATGTAGACACGAAGAAACCTGTGCCTCTATTAATTCTCCATTGTTCATATGACGTTGTCCTCTAAATCACTGCCTCCCCACCCTTTCCCCTTCGTCAGTCTGGATTTTCTCTTACCAGGGATACTCCGAAAAGGGGAAGGAATGAGTAAATGCAGACTAAGGGAGGAGAAAGTTTGGGCAGTGATTTATAGGAGAACATTATATGGACAACTGAGAATTAATCAAGGAACAGGAAGCTTACAATCCACATTAAACAGTATGGGTGAGCCTTCTCTCTTCTTTTAAGTCCAAATTGTCCTCAAAGCACTGTATAACAATGGCTCTATTGCCTTTAGCATCAGAGACAACATGCCTCTGAAGACAGGATGAATCACAAAGTTGTTTCTGCCTCTGGAATCTGGACTTCCCATTGGGGCAGCTGCTTGACCAGCGTATGCTGAACTAGGTTGGATGGTCATCTGTCATGAATGCTTTAGTTGAGATTCTTACATTGCAAGGGATCGAACTAATGACCCTTTCAACTCTAAGATTCTGTAATTCTATGATTAGATGGGCCATTGGCCTGATCCAGCAAGGCTCATCTTTTGTTCTAATGTTATAAAGGCATGGGTTGGTGATGATCTGGCCAGGGAGAGAAGAGGGTGTGTGTGTGTGTGTGTGTGTGTGTGTGTGTGTGTGTGTGTGTACAGTCATTGTTTCTCTTGAACTAACCTGTTTGCACATTTTTTTAATTAAAGCCCATTGCTGAACCTCCATAAAAGCCACAGTTGGTACTCTAATGACTGCAGAGAGATGCACAGCCCTGTTTCTCATGCTCACAGAAAGACGTTTCACCAAACACTGCAGTGCTTCTTAAAGCCTAGTGGAATTCTGTCGAGTTGGTGCTGTCGGTTGTTGGAGAGTGGGGAGGACTCCTGCTGGAAGGAGGAACCATTGCTCAGTGGTTAGATTGCACATTGTGTATGTATACAGTTCCAGATTAGCCCATGGCATAAGAAAGATTCAGATAGAAGTGATAGGAAAGGCCTCTTCTTGAGACCCTGGAGGGTCACTATTGAACCAGGTGGACAAAGTCCCCTCCTAACAACCATAAAAAGCTACATCTTGCAGGTTTCTTTGGTGGAGGCCATGGATGTTTAAAGTGAATGCGGCTATATCTCATTTACAGGAAGGCAAAAGTCCATAAAGTTTTTACAAATCATTTACTCAGGAATGCATTATATAAAGTCTGGAACAAATATAAATTGCAACTGGAACCACAAACCCCCTGGTGGCTTTCACCGCTGGAGGTGCATGCCATGAAAAAACTTAATATGAGAACAAACTGGGCATAATATAGACAACTACTGGAGAAAGATCAAGGAAAACTCAGAATAAAACCCTATGAGAAGATATGACAATATGTGTCAGATAGATGGCAATACCTGCAACTAAGAAGTGTATTTAATTCAAATCTTAAAAAAGGTTTTGCAAAAGAGGATTCTAAACTGAGCACCACAATATTACAAAATAATAAGAAAATACTGTCTAAAACATGTAATCTTTTATTTGATTGGGAATTGATGGATGAAGAAATGAAAGAAACTACGATCAAATGGGCTCAAGATGTTGGACATACGATATACTTAGAGCAATGGGAGAAATCCTGGTGAGAGGATATAAGATTTACCACCTCTTACATGATTAAAGAAAATTTTGTTTAAATGTTCCACAGGTGGTATTTAACACCAGTTAAGCTGGCCAAAATCTATAAATTGAAATCCAACCTCTGTTGGAAATGTGGCAAAGAAGCAGGAACAACAATACACATGTGGTGGGGTTGTGAGGAGATTAAGAAATTTTGGGGAGTAATACATGAGGAAATGTTGAAAATCCCAATTGCTAAAAAAACAGAGGCATATCTCCTAGGCTTGATAGGGAAAGATATAGCGCAAGTGGAATAAAGAATTTTTCTATATGCAACTACGGCAGCCAGGGTAGTGACTTCTTCTAAATGGAAATCTCAAATCTTGCCCTCAAAAGAGGAGTGGATTTGCAAATTAAATGAATATTTAGAACTGGCAAACTAACTTCAATCATATGATATCAGTCAAACCAAAAATTAAAAAGGAATGGAAATGTTTCAAATATTATATGTTAAAATATTGTTCTAAGAAAGATATGCTAATATGCCTAGAATAAAAATGCAAAGTACATCTATGATTTGGAAAAGAGAAGAGATAAAAGAAATACAAAGAATGATATATTTGGAGAATGCAAAGATAAAGGTGGAAATAGAGATTCAAAGAAGTCAAATTGTAGCGGAGGGAAGCTGCAGGTGGGAGGGGGAGAGTATTATATGATATATAATATTTACTTTCAGTGTTTCTGGATTGTTTTCAATCTATTTCTCTCTCTTTGTTGTTGTTGTTTTTTTTCTGTACTACTTACTAAAACAAAATAAATAAATAAAATTTGGGGGGAGGGGAATAAAAATAAAGTGAATATGGCTAAAAATGTGATCTAACATAAGGTAAGTTCCTATATGCTTAACAGGCTAGGTTCTATGGCTTCTTCTTCTTCTTCTTCTTCTTCTTCTTCTTCTTCTTCTTCTTCTTCTTCTTCTTCTTCTTCTTCTTCCTCCTCCTCCTCCTCCTCCTCCTCCTCCTCCTCCCCCCCCTCGTTTCATAAATCACCTTCCTTATATGCCTCAAGGTGATTTACAGGCACCGTATGGAAACAGCTTAAAACCATTTTGGAAACAGTGCAAACCTCCCCTGAAGATAAGTTTTGAAACAATGCAAAATGAACACCTTGAAACAGGGACCTATTTATCTGGCTGAGAAAGCCTGTCGAAACAAAAATGTCTTCAGTTGTTTCTGTGAAGTACAGAGAGTGGGCGACTGTCATATCTCAACAGGGAACATCTTCCACTAAGCAGGTGCTGTCATGCTGAAAGCCCTGCTCTGAGCTACTGCGGAGAGGGCTTCTGATACCTGAGGGACTTCAATGAAAGACATTCCTGTAGAATGCAGTGGGCGCAGGTGCATAAGGTGGTCTCTAGTTGGCCTACCTGTCTAATGATGAGGGATTCCCTTCCATAGATGCTCAGCATGAATCAAGCAAGCAGGGCAAAACGATCTTGTGAAATCAGTTTATACAACTGTGCATACATCTTGTTGTATTGCATTTTGCTCAACGGATACTTAGGAATTCCCATTTGGGTTAGGGTTAGCTGATTCTTGGGCATACATTTGACAAAATAGGCACTTCGGCTGCATACATAATATGCCTTCAAAACATATTAAAAAAACATTCCCTCTGCCATCAGGGGCGCTGTAATTTGTTAAGGGTGATGGGATGTAATGCTATGCAGGGGTGGACTACAGTGCCCAGAATTCTTTGAGGGAGCAAATGTACCTTGAATGTGCTTTAAATGTATAATGTGTATGCAGCCATGCATGATGATGATGATGATGACCTTATTAAATTTCTATCCTGCCCTTCCTCCCCAAAGGGACGAGGCCAGAAAACAATCAAGCAGGAAAACAATGTGATTAAAATAAAATTGTAATATATTTAAAACATCTGAAAGGAATTAAGAACATCAAAAAAAAATAAAAATGGTCATATACCCTCATAAGTAATAGTGGATGGATCTAAACACAGGAAAATAAACGCTATAAATAAGTCAGAAATGAGAGGGGGAAATATCTATGGAAAATCGTGTTTTAAAATTTCCTGCTCTCTGTCGTCATCTGATGTTGCATGTTTATAGCTCATTCAAATCACTATTGCTTTCCTAATGTAGCTGAGTCCAAGTTTCAATGAGGCCAGGATCAACAATATTTCAGCCACCAAATGCCTGGGTGAACAGGAATGCGCTGCTGATTTGCGTCCCCCTGTGTTTCCTGTTGCACTGCTAATTTGTGTCCGTCCCCCCATTATAATTCAAGCCTTCCATTTCCAACTGCAGTGTTCTGAGGTGATATTTGGAGCTTACATTTGGTGAAGTTGTTTTTGTTATTTATTTTGCATTTTTTGTTTTGATGCTTTTTCAGTTAATTTGTTTTTGTGACTGTGTGGATCCCAGTTCAGCTACTGATTGATTGATTGATTGATTGATTGATTGTGTGACTGTGGAAATGAATAAATTCCAAACAATGACTATCATCAGTGCAGGTAAGATTTTTTTAAAAAAATTCTATTTTATCATCTACAATACTGTTTTATTTATTTTATAGTACAGTATATTGTTTATTGCTTTCATTTTATGGATCAATGGTCTCATAAAATAGTAAAATTCATGTTAAATTGCTGTTTTAGGGGTTGTTTTTAAAAGTTTGGAATGGATTAATCCGTTTTGCATTACTGTCTATGGGAAAGTTCACCTTGGTTTTGGAATGCTTTGGTTTTGGAACAGACTTCCAGAACTGATTAAGTTTGAATACCAAGGTACCACTGTAATGAGGGAGATACATACACCACACCTGGGAGGACCAGCCAACCTACACCATTTTACGTGGCAATTACCTGCAAGTTGGGTAATACAATGTGCATCACCTTTATGTATGGAGCTTGGATGAAGCAGCTTCTTCCCACCATGGCTGGCTGCATATTCACCAACATATTACTTCCCCTAAAGAATCCAGGGAACTGTAGTTTATTATGGGTGCTGGAACTGTAGTTCTATGAGAGGTAAACTACAGTTCTTGGGATTCTTTGTGGGGAAGCGTTTTGCTTTAAGTGTATACATAGCCCATAATTTCAACTGATGGTGGCTGCTTGCTCAGCCAAATGCGCCTTTCCTTCGTCATGCAGTTTGCTTAGGGTAGTTGCTTTGTATAAATCAATTATTCCGTCAAAGCTACTGCTAGTACCGCAAACTAGCCTGCATTGACTTGGATGCCTTTTGTGTCTTTAAAGGAACACCCTGCATTTGATGTATAGCCAGGAAATCTAAAGGAACATCTACAATGAGAGGGAAGCACAACTGCATGAAGGCTGCAGTTGTAACCCTGTCTACTTAGAGGTAAGTCACATTGAATTCAATGAATGGGAAACAAACATATTCAGTAAAAAGTAAGCTGATAAAAAGACTAGCAAATAAAGTCAGGAGACAAGCAAATTCTCTACGGTGTTCACAGCTGTTAGTTTCATAGAATTGCCCTTCCAAACAGATGGCCAAAAATGGGGGGTTGATGCCTCCATGTCCTCTAGGCATAACAATTACAAAAATGCAATAGAGGATGCAAGTACAACATCCCTGAAAGATGTGACTACAGATGCTGAAATACCTCCAGTGAAGGATAACTTCCCCCTGCCCCCCTGAGGCAGCTTGCTCCACTGTTGAACAGCTCTTACCGTTAGGGAGTTCATGGAGGGTAAGGCTATTGGTGGCTACTAACCTTGATGTCTTCATGTTCTACCTCCACTGTTGGAGGCAGTAATGCTTCTGAATACCATTTGGTGGAAACTGCAGGGGGGGGGGGAGAGGCCTCTTGTGCTCAGGTCCTCCCTGCAAGTTCCCAGAAGCATCTGGTTGGCCACTAGGGGAGTGGAGCTGCATACACAGTAACCCATTTGTAGCACAATAGTTTAGTTTTTCTCAGTCTGGACTCATTAATGCTCTTCCTCAACATGCTGCTTTCCATCTAGATTGATGGGTGTGGTTGTTGGATATCCATTTGATTAGGTTATCCATGCCTTTACGCCCCCTGCACATGCCCAGGTGAATAAAGATGGAAGTGGTCATTACAATCTTGGTATACATCCACCCACGATGTCATTGGGCAGAACTGTCTGCATCTTCTTTCAAATGGACACACTAAGGGGCAATGCAGAATTAATTTGAAATGAGCTTTCATTCTCAGAATAAAAGCAGCTTCTCGGGAAGTGCTTCTTAGGGGCAAAAATATGCAGCGAAACTAGCTTGGCCAGAGCTGTTTGGCAGTGGAACAGACTCCCACAAGAGGTGATGGACTCTTCTTCCATGGAGGTTTGTATGCTGAGTTTGGATGGCCATCTATTATGGATGCTTTAGCTGCTATTCCTGCATGCAGGGGGTTGGACTAGAGGACCCTTGGGATCCCTTCCAACCTTAAGATTCTATGATTCTATGGGTGTGGGCTATATAAGGGGTGAAGTGCTGCATCTCAATGGATTCTAGAATAAAATGTCATGTGTGCCAGTCTAGGATACATCAGGGTTCTCCTTATGTTTTAAGTATTCGCTTTTTGTTAGGAAGTTACTCCTAATAAAGTTGGTAAAAATATCTTGCCCTTCTATTTCCACACATAGGTTCTAGAGCTGCCCTCTGGAACAACAGAGAACAAGCCGGCTACATCTTCTATATGACAGCAGCCCTTCAGATATTTGAAGGTTGCTATCTTGTCTCCCCTTAATTTTCTCTTCTCCATTCATAGATTTTATGTTGGGGTTACATTCCAGGCCCCCATGTGCATAATTGAAATGCGCGTAAGTGGGGAGCTCCCTGCAGTACATATAGCTTCCTGTCCAACAGCTGTTGTGCAGGGTAGCATGCCATTTTGTAGCTGTTGGAGTCTCTTTTTTCTGGATGTTTGGCTCACTGATGTCCTCTTCAGACGGGTCTCCTTACGAGCCACAATGTACTTTCCAGCTCTCTCCCACCATTTCTGGTTAGAATTTTTTTCATTTTTAATTATGTCCAAGCACCGCACGTATACATGGTCACGTGCGAGCTGATGACATGTAAGTGTGGGGATGCCTGTACTCTCATTTTAAAATGCACAAATTGTGTTCATGTAGGCTGTGTATTTTTCCTTTTCTCTCTGCTGTGCCTGTCTTTAGAATCCTGTGCTGCATATAAAATTGTGTATATTACCCCCAAAACTGCACCAATTTCAAGAGGACTTAAAAAATAACAATTGGCAAACTGATAAGAAAATGTGAGAAACTAAGATAAAGGCTGAAAAAATGAGAAAGTGGGATAAACCAGAATTAACTGATTTGCCAGTCTCTGTCCAAGGGGAAGGCCTGAGCTCAACAGCTGAGCATCAGTTTCCCACGCAGAAGGTCCCAGGTTCAGTTCTTGGCATCTCCAGGTGAGACTGTGAATGTCCCCCATCTGAACCCCTGGAGAGCTGCTGCCTGTCAGTGGGACAATGCTGAGCTAGAGGAATTGATTGTCAGACTTAAATATAAGGCAGCTCCCTATGTTTCCAAAGCAGCACCTTGTCAGCCTGCCAGCACTCTCTGACTTATCCAGATCCAAGGCTTTGCAGCTGGCGCATATTTTAATGCCAAATGACTGGCACCATTGATGTTGGAACACATAGTCTCTTGGTGCCCACACTGCTTGCACATTCATTTCAGTATGTCGCACTGTGTAACTACTTTTTGCTGTTGTTGCAACTTAAGTTTATATCTTCCCAGAGGTATTTACCCCACTCCCAGAATTCACACAGAGGAGAATGTGGGTCCCCTTTGCCAAGCAGCCGTCCGCCTGATAAAATTAAGAAGAAAAACAACAGAAAGAGAAGCAGGGAGACCTCCTGTTAATTTACTGCCCTGAAACAGTCAATTAGAGACTTGCCAAACTGTCTGGCATTCGTTCCAAGTCCTTTGAAATGCCAACCCCCAAATGAAAGATGGAGGAGAGGATATTGCCTGGCTCTTTCCAAGAATTGGCCCAAACAGCAACCACAATGTGTCAACTTGCGAGCTGGGGCTAGTTTTGCTGATAGCAGAAATAAACGCCTGTTGTTTGTCAGAAATTGGGTTCAATTTTCCCAACAATAGTGTTGCTTCCCATGCTACACTAGTCTCACATGCTACTTCCAGAAGTGTCTGGAATTTAGTAATGCCCTGTGTTCTCTCTCTCTCTCTCTCTCTCTCTCTCTCTCTCTCTCTCTCTCTCTCTCACACACACACACACACACACACACAGCCTGAATCTCTAATTGAAAGGACATGCGTTTACATCTAAGAAGTCTTGAGGGAATATTTGGATCGCTCAGTCTCCGTTGGATAGCTCAGCTGGTGGAGCATGAGACTCTTAATCTCAGGATTATGGGACTAAGTCCCACACTGGGCAAAAAGACTCCTGCATTGCAGGGGGTTGAACTAGGTGACCCTTGTGGTCCCTTCTAACCCTACAATTCTATAAGAGTCTATGAATCCACTGCTAGAGTGAAATAGCCCAATCACACTGGCATCTGCCAAGGACAGTAAAAGAGGTGGAGAATGGTAAGAACTTAGTGGAAGAGCATCTGCTTTGTATTCAGAAGGTCACAGGTTCAACCCCAAACATCTCCAGGTGGGGCTAGGAGTGTCCCCTGCCTGGAACCTCAGAGAGCTGCTGCCAGTCAGTGTAGATGACATTGGGACCATTGGACGAATGGTCTGACTTAATAAAAAGAACCTTCCTATGTTAATTTGTGAGTCTCAGAGCTGAGGGTAAGGGAAAAAGTTGACCACGTGGTTCAGCAAGCAGAAAAAGGACAGACAGCTGTTGGGTCAGCAATCTCAGGCAAATAGACTAGTCAAAAAATTAAGCAGCTGCAAAGGCCTGTCACATAAAAAGGCATTCAAGAGATGCATGGAAGTCAAAAGTCAAAAGTGATGGTCTTACTGGATCTCTGCAGGAAGAGTCCTCCAGGGCATGAGACCAGTGGCACCAAATGCTGGACAGGAGGCCAGTCTGGTTTCTGTAACATGGGAGACAACTAACACTGTTCCTCCAGATGATTTCAACCATTAGGCTGGGATATAAGAGCTCAGGCAGTCAACAGCAACAACAAATTTTTTATTATTTGTACCCCGCCCATATGGCTGGGTTTCCCCAACAGCTCCCAACAGGGCAGCTCCCAACAGAGGACTAAAAACAGAATAAAACATCAAACATTAAAAACGTCCCGATACAGGGCTGCCTTCAGATGTCTTCTAAAAGTTGTCTAGTTCCTTATCTCCTTGACACCTGCTGGGAGGGTGTTCCACAGGGTGGTGGGCACTACCGAGAAGGCCCTCTGTCTGGTTCCTTGTAACCTCACCTGTTTCAGGGAGGGAACCGCCAGAAGGCCCTCGGAGCTCTCAGTGTCTGGGCTGAGCAATGGGGGTGGAGATGCTCCTTCAGGTATACAGGACCTAGGCCATTTATGGCTTTAAAGGTCAGCACCAACACTTTGAACCGGTGTTATATGGTCTCAGCCACAGCTCCGAGTTACCTTAAGACTCTTCTAAAAACACAAGTAGAGAAAAAACAGACCTTGTAAGAGTCAGGGAGCGATTGGAATATTTCTGCTACCCTGTAGAAGTGTAGATATTCAATTACTTTAATATGAGTGGAGATTATTCTAAGATTAAAAGTAATCATGAGGCATTGGCATAGGGGAGCAGATGATGCCTGTACCATGGAATCTGTTACACACTTGGGCTTCAGAGTGATTGATTTTATTCAGCCATGATATGCACTTGTAAAAGTAGGCTTTTTCTGTCCATTGATCCCATGGGGAGCAAGCGTTTAATGTCAACGCTGAATGTTAATGTACAATTAAAACCAAAACAAAATCGATATTCCTAGCGGGGAGGGAGAGAATGGGTTGCCATTCATAGGCTGCCTTGCTCATGAGATTCCCGCCCTGGTCCATGAAACTGCTCCAGTCTGAATGGTCTGTGAACTGCAGCTGTCATTTTTAAAAGGTTTTGGACACACTGATGTTTATTGTAGTTTAACCCCCCCTTCTTTCTTTTAGTGGTGGGCTTTAAAACATTTACTGCCAATAATTTGGAGAATGGTGTGGGTTCTTTATATGTTAAGATTTATTACAGTCAGGAAACAAGTGTGTGTTAAACAGTCTCTAACCTTTCTTTAATAGCAATCCTTAAGCCAGGCCTGTACATCTTGGGTGACTCATAAGCCATTTGTTTCTATTGTAGGATACTTCAACATAGCCCTGTTTATTGTATAATGCAGGCACTGGCCTCAGGCAGTGGCGTAGCGTGGGGGGTGCAGGGGGGGCCGGCCGCACCGGGTGCAACATCTCGGGGTTAGGGTTAGGGGGCGCAAATCCACGGGTTAGGGGGCGTAAATTACTTGCCTTGCCCCGGGTGCTGACAGCCCACGCTACGCCACTGGCCTCAGGCCAGGCCGTATGTGGGGCTCAGGCTTTTCCATAAGGGGACAGAGCTTTGATGTTGCTTCAGTAACAGTGAGCTTAGGTCCTATATGCATTATACATTGAAAGCACAATGATGCCACAGTCATGGCTTACCCCAAGGAATCCTGGGAACTGAAGTTTGTTAAGGGTGCTGAGAGTGCTTAGGAAACCTTCTCAGAGCTACACTTCCCAGGCTGGTTTAATGGTCCATCCCTCTTAATAATAATAATAATACCTTTATTGTCATTGTACAACCTTCTTCCCAGGAAATTCTGGGAATTGTAACTCTGTGGTGGAAAGAGAGGCCTGTTGTCAGGAATGGAAATTAGTCCAGTATTCATTTTCATCGTGGGGTTGTTGTTGTTTTTGAGTCTCCAAACAATATGTAATTAATTGCCCACCCCCATTGTTTTGAAGTTTCCTTTCCACCGAAATGAATGTAGACTACATACATTGCACAAGTAGTTATGCAACTCATGCTAAATAGCAGAGAGCAAGATGAATAACATAGTATTTGATGGAAAGTGAACTGCAGCAGAACAGAAACAGGGGTGACTGTGGCAAATACAAGTTAGAATGGAAATTGCTGCCCTCTTACATTCTTCATTGTCACTGAGCACTCTGTAACCTTGCTCCTGCCAACCTCATTTTGCTTAAGTTCTTTTCAGGCTGGTGCTCACCCAACTTAAAGAAAACACCTTAAGCAGAATGAATGAATGACTCGACTACTTTAAGCAGAAGTCATATTGCATCATCAATAAATTGAAACATCATAGTTCAAGACTCCATTCATTCTCCGGTGCATTAGTCCTCCTATTTAGGAGAAGTCTTGAAATGTGAGAGCTTTTGCCATCAAACTCTTTTTCTTCTTCACTTGATTCATCTTTTGTCTCCTCTGTGCCAATTACTTCTAACCAAGAACTGACAACCTCTTGTCATTCATTGTTCCTTCCCTCCCACATCTGCTCTCAGCATTGACAAAATGTTGAGGGGTTTTTTTCAGACCCGCATTGACAATTTGACTGACAATAGTTTATAATCTTGTAATAATCTCACTGCAGGATCTGTCAAATGAATGATCCTAGTTGAGAGCAGGGGGGAGGGATTGAAATTTAATTATAAGATACATGTTTGATATTAGGAAAGGATAAAAGTGATTCTTAGTTTTTATTTGCAGAAGAAGAAGGTGCCTTAATTTCCTCCTTTCGGCTGCTGAGTGAAACTGAAAAAAATGTAAAAGGAGAGAACTATGGTCTTTACATCCAGTGTTCTAGCCCAGTGGTTCCCAATGGTTTACTTGAAAATTGCTGAGGGTCTTAGTGGTAGGGTTGCCATATTTTGAAGAGCAAAAAAGGAAACGCTATGATAGTCATTCAAAGCAAATAAATGCAATATGTCTCAAATTTTCCCCTGATAAAGAGGACGTGTCCTAGAAAAAAAAGAGGGCACATGGCAACCCTACTTGGTGGACTACTTAATGATTTTTCTGCCTGTTGTAGCAACTGTAATTCCATAGAACTCAAATTTTAATACAAGAAATACAGTGGTACCTCGGGTTAAGTACTTAATTCATTCCGGAGGTGTGTTCTTAACCTGAAACTGTTCTTAACCTGAAGCACCACTTTAGCTAATGGGGCCTCCTGCTCCTGCCGCGCCACTGAAGCCCGATTTCTGTTCTTATCCTGAAGCAAAGTTCTTAACCTGAAGCACTATTTCTGGGTTAGCGGAGTCTGTAACCTGAAGTGTATTTAACCTGAAGCGTATGTAACCCGAGGTACAAGAAATAAATGCAATTAAAATGTGATTGAAAATCAATATGAATATCCAGTGTGATGGAAGTGCTGTTTCTCATCTTCATTCCATGGATCACCTGAATTACATCCATGGACCACTGGTGGAACCCACAGATTGTGAACCCCTAAGGCTATATAAATGAAGAGAGATGCCTTATCCTGAGGCTATTGGTACCTCTAGCTCAATATTGTCTTCTAGATGAGTGAGGGAAAGAATACGGTGTTCACATGTAGCTCCATAAAATGAAATCTGTGTCATTTTCTGTTGAGTGCACTTCTCTGAAGTTGTTTGGCTTTGTGGGTCCTTGCTGATAAAACTGTACTTTTTGACCGTCAGTCACAGAGAGTTCTCTTTAGCCCCTGACCCAATGAAATCCTAGAGGCATAAACCACAACTGGGATAAAGCAAAGGGAACCACACAGGAATATAGTTAAGGATCGGTGTGTGTGCAAATATGGCTGCCTTCCTCTGGCATTGGTATGACCCTAGTGGTTTGCTCTAACCCTAACTTCCAATATATACATGATATACATGATCCATATACATGGATAGTTTCACATCCAACACTGAATATTTTGGACTCCCATCAGTTCTGGCCAACAGGGGTCAGTGTCAGGGATGCTAGGATTTGTAGTCCACAACATCGGGAGTGCACCAAACAATGGAAGTCACTAAGAAGTGTTAGAGAAAGTCAAAGTGCAGCGGCAGAAATAAGGAATCTGTGGCTCTTCAAATATTGTTGTACTATAGCCCCCATCAGCCCCATCCAGGATGGCCAGTGGTCAGAGATGATGAGAGTCATGGTCCAGCAACATCTCAGCATCCATGGTTCCCCATACCTGGACTATGAAAAGGAGTTGCAGTTGTAGTGGGCAGAAAGTCTTGTTCAATAACATAAGTCACTTGGGGCTTCCACCACTGGGCTTATGCCTCCAATCAAGACAATAATGAAAAGTTACCTTGTGGTACCTTTTCCATGTCAATATGGAGAGATGAACTGTCTTGTCAAAATACCATATGGGAAATCTGAAGCATGAAAATGTAAAATTCTCCGCACCACTAGGTGGCAGTATAAACAAGCAGCTTAGGGACACAGAAACTGGACTTAACACTGAATTGTGTGGGATATTCAGTCCTATATAACCAACATGCTTAACTCTAATTAATGCCTCTTGCCTTCAATTCTACATAATAGCTGTGGAACCCCCTCTGGCGCTCCTAAGTCTCCACACCCAGTGTGATTGAACTGGTCACGCTCCCCTAAATCCATCTGTTAGGACAATAGAATATGTGGTCCTGTCAGGCTTAGCAAGGCCACACACCCTCATCTTGGGAGAAAGGGTTACTCTCTCTTCCACCCTACCGATAAGGAGGTCTAAGCTGGATGCTCCAAGCTTAGACCATGTGGCTTAATCAGGCCATCTTTGTGTCTCTATACAAGTAATTTAAAAACATTTACCACTTTTGGAACCTAAGTTATACTGCCTGTCTTTTGTAGCTGCTGTATGAGAAAGCACTTGACTCTAACCTTTGAAGTGTTTTAAGTAAACTATTTTTAACTCGCCAAATGTGTGGCTTCTTTCTATGCTAAGAGAAGAGGGGAACTTTGGAAGCAACTTAGAAGGGGATATTTTGAAGGTCTTGCTGCTTTTATTTCCACACTTTACTTTGCTGCATATTTTGTGATTTTAAATCTCTGCTGGTGTTCTCTCACCAAAGAGTACTTGCTATAAACCTAGATCTTGGCATCCAGGAATTGTCCTTTTTATACCTAGTACAGTGGTACCTTGGTTCTCGAACTTAATCCATTCCGGGAGTCTGTTCGACTCCCAAAGCCATTCAAAAACCAAGGCATGGCTTCTGATTGGCTGCAGGAGCTTCCTGCACTCAAGTGAAAGCCGCGTCAGATGTTCAGCTTCCGAAAAACGTTTGCAAACCAGGACAAACTGTTTGATTTGTTCAACAACTAAACCATTCAAGAACCAAGGTATTACTGTATATATATATACGTCTTTTAAACAAAATACAAAAAATTAACAAATTGATCTCCATGGAAGTATCTCCCCCAGTCCTTCCTGGAGATGTTGGGGATGGAACCTCAAATCTTCTCCATGCAAAGCATCTGCTCTATCTATTGATTGCATTGATATCTGACCTTTTACTGTTATTATTTTGTTTGGCCAACAGCTTAGATTGCTTTAAAAGAGAATTGGACAAATTCATGGAGGACAATTGATAGAATGGCTACTAGTCATGATGGCTGTGCTCTGCCTCTGAGGTCAAAGGCAGTAATGCTTCTCAATGCCCATCGCTGGATATCTTAGGAGGGGCGAGCACTCTTGTGCTCTGTTCCTGCTTCAGGGTTTTCTACAGATACCTTCTTAGCCACAAGATGCTGGGCTAAATGAGTCCTGATCCAGAAGGCTCTTCTTATGCTGCTATGCATTGTACTGCTCTTTAGTATTCTGTGGTTTACTGTTAGCTTCTTTGAGCATCATTTGGGGAGAAGGCAGGGTACAAATGGAACAAAACCATTGATGGCTTAAGGCAACCTTCCCCAATCTGATGCCCTCCAGGTGTTTTGGATGACAGCTCCCATCATCCCTAGCCATTAGTCATGCTGTGTGTGACTGATGGGCATCAGAGTCCAACAACATCTAGAGTACACAAGATTCTGGAAGTTTGGCCTAAGGGTACCATCATCAGCCTTCCACAACCATTAGATGCACACTACTTACATTTGTACACTTGTAGTCTCTCGCTCTCACACACATCTGGAATGGTAGTGTGAAATTGGAGCTGTTTATTAACTAAGGACACTGGTCTGTACACCAGCAAGTCCTGAAAGTCTGAAATAAATTCAGTGAAGCCGAAATATTATTTTCGCCCCCTTCTCTGAAATTTGGTCCACTCCTTCCTTTCTTGAGTTTCTCCGTCACACAGCACCTCTAGGTATGAAAGAATAGGAGGGCAGTGAGTTGTGACTCTTCTCTTGAACCCAGAGATGAAGTGGGCCGTCCCTGAGTCTGTTCCAAGTAAGAGAAGTTTATCTGAATCAGATAAATAGGCTCCTTTTGAAATGTGAGGTGCCTTTATGTTGGCGATGAAGCAGCCTCTTCTTTTCCCTCTTCAGACGAAACTTGCTCTCTGTCTGAGCACTCTATGCAGAAACCTTGGGAGAACAATTATTTGCTATCTTAAGATATCATGACACATATCCTGGATACAATAACCAGGAAGCTCATACAAAAAGATGAAGAAACAGGCATAAATGCCTCCTGTATCCTCCTTTTCAATCTCTCCAGCTCTGTGCTGGATGTCTTCAGAGTTTTCTTCATGGTTCTTGCACATGCAGAGTTCTGAACTGATTTCCCCTATCTCAGGAATAGTGAGCATGCTCTGTATGGAAGGAGGCCCCAGGTTCAATTTTGGGGTATCTCCAGATAAGACTGAGAAATAATGATAAAGTGGGTTTCCTGCATAAGCAGGGGGTTGGAGTAGATGACCTCAGAGGTCCCTTTCAACTCTCCAATTCCTGTTTAAAACACTAGACAGCTACTGCCAGTCAGAGTGGACAATACTGAGCTGGATGGATGAATGGTCAAACTCTGTACACAGCAGTTTCCTCTGTTTCTTTGTCTTAAAAGCTGAGTGGTGAGAGCATCTGCTTTGCCTGCAGAAAGTACCAGGTTCAATCCCTGGTATCTCCAAGTAGGGCTGGAAATAACTCCCATCTATAACCCTGGAGAGCCTCTGCCAATTAGAATAGGAATTGCTGAGTTAGTTGGACTGATGATCTGATTTAATTTAAAGCAACTTCTGGTGTTCCTCATAGTAACTCTCCCTGTCATGGGCAGGCCATTTAGCTGCCATCCCTGTTTATCTTCTAAAACAGCAGGGAGGGACCTCCAGCTTAAAGACCAAATTAGGTCTGGCAGGGGTCCTAATTTGACCCATGAGGCCGTTTCCCCCAAACCATGTCCATTTGATATCATATGTGTTGCTGTGTTTGATATAAGAATATAATAAGAGCCTGGTGGATCAGGCCAAGGGTGCATCTACTCTAGCATCTGGCCGACTAGATGACCCAGGAATAACGATGCCGTTTCAAAGGAAGTGATGGCAGCTTAAAGAGTGCTCCCAATTGTTTATTGGCAAGTATGGCTTGCTGACAGCACCAATCAGCTGATTGGCTCTGACAGCAAGCTCTTATGAAGTTGTCTATTTGTAGATGTGGTTTTGATTCAAAGCATATCTGTAGTTTGGCATTTTCTCTCTTTGTAGACAGCTTTCACAGTCTGCAGAAAGAAGTGTCCATTTGCAGGTGCGATTTGAATTTAAACCATGCCCTCAAATGGACAAAGCAGGGCTCACTGTCAATGCCAATCAGTTGATCATCACCTACTGCAGGCCTCATTGAAGTTATCACCTAACATCATAGTGACTTCAGGTGACTGGCAGGTGGGCAGCCCCACTCACATATCAAAGTGACCCAGAGGGGGAGGGAGACGGGAGGATCTGACTTGCAGAGACTGAAAAGGTTGCCTGATCCCTATTCTAGGACTGCATCTCACCACATGATCCTTCTCACACACTGATGTATGCACAGGAAGCCTTGCTTTGTTCCAAGAGAATTTGTGGGCTAGTGAGACAAGATGTTCTGTTGTATCACCCAGTTTATGGAAAGCCTTCACCTGAAAGCCTTATCTAATTCCTTCTTTGCCTCTCTACATCTCGTGGCCATCTTGTTCCGATATGCTTTTGGTATGAATTAGTTGTTAGCTTTTAGCTACATGCTGTCTAGTTTACTGTTGGTAAGGAATAGCATGGTCTTCGCAGAAGCAAGTCCCATTTGAACTCAACAGTTGGGTGTAGAATTGCACATTAAGCCATCTCAGTTTCTTTGCTGCTCAATTTTCATAGTTCAGTTGCTTTCAAAATCCCTCTAAATATTTTATTTTTTGATTCTTGAAGGGTATAATCCTTTGGCCTCTTTGTGGTCCTGGAGGGGGCAGGGATCCCAGAAGTCACAGGGCATAGCAGATTTCCTTTCCATGGGTGAAGAAGAAGACCTGCCCTCAGAGGGGGAGAGCTATCCCTCAAAGCCCCGTCACAGTGCAAAGAATATTTGCTGGGACTTCCCAGCATTGGAACATTGTCTCCCAGATCTTATACAGAGCCCAAACCAAGCAGGGTTCTGTTGGGTTGAAAATGAGGACTTCCCTTTAGGGTTCCACATCATGCATAAGTTGCTTGCAATTTTTCAGATATACCTTCTGTCCACCATGGAAACAAAATGGCCATACCAATATGGACCTCACTCTGATGCAGGAAATGCATTTTTATGACAGAATTGCTAGATTCAGCCATTGCACAGCAATCTATCCAACAGTGAGACTGCTGACGAAGGGGAACGTAGATGTCATTGCACTCCAACTCCCATAGCAAGGCTGGTGGGGTTCACCAGAGGCTGGGAGATAATAAATCAGATAGGTTAACTCAGATGGGTTATCAGATGGGTGAACTCAGCAGGGTGATTAGAAATCAAGTTTTAAAAAGACAAGCTTTAGAGTACTTGATTTGTGTTTCTTGCCCTATTATCTGCCTCCAGAGGTGCAGGTATCATTATGGAGAGATCTGCTTGGTGAATAAGCTGTAACTTCATATGGCATTTCACTTTTGTTATGTGAATGATAATCTGTACTCCATGTTTTGTACCTTTTTCTTTTTGTTTATTGTTTACTGAAAATCAACAGAAGGCATATGGGAGTTGGAGCCCAACAGCTGTTGGAGGGCCACAGGTCCTCCCCTCAGTATAATAAATACATTGAACCCCACAAGGGTCTTTAATTCAAGGAGCATGAATGACCTCACTGGGCATTTTAGCTACAATGCTGTTAAACATTTTTCAGTAGCAATCCTTCATTAGAGCTGGATCTGATCCTTGCTGTTAGCAGAGACTGAATGTTGAAAATCAGCGGTGGGCTGTGGGTGTTAGGACTAAAATAGTGGTTCTAGTCATGTCAGAAATTTGCAGCAACTAAGAAGGCCCAGCTCCCCCACTTTGCAATCTCACTTTCAAATACGTTGATCATGTATTGCTAAGAAGGCAGAGTGTTTGTAGTAGTTGCATGCCACTCTTAATTAAAAGAAAATGTTACTTCCATAGCACTGTTTGAGAGAGGATATCCTGGTGAATCCCATCAGATGTGCTAATGAATTTGCACTCTCTGCAACCCTGTGGGATGTGGTAGCAGTTTTATTTACTAAGACAGGCATCAGGCATTGAGATGTGATGCTCAAGGCCAGGATCACTGGTGTGAAATCAAAGTAATGCCAGGAAGATGTGGTGTAGATTAAGGCAATGGGACCCAAAGTTTAAGATTTTCAAGTTCTAAGCTTTGTTCTGCAGGGGCAGTTGAGGCTTGGTAAGAACAAGGAGCAGGAATGGGGATCTGGACTGAAAAAGAGAAGAGAAATCAGGTTGCAGGAGCAAGGATGCTTCCTAGCAGCATATCACATGTATAAATCAAACAATTTTGGTTTCTCGGTTTCTCATTTTTCCAAACTTAAATTCAGTTCTTCACACTTCCAGATTGATCTGCCATTGCTTTTTAAAGTAAAAAATGCACTGGCATTTAATGCAAAATTCTCCTAAAATATGCAGTTTTGTATGCAGTTTTGTCTGACATACATTTTTGCAAAAGAGTTTTCCTAATAGATTGCATTTCTGCAATATGCTACATTACACATCTTAATGCACACTTCACCCTATTATATGCATTTGTATACACATTACTTCACCCAGAAACCGCATTGCAAAATTTGGAGCAATGTGATTCCGAAGGATGGTTGTGCTTCTGTTAGGTATATTGTTTCAGAGATAGCAGATCTGGTAGGTTTGCCTTTACAGTATATGTGAATTGAATCAAAGGGATACTCTGTTTTTAATTGATTTTTTAAAAGAATAAAAATGCAACATAAAATGGTAAGTAGCAGAAGCTGGCATGAAGCAATATAAAATATATAGAGCCAGAGTGGGATTTGTAAACAGCAGTACATATTATTCACTGCTTATTTCAAAGCAGAGGCCAATAAAGGCGTTCTGACCCAATTCCTAAAGCATAACATAGTTGGCATCAGGCAAAAACCTCTGAGGCGGTTTTCTATCACTGGAGTGCCACCACCAAAAAGCCCCTATGTGGAGACAGGGACACCTAGAGAAAGGCTTCAGGGGTTGGGGGATATTTCAATATTCATGCAGCTTCCTGCAGGATCTCCCATTTTTGCACCCGTCTCCCATATAGATGTTTTGTTTTGTTTTGTTTTTAAATATAATTAATTGGTACAAGGTTGCCCACAGGTGTTTAAACAGCCTTTCCCAAACAGCCAATTTAGTTCCTAAAAAAAGTTATTTAATTAACCGCCTATAAGTGATTTGAATGAAGGGTGTTTTTTATTGTTATTATTTCAATGCCTTGCAGCTGAGACAATGGAAAGCACACCATGACTGGAAGCTTTAATCAAGGTCAGATTCTGGAATTTTCCTTCATCGTAACTGGGGATCTCTCTGGTGGATTTAACCTTTCAAATGTCTCTTGAGTTTAGCCCTACAATATGTTCTTTGCTTGGGCCTCTCTGTCTTAGATGTTCCCAATGCCAGGTAGCAGGTCTCAATGACATTATTATTTTAAAAAGTTAAAAAGGCTGTCAAACAAAGGCAGTGATGGCGGTGGGGTGTTTGGGAGGGTGGTATTCAAATACGTTTGTTTAAAAACAAAAGAAATCCAGCAAAAGTCAACATAATTGTTTAATAATTCAACCTTTAAAGGGCTAAAAGGAAGATAAGTTATGACTAGTTATAAGATAGAGATTTGAGGGCTAGGCAGCTGTCAGACATAAAAAGGGCTCAAAAACAGGGCTCTGGGTGGATTTAAGGCTGAGTTGAAAGCTTTCGGTGGAATGTTCCCCCAGCCCCACCCCAAATTTGCAGGAAAATTTCAACTCAGTTTGGGAGCTTAGGTGAGTGGCTAACTAGGGATGAAAGCAGGACATGGCTCTCTGTTTTGCAGAAGTACTAGGTGCCTACCATCTCTACTAATGCCCCTTGAAACAATTTTAGGATGAGAGAATATAACAATTTTGGTTCTTCTCCATTTCTCATTTTTCCAACCTTAAGTTCAGATCTCCATATTTTCCTTTCTCCTCCTCCTCCTCCTCCTCCTCCTCCTCCTCCTCCTCCTCCTCCTCCTCCTCCTTCTTCTTGTTTACATGCACATAAAACATATCAGCATTTTAAAGAAGGAAGGCTTTGTACACAATTATATATAATTTTTCATGACACACACATATTTGTGTGTGTGTGTGTGTGTGTGTGCGTGCGTGTTAAAAAAATGTCCAAGCTTATTTATTTATTTAGCACACATTCATTTTCTAGATAACTGCATTTCAACATTTGAAAAAGTAAGCTTTTCAAAGGATAGCTGTGTTTCAGTTTGCATCTTGTTTAGGGATGTGCCGATGAGATAAGTTCCCCTTTAAATGCAAACTGAATAGAATGTCACTTTAAGGGACAACACTTATACAGTAACCCTGCTCCAGGAATTATACAGTTGCCCCCTTTGCCATGGCACCACCCTCTGGCGTCCATCTGGAGTGCTATGTGTGTTGGCTCTCCCCCCAACATGGTTTAGAACATGATTCAGAAAATTTTCCACACCTTCTGGATAACCCTCCATGGGCCACAAGACAAACCCAGGGACTCACTTTTATGTATTATGATGCCCCTTCCTTCTTGACCTCCCCACAGCCCCTCTGTGTATCTCTCCTGCATGAATGCAGGATAAAGAAATGCTGGTGGAGAATGGCAGGGGGACAATCTTGTAGCCAGACAAAACTTGCCATGTCTCTTCCCTGCAGTGGGGCCTGATAAGACAGACCAGCTGAAGAGAAACTCATTTGTTTGCATTGGGGCTTCAGAGAAGAAGAAGAAGAGTTTGGATTTGATATCCCGCCTTATCACTACCCGAAGGAGTCTCAAAGCGGCTAACATTCTCCTTTCCCTTCCTCCCCCACAACAAACACTCTGTGAGGTGAGTGAGGCTGAGAGACTTCAAAGAAGTATGACTAGCCCAAGGTCAACCAGCAGCCACATGTGGAGGAGCAGAGACGTGAACCTAGTTCCACAGATTGCGAGTCTATCACTCTTAACCACTACACCACACTGGCTCTTTATAACTGTTATACTGTAAAGAGTTCTTTATAACTGAGGAGGATGGGAAAGGGAGGGGCAGAGATGGTTTGACTGGAGTTCCAGTTGAGCCATAGCCCAGTGGGGGGGAGGTGAGAATGATAGAACCATAGAATTATAGAGTTGGAAGGGGTACCAAGGGACATTTAATCCAACCCCCTGCAATGCACGAATCCTGCCCACAGCCATCCCTGACTGGGCTTGAACCACCAATTTCTGGTTAACAACCAGACACACTGACCCATTGTGCCACCTATGGAGCAGGCCTTTTTTTCCCAGCCTGAACCTGACGGAACTCAGTTCTGGCACCTCTCAGGTGGGCTCCATTTCCATTATAAGAGAACAAGGGTTCGAGGTAAGTTCCGGTACCACTTTTTAAAAATAGAAAAATATCACTGCCAAGGAGTCTATAGGAACTTGAGGGGCCAGCAGGCTACAGGATGAGGTATAGGACCTGACACTTAACCCAACCAGTACCCACCCCCAGACAAGGAACTGCGGGAGGGTATTCGCTGGAGGAGGAACATATGATACAACACCGTTATCTCCAATGAACAACTGTTTGTGGTTGTGGCAATTTGTGAGCAGCAAGACTGGCAACATGGACACCCTGGAGCTTTTGATATATCCCTGTCTATGGAAGTTCAACAGCTTGTTTTGCAAGAATGAGATTCAGCAGGATTACAGGGAATGATGGGAGGTGGTGGGGGAGGCAAGGGATGGAGAAGAAAAGGAGGGGGGAACCACTCGCAAATATTACAATGATCTTGTTGAAGGGTACAAGAAAATCTCCCAGGATAAGAGGAAATAAATGCTAGATTGCAATTGTCTAAAAGCCGAATTATTCTTTGTTTCACCAGGTTATCTCCCCCGCACCCTGTTCCTTTTGGTATTTATATAGCCTAACAAATAATTCTCCTGAAAAAAGGAGAAGGTGGGGGAAGATGGCCCAAGTATTTTAATGAGAGCTCCACAGTTTCCATGGAGATCAAGAGTCTGACAGCCAAGTACTATAGCATGCTCTAAAAGGCACTGTGTTTCAGTGGAAAGCACAGTCTTGAGAATAATATGTGGTTTCTTGTCTTGCTTTTTTTTATTTTCACACCCATCCAGGCAGTGCCCATTTGAAACAAAGCTCAAGCCTAACCTTCCACTTGTCCACCTCAGACTATTAATTGTCACGACCATGATTATTATCTTTAAAGTGTATTCATCTCAGAGTCTTCTCACCTGCCAGGGACTCCGAGTATCCATTGTATTTGGATTCAACTAGTACTGCCTCCAACAGCATTCCTTTCCACATGGGCTGCTTCTGATGGAAAGGTGAGACAGAGGTTCACCTGGGGCCAGTGGTTGCCATTTGGCTACTTTCCTCCCAGAGCTTCTGCCATCAGCAGCCATTCTCACCTAACATCTGAAGGTGTGATGAGACAGTGAGGCCCCCTTCATTGGCTCAGTGGGGGCCAACTGCCATTTGGCTGCCTCCTCTTCCAGAACCGCCTCCATTAAATATATACAGTGGTACCTCGGGTTACATATGCTTCAGGTTACATACGCTTCAGGTTACAGACTCTGCTAACCCAGAAATAGTGCTTCAGGTTAAGAACTTTGCTTCAGGATGAGAACAGAAATCGTGCTCCGGCGGCACAGCAGCAGCAGGAGGCCCCATTAGCTAAAGTGGTGCTTCAGATTAAGAACAGTTTCAGGTTAATAACGGACCTCCGGAACGAATTAAGTACTTAACCCGAGGTACCACTGTATAAGAGATTTGCTGACTTTGCAGTCATCTTTAAGGAACGCCATAGTTCAGTGAGAGAACATTCTATGCCTGTACAAAGTTCTGAACTCTTCCCATGGCATTTCCAGTTCTAATTACCTTGCAGGACTGGGGAAAACTAGGGAGATACTGCTTGTCAAAACAAATAGTAGCAGACATGAGTTATAAGATACTCCAATCTAGTATGGATATGTTCCCAATGCAAAGCTATGCTTTGGAAAATAACAATTTTAGACAAGGGCTAGATGACATGAGTTCCCAGAATATGCAGAACGGATAAGGAAGTGCTGTGGTCAAGGTGACCTCTGGGACTCTAGCCATTTAAGGAGTTTATTTATAAGCTAAGGACAGCACATTTTTGTCTTGTGGACAAACTTATTTTATTTGAAAAGCATAAGCTGACCACAGCCTGATACATTAGGCTGAACAGCAGCAAGCAATGGATGGGCCTGCCATTGAGTAGCCAACCTGATCATCATGCCATTTCATGAAGGACTGCTCCAGACAACCTATTTATTGAGCATTCATCGTGAATTGCTTACACAAAGTTTATGTGGTGGTTAGAGTGTCTTTACTGAGCATTCGTTCTGAATTGTTTGCCCCAGGGAGATTATACAATGAGCATTCCTCTTGAGTTGCTTGTGGGGTGTTTAAGCACCTTCATGTTAGGTAAAGATAAAGGGACGCCTGACCGTTAGGTCCAGTCATGGCCGACTCTGGGGTTGCGGCACTCATCTCGCTTTATTGGCTGAGGGAGCCGGCGTACAGCTTCCGGGTCATGTGGCCAGCATGACTAAGCCACTTCTGGCAAACCGGAGCAGCGCACGGAAACGCCATTTATCTTCCCGCTGGAGCGGTACCTATTTATCTACTTGCACTTTGATGTGCTTTTGAACCGCTAGGTTAGCAGGAGCAGGGACCAAGCAACGGGAGCTCAGCCCATTGCAGGGATTCAAACCACCGACCTTCTGATCAGCAAGTCCTAGGCTCTGTGGTTTAACCCACAGCGTCACCCGCATCCCACCTTCATGTTAATATCTGTTTATTCCCCACCTGTCAGTGCATAGGAGCCAACTCCTAGGGGCCGAGGGGTCTTTGCCCCCCCCCATAAAATATTTGAGGGGAACACCCCCACCCCCACATTGATGGGCATTGCCATTCAAATAGTGTGCATCTGTAGCATCATGTAGGGTGGGGCTTACCTGACCCCATATTTTCTTCAAGTTGGCACCCCTGTTTCAATTCATTTCGCAATACTTTCCTAACCATAGAAGTACTGTTTCTTTTGTAAAGTGGATTTGCTGCACAAGAGCAACCCAGCTCCTAAATCCATGTTAATGGTGCAAACCGAAATTTCCTGCTAGATGCCTGATTCCCTCTCACAAAATGCTGACAGGCTGGAGGTGCTCTAATTCTGCTTGCTTTCACCCAAAAAAGAGGACACCAGATTACATAAAAATTGCATATGTTAAAGTATACATTCCAAGATGTATACTATAATGTAAACATAAATGCAATTCTCACTATGTGAGGCAGGCTGTGATCAGGAGATCTGTGCTTGGTCCTCTTCAGTGTGCAGCTCAAGTGCTGTTGATGGGCAACCTCAAACAGACACACTCCCCTTCACTCTCTTTCCTTAAGGTTATTTATCATTGATTGATTGATTGATTGATTGATTGATTGATTGCATTTATATCCCCCCTTTCCTCCAAAGAATTCAAGGTGGGACATATTGTTCTCCTCCCATCCCATTCTATCTTCACAGCAACACCATGAGGTAGGGTGCTCTGAAAGATAGTGAATCTAGCCCAAGCTCAATTTCAAGTGAGCTTCATGGCGGAATGTTGACTTTAACCCTGGTCTCCCAGGTCCCAGCCTGACTCTCTAATTACTACTGCATACTGGTGAGCTATTTAGGAAGCCCTTCCATCAGAGAATACCAAGAAGAGTCCTCTGTTTGTAGGCAAGTGAGGATGCATGTTTGACCTACTCCTTTTTCACCTTTGGTTAAATATTGGGAAGGCTCATACAACACCTTCCATGATTCAGGGAAGCTTTGAAGTTTAGGTGTTCCCCTTGTCCTATAGCGTCTTTTGGTAGTTGCCAGGTATCATTTAAGACCTTAATTTTTCCACATTACCATATTAGTTTTGATAACCACGCAGAGACAGATGGCTGCGCGTCGGCTTTCCAATGCGAAGGAATAATTTCCCCAGCTCGAGCTGGTGTAATGAGAGAGCCGCATTAAGCTGAAGATGAGGCGAAATCGAAGCATCTGTCAGTCCTCGCCTGCCAGCTCTGAGATGCTGCCGACAGACTGATATTTCACAAATAAAAGTTGAGACTATTATAGATTTGTGACACAAAAAAAATTATGGTGTTGGATAACAATGCTATGGCAGATGTCACAAAGTCCATGCTTGAAGGTTTGGGGGCATTTTTCCTCTCATTCTCTCTCCCTCCCCTTCATTTTTTATTGCTGGTCTCTGTACCTCCTTGGAATCAGTCCTTGCTCTGCACAGCTTGTGTGGAGTGTGCTCATTATACAGAGGGGGATTTTTTTGCTTAAAAAAAAAATCTGAGGAAACAATGAGGCTAGGATGAAATTGTTGCTCATCTGGTGATAGTCCTGTTGTTCTGCTTCTGAAGTTATCTTTGATCCAGAGTTTGCCTTTTATTTCGTTCCTTTAAAACGGGGGAGGAATGTTTTCCAGCCCAAGGGCCACATTGCCTTCAGGGCAAGCTTCTGGGGCCACATGATAGTGGTGGGAGGAGCCACTTGCTTCTGTGCAGGCAAGTAAGAAGCATGGTCAGAGTTAGAATGGAATCAGAGAATCATGGAGTTGTAGATTTGGAAGGGACCATGAGGGTCACCTAGTCCACCCCCTGCATTGCAGGAGTCTTTCACCCAATGTGGGGCCCAAACCCATGGCACTGATATTCAGAGTCTCGTGCTCTACTGATGGAGCTGTCACAGCTTCAGTTCAAGGGCACCTTCCAGCAGTGGCGTAGCGTGGGGGGTGCAGGGGGGGCCGGCTGCACCGGGCGCAACATCTGGGGGTTAGGGGGCACAAATCCACGGGTTAGGGGGCGCAAATTACTTGCCTTGCCCCGGGTGCTGACAACCCACGCTACGCCACTGCCTTCCAGGCAGGCAAAAACACTTGAGAAGGATGCACAGCAGGCCAGATGGGGAAAAATGGCTCCAGAGGTTTGGGTCCTGGGGAGGCTCCCTGATCCTGAAATTTCCCATCCCTTCTTATGGAAGCCCTAGGGATGTGACCAGCATGATTTCCCACATAGTTTCAACTCTGGAAGCATATCCAACTGTTGTCAGGGTTGATGTGGATCTTGAGATTATGTACTTCAGCACATTTCAGCTTCTCAACGTTTATTTCTGATTGCAGGCCTGAGAACATTATTAGGGTCAAGGCTAGGCTTCTACTGCTTCCTGCCTGGATCAAGCTATCAACCACAAGCTACAGAAAGGAGGGTGAAGCTAAATTAAAGCCTCTTCTTTGATCCTAAGAGCCAGTGGCCATATCACTAAGCTGTATAGTTAGGAAGCATAGGAAGATACTGACACCTTATACCAAGTCAGGTGGAGAGGCCTCAGCCCCATAGAGTTGGCATGCCTGACTGGCTACCAATGAAAGTGCAGCTTTTGACCTTAAGGTGCCAGGAAGTAACATTCCTCTTCTCCCAGGTTTTTGGCTAATTAAACAATCTATGGCATTTTAAACTGGGATGGTATGTATATTGTATTCATTCGTTCCTGTGATCCTTGGGTGAAGGGCACTATAGAAATTTTATAAATATAATAAATGACTTGGGAGCAGAGTAAGCAAAAGAGAATTTCCTTTGACATGAACCTGCCTAAGCAGGTCAGTTCCAACATGAGGAGGCCTCTAAAGTGGACCTCCTACCTAATGCTCTGGAATCAGGCTGCATTGGTGGCCGCCTCACCATTTGGCACTGAGCACCAATAGTGTGTGTGTGTGTGTGTGCGCGCGCTTGTGTGTTTTAAAAGGCTGACTTTGAAGGTTGACTTCTCATTTTTCTTAAGCTCAGCTCTCTGCGTTTCAGTTTGCTATTTTAAAAAAAGTTCACATGAAAATTTGTCAGCATTGCTCCTAATATACACCTTTGTAGGCAATTTTGCCTAATATATACATTTTTGGAAATGTATTTATATGGTGGTGGTAGATAACCAGTAGTTTGGTTATTGCTTGAGGTATTGGAAGTCCTGTACTGGGAATCCTTTAAGGCAAACAGGAACCCAAGAGGAACTGAAAGAACCTTTGCCATGCAAAAAATGAGTATAATTTAAATTTCAAGCCATGCTTTCCTTCATAATATTTTTTTTAAAAAACTAAGCATAGATGCAAATTGCACTACTTTTGTTTTAAGTTAAAAAAAACAAACCACACACACCATCATGGTTACAGATAGTTAAGCTTTCTGTATACAGCTTGGGCATGCTCTTGTTTTAAAATCTGCAGTTGAATGTAAGCTGGAAAACCCTTAGAATTCAAACCTATAGATCTAGACTCTTTGTTTTCCTTTTGTTTGTTTTCGGGAACTGGCTTCCTTCAGCACGTAAGCATCCTGAGTCGTTGGTATATCTCCTCTGATGCCATCTGTTAGAGTGGCTGGATGCCCGCTTGCAAGGTGCAATGCCAATTTCAGCAGGACATAGGTGCCAATGCAACATAGATTTAGCGAGATGCTCCATGGACAACCCTCCTGATGGGAAACAGCAACAAATTAGGCCCCTGTGCTTCATTATGTGAGATAACATCTGTTTCTGCCATCAGCATCCACATTTATTCCCCTTCTCTTGTCTTTGCGTGCTTGCAGGTTGCAGAAAAGGCAAGTTACAAAACAATTGCAAAGCTGGTGTGCTCTTTTAACAGATGCTTGTCTTTGAAGCTGGGAGCATTTACCTGTCTTTCCTGTCTTTTTCTATTAGTACTCTGTGCTTGACTCTCATGAGAGAGAGAGAGCATGGAGCATTTAACAGGATATCCTCAATGGGCTTTAAGCAATGTTTCATCTAATCATCACCTGGTGCCCAAAGGAGTACCTGTTTCTCAGGGTCAAGTTACACATTACCCATTCAGCTGTTGTTGTTGTTGTTGTTGTTGTTGTTGTTGTTGTTGTTGTTGTTGTTGTTGTTGTTGCTGCTGCTGCTGCTGCTGTTGTTGTTGTTGTTGTTTATTATATGGTGATTAGGCATGTTGGGGAATATAAACAAAAACAGAAATGGGAGGGGTAATTGTCAATGTTTGATTATTCATTCTTTGTCCGGAATGGAAATCAATCTGGCAATTACAACTGGTATTCACTGTTGTTGATTTAATGATATGTAATTGATCACACACAAACACCCCAATTTGCATTGTGTTTCTTTTGCATTGAAACAAATGGGATGGAATAATGCAAGGGCAATGTAACTTACATGCCTTACGTAATTAATTACATACATTACGTTATGTTACATAATTTTGCCACAGCTGACAGTGAGATGAATAACGGGTTTTCCTCCCAAAACATGAACAGCAGCAGAATGGAAACAGTACTGCATGCAATGACTACAAGGGCAGGAATAATGCCTTCTGACATCAATGATGATGGTGGTGTCTTACCCACTGTTCAACCTTAAGGTTCTAAAACAATGCAAAAAGACAATATTGAAATCAGTAAAACAATTCATGATCACAATAATAGGGTGGGAGATGCACACACACACACACACACACACACACTATGAAAAGCCAGGATAAAGAGGAGTGTCTTCTGTATATGAAGGTGCCGAGTGCATCTCTGTGTGCAGAGAACTCCAAAGTTTAGAGACTACCACAGAAAATGCCTCTCTCCCAGGCCACCACTCTGGGAACATCTGAGTGTGATGGGACTACCAAGAGACCCCCTCTGCCAATCTTAACACCCAAGGTGTTCTGCAGTGGTCTTTCAAACATATGCAAATTGGGCCAATTTAATACCCTTCCTTTTTCTTCCATATAACCTACCATACTTTTCCATCTATAAGACACTCCCATGTATAAGATGCCCCCTGTTTTGTGGGACTCAAATTTAAGAAATTTAAGAAAATGGGGGGAGATGGTACAGAGTTCTTGAGCTTTTTTAGGGGGGATTGCAAAAGATCGCTCACCCACACACGTCGCTAAATCCGCCTTCCGTCTGTCCCATCGTCAGCCCAACTGCTGGAGCAGCAGCCGATCAACACCACCCAATAATGCAGCAACCAATGACACACACAATAGCCGCTGACAGCCTCGTCAGCAACCAATCAAATGCGCACCCTATGCACTACCCATGTATAAGACGGCCCCCCACTTTTTAGCATGATTTTTAAAGGAAAAAACATAGTCTTATACATGGAAAAGTATGGTAATTTTGACTAAGTCAATATGTGGCAGCCTTTTCCAAACCTTTAGATATTGTCAGTAAAGAGTATTTTCACCCCCCATTTTAAACTCATGGTTTTCCAGCAGTGAAAACGTGGGAACAGGACCCCCCCCCCCATTAGCTATGACAACAAGATGCTATCTACAACATTGTTTCATTTTTAAATTATATATATCTTTGCTGTTAATCACTTGCCCTACATTGATTCATTCATTCACTTACTTACTCATTTATTATACCCAAATGCTTTGGGATTAAACCTCCAAGGCAGGCAAGCTTCATACAACCTTCCTTTTTCTATTTCTCTATTTTCCTTCATTTGTTTTTGTTTTTTGGGTTTCTTTGAGGGGGAGGGGGATGTTCAAAGTTAGATTAAGCCTAGGTCCTGCTTAATGAGCTGCTTCTTCCTGACTTTTTCATGCCAAAAATTCCTCTTACTCAGCGGTATGTTCATACTATATAAATTATAAAATATCTCAGATCCTCTCCATACACAGAAAGACCCTTACCCTATGCAGTAGCATATCCTAAGAAAAACAGCAGGGGTTTTTGAGACATGGGGAGCTAGATTTCTTTGATACCACAGATAAACACACACTCATCTGTTTGATGCTTCTATTTTAGTGGAAGAATTAAGATCAGCTTCTCATGTAGAATCTTTCCTGATATATTGTAGTAGGAGCACCTTTCAAATTGATAGGGTAATCTGAAAACTTGGGATGTTTTTGTTTAGTGGAAGAAGGATTTTTGGGGCACTTCCAGACTGCTGCTATTTTGTGGGCATATCAGCAACTTCAGGTTCCACAGTTAAGTGGATTTAATGTTCTTGTGCTAACAATTCCACTTTCAAAAATAAAAATGAAAACCAGACTTTTTGCAGTAAGGGAAATGATGGGACAGTGTGCTGGGATAACAGTTACTTCCCTGAAACAAATCAGAATGAATGATTAATAAACAGCTGACAACATATAGCCTCATTGCAAATGCTGTACAAGCCAATTAGCACGAATGGTCAATAAATAGTCTGAAAGTGGCCTTGATCTTCCTGCACTATCAGTATTCATAACCCTGGCATGAAACCTAGTTCCACCCAAGGCAATCGGGTTGTTGGCTTCACATATTGGCCTTCCATTTTGTTCCTGGAAGGTTTATGAATGCTAATATTTATGGATATGTGCCAATTATCCCATGTTTAGCCAGTTTAGTTACTGTCACTTCTTTTTCTTCCAGGTAATTGAACAACACTGGCCAGATAAACCATATCCCTCAACCATCCCACTTTAACCACCCCAGAATTCTAGAAGCCAACCCAGCTTCCGATTGGATCCTGGGATGTCCTGTTTTGGCTCCACCCTCTGGCTCACCTTAGACACCGCTTCCCAAATTCTTTTGGGCAGGAACGTGTGGGGCTTCAGAGCCACAGACCTAAACCAGAGAAGCTGCTTCTCAATTAGGTGCTTCAAAATAATCACACCTCTACCCAAAAAGCAGAGGGAGAATGGGAAGCAGGAGCCTTTTGCTGGGTGTATATATATGGTGCTGAAGGGATACATACTCTATTTTCCCCTCCCCTCTATGGTTGACCGTGTAGGACTCTCTGGTTTGGGTCTATGGTTCTGAAACCCTGTGCGTTCCCCACTCAAAAGAATTTGGGAAGCAGCAACTTAGGTGCCGGAGGGTGGAGGCAGCAGTGTGGTGGGAGCATTGTGGAAAAAGAGAGCAGAAAAAGAGAGGGCAGAGGATTGAAAGAAGGTGGTAGTTAGTGCAAGCAAGAAGGCAAGATGAGGGGAAGTGGTAACCGTTAGAGGAGTTGTTAAGAGGGAAATAGAACAGTATCCTCAGGCACAGGAGAAGGAGGCTGGGGGGGCTGGGTGTGCATGCATGTGTGTGTGATGCCTTTCACCCCTTTTCTTCTGACTGCATAGCACACAAAAAATGGTCAACAGAGGGGGAAACTTCCCTTTTTTGCCCCTTCCACTTTAAAAATCCATGTGTGTACTACTTAATTAAATTATGGAACTTGTAGGGAAGAAATTATCCACAAGGCAGAAAATGAATTTTAGGTTTCTTATTTGCTTTGGTGGGTTTTCTTCTTTTTGTAAGAGGGTCACAAAGTGCTTTTGTATTTAATTGCACAAGTCAGCTGGTTCCCGCATGCATCCCGATTTTCTTCTGTGGAATGTTGGAGGGTATGGATAAACAGATTGTTGGAAGTTCTGCTGACAGGTTGGGGTGGGGAGCTTTACTTCTCAGCAAGCACAGGTTATAAACAAATATGAAAGTCAGAGATCATAGAATTCCAGAATTAACAGATGGAAAGTTCATGTCATCTGCTCCAGCCCAGCAAGCAAAAATGATTAGACCGCCACAATAAATGAGAAGCTGGACTTGGGGGTAAGAATGTGGTGTGTATGGAGAGAATTTGACATATTTTGCAATTTATATGGTACATAATATATGCTACAAAGTTAGAGGAATTGTCTTGCATGGGAAGGTCAGCAAATCGTAGCAAATTAAGCAAGTGGCCAACATAAAGAGATTGGTTGTGGTCTAGGAAGTGAGCAGAAATTTGTTCTTATTTGTTCTGCCTGAAATGACACGTTAACTGAAACACAGCTACCTTTTGAAATCACACTTTTCCAAACTTGGCAGTGCAAATCTCCAGTGGGATATGGAGTACAAATACATATATCAGGAGAGAGTGCATTAAAATGCATATTATTGTTGAAAACATCATTTTAAAATGTACTATATTTGGATAAATTGCCTGCAAAAATGCATATATTCAGGGGCATCGTGTACAAAAATGTATGTTTTGAAGAAATGTGCACTCTGAGATTGGATTACACCAGGAAAAATGAAAAAAATAGATGGAAAACTTTTATCTCACACAGGAAACATATAGAACACAAACTCCTTTTGCAGAAATAAAATTTAATAAATGTGTAACTATGAATGAAAGTCAAGAAACCAATGGCTATTAAATAAAAGATTAAGATTGGAACTGTTGTTAATGGATTAATCAAGATTGGAAAAGGGGGAAGAAATAAGAACTTCACATCCTGAAACCCAGGCATGGGAAGTTTTTAAATAATTGGCTCTCTTTTTAATTGGATTGTAATTTAGTATTGTGACAATGTGGCTCTTATTGGATTTGTATAAAAAAATGTAATAAAAAATATTATATGAAAAAAGAAAAAAGAAATGTGCACTAAAATTCAGGCAAAATTTTGTGAGGACTTTTATTATGATGATTGCAAACTGATGTGGAAATGTGGTGAACTGAACTTAAGACTAGAAAAATGAAAAACAGAAAGATTGACAGATTCGTGCATCCTTAGAAGGAAGTACTGCAAAGCAGAATATTCCAGATATCATGAGCAAGTAAACAAAAGCATGTCCTATCGTGGAATGAAAATGAAAATTCTAAAGGTCATTAGCTAATATAACATGAGGGAATATTTCTTAGCACAAAATACATACTGGTCTTTCAAATTCCAAGCAAGAACAAAACACTCATTCAACAAGTACTGCTAAAGGATGGGAAAAAATGTTGGGAGTCACTTTCCTCTTATTCATCTTTCTACATCTAACCTTGATCCCACCACCACCACGAGAAGAACAGAGAGACTCATGACCAAATTTGTGTGACTTCAGGTGATCCCAAAGGCTAGGAGTGCCTTTACCAGCTTGGGCTGGCAATACAGCTTTAGCCATTGCTGGACTGGGATAGCCTGTCCATTGTTGTCCATGTGCCAATAACCCCCAGATTAGATTACTACAATGTACAGTATGTGGGGCTGCCTCTGAGCCTGGAAGCTTTGGTTGGGGGCAGAATAATGCCACCATGTTATGCTGCAGTGAAAGAAATTGACTGACTTCCAATCAGCTTTCAGACAAAGTTCAAAGTGCTAGAAGCTTAGAACTAGGATACCTAAAATATTATCATATCCTTTGTATATAGGTTGCCACTCTACAGGAGTCTTCAAGAGAAGAACTGCACCTTTTTCTGGCAAGGAGGGGAACCTGAAGATCCACCTAATCACAGCATAGGTTTTGTGGTGAGGAACTCCCTTCTATCTGCAATAGAACAACCACCCAAGGATTGAGGCTGCTTGCTTTGCTTTCACCTCTCAACTACCTCCAGTCTGGTTAACATCTTAATTGCTTATGCTCTCACTATGTGTTCTGACATATAGAACAAGGACCAATTATTTGACAAACTAGACAAGGCTGTCAGGAGGGTCCCAGCCTGTGCACACCTAGTCCTGCAGAGGGATTCCAGTGCCAGAGTTGGGGACGATCAGCACACATTGGACAAGTGCATAGACCACATTGGTATTGGCAGCATGAATGAGAATGGACAAAGACTGTTTGAGCTGTGCTCATATCACAGCCTCTGCATCACAGACACGTTCTTCTCTACCAAGGCAAAACACTGAGTTCCTGGAGACATCCAAGATCAGGCCACTGGCACCAGATGGACATGATTGTGACCAGGTGATTGGCACTGAACTGTGTTCATGTCACATGAAGCAACCACACAGTCGATTGCTCCCTGGTGGCAAGCAAAATCCTTCTCCAGCCAAAGAGGACCCATAGCACAAAGCAGAAAGTGCAGCCATGAATTAACACTGCCAGAACAGAGATACCTGAACTTTGTGAACACTTCTCTGATTCCATCAAACAAGCTCTACTAAAATGCCCCAGAGTCAGTGTCAAAGCAAGAATGAACTACATCAAAGAGGCAACCTGCAACACAGCTATGTCCTCTTTTGGCAAAAGAGAGCAGCAGATTCATGACTGGTGTGAGGCTGGCATTAAGGACAAGGAGCCTGTTGCTGCAAAGTGTGAGGCTCTTGTGAACTACAAGTGTGTGCTCTGTGAGAAGACACTTGCTGCACTGAGAAAGGCAAAGAGCAATGGCCAGCAAATTGCCAGACTACTTGCTAAAGCTGTGTTAGAGTGTTCAACTTGCTGCTGACAGTGGCAACACTCGCAAAATGTACAAAGGTATGAAGAAAGCCATTGGGCCAACAGTCAGGAAAACTGCACTGCTGAAAGCTTTCTCTGGAGGGATCATCACAGACCATAGCAAGAAGATGAAATGATGGGCAGAGCACTATCAAGAACTGTACTCACAGGAAAACATAGTCACTGACATAGCAGGTGACAAAAGCACACTCCAAAGAAGCTCTATAGAGACTCATCAACCGTTTTGTCTAAACCTACATGGAGTTCAGCCTCACCATTAGCCTGATGAAGATTAACGTCTTGGGTCAGGATGTCACTAGCACTCCACGCATCAGCATTGGTGACTACACACTTGATTTGGTCTACCTGGGCTCCAACGTAACCAACAGCCTTTCCATGGATGCTGAGATGGACAAGCATCTCCAACAGGGTATGGGAGAATGTGGTGCTAATGACCAATACCAGGATGAAGGTCTATGGAAGCGATTTGTGGGCAACTTACACCTGACAGGAGCTACACCTCAATACCTTCCACATGTGCTGTGTCAGGAAGATTTTGGGCATCACATGGCAGGACAGAGTCTGAAATAATGATGTGCTCTCCCAAGCCCATTCCCAGCATGTTTGCATTTCTTTCTCAGTGATGTTGGCTTGGTCATGTCCACAGAATGTAAGATGGCAGGATCCCCAAGGATGTGCTGTATAGAGAAGTGGCTTCAGCTAGCAGGCCCACTGACATAGCTCTCTCTCCCTTACAAACATGCCTGCAAACATGACATGGAGGCTGGCAACCTCCACCACAGCACCTGGAGATACCCAGCCAGGTTAAGTATCCATAGTATAGACCAGAACATGAATTATCTCTGGGAGGAGCGCAGAAAGAAGAAATGCTATAGTACACCTGCATCAACACAATCTGACACCTTCATCTGCCCCAGCTGCAACAAAACATGTTTCTCCTGCATTGGTCTCTACAGACACAGCAGGAGCTGCAACCTTCCAACAGTCTGACCACCCCCGAAGGAGCACTCCTCCATTGACTCCTAAGACAGATGGATGGCAACCAACATACTCATTTATCACAGTGCTCTGCAGAATAGGGCCTCCTGCAGGAGGTGCATTCTACCTGATGTAGGAATCAGATCCTTAGTGTGGTGGCACCTAACCCTTTGGAACTCCCCCCTATTACAAATAAGACAAAGGCTGCCTTACTGTTTTTAGGCCCCTATTGAAAGCTTCCCTTTTCCTTTTAAGTCTGTATTTGTACTGGATTTGAAATTGTTTTTATATATGTTTTGCTAATTGCTTTGGGATGTTTGGAAAGTGATTCATAAATTTGATATATCTATATGAACCTCCATGGTCATTATAATCCACAAGAGGCAGCTTGCTTTTAGATTGCTCCTCTCTTCATTTTACAGGCAGGCGGAAGTTTTTCTATTTATAAAAAGGGGTTTTGTCTCTTGATGTCCCTGTTCTGCTGCCACAGTTTATATGTCATTTTGTATTTTGATTTTCCTGTTTTAATTGGCTTAGCTGGCTTTATCTGTTTTGGTTTTTATTGTTATATTGTACACTGCTTGGAGAACAAGTTTCAAAACAGAGAAATAAAGCCATTTATTGATAACATTTTCCACCCCCCATTGTGACCCCCATGTGAGAACACGGGGAGGTTCAGATCCCGGATTGAGATGTGAGGTGAGCCCAGGGAAGGGATATATTTAGGAAGACAGTAAGCTATACAGAAGGAACGTGAGTGGTGCTGTGGGTTAAGCCACAGAGCCTAGGACTTGCTGATCAGAAGGTCGGCAGTTCGAATCCCTGCGATGGGGTGAGCTCCAGTTGCTCGGTCCCTGCTCCTGCCAGCCTAGCAGTTCGAAAGCACGTCAAAGTGCAAGTAGATAAATAGGTACCGCTCTGGCAGGAAGGTAAATGGCATTTCCGTGCGCTGCTCTGGTTCGCCAGAAGCGGCTTAGTCATGCTGGCCACATGACCTGGAAGCTGTACGCCGGCTCCCTCGGCCAATAAAGCGAGATGAGTGCCACAACCCCAGAGTCGGCCATGACTGGACCTAATGGTCAGGGGTCCCTTTACCTAAGCTATACAGAGTCCATCTAGCTCAATATTGCCTACACAGAATGGCGAAAGCTTTCCAGGGTTTTAGACAGGAAGCTCTTACAGCTCTACCTGGAGAAGCTATTGGGGATTGAAGCTGGGGTCTTCCGCACGCAGTATAGGGTGTTAGGGGAGGCATAGTACCTCTGGTGGGGGACATGTCATGCTCCTTCTAGAGTAGTTTATCATCCTTTGGTTCCCACCCTGCACTTGGCTCTCACCTGGGGCTCCTAGGAGCTATCAGCATGCAACAGAGGTCACACCCCATGAGTGGCTTTGACTGACCAGCTAAACCAGGCAAGGGTAGCTGATGGGTCTCGTACTCTCAGTGAGTTAGTGAAGACAGGCTCTGGCAATTTGGGCAGACAAGACCAATAGTCAAAAAGGGGGTTCCTGTGCATGCTGTAGAGCAGCGGTTCTCAACCTGTGGGTCCCCAGATGTTGTTGGACTACAACTCCCATCATCCCTGAGCTCTGGCCTTGCTAGCTAGAGGTGATGGAAGTTGTAGTTCAAGAACATCTGGGGACCCACGGGTTGAGAAAGGTTGCTGTAGAGGGAAGTGTGGGTAGATGGGGCTCATCCAACTTGAAGGTAGTCCATTTAGGATAATGAAACTCTGATCCTAAACCTCTGCTGTCTTGCAGCTATACTCATTTGTGGGAAAGACTTTGGGGGGGGGAACCCAAAGAAAAATCCATACCCACTGCCTTGCAGGACATCTTTGGGAGAAGAAAAGGCAAAGGAGTAAACCCCACACAAATCTGGGGGGGGGAGCCCTTAAGATTGTGCCTTCTGCACCTCCTTCTGGCAACACCTGCAACCAAACTGGAACCAAGCATATTGTTCTACTTTCCTTTGGACCACATCAGCAAGTCTGAGAGGGAGGCTTTGTTGTCTGAGCAGCCCAGAACTTCCATACACACTGCCCAGGAGAGGTGTCCTGGAGAGGTTACTTTGGTGCTGCTAATGCAGCAAAAGCAATGTTGACTTTAATAGTGAAACTAGTAAACCTCGTAAATCTAGCCTCCATGTTCTGCATCAGCTGCAACCTCCAGATTCACAAGAATGACCATGTTTGATTTGTGCCAGAATGTGTTTTACATTTTTGTATGGAAATAAAATTCTCCTTTTAAAAGAGGGATGTTGCTAGGTACTTAAAGAACTCAATACATAGACCCAGAATAACAGATGGATGAATCTGTTCCTTTCAGTTTCTCTCAGTTTTGCATTTTTCCAAACTGAAGTTCAGAAATGTTTCTCTATCAGTTTGCAATTTTTTTGAATAAAAAAGGTCAGCATGAAAATTCACCACAATTTTAGTATAAACTTCTTACAATGTACACTTTCTTATGTCATTTTATGTAATTGTTATGTAATCTTTATTAAAATGCTCATTTTGCAAGCGATTTCCTCTACATAATGCTTCTTTGTATGCTATCTTCATATGCATTTTATTGCACTCTAATACATGCATTTTTAGGGTATTTTTTGAGGTTGGGGAACAAATTGCAAAATTCATAGAACTGCAAATGTTGTGTGATAAACTCATTTTGGTTGATGTATTGCTTTGGGAGGTGCAAATTAAGAAGGTTTACATTAAAAGGTGAAGCTCATTTTCCCCGTCTCTACTCATAACCCAATTTTGTACAAATTTTCATTTTTTGTGTGTGCATGCCTCTGGGAAATTAAAAGCAGCTGCTATTTTCTCCACACTGCACTTATGCAGTGCACTCAGTTAAAAAAAAAAGTGTCAAAAGGTGGTTAATAAAAGTGGTGGAGAATTGGGCAATCCTGGCTGCAATACAAAAAACTCAGGACTCAGAACTCCAGCCCTTCCCATTATAATGCCCTGATTTTACCCTAAAAAAAAATTCCCCACATTCCATGATCTGAAAACGAAAACCTGCTAAGTAACAATCCACACCCACCCACTCTTGTTTTTACTACTGTTTCAATATCTTTATGATGTTGGGTTTTTACTACTGGCAACTAATAAATGATATTATGATATAATGATATAATAATATGCTTATTGGCCCTCAAACAATGTCTACTCTCAGACGTCCCAAATTACTACTCTATAATCAGCTTTGAATGCTGTCATTTTATTAAAATCTGTTTCCATATCTTTATGATGTTGGGTTTTTGTTGCACTCTCCTGTTCATCCCAGAGTTCTGTAATTAAGGCTGGAACTTTGCTTCATTTTCAGGAATTATTGTGCTGCAAAAGAAGGAATTATCAAAAGTGCAATAATATGTATTTTTAGGCAAGGGAAAGTGTCAATACTCATCATTTAGATTCTAGGCACTACAAAAGGAAGGAAGGAAGGAAGGAAGGAAGGAAGGAAGGAAGGAAGGAAGGAAGGAAGGAGAAAGGAAAAGAAATTGAACATAGACACATGCACCCCATTAAAACTTACTACAATAATAGCAGTGATTAGGCCATCATCATGAAAGGGATCACTGATTGCACACACCCAAAAAAACCCCTCATGGGTTAATGTGGCACACACCAGTGATTTTTAGGAACAATGCTGCTGGATGAATTTATTTATTTATTTAGCAGGTGTTAAACCTGCTAAGACATTATAATTTGTTTCCTCCTACATTAAAAGGAAACAGAGGTAGGATCAAAAATGGTTGGCCCCAGTGCTTTTTTCCCTAAAAAAAATGTTTAGGGATACTCTCATTTTGGGTGCTACCCTTCCCCCTCACCCCCTTCCTCCCCCTGAACCCCTGGATGAGGGACTTGACGCGGCAGCAGCTTTGAGAGGATAGGAAGGCCTCTGACAGTGGCTGCTTGAGCAAGGAGGGGCAAGCACTTGCCAGCTGGCTCTAGCCCAGCAAGAGGAGGAGGAGGAGGAGGAGCGCCGTCACCTCCACCGCAGCCCCCCCAGACCCTCCCCAGGCACCGGTGGAGAGAATGACGGAGCTCCAGTCTGCACTGCTACTGCGGAGACAGCTGGGATGTTGGTCCATTGGTTGGCCAGGGCAACACAAAATGTTTAGGGATACACATACCCTTGTGTGTCCCCCCCCCCCAGAAAAAGCAGTGGTTGGACCGATTGGGACAGCATTGTCTGCAGCTAGGGGTGGAACCTGGAGAGCGTGTACTTTCCTTAAAAGTATCACTACACCTAATAAAAGCCCTACTGGATGGGTCAAATGAACCACTGAGCACCACATTCTGTTTCCCCACAGCATCCACATTGCATGCCTCTGGAAACTACTCAAGCTGGGTATGAAAGCATGAAGTGGTTATTGAATATTCAATTTGAGTAATGGGAAAAATTGTGGAGAGATATAAAATTCACGGCATGTACGTTATTGAAAGAGAATGTGATGAAAATGTTTTACAGATGGTACATGACACCTGTAAAACTGGCAAAGATGTATAAGGTTGATAACAAATGTTGGAAATGCAAATATAAAGAAGGGACGTTCTTTCATCAGTGGTGGGAATGTAAGAAAGTGAAAAGTTTTTGGGAAACGATATATGATGAAATGAAAAAAAAATGTTAAGATATACCTTTGTGAAAAAACCCGAAGCTTTTCTTTTAGGTATTGTAGGAAAGGACATAAGAAGAAAGGACTGTAAGCTCTTCCAATATGCTGTAACGGCAGCCAGAATCTTGTTGACCCAGAAGTGGAAACAAGAGGAAATACCAACGATAGAAGAGTGGAGATTAAAACTGATGGATTATGCGGAACTGGACAAATTAACTGGGAAAATTAGATATACCAAAGACCAAAAGTTCATCGAGGACTGGGGAAAATTTGTGGGTTATCTGGAAAACACATGTGGTGGAAATACAACGCTAGTGGGATTTCAAGAGGCACTGTAAAAAATAAATAAGTATTGTTTATTAGAAATAATGAGAGCAGGGAGGAACAATGGCAATACGAAAGAAGGGAATGTGTACTAAAGTTATAATTATGGATGATTGTCAGAGACGCTGAAGGAAGTCCAAAACAGTTATAGTTTGTTGTACTTTGGATAAAATGTATAACTGGATGGAAATCAATAAAAATTTATTTGCAAAAAAAAGAAGAAGAAGAGATCCAATTAAAAGATAGGGCACGTTCTGTATCTGAAAAAAAAAAAAAAGAAAGCATGAAGTGGTTAATTCCACAAAGTATGCTGTCCTGCCAAGCTTAGCTAAGCCACTTCATTTTGCTTGGAATGAAATAAGTAATCAAGCCTGTTGTTCTCCCCCAGCCTACCTGAGAAGCTCAGTGTGTGAAGAGGTTTGAGCTGACCCCTGCAGCTCAGCTGCATGGCTCTCATCAGCTACTCTTGAGTTCCTATACAAATAAGCGCTTCTTGGGCACAGCCCATTAGAGGACATATAGCCCAAGACTTCCTCAACCCTGAATGTAAGAAGAGCTCTGTTGGACCAGGCCAATGGTCCAGAATCCTATGAGGAAGCTTGTAATCAGGATGTGACTGAAACAGCAGCTCTCTCACTTGTGATTCTTAGCATCTAGTATTCAGAGGCAAACTGCTTGATAGCCTCACATTATCAACAGAGGTAGCTGTTGATAGCCTCACATTCTGAATTTGTGGAATCCTCTTTTAAAGCCACCCAAGTTGGTGGCCATCATTACATTTTATGGAAGCAAATTCTGCAGTTCACCTAAAAACTGCACAAAGAAATGTCTGTTTTTATTTACCTTGGATCTCCCAATGTTCACCTTCATTGGATAGCTCCAAAGACATATCCTGAAACAGTCAATCTTGGAGAAGTTATGATTTCTCACCTAAACAGACCATTGGTCTTCCATCAATGATGACACACATTTGTCTGTGAGCAGACGATTAGGCCTGGGTTCCCATGACAAAGCATTTTCATTTGAATGGAAAATACACTTCAAGAGCCTCCACACGGCTTCTTCAGATAAAATGCAGTATGTGTTTCTTAATTATTTGGAGAAAGAAAGGAAAAGAGGGAGGGAGGGAGTAGACTTGGAGATTAGAAAGCATCTTTTAATTTGGGCAGGGATGCTCTTGCTAACTTCCAAGCAAAGATGATGAATTGCAAAAATTCCTAAAACTTATTCCCAGCAGACTGTCAGTTTGCACTTTTAAAAGCAACCCTTGAATGATTTACTGGCGCTGGTAATAGCTCGCAGCTGCAGCAAAGGAAATCCCGTTGCTGTTTTGCAAATTTATTTTGCTTCATATGCCTTTTCTCTCCTCAAAATACGTCCCTCGTCTGATCATTATTGCTGGGCCAATTCCCAAACAAAACGGAGTCTGTTCATTCACCATCCAGTGTGCTTAGTATATTATATCCTGTCGGTCATCCATCCCCTTCCCCTCCCCCCACCCACTTTCCCATGTGCTTCATCGTTTTGCTTTTAAAATTAATGTATTTGTAATTGCTTAACCTTTTCTTCCTCCATGTGTAGAGGGACATTTCACCAAGAGCTGACAATACCAAGGGAGCGGGAGCATGGATAGAAAAGTGGTTATTTCTCTCTATAATGTATAAAACATATGTCCGAACACATACGAAATCAATACTGGATGAAGCAAACTGCAGCCAAGATGTTTTTTTTTATGTTTGTAGAGAGACCTGAGTGCCTGGGGAAGCATTAACCCTGGAATGCAGTCAAATGGTATATTTTGGAATTATAGGAACCATTGCACAAAATGTCACCAAGCCAAAATTCGTTTAGCAACAATGGCAGAAAGCGAGTGGTTAAGACCGAGCAAAATAGTTAGTATCAGGTTCTGAAGCTGTAACGTTCCTTATTTAGATTTACAACAGCCTAAATAAGAGGTAAAATGTTAGGCATTTTGTGCTCAGATTCACTATTCATTGTTTTTTCATCATACTCTTGCTCCTGGGAGATAGCTATGGATTGCATCCAGTGGTGCAGTTGGGGAAATCTAGACTGCGTGCTTTGTGGGATTCCCTTATTTAATGACAGTGGGCATTTATTTCACTTCAAAATGCGGTGACCCAGGCCTGCTGTATCTGGGAACCCTCCTGCTCATTCTACATAGTGGAGCCCTGGACTTCTGCCCCAAAGACATCATAGGACAATGGTCTGTAGATTAGTGGTAGAACATCTTTGCCTGCAGTTGGTCCCAGGTCCAATCCCCAAAGGCAGCTCCACATAGGCTGGAAACGTCCCTTATCCAAAACCCTGGAGAGCTGCTGCCAGGCAGTGTAAACAATACTGAACTTGATGGACCAATGGCCTGACTCAGTTTTAGGCAGTTGTGTATGTTCCTGTGCTCACTGTTTACCTCCAGCCCATTCTCGCTCACAGAAATGATGTAAGATAAGTTAGACTGGGAAGGGATGATTGATAAAAAAAAATGAACCTCTGAGTTTCTTGACTGACAGGGAATTTGATCCTAGCTCACCTAAGCTCAAGTCTGACATCCAGTCCATTACATTGCACTGGCTTTCAGTTAACATCTCACTCTGATATGTGCGCTCTTCATATGAAAATCAAGTTTAGCTTTCATTTGGTGCTCAGTATTAAAAATGACCCATGTTGAGAAATGGACACATTCCATTTCCCCCAGACGATTGAAGTAGCAACATGACACAAAGTACAACATTGAATAAATGGGTGCATAAACATTCTGTGGTTAAGCTGTATTTTGGAAACTCTTAAGATGGGATATGATCCATTATTATTTTTTTAAAAAGGTAGTTTTCCGAGCAGTTATTTACATTGATTTCTTATTTGCCCTGAATAGTTAGAATGTGGTGGGACTAACATTCTGTTACTTTAAGTATAGAGTGGGGAAGGAGAGAGGGAGTTGGGTCTCATGTTTCTAGCCCTCAGTGGTGTACACTGATTCTGCTTTGGGGTCCTTTGAGCCTCCCACCCAAAAACCCCCAGCATTGTACTTAAAGTATCTATTTGCAAAGAATTTGTAATCCAATGTCTGTTGAGGGACGACATACCCAAAACTACTGAGATTGTTTCAGGATATTTAGTTGAGATTTTAAAAGTCAAATTTAAAATTACTTAATTTTACTTAATGGTGGCTACCGAATCTTTTATATGTTTTATGTGTTTAATATGTCTGAATTACCTATTATTATTATTATTATTATTATTATTATTATTATTATTATTATTATTATTATTTTCTCTCTCTTACGATTTTATTGCCTAAATTATGCCAATAAAGTCTGAATGAACGAACAAATGAAAACAGTATTGTATATAAAAATAAGGGTTCATTTGTGCTTCTAATCACCCAGTGTCTTCATTTTTAGGAATTAAGGAAGCTGCCCTGTACAGAAGAAAACCAACAGGCTATCTAGTTCATTACACTGGGGTTTCCTCCATCCATGCCTGGAGATGCCAGGGATTGAACCAGGAAAGTTAGTTAGTTAGTTAGTTAGTTAGTTAGTTAGTTAGTTAGTTAGTTAGTTAGTTATTATCCAGGCCTTCATCCAAAGATTGCAGAGTGGTTCACAACATAAAAATAGAAAATGAGAACACAAAATACATAATAAAAAGGAAAGAAAAACAAACCAATAACCCACCTTCCTACCAACACATTTAAAAGTCCATGGATTGCTTAATCAGCCAAAGGACGGGTTATAGTCCATTTTAACCTTCTGCGTGCAATGTAGATGCTCAAGCTAAGTCTCTTCCCCTAATTTTAAATGGATGTAATAGAAAAATGAGATTTCACAATACCCAGAACCAACAAGGAACCTGAGCTGAAAGCATTTTGAAACCGGCAATAATGAAGACGCAAACTGAAAATCTTGTCCCTCTTTCCCCCACAATGCAAACTCAATATTGCACGGGGTGAATTTAAGGTCAGCTTTTGTGAGTGAGTCATCAGTAGGTTTTTTTTTTAAAAAAACACCACAGCAGCAAGTGTTAGAGATGCATGCAAGATAATGCGCTCATATCTTTGGTTGAAGTTTAATAGGAAAACGGTCCTCCTGTCAGCTAGCATCATACATAATAATGTTAACACCACTACAAGCAGGTTGTGGTTTATTGCTTCAATTTCTTATGTACTGGCAAGAGAATTAAGAAGATTGATGCTTTAAGATGGTAAAGCTCAGTCAAATTAGGAATCTGAGTGGAGGGGGGAACAACACTTCTTCGAAGGAGCTAAAATCAGTCAGGGATTTGTTACTACTTAGCATCAAGCCATGGGATCACCAAGGCAGATAAGCACAGGTTTGCTTGTACCACTTAAGGATCAAGGAATTATGGGAATAAATGCACAGTGGGATTTCTAGCTAAATTCTGGTGCAACCAGTGGTTTTATGTGCAACTGGTAGGGATGGTATATGACATGGATTCTGTTCACATTCAAGGCTCTCTTCCTATGCTTTTCTCTCCTTTTTGCTTCATATCTGTTCAATATGTATATTGAAGCAAAGACGAGTGGGACCTTCAGCAAAGTATTGCAGCATGGAGTGCTAATACTTTTTTCTCTTTCTTTTCAGTATAAAACTTTATCACCATTCTTTAAAATAAGAATAATGAAACTGATGCAATTGTTGCATCGGAGGTTGAAAATCAAAGTCTTATTCTAAGCAATCCTATACATGCCTACTGAATGGGACTTAGGTAAAGGTAAAGGGACCCCTGACCATTAGGTCCAGTCGTGGCCGACTCTGGGGTTGCGGCGCTCATCTTGCTTTATTGGCCGAGGGAGCTTCCGGGTCATGTGGCCAGCATGACTAAGCCGCTTCTGGAGAACCATAGCAGCGCACGGAAACGCCGTTTACCTTCCCGCTGGAGCGGTACCTATTTATCTACTTGCACTTTGATGTGCTTTCGAACTGCTAGGTCTTTGTCTTTGTGTGTTTGTGATGTCAATATAAAATGTTAAAACCCAATAAAAAATTTTTTTAAAAAAAACACGAACTGCTAGGTTGGCAGGAGCAGGGACCGAGCAACGGGAGCTCACCCTGTCGTGGGGATTCAAACTGCCAACCTTCTGATCGGCAAGTCCTAGGCTCTGTGGTTTAACCCACAGTGCCACCCACGTCCCTTACTCTCTAATAATTGTGTTTAGGATTGCTGCCTTGATTGGTTACCCCCCCCCTCCCGACCACACACACACACACACAGAGAGAGAGAGAGAGAGAGAGAGAGAGAGAGAGAGAGAGAGAGAGGCAGGACAAATGCACAAGAGTAAGTGCAGTGCCTTTGCAAAGCTCACAGCTGCTTTTAATTTTGTTGAGGAGCTGAGAAGGGAAGGCAGAGTCATTTGGTGGGCCTCTTACAGAACCTTGGAAAATTACACTGCCATTGACTAGAATACATCAAGTACAAAAGGAACATATAATGGGGGGGAAAGTAGTTACGCACCTCAGCCCTGAAATGTAGCATTACATCCATCCTGAGAGGTAATCAGTCTTGCCATCATTACTGTGCTGCGTGATCACTCCTCCTTAGCATGATAGGAGTGTTGCCGGAGACCTGTGGGTTGGCTCAGCTGGGCTGCTCTTCATAACCTGCCTCTGTGGTTCTATCAAAGCTCAGAAAACATTTAGTGGTGCTGAGCCTGTCAGAGAACAATGGCATACAAGCTTAATGGAAATTGATGCAGAGTGCTTTGTATGATCAGTGGTGCAAAATTCTGATGCTCTGTCTCCACCAGTGCTGAAAAAATAGGCTTTGGTGCTTTCTGACTGCCATCGCCTTCCCTTTGTCCCCAGTTGCAATGAGCAACCACTCATTGGAGCAAGGAGCTATAGTGGATCAGACTATTTGGACTCCAACTCCCATCAGCCCCAACAAGCATGGCCCATGGTCAGAGATGATGGGAGTTTTACTCCAACAATATCTGGAAGGTCGCAATTTCCCATACACATGAACTTCTAATCCAGGGAACGGAGCACTGTGGTTCTCTGGATCCCATTCAACTACATCGTTATTATTTTTTCTGTGCATTGGCCATGCTGCATATGGCTGATGGGGCTTGGAGTCCAACAACATCAGAAGGGCCTTAGCTTCCCACACCTGGACTGATCCATCATTCCATTTCCAACAGTGGCCAGACATATTGTTATGAGTTTGAGGCAGTAGGTTGTATGACAGACCCTTCTAATCCCTGAATCCAGCAAGTGTTAAATGCTAATCGAATCTTCTAATTCTGAAAATAGCAAAGCTAGCTTTCTGATGAGGTAACAGAGCATTATGGGCCTCGGGGCCAGATGGCAAATGGGTGGAACACTCTCCCTCAACACACAAAGCCAGAGTTTGGAGTAAAGTTTTGCAGGGATGTTACCTGCAAGAAAAGCAGCAAACTGGGGAAAGAGAGGAAGAGCAATGTTTGATTTCTGTTTGAATCCAAGGCTGCAGCTAGGGGAGATGCCATACCCTTTTGGGGGTGTAAATTCCGTGAACCCCTCCATTGTAGGCTTAGGTTGTATATATGTGTAAATAAACCATATCTCATAATGATACTGCAGTCTCCACTGTGCCTCATTCTAAAAGGAAACATGATCCCTGAGCAGAAGCCTGGAACCCCTGGAATCTTGTACGGCTTGGAGATTGGGGTAGCATGCAACAATACGTTTCTGGGGAACCTACCAGCAAGTAGCCTGAAAACAATAGCCTTTCCTTGCTTTCGCTCTGCCCAGCAAATGATATTCAATAGCATATGCTTAGATGTGGAGGCTGCATATAACTGCCATGATGACTCATAGCCACTGATAGTCTTTCTCTTTATAAATTTATCTAAGCCCCTTATAAGCCAGCTAAGTTTCTGGCCATCACATCATGCGACAGCAAGTTACATAGGTTAAATATGTGTGACAATTACACGGAGATCCAGTGTGGTGTAGTGGTCAGAGTGTCCGGCTAAGACCCTGGAGAACAGGGTTCAAATCCCAGCTCAGCCATGAAACGCATTGGGTGACCTTGGGCCAGTCATCATCTCTCAGCGTAACCTACCTCACAGGGTTAGTGAGCGTATAAAAGGGGGAGGAACAGAACCATGTATGTCACCCTAAACTCCTAGGAGGAAAACAGTCAAGAATTATGGGAACTGTAGCTTGTTAAAGGTGCTGGGGGTTGTTAGGAGGCCCCTGTTCCCCACACAGTTACAACTCCATGGTTTCCTTTGTAAAAGGATTGTCTGTTAATTCACTCAAGGAACTGGCACTATGCAATGGGAATGAAGGTCTCCTAAGAACCCTACCTTACCCCTACCGCTTCCAGAGTGCACTTGTTTAAAGTAGCATCATAGCACTTTAGATGCATTGTGTTGTTGTGATCTTACTCTGGGACATGATGAGCCTAAGCCAACCATAAGTTGTTTTGGATGACAACCGCTTTCAGCCTCAGTCAATATAGAGTGTAATAGGTTGGGTAACCTGGTTTAGGTGACTCAGATCTGGGTCCACCTTCCTAGTTGCAAGTGATATTCTCTGAATTGCAGCCTTGGTATTTATCACAAAGTTAAGAATAAGAATAAGAATAAGAGTGTTCTTATTCTTATTAATAAGTTATTCTTATTCTTATTCTGAATTGCAGCCTTGGTATTTATCACAAAGTTCTGGTTCTAACTGATCATCCCATGATTAAATCAGAGAATGGTTAATCCAAATAAATGCGAAGACTCAAGGATATAAGAAGAGCACTTCCCCGAGAGTGCATTTTCTTCTAGTGTGGTCTCTAGGAGACAAGCTATCAAGTTGTCCAGTTCTCTTTAATTTGGTAACAATTGTGGATATATTTTTGTATGTGATTAATGTTTAGTTAGAAATTACCACTAGAGCTTGAAAAATTCACACTAGCAGTTTTTCTCTTTAGGGGAAATGAAGCCCATTTTTATTTATTCAGCTGCCTCTCTCCCTTTCTCCTTTATGCTTTTCCTACTTGATTCATTGAGCTTTTCTGTTTCTTTCTCTCAAGAAAAGAAAACAAACTTCGGAAGTCACGATCCAGAAACTCACCAGTATTCTTAGATGAGTTGCAAGGACATACAGAGAAGTTCTACAGGCTGGGTCTGGAGTAAGTGGTTTGTGGATCGCAGGTATAAAACCTCTCCCAATGAATCAGTTTCATATGGTGCTAGCCCTACTCAGAGTAGACCCATTGACATTAACAGACACCACTAATTGATGTCCATTCATTTCAGTGAATCTACTCTGACTAAAATTTTGTTGTTACAGTTTACACAGAAGTAAGTTTATAAATTGTTGTTTGATCTAGCAAAACACAGAGCACCTTTCATTCAAAAATTGCAAGGTAGCACGGTTACAAGTGTGCAAAAGATAGCAGCCCTGATATCCCCTTCTGAGTGGTAAGAGAATTTAGGCCAACAGAGGGCCATGGCTCAGTAGCAGAGCATCTGCTTTGCATGTAAAAGTTCCAGGTTCAATCCTGGCATCTCCAGGTAGGACTGGGAGACCCTCCTGTCCAAAATCCCAGAGAGCTTCTGCCAATCAGTATAGATAATGCTGAGCTAGTTGAGCCAATGTCCTGACTCTAAATAATTCAACACCCTGTATCTTTTCTTTTTTTAAAAAAAGATGATTTGTGTGTGATTTGCTTTACTGTTTTTAATCCCTATAGGGCCTCCTGGAGAATTCTAGCCAGGGTTTCTACACAACCCCAAAGATGTTGCCACTCAACCCCAAAGTGTCAGTGTTGAGAAGGTGGCCCAGAATCTCTGCGCACCATACCATTCGCTACTGAGGAAAGCCAATAAATTATATAAACCAGGGACAGGGGACCTTCAGCTGTAAGGCCAGCTGTGTCCTTCTAGGAGTCTCTATCTAGCCTTCAGAACTCTTCCTAGGCCATTCATCCTCTCCTTGGGACATATCTCTCACTAGTCTCTAGAGTGTTTTTGCCTGGCTAGAATGTTTCCTTGAACTCTGACAACGCCTTTTGCTTGCTTGGATGAAGGAAAGAATGAATGTGTGTTTGCAGAAACTAGCCTACTGTACAAGGGTAAGAGCTGTGTTTGTTGCTCTGCCCACCTTTGCACCTGACCCCACCCACCAGCATGTGGCCCTTGGAAAGCTGCCCAAAAGGGCAATTGGCCCTCAGGCTGAAAATGATTCTCTGAACTCTCATATAAAAAAATAAGCAAACAAAGAAACACAAGCCCCACATATCCTTTTGTTTTCTTGGAGCAAAACCAGGAGCTCCCATTTAAGTAAATGCCTTTATTTCTAGTTATCTTTTAAGCTCCCTGCATAACATGACTTTGTCATGATGCGTTGGCTGCAATACAACGGAGAAACTTGTGACCTGAAACTGGCAGGTTTTATTCCTGGTCTCTGCTTGCTGGGAGCTCAGCTAAGCAGCCTTTTGTGAACGGTTTAATTACTTTGGGGCGTGCATGCAGAGAGATGCTGAAAATAAAATAATGGTGTGCTTACCTGGGCCAGCAACGCAGAGGTACAATTCATTATTAAAATGTGCCCCTCCTGCTCACTTAATAGCAACTTCCCAATCACTCGAGTTTGCCTGGGAGGAAACTGAATAATTTGTCTCCATTCTGTCTAGGTCAGTGGAATCCTTTTTTGTATCTGTAAGCAAGTAAGTCAGCTCCTTGGTATTTTAATGAGAAGAGAGCAGAAGGGGCGGGAGGAGGGATGTGCAATGCAGGTATCTTCTCAGAGAACAGCAAGCATAAATAGATTTGAATACAGGAAGCTGCCTTATACTGAGTCAGGCCATCAGTCCATTTAGTAAACTCGGTATCCATTTAGCTCACCGCCCAACAACGGCCCTTCAGGATTTCGGACAGGAAGTCTTTCCCAGTCCTACTTGGAGATGCTGGCGGTTGAACCCAGGATGATCTGCATGCAAAGCAGAAGGCTTGGTGCTGCTCCTACACTGAGTAGACCTGTTGAAGTTAATGGACATGACTAAGTCGACACCCACACAATACATTGAAAGCACTATGATGCCAGTTTTAAACAGTCATGGCTTCCCCCAAAGAATTCTAGGATGTGTAGTTTGTGAAGGGAGCAGAGAGCCCCCAGGAGCCCTCTATTCCCCTCAGACAGCTACATTTCTCAGAGTGGTTTAACAACAAAATCCCTGTTCACATGGAATTCTGAGAATTGTAGCTCTATGAAAGGAGTAGGGGGTGTATCCTAACAACTCTCAGCACCCTTGAGAAACTACAGCTCCCAGAGTTCTTTGGGGGAAGCTGTGACTGTTTAAAGTGGTGTCATCGTGCTTTAAATCTATGGTCTGGATGTGGCTAAACTTAGGTTCATGGTTCTACCCTGAAGAGAACTTAATTGGCTGCAACCCAAACTTTGCAGCTAGAGGCGGCTTTAAAGAAGATTTGTCAAATGAGCTCATTAACGCAAAGCTTTGCAAAGCGTTTCCATTTCAGATGTCATGAGTCCTGATTTTATGATGTTTTGGTGACAGCATTAAACCCTCTCCGATTCTGACAGCATGTAGCCAAAAAACTGCAGAATGTATGCGGGGACTCCAGAAGTTCCACTAATTGCCTGTAAAACGCAACTGCCAACTTCTCCCTTTCGGCAGACGGGGCTACAATAGACATTTTCCCTAACTGCACAACAACCAATTGCTCCTAGTTCCACTTGTTTGTTTCAAGCTAGAGCAATAAATGCCAGGTTTGTGTGTGTGTGTACACACACACACACACACACACACACACACACACACACACAGGCAGAAGAAGTAAGAAGGCTCTGATTGTCTAATGGAGCAATGTGTGTGCATTTGCACACATTTGCATAGAATGCCATTCCTCTCTTCTGACTACCTGGAACCTTTAGTATGGACAAATCTGTCTTATTTCCTTCCTGTGTCAATGTTGTGTGTTTTGTATGTGTTGTTCCACCCATTAATTTTTTTAAAAAAAATCAGTACAAAAAATTGTATTTCGATGCATACCAAAATCTGTATTCTCTCACAGCAGGAAGAGCAAACCTGAGAAGCTTTGTTTATGTCAGGCAATGCAGCTGGCAACAGCAGTAGTGGTAGATGCAAAACTTTGATGATGAATAAGCTTAGAATCTCTCTATGAGAGCAGAGAGAGGAAAGTTTACTAAACTGCTTCAAGAACCGAAAAGAAGATGTGACCGCATTGCTTAAGCAATATGTGACTTTGTATATTGTAATATTTATATGTCATTATTTTAAGACTGTTTCCAGTATAGCTTTGAATCTCATTCTTGCGGTGGAGAGCAAATTCATTTTCTACTCTCGACAAGTTCCAGATCAGGGATTGCTTTGTAGCAAATCTAACAGCTACCAGTTAGCATAAGGCTGAATTCAAAGTGCTGGTTTTGATCTATAAAACCTTACACAGTACAGGACTTCAAAATCTCAAGGACTGCCTCTTCTCACTGGGACGCGAGTGGCGCTGTGGGTTAAACCACAGAGCCTAGGACTTGCCGATCAGAAGGTTGGCGGTTCGAATCCCTGCGACGGGGTGAGGTCCCGTTGCTCGGTCTCTGCTCCTGCCATCCTAGCAGTTCGAAAGCACAAGTGCAAGTAGCTAAATAGGTACCGCTCCAGCAGGAAGGTAAACGGCATTTCCGTGTGCTGCTCTGGTTCTCCAGAAGAAGCTTAGTCATGCTAGCCACATGACCCAGAAGCTGTATGCCGGCTCCCTCAGCCAATAAAGCGAGATGAGCGCCACAACCCCAGAGTCGGTCATGACTGGACCTAATGGTCAAGGGTCCCTTTACCTTTTACCTTTACCTCTTCTCACATATCCAACACAGCCCTTGTGGTCTTCATCAGAAACCATTCTCTGTCTGCCTCACCTGAAGGAGGTGCAACGAGAGATGACCTTTTCAGTGGTGACTCCCTTGTTGTGGAATGCTTTCTCAAAGCAAATGTGTCAGGCACTATCATTTTCAACATCCAACCAACTAAATGGGGTGACTCACTTTGCAGGTAAAATGATAATTTGGCATTCCTTCTACACTATATTTGGGAAAAATATTCATATGTGCAGCGAATGTGTTAAGGAATTCTGTCAAAACATTCTCAACTCCAAGGAAACTTTGGGAGAAACCATTATTTTTAATGGCACAAAACTGGTTAGTGAGTACATTTGGAATTTTGAGCAAGTGCTGTGGGCACCAGTCACAAAATGGCAATTGTTGGCTGTCACATGACATAAAATAGCCACCACATCTGAAAGAGCTTGAAAAGGAGACAAGAACACAAAACGGGGTGGGACCATGCCTCCCATCTCATGTGTTGTGGATTTTTGAGAGGATATTCATGGAGACACTTCATGGGCACCGTACGTAGTAAGGGCTGGTGCGCAGGTGACCCCTGGCCTATAGAGTGTTCAGTGTTCTCAGATGGTGCAAAGTCAATTGAATGGTGGAAGTGGATTAGTTAGCAAGACAATGTACCATATAAGATTTGCATATTAAAAAAAACACTAAGATATTATGAAATGTACAATAACCCCTTTGGCAGGCTTCAAGCCAGTGCCTGGAGTGTGTGCAAGGGAGAGAGATATTAATGGCACGTAAATAAACGTATCCTTTCCATTTAGGTCACCCTTTTCAGTTCCAGAAGTCATTTTAATAGCAAATCATATCAGATGTTTTCCAGGACAGGGTGCATCTAATATGCCTGCTGTTTGGGTTCATTATGTCAACCTGTCCTTCTTGTGTCTCCTTTTAATTGCATTTTATGTTCCACAGAGCAGTGTGTTGTCTGGTGGGATGTTTATTCACTGTAACAATTAAGAAAGGGGCATCAGAGCTGACTCTGCATTCTAGGCAAGGAGGTGGAAACAATCTAAATGACTAAGGGAGTGGCAAGGAGTGGGGGGGGGGAGAAGCAAAACAGAGGTGAATGCAAAGACAGGTGGTAGGAAAATGAGGACACTGTTGTTGTAAAGTATTGTTATTTATTTAAAAAGCCAATGTATTTATAAGGCTTCAGCATGGAGAGGGTGGAATGACCATAGAATTGGCACAGGAAAATTAGAAACATCTCAGGAATCACTCAAAACATTCAAGGAAAGAAATTCTGATTAGTGCAATCACTTGGGGAGGGGGGTGTTGGCTATTCCTAAGGGGGTGATGAGCGCTGTCGTCCAAACATCAGAATGGGGAAGGCTGGATTGAGGTGTTAAGCTTTGGTGGTGGAGGTGATGCTCTCAGTGTATTAATTACACAAAAAGGCATGCTTCAGCAGTCCTACCTTGCAAGGGAGGCATAGGCTAGAGAGCCTACCCATGACAAGCATGTTCCAATTTTCCTAAGTGAGATGCCAGAGGAAGGGTCATAGCTCAGTGCTAGACCATCTCCCTTGTATACAGAAGTTAAATTCTTGTCCTCTCCAGGTAGGGCGGAGAATGCACCCTCCCTGAGGTGCTAGCAGTCAAGTTAGACAACGTTGAGCTTGCATGTGGATGTAGGAACAAAGACTTTCATTGCATGTTTTCATTATTGCTGGTTTCAAAATGCTTTGGGGTTAGGTTTCTTGTTGGTGCTGGGAGATCTCATTTTTATTATTATATCTACTTAAAATCAGGGGAAGAGCTATAGCTAGAGCATCTGCTTTGCATACAAAAGGTCACACAGGTTCAATCCATTGCATCTCCAGGTAGCATGGAGAGAGACCCTGGACTGAAACCTGGGAGAGCCACTGTCAATCAGTGTAGACAGTTCTAAGCTAGATGGACCAATAGCCCGACTCAGAATAAGGTAGCTTCCTATGTTTTGGGGATGTGAAATTATCTAAATAAGCAATGGTATTCTTTGTGTTGTGACATGGCTTAGCAAGAGCATGTGAATGGAAGGAGATCCTATCTGATGTGCTTCTCCCCAGTCCTTCTATGACAGCTTAACAGAGTAGAACAGCAAAGCTAAGCTTTGATATATCATGTCATCCAAAACAGAGTCAAGCTCGGCTCTCATTGACTATGAGCTATAACAAAGTTTAATATATCATGTCATCCAAAACAGAGTCAAGCTCGGCTCTCATTGACTATGAGCTATAACAAAGTTTGTTCTTGGTTGCAGCTCTTGGCTGAAGGAGGAGAGAGATGAACCATGATCCCAGATCTGGGAGACTTGCTGAGCCAGGGATGGGGATCCTTTTTGGCTAGTGGGCTAGATCTTCGCTTGGGATGTGGGTGGTGGTGTGGTCTAAACCACTGAGCCTTTGGCCTTGCCAATCAAAAGGTTGGTGGTTCAAATCCCCATGACGGGGTGAGCTCCCGTTGCTCGGTCCCAGCCCCTGCCAACCTAGCAGTTCAAAAGTATGCGGAAAAGTGCAAGTAGATAAATAGGTACCGCTCTAGTGGGAAGGTAAACGGCATTTCCGTACGCTGCTCTGGTGTCAGTGTTCTGTTGAGCCAGAAGCGGCTTAGTCATGCTTGCCACATGACCTGGGAAAACTGTCTGGAGCGGACAAACGCCGGTTCCCTCGGCCTGTAAAGTGAGATGAGCGCCGCAACCCCAGAGTCATTCGTGACTGGACTTAACTGTCAGGGGTCCCTTTACCCTTTACCTTTACAGCAGTTGGCTAAAGAAGGAGAGAGCTGAACCATGATCCCAGATCTGGGCGACTTGCTGAACCAGGGATAGGGAACCTTTTTGGCTAGTGGGCTAGATCTTTGTCTCCTCCATCCCACCCCTTGGGCCAACTTTGAGAGGTGGTACCAACCACTTGTCAATCATCCAATGTCAAAGATGGCAGGTGGTGGTCCTGCCCCTCTCTTGAATTGAGCCCATGGGGATGAGGGCGAGATAATGATCAAGCTGGCATGTGGTAGGCTCAGGCCTGCTTTCTGCAGGGATCAGCAGTATAAGCAGACAATTCAGCTGTCTCTATCTGGCCCACACATAACATTACATAAGACATCAGTTGGTCCAGAAGCTAGGTATGTTTTTTTTAGAAAATGGCCTGGTGGTCCAAATTTGGCCCATAAGTGAAAGGATCCCTCTGTGTTTAGCTGCCATGCTGTGTTTGTTCTGGGACTGTAACACTTAAGGTTGGTGGGGAGATGGGATGTGGTTCAGTTATTTCCTGCAATCAGTGAAAATAATTGGCTGCACACTGACAAACTTGTATATTGGGGAGAAAGCTGGGCTTCAGTTCTTTTCTTTGACATTCATTTTCTTATATATAAATTGCCTTACTAGTCTGACACACACTGCACCTTGCCAGTCAAAAACAAGTTTGCAAAAGAGGGGAAAGGAACATTATTATTATTTTCCTTGAAGGCTAGTTTGTTGCTCAGGGTGTGATTACTGTGTACCAAAAAGAAAGAAAAAAGAAAGGTGAAAGTTGGTCCTTGAATGGAAATTTTGAAAAGACAGGCTCCCATGGGGTCTTCCAGGTGATCTTGCCATGTCTGACTTCGAAGTCTTTAATGTAATTTGTTCAGAGCATTATACGTAAGGTCAAATTCAAACGAGGCTTGATTCAGTTAAAGAGGAATAACAATGAGGACTAGTGTGTTTCCGTACAAGCTCACAGGGTGCATTTACATTCCCATTCCACTTCCAGGTCCACGATTGTGAAGCTAACTTTAAAAGCATGGCTACCTGATGGCTAAAAGGCCAAAATGTATAGAAAACCAGAATTCATAACAGAAATCTGACGCTTGGAACATAGTTTGGCTGGACACATTTAGCCATTCTCAGTATCAGAATAGTATTGTTAAGCAATTTGCAAAGGACAGGAAAATGTCCAGGGATAACACTAAATCAACTTTTGGCAACCTGATCCCAGGCACTGTCTTCACTTTCTCTCAGACCCAAGCAACACAGCAGCATCCTATTAAGTCCATATCTTTAGGTACAGGAAGTGCCATGAGAGTGCTGGCCACTACATATAAATCTGATGGGTCTAGACCTCTGTATGGTGCAGCTGCCACTCAGTTGAGCAACATCAGCTTTGGGATGGTCCTGGCAGTTCAGCGTCAGCTGTGACGAGACCCGCTGGGACCCTAGGACCCTGACATCTGCCCCATCATAGCTAGTACTGGGCCCATGCCTAGAATCAGAGTATTGGATCTAAAAAGCAAGGCTAAAAAGAAAAATCCCACACAACTAATCTATACCTTGGAAAGTCCTTCTCAAGGTTTAGAAGATAATATTACTTTCAGTGCAACCTTCATCAGAAGCCTTGGAAAATCTGGAACTCTACTTGATACTCTGATAACACTGATAGTCTCTGCTTGGACTTTTAACCCATGTGCAACTGTACTCATTCTGCATGCCCATTTTATAGTTTCATTCCTCATTTTTTAATTTTCATCTGATGTTCTAATTGCTCTTTCTGTTTTGCATACATTTCAAAATGAAATAAATAAAAACTTTAGCAAAAAGAAAAGAAAGGTTCAGAAGAAAATGTTATTCCAATCTAACGCTTGAAAATTAAATATTTCCCATAGCCCCATCCCAAGGCAATAGGGACTTTAACCGAATTGGTCAGTTTTCAAGATGAGTCATAGAGGGGTTAGAAAAGGCTAACCAAAGAACAATCAAATCTTGCTAGCTGCAATAGCTGCATGCATGGAGAGATAACAATTTTGCTTTGGAAATAAAGACTGAATTTTCCTCTGATCGAAAAGACAGCACTGGAAATAAAATAAAATTATGGAGGCCTTCGCAAATACTTTATTCCATCTTAAATCCTCCCTACTCTCCTCATGCCAAAAAAATATAAAAAAATCACAAGCCGTGAACTGGTGTTTTGCTGCCTATAAATCCCCTTTTCCTCTTGTTCTGAATTCCTGCTGTGCCTTTCTCATCAGCAATGTCAGAAATTTTCAGCAAAAGTGGAGTTTGTCCAGGTGCTGCTATTTAACAGCTTTTTACCTTTGGCACACACTTTCTAGGTTCAGACAAACTCCATCTCCTATTTTGACTCCTGTGCTTCTCACAAAGCTATGATTTCCCTGGGGAAAGGGATTGACTGTTAATCACACTGAGAATTGTAGCTCTTGGAAGGGGGTTGCAGTTTCCTAACAACTCTCAGCATGCTTAACAAACTACAGCTCCCAGAATTCTTTGGGGGACTGTTTAAAGTCATCTGAGGCCCCTCTCTATGCCCCATCCCTCAGAGGTCTGGAGGGTGGCAACATGAAAATGGGCCTTTTCTGTGGTAGCTCCCCAACTGGAATACTCTCCCTAGAGAGGCTTGCCTGGTGCTATAATTACATGTCTTTAGGCACCAGGCAAAAACATTCCTCTTTACACACACATTCAACTACTGAATAATCTATGGCCTGTTAAAGCTGGAGCAGGGGGCTGTTGTTATGATTATTTTATTATTTTGCTATCTGGTATATGCTTTTTATTCTGCTTTTATTGTTATTGATGTTCCATAAAATGTGTTCTTAATGTTGTACACTGCCCTGGGGTCTTTTGATAAAGGGTGGTATATCAGTCAATCAATCAATAATAAATTGGCATGATACTGTTTTAAATATATAGTGCAGATGGGGCATTTGTTTCAAACAAACCAAGAGCAATAAGCCAAGGTGATTTCTGGCTTACTGCTCATGGTTTATTTTGTTAACATTAAATGTCAAGCTATGGGGTAGCCCTTTTTCGCCTTGCTGGTGTCATGAGGAAGGAGGAAATGCCACAGGGACCTGATCAGTGCAATGAGGCAAGTTTGCCATTGAGCCATGATTTAAAACAAACAACGACTTAATGTGATGTACGAAAGCAGCCCTATGTATTGGTTACTCTTTCAGTTGGCCATAGATATTGCTGGTTAAAGGAACGGATATCACTGGGAAAGGGCTACATATTAGATCTTGAAGGACATGATAACAGATCTGGCTGCCATGTTTATCTGTGGTGTAACAAGGTTGAAGTTCATAAAGTTTTTTTGAATCATGTTATAAGGAAAGTGGCATATGAAGTATGGGATAAATATAAAAATCTATTCAAACATAAAACACCATGGTGGCTCTCTCTCTGCTTGAAGCAATATTGGTGAAAAACAGAAATATGAGAAATGACTGGGCAACATATAAATAATTATTAACAGAAGTAGATCAAAATTTAAAGTTAAGGAGGTTTGAAGACATAAGAGAATTAGTACCCAATTGGTTGCAATATCACCAACTTAATGAAGTGTTTAAGATGGATAAAAGGGAAGTTTTTTTCTAAACAAAACCTCCCAATTTGAAAGGGAACTGTTAGAAAATAAAACTAAGTTGATTTATAAAATGTATAGACTTCTATTAGACTGGCAAACGAAAGTACAGGTCAAATCGGTTATGATTCACTGGGCGAAGGATTTTGGTTGTAACACTGAATTAGCAGCATGGGAGAGATTATGGACAATAGGATTAAAATTTACAGCCTATTATACTTTGAAAGAAAACTATCTGAAAATGATGTATCATTGGTACTTAACTCCTAGTAAATTAGCTAAAATGTATAAATCAAAGTCTAAGACATGCTGGAAATGTAAAGAGAAAGAGGGCACGTTTTATCACATGTGGTGGTCATGTAAGCTGATAAAAGACTTTTGGGAAATGATATACAATGAACTGAAAAAAATGCTGAAAATAACTTTTTCTAAGAAACCTGAAGCCTTTATTTTAGATATTTTAGGTCCAGAGATCCCAAAGGACCAGATGAAATTATTCATGTACACGACCACAACTGCATGGATGCTGCTAGCCCAGAGATGGAAAGATGGCACAACTTCAACCAAGGAAGAGTGGCAGATAAAACTGATGAACTAGGCTGAGATGGCAAAACAGGCTGACTTTAATAAACAATAGGGAAAATTTATAATTTACTTTTAAAAATTACTGTAAACAATTACGGTACCCTGTTTTCATGGACTAAACCCCCAACACTCATATAATGAAATTTTGGGTGATATGTTGTTGTTGTTTAGTCGTTTAGTCGTGTCCGACTCTTCGTGACCCCATGGACCAGAGCACGCCAGGCACTTCTGTCCTCCACTGCCTCCCGCAGTTTGATCAAACTCATGCTGGTAGCTTCAAGAACACCATCCAACCATCTCATTCTCTGTCGTCCCCTTCTCCTTGTGCCCTCCATCTTTCCCAACATCAGGGTCTTTTCCAGGGAGTCTTCTCTTCTCATGAGGTGGCCAAAGTATTGGAGCCTCAGCTTCACAATCTGTCCTTCCAGTGAGCGCTCAGGGCTGATTTCCTTCAGAATGGAGAAGTTTGATCTTCTTGCAGTCCATGGGACTCTCAAGAGTCTCCTCCAGCACCATAATTCAAAAGCATCAATTCTTCGGCGATCAGCCTTCTTTATGGTCCAGCTCTCACTTCCATACATCACTACTGGGAAAACCATGGCTTTTACTATACGGACCTTTGTTGGCAAGGTGATGTCTCTGCTTTTTAAGATGTTGTCTAGGTTTGCCATCGCCTTTCTCCCAAGGAGCAGGCGTCTTTTAATTTCGTGACTGCTGTCACCATCTGCACTGATCATGGAGCCCAAGAAAGTAAAATCTCTCACTGCCTCCATTTCTTCCCCTTCTATTTGCCAGGAGGTGATGGGCCCAGTGGCCATGATCTTCGTTTTTTTGATGTTGAGCTTCAGACCATATTTTGCGCTCTCCTCTTTCACCCTCATTAAAAGGTTCTTTAATTCCTCTTCACTTTCTGCCATCAAGGTTGTGTCATCTGCATATCTGAGGTTGTTGATATTTCTTCCGGCAATCTTAATTCCGGCTTGGGATTCATCCAGCCCAGCCTTTCGCATGATGAATTCTGCATATAAGTTAAATAAGCAGGGAGACAATATACAGCCTTGCCGTACTCCTTTCCCAATTTGGAACCAATCAGTTGTTCCATATCCAGTTCTAACTGTAGCTTCTTGTCCCACATAGAGATTTCTCAGGAGACAGATGAGGTGATCAGGCACTCCCATTTCTTTAAGAACTTGCCATAGTTTGCTGTGGTCAACACAGTCAAAGGCTTTTGCATAGTCAATGAAGCAGAAGTAGATGTCTTTCTGGAACTCTCTAGCTTTCTCCATAATCCAGCGCATGTTTGCAATTTGGTCTCTGGTTCCTCTGCCTCTTCTAAATCCAGCTTGCACTTCTGGGAGTTCTCGGTCCACATACTGCTTGAGCCTTCCTTGTAGAATTTTAAGCATAACCTTGCTAGCATGTGAAATGAGTGAAATTGTGCGGTAGTTGGAGCATTCTTTGGCACTGCCTTTCTTTGGGATTGGGATGTAGACTGATCTTCTCCAATCCTCTGGCCACTGCTGAGTTTTCCAAACTTGCTGGCATATTGAGTGTAGCACCTTAACAGCATCATCTTTTAAAATTTTAAACAGTTCAGCTGGAATACCATCACTTCCACTGGCCTTGTTATTTGCAGTGCTTTCTAAGGCCCATTTGACTTCACTCTGCAGGATGTCTGGCTCAAGGTCAGCAACCACACTACCTGGGGTGTACGAGACATCCATATCTTTCTGGTATAATTCCTCTGTGTATTCTTGCCACCTCTTCTTGATGTCTTCTGCTTCAGTTAGGTCTTTACCACTTTTGTCCTTTATTATGGTAATCTTTGTACGAAATGTTCCTTTCATATTTCCGATTTTCTTGAACAGATCTCTGGTTCTTCCCATTCTGTTGCTTTCCTCTATTTCTTTGCATTGCTCGTTTAAGAAGGCCTTCTTGTCTCTCCTTGCTATTCTTTGGAAATCTGCATTCAATTTCCTGTATCTTTCACTATCTCCCTCGCATTTTGCTTGCCTTCTCTCCCCCGCTATTTGTCTGTTGTCTTTGTCCATGGAGTTTTCTTGGCAGGGATACTGGAGTGGCTTGCCGGTTCCTACTCCAGGTGGATCATGTTTGGTCAAAACTCTCCACTATGACCTGTTCATCTTGGGTGCCCTGCTCGGCAAAGTTCATAGCTTCTCTGAGTTCTTCAAGCCCCTTCGCCACGGCAAGGCAGTGATCCATGAAGGGGTTTGGGTGATATAGCACCAGTGAATTATGGGGAAACAGAAGCACACATATAGGGAAGGGGTGGGGTGTGGCAACATGTCTGATGTTCATTGTGGACTGAGAAAATTTGGCTGGGGCAGATTCTTCATGGTTGGCCTTGGGGGATGGGCAACATGCACTGACAGCCCTTCGCCAATGCCAGGTGTGCAGGGCAGAGCCAGCTGGCAGCTTCAGTGCTGTGCTTGCCATGCATCTGTCAGCCACCACCATTGCTGTGGGTGCTTTTCCTGCAGGAACTACATACCCGAGCCTAGGGCTGAGAGTTGGCAACATGAACGGAGAGGAAGGATGTGAGCAGGACAGGAGAGACTCTGGTAGCAGTGCACATGTTTTGTGGTTGCTCTTGTGTCTTGGCATCTGTGCTCTGGCTGAACACTGGTGCACCAACTCCTAGGGTCTGAGGCAGTTTCGGCCCCATGGCTCCTTGCGACATTGTGCACGACATCATGACATTGCACGGTGTCATGTGCATGGTGTCATTATGTCACGCAGAGTTCCACACAGGCCCCCTCAATCCTCTTAAGAAGATGGCTTCTCCACTAAAGTGGATTATATGTCTAGACAGTGCTTTTCTTTCAGAATAAAAAGGTGCCGGTACTTAGCATGAAGTGCCACACTTTTAACCAGTGCTTTTCTTCTAGACAAAAAGCTGTCGTTACTCCATACCTTTGAGTACCCCCAGAAAAAAGCCTAGAAGGTCTGTGTCTTGTAGGTGGAAGAAAGGAACAGAAGGGAATTTGCTACCCTAAATCAGAAGACAGAGGAATATGTCTGGACAGAAAGATTCATATTAATTTGTGTGATCTCGCCAGATTTTCAATTTTTCAACGATAATTCAAATTGCGTAGACTTTCCAATAACAATACATCATTTGATTTCCCTACTGTGGTTTCTTATGTTATCTTGGAATTACTGCACCTTGGAATTAACTCCACTTATTATTTACTCTCAAAAGTTTCCTTAACAAATATACTTAACTGCTTGTTCTATGCTAATGCTGCTAATGAATGTGTATGCTCACTATAGTTTTTCAGATAGTTTTCCAGATAGTTTTCCCAATCTTTATTAAAAATACTTTCTTCTTGGTTTCTTATTGTTTCAGTAGTTCAGTAGTTCTGCCATTTCAGCGTAGTCCATTCATTTTATCTGTCACACTTCCTTGGTTGGGATTGTATCTTCTTTCCATTTCTGAGCAAGCATTATTTGGGAATCTGTTGCTGAATACATAAACAGGTATTTTTTCTGGTCCCTGGTTATCTCTGCACCTAATATTCCTAAAATAAAAGCTTCTGGGTGGGTTGTTTTTTTTTAAGTAATCATAAACTTTTTAAAACTCATTACAGATCATTTCCCAGAAAGCTTTTACTACCCAAGACCACCACATATAATAAAAAGTACCTTTTTTCTCTTTACATTTCCAGCATACATCTGATTTTGATTTATTCATTTTTGCTAGTTTACTAGGCATTAAATACCACCTGTACATCATTTTGAAATAAAATTTGTTTGAAATAAAAATAACATTTTTGGTAGCACATTCATTTTTGTAAGTGACATCCTTCCCAGCATAGACACTTTCATCCTTCCCCACACTTCTAAGTTTTTCTTAATTTCTCTCCACACTTTTAAATAATTATATTTAAAGACATTAATATTCTTTGTTGTTGACCAAACTCCTAAATATTTAACTTTTTTCCAATTGTTAATCCAGTTGTTATTTTTAGATCTCTCTTGGGTTGATCATTCACATTTTTCCGTAAAATTTTTGTTTTACTCTTATTTAGTTTAAAGTCTGCCACTTCTCCAATTTTAGTTATCTCTTCTGGAGGCTTTGGTATATGAACCAATGGCTCTGCCTAATTGCCAGTGCAGTTTAGTACTTTGTATACCCACTTCAGCCTGGAGAGACCTGGGTTCAAATCCCCACTCAGTTACAAAGCTGACTGGGTAAACTTGGGCCACATGCTATCATTCTATCTGATCTACTGCACGGGGGTTGCTGTAAAAATAATCTGGGGAGAGCCATGATCCGGGTCGGATCTACCATTAAACTAATAAAGCTTAAGCTTCAGGGCTCCTAATCCTGGAGGGGCAACTTTACTCCTCATTGCTTTGAAAAAATTGGACCCAGTAGACCAAATTTGATTTGCACAACTCAAATTAATTGGGTTTTCTTGTTGTATATATTCCAACAATCCCAAAGCTTGAGAGTCAGTAGCACAGGCTAGTGACATACCGCTTGTTATCTTCTGCCTGTTCTGCCATTGAGGACTTGGGTCATTCTTTGTCTAGCTCTTCCCCCTTGACCTTACTGCTTTGGGTGACCCTACTGGGAGTACAAGACTCCTGACGACTTCGCTCACAAGGGTCATAGGAACATGCAAGCCCACTCACCACAACAAGGTGATGATCCAGCGAGTGGGACAGATGTCACTGTAAAGGTTGTTGTAAACGACTCCATTGAAGAAGGTAACAGGATAATGTTAGGTATATTCACCATCAGAAGGAAAATACACATCGGGAAATGACAGGAAGTTATTAAGTTTATTATTTGTTAACAAATGGGGTATTACTTCTATATGGTTGTTGTTTTGTGGTATAAGATTTATACTCATGTCTAGTTAAAGAAGATGTATACCGTGGTACCTCGGGTTAAGTACTTAATTCATTCCGAAGGTCTGTTCTTAACCTGAAACTGTTCTTAACCTGAAGTACCACTTTAGCAGATGGGGCCTCCTGCTTCTGCCACGCTGCCAGAGCACGATTTCTGTTCTCATCCTGAAGCAAAGTTCTTAACCTGAAGCACTATTTCTGGATTAGTGGAGTCTGTAACCTGAAGCGTATGTAACCTGTAGGACTTCCAGGTTAGCACCTCCGGCAATGGCGGATTTCCTCTGATCGGGAGGAATCTGCTTCGTGAAACTAGGGTCTGGACCGCCACAGCGAGGCGGGGACCCACTAAAAACCACAGGCGGGAGAAGCCTGTGGATGTGGGATTCGGCTGGCACCTTTTGTGCCTCCCCTACTCACGGGGAAACCCGGTTTCAGGGATCCGGAGCGACGTGGGGTGAGCGGCGCGGTGCTTCAAATCGACTGCTCTTTTCATGGAGTGAAGCCGCATTGCTGTTACCGGAGAGCGCTGACTTTTTCCTGTGGACAATTGGACTTTAAACAACTACCCGTGAGTAGAACGGAAAATTGGACTATGAAACATCTTAATTTGGTACTGAAGCGGGAAGGTCTAAACAGGAAGTCCGCCTTCTATTTTTGTAAATAGATTGAAGCAAAGACATTGCAAGCTAAAGTCTGGAAAGTCATTTGTAAAGGACTAAATTTCCATCAGTCAAAACTACCAAACCCCCCTTGGAAGCAGGAGAAGAGGGGGGAAATCTTAGACTGTTTAAACCTGCAGGAGAGAGAGTAAAGAAAGATAAATTTCCACCGTCTTGAACCTGGGAACGGGTGTCAGAGACAGATGCTTTGAGGAAGTTCATTGACTGTGAATACGTTTCTTTTTGACAGATAATTAAAAAAGAGAAACATATTGATTCCAATGTTTCCTTTTGCACTTAAAAGGAACAAAATATCTGAAAAACGAAAGGAATTTTGTTGCTGGATCTGCTTTTAAAAAGACGGATACAAACAGATATTGTTTCCTCTAGAGGGAGCTTGTGAAACTGTTGCTGGAGTCGATCTGGGGAATTCTACAGCTGTAGATATTAAAGATCATGGGAACCAGACATTGACCTTGAATAAGAATGTGCCCAGAAGAAGTTTTAGTGCTTGCTTTTTGCAAGACAAACGCTTTACTGGAACAGCTACATGAGAAGATGGATTTGATGACTGTTGCAGTTAGCAATTTTGGACAAACAGTGAATACTTATATAGAAACTACTCAGGAACCAACCCAGGAATTTGTTTTGACAGGGCAAGTTGTGCAGGAGACAAAGGAGGAGGTTGTTGCTGAACCTCAGGTAATAGAAATGGAGCAAGTTGTGCAGAAGACAAAGGAGGAGGTTGTTACTGAACCTCAAGTAATAGAAATGGAGAGAGTCACGGCCCTGCAGGAACATAAGTTGTTGTTTTTGACAACTGAACCTGGAGAAAGTCAGATTTGGAGAGATGGAGTACTGTTTGGTTTGGAGATGGGAAGTCGGATAGATCCCCCTATGCAGGGATGTTCTGACTTTTGGGATTTGGTTTGGGGCCAGGGGGAGTTTGGAGTTGTGGGTGCCCTTAACCTTGGAGGGACTTTGAAACATGCCTTCAAATATCTTTTGGATTTCAGTGCTGATTATGGAGAATGGCCTGACTTGTCAAGAAGTGATAAAGATACTGTCAATTTGGAGTCTCCCCGAGATCTACCCCTCAATGAGAAAGGAAGGAAATTAAGAATAAGATCAGCAGGAGACAAAGTAAAGTGCAGGTATAAACACGAAGACCTGCAGAAGGGACATGGAAAAGACTTAAGAGCCTCGGATAGAAGGTCACCAGGTTGATGGACTAGATGGAAGGGATAGAAAGGACTGACAAAACCCGAGACCAGGAAGAAGAGACGATGGATGAAGATTGGAAGAAACTTTAAAAATTCATTTATAGAATTATTGTAAAATTAATGAGTGTTAGAAAAAATGTTGGAATGAAACTATTTGGCTTTAGTAGAAATGCTTTAAGGAATCATGTATAAATAAGTTTTAGGTTTTAAGCTTTAGGGCTTTATATGGTAAGATAAGGTAATGGATTGTTAATGGGCCAAAGTGTAAAATCTAAGGTCAGACTCGGTTAAGGTAATTTTTAGAACAAAAATTGAGAAAGATGGAAAGGATTTGCTGAAATAGCTAAATTAAATTAGAATACAAAAAAGGGAGGTGTGAGGAGGTCGATGAAACAAGTACAGTGGTGCCTCGCAAGACGAAAATAATTCGTTCCGCGAGTCTTTTCATCTTGCGATGTTTTTCGTCTTGCAAAGCACGGTCCGTCGCAACTGCGCCTCTTCAAGCGGCTTTAAAAAAAAAGCGCAAGACATTTTCATCCTGCGAAGCAAGCCCATAGGGAAATTCGTCTAGCGAAGCAACGCAAAACCGAAAAACCCTTTCGTCTAGCGAGCTTTTCGTCTTGCGAGGCATTCATCTTGCGGGGCACCACTGTAAATGAAAGACAAAGATATGGAAATACTGGATGTGTTTTTAAATGTTTTTGGTTTTTAAATGTTTCTGTTTTGTTTATGTTTTTTATTGTTGTGCTGTATTGTTTTTTATTCTGCTTTTTATTTTTTATTTTTGATGTATTGTAACTCTTTATTGTCTCTTTTCTCTCTCTCTTTTTGTAATTGTTAAACTTTTAATAAATATCATTTAAAAAAAAAAGCGTCTGTAACCTGAAGCGTATGTAACCTGAGGTACCACTGTACTATATTTGTGGTATAAGATTGTCAATAAAGTATTATTTTTTTAAAATAAAAATAAAAAGAAGGTAACAGGGATTACCCAGAACTCATTTTCGGTTGCGAAGGTTCCCTCCATAACAGTTTGAGCTTCAGAGCCCAAAAAAGGTTGGTCTGCCACTGGCCATGAAATTGCCTTGAGCTTGAAATGTGGCCTGTTTTTTGTAATAATTTCTGCAGCTTCAGGCTTCCAAAGGAAGGGCTCTGAGGAAGATTTTAAATGGTGGGCAAATAAATCTGGAGGAAGGCAGCACATATGCACAGGAGGGACTTATGGGTGCACTCTTCTGTCTTCATATTGTAACATAGGGCCTTGATATTTACAGGCACTATCAATGATCAGTCGAGTTATTCAGCGTGTACCAAGAGGTGGCAGTTAATTAGGTCATTGATGAATGAGAGTATGACTTAGCAATGAATTGATGCAAACAGCCAAGTTAAAGCTGCAATGAATTAAAAAGCCAAGCTACATGAATAAAATTCAATCTGAAGGGAAAATTCAATGAATTAAAATGTCAGCATAGGGGGCCTCTCAGAATTAGAATTCAATGTGTAGGATCAGTTAATCATTTTCATAATTATTGCAAAGCATGCGGGCAAGGCAGAGGTCAGCGAAGCCGACGGCAAGCCATTTCTAGGCGTTGGCGGATAACACAGAGATCCAAATTAACATGTTGGTTAATCGCAGTTTGCCTGCACTAAATTGGCCATTGATAAAATTAATTATTGGGCTTAAGTGAAATTAAATAAGGCACAACCGCTTAAAAATAGCAAGGCAGCCGGCCATCCCGAGGCACGCATAGGCATTTTTCAGCACTGGTCATAATAACATACTACAAAAGAGAACTTTGGTGTCAAATTAGTGTTTTAGATTGAATAGACTGAGGATAAAGAAGCAAAAGTTCCTTGCAGGTTGGCTTAACTGACCGTTTTAGACATGGTTATTTCGCTAAAAATTGGCATCGCTCCTGGCTTCTTCTTAATGGCTGCCTACAGCTTAGATAAGAGTTGGGGAATCTCCTGCAGCCTGGAAGCCACATACTCTTCTGTGCCACCTACTGAGGGTCACCTGCTAGTGGCGGGTGGGGCCAGATGCAAAAGGGGGTAGAGCAGAGAATGCACATTCCCTCTTTGTACAGTTGGCTGGTCTCTACAGATACGTGGTACCTTGGATTAATTCGTTCTGGAGGTCCGTTCTTAACCTGAAACTGTTCTTAACCTGGGGTACCACTTTAGCTAATGGGGCCTACTACTGCTGCTGCCGTGCCACCAGAGCATGATTTCTGTTCTCATACTGAAGCAAAGTTCTTAACCCAAGGTACTACTTCCAGGTGAGCGGAGTCTGTAACTGAAGCATCTGGAACCTGAAGCGTCTGTAACCTGAGGTACTACTGTACTCTCTCACACCCATCTCTGTCCTTTTAACCAAAGAAAGGTGGCACTCAAGTAAATTGTGTGTGTGTGTGTGTATGTAATAGTGCCAGTCATGCAAATCAGAGCAGTCAAGTGCGCATATATGGGATTTATATATTAACACGTTGGACTTGGTCCACTAGCAAACTTTGACTTCTGTGTAAAGTGTGGGCAAGTACAAGCTCCACATGTATACTATTCTGTACTTGCAGAGTCTGTATTTGTGCTCAGGAATTCTTTTTGCATGTACAGTTGTGCACAAGTAAACCCTATTTGTGGAATAACCAACCTCATATAAACAACATGCTTCAGTCTAATTAATGTATGAAGGGGTTAATGCCATAGACTAAGCTTTCATGCTAGGCTTAGCTACGTCCACTTCCCTTATCTTGGGAGGAAATGGGCAATGTTCAGCGCATGAAGCAGTTTGAGTTGGTTGTTCCAGCTCAGACTAGAGATGTAAAATTTTCGGAAATTTTGAAGCCTTGGGGGGAGGGTGTCCCCCCCATTTTTTTCTGGGGAAAAATGAAAATTTTTGGGAAATGGGGAAAAAGTGGTTTTACAAATTGCATGAAACGCAGTGTATATAAAAGTATTATGCTTGCAATAAAACAGGTAACCACCCCCCTTTCCCTCAAAAGCAACAAAAAAGCAAGAAACCATCAACAAAAATAATAATTAGATTTGCCCCTTAGCACCAACAGCAAATAAAGTTAAGGTCCATCTTAATATTTAAGCTCCTTAGACGGTATACCCTTAGTAGTGCTTTAAAAAACAACAACAGAAGACACAACATATACCTGCTGTTTGTTCTATCTCATTTTCTGAACTACTGCTATCATTTTCCATTTCTTCTTCCTCTTCCTCTTTGTCATTTTTCTCATGGACTTCTAAAAAACGACTTTGGGGAAAAATGGGAAAAAAACCTGCCCACCCCCCCCCACACTATTTGCAGGTTTCCCCCCAGGCCTTCCTATCTCTACTTGAGGACAGCTGGGGCAAAAGCGTAAGGCAAATTTTTTGCATGCCAGGCCCTGAAGGAACCAACATCCAGTTACGTAATAGTATGTTCCACTAAGGCTCAAATTCTGTTTGAAAGGAAAAGGAGTGTGTGTGTGTGTGTTTTAAATTGAATTTGTTATTATATATTATTAACTGCTTCTAAATAGTTTACAAAAATATAGAAGAGAGCTTCTAACCAGTTTACAAAAATATACAACAGAACATTAAAATGATTGATAAAACACAGTTAAAAGCAGGTATTTAAGATTATATTCAAAAGATGATTAAAGTCAGCAGTGGTTAAAAGGAAGTAAATCACATGCAGCTTCTATGTATTCAGATGGGCTGGCCCTAACGAAAATGTTTTGAGCAGTTACCGGAAAGAGCACAGTGAGAGCACCTGCCTGGTGTCAGTTGACAGGGAGCTCCAAAGTGGGGGTGCTGGAAGGCCTGGGGGGAAATGGAAAATGGGGTGGAGGGACAGGTTTTTTTTTCCCTGTTTTTTCCCCCAAAGCCATTTTTTTTTCAGGAAAAAATGGGGGGGGGAGTTTGTGGAATATTCAAACTATATCAAACTCCCCTCACCCCAATTTATCCAGGAAAAAAATAGCTTTGGAAAAAATGGGGGGAAACCTGGGGGGGTTTTTTCTTTCATTTTTTCTTGGTTTTTAAAGGCTTTCCCATATCTAGCTCAGACTGCATGGGTCTCACAAGTCACTACTGAGTTCCTATACCAATAATTTAGGACATTTCACCACTTTCGAACTAAGCCAAGTTTTACTGCCTGTGCAACTTTTTCTGAATGTTGTATGGGAAAGCACATGAATCTGACCTTTGAAGAGTTTGCAAGTAAACAGTTTTTAACTTAAACACGTGGCCTTTTATTATGCTAGAGGAAGAGGGAAACTTTGGAACTCACTTTAAAGGGCATATTTCAAAGGTCTAACAGCATACTTTTCCACACTTTACTTTGTTGCATATTTTGAGATTTTGAATCTCTGCTGGGGTTCTCTCACCAAAAAATACTTTCCCCAACTTGGATTTTGGCATCCAGGGAATTCTCCTTTCTATATACCTATATACTGAATGGGCAGTGATCAGTGGAGGAACCAGTGCTTCTCTAGACTGAATGTGTGTACCAGAAGAGGATGTGCAAAGAACTATGACAGAATTGGTGTCCATCTTCTATAGATCGTAATGAAAAATAAATAAAAAATTTCTGACACTTCAGCTGCATGCACCCCATACATTTATAGCATACTGACAGAGCATGACTTCCCCCAAAGATATTGGGAATTGCAGTTTACGCCTCACACAGCTACAATGTCCAGCACCCTTAACAAATTATGTACTAAAACTAAAACCACTGTCTTATTTAGTAACATAGCTCTCTGGCACTTCCTTGAAAGCTGAAACAGTTACACATCCGAAAGCCGGAAACATTTAGTCTAATCACAGAGCTATGCATTAATTTTTCATGCAGGAAGAAGGATTCCCCTCTTGGCTTATATATAAGTTACTGTAAACAAAGAAAGAATATTAAAAAGTATTCTGTCTGGTTTATAGCATTTATTATGGCCAAATGAACAGGATAAATCAAGTCACCAGATAACTTAACAAGGACTCTAAGCAAAAACTCTTTATTCATGACATGTTCATCCAATCTTTTCTCCGTAGAGCTGAGGGTTGAATATGAAATTCTCTCTTCTCCCCCCCCCCCCACCTGCACGGCCTTATTTTATCACCACAGCTCAAGGATGTGGAGGTTGGCCTGAGAGATGGTGCCTGGCCCAAGATTACCCAGCAAGCAACACAGCTAAGTGGGGGATTTCCCAGTCCTAGGCTACATTGAAACCATAAGCCTATTGTGCTGTGATACCACTTTAAACAGTCATGGTTTACCCCAACCCAAAGAATTCTGGGAGCTGTAGTTTATTATAGCTAAGAGTTGTTAGGAGGCCCCTATTCTCCTCACAGGGATTGGCTACTAAAACACTCTGGATATTGTAGCTCTGTGATGGGAATGGGGCGGAGGCTCCTAACAACTGTAACAAACCACAGCTCCAAGGATGATGATGATGATGATAACAACAACAACAACAACAACAACAACAACAACAACAACAACAACAACAACAACAATTTATTATTTCTATCCCACCCATCTGGCCACTCTGGGCAGCTTTCAACAGAACATTAAAAACAGAATAAAACTTCAAACATTAAAAACTTCCCTAACCAGGGCTGCCTTCAGATGTCTTCTAAAAGTCAAATAGTTGTTTATTTCCTTGAGATCTGATGGGAGGGCGTTCCACAGGGCGGGCGCCACTACCGAGGAGGCCCTCTGCCTGGATTCTTTGGGGGAAGCCATGACTGTTTAAAGTAGCATCATAGCCCTGTAAATGTACACTGTGAATGTGGTCTTAGTTATGTATAATTCAGGGGCTGGGAACCCAGGACCTAACATGGCCTTCCAGGCCTCTAAGTTTGGCCCCCAGAACTCTTCCCCCCTGGTCAGAACCTGCCATTGAACACTGATCATGGGTTTTGCTTGCCTGGATGAAGGATGGAGAGGAGTGTGTGGGTGTATTGTTTGACTCCCACTTCTGGACATGGCACTCTCTCAGCACAATTATTTTTTAAATGATCAAGCTTAGATCAGGTTACAAGGTGAGCAGGTCAGTGGTTAGAACAGGGAACCAAAGGTCATGGCTAGGCATAAAATAAGGCATTCTACCAACACCTGACATGTCTCCTACTTGACAGGCACAGTCATTGGCGCATGCCCTGTCCTGAGCCATTGATCTCGGGCTTTGGGATGCTTGATAACCTGTTAACACTAAATTCTGTGCTAGGTGGACAAGTGATTTGGCTCAGGACAAGGCTGTTTCCTGTGCTCACAGCCCAGCCCTCACAACCAGCTTAGAAGTCCCAACACCCAGGTACACAAAGCGCCTAGCATGCACCACTGAAGCAAAAGTGCTTTCCGAAATGCGTTCCACTGAAATGGTGCTCAGCTCCGATCCACAGCACCCAGAGATGCCTGCCAGTCCCCTGGAGGAAAGCCAGATGGGTAAAATATGAGAGCGAGAGATGTGGAGGACATGGTTAGAACAAAGCAGGTGGAAAAGAGGAGAGCTTCTTAAGTATGGCAATAAATCTAAATAAATAAAAGAGGTCTGCCGTGAGGCATTGGGGGTAACGGTGTTTTTTTTTTTGCTGAGCTAGGTTGGAAAGAAGCCCAGAGAGGCTGCCAAGGCAGGGGAGCAGCTGCAAAATGCTAAGGTGTGGATATTTAGCTGTAATCTGCTCTAACCCTGCATATAATATGATATAATGCACAGTCCACCGTGCGCTCGGTAAGCAGAAAGAAAGCCATGTATTGTATTGGCGGCAAACCACTTCCAAATAAATAAATAACCAAAATAACCCGTATGATGCCCATCACAATTACTGACTGGCAGAACCTGGCCTGGAAGGAAGGAAGGAAGGAAGGAAGGAAGGAAGGAAGGAAGGAAGGAAGGAAAGAAAGAGAAACATTAGCAAATGTAGGCATTTTGTTTTGTTTTGTGCCCTCTCTGTGCTGATTCAGTCTTGGGTTCCTCTTTGCTTGTTATTTGGTAGCTGGTTTCTACTCTGTCCTAACAGAGCATGTTGAATTTTTCAACTTTCAAAAATGAAGGATGCTTAGTGCTTTATACAGAATAAGGTTGGGGGAAAAGAAGGGGGCAGAGAGGGGGTTGGAGTGGTAATACTTTTTGTAGATGTGGAGTTTTTATGTCAGCATCACTTATGTAGAAAAGACTCTACAACCTGAAAAAGAGACAATGCACGTACTTTTGTAAAGTAAGAAAATCTTTAATAACAATACAAATATTTAAAAATGAAGGATGCTAAAAAGTTCTAACAAGACTTGGGAATTCAAAAGATAATATAATTTCCTTGGCAAGTAAAACGTGCATAGAAATAATTGAAAATGATCACCAAGTTATCCCACTTGTACAATATATTATATATTATAGAATAATATTTATGTGTATTATTATTTATATATTGTTACTATTATTTAGTATTACCCAACGTTTTCAGAAGGTAAAATAATTTTGTTTGTTTTCCGAAAGCACTTCTTCATCATTTGCTTCTTCATCAAACTTAGACCTACCTTGTTAAATGTTGTCCAGTCACAAAACGATAATAGCAGATTTGAATTCCTCAAACACATAAACATATTTGTAAGACCCATCACTGAATAAATTTGCAGAAATTAAGTTCCACCTTCTAAAATGACATGGCCTATGTGCCCTAAGTGCTTCACTGTAAGAGTCTGGTGGACCTGCACAAACTCTGATCCGTGTAGGAGCAGAAACTGTCGCTATTTTGCAGGAGGGAATAAAGTGCTGGAACTTTAGGTTTGTGCAATTAAAATGGCCCAAAGTGCTTTGTTGCCCTAGCACAAAAAATCTGCATTAACAAACAAGCAAATGCAATTAAATAGCACTGACTTTTTGCAGTTAGGAAACTGATGAGGAAATGCACTGAAAAGTGTGGAATGAAAGAATGCTTAAGGAGAATATGTGTAAACACCCCACAAGCAAACAAGGATGAATACTCACTGCCGTACAAGTGCCAAATAAGCAAATCAGAACAAATGTGCAACGAAAACCAGACCTATAGGGCAGATCCACACTGTACATTGAAAGCACCTCTGATACACACTTAAAGCACATGATTCCCTGCAAAAGGAATCCTGGGAACTATGTTTCAGAAAGCACAGATTTGATAGATTTGGCTTCTAATACACACTGAATTGAATTTCTCCTCTGTGCTGAGTAATGAGGTCAGGGCCTGCGGTTGCACCTGGCAATGTGACGGAATATATAAAACATACAAAATGTGCAAAGATTGCAATCATTGCAATATCAACATTAAAAGTTGTTATATTTCCCCTGAGGGATAGCTCAGTTGGTAGAGCATTGCACTCTTAATCCTAGAGTTGTGGGTTTGAGTCCCATGTTGGGTGAAAGATTATTGCATTGCAGGGGGTTGAACTAGATGATCCTCATGGTCCCTTCCAACTCCACAATTCTGTGATTCTGTGTTTCTCCTATAGATATAGATATAGAAATAGGCAGCAGCGCTGTAACAAAAACAGATATTTCCCAGGAACAGGAGTCCCTGTCCCTGGAACCCACTAATACTAGAACTAGCAGTAGCAATACTAATGCTGCTGCCTTCGACTGAAAAAAGTTACTCTAGAACAGATGGGGGGACCTTTTTCAGACAGGGGGCTGCATTCCTTTCTGGAGAACATGCTAGTGCCACATCTCCATAGTGGTGGGTGGGGCTAGGGGCAAAAGTGGGCGGAGCAGTGAATATAATTTTTACCTCTGCTCAATAGGCTAGTTTCTACCCAAACCTGTGACAATTTTGCTCTGTTCAGAGTACAAATCCAAGTCTTATTTCAATGTAGCAGAAACAAAGTCTGAGGGTTACATTTTTCAGTTTCATTCCCTTTGATACTACTACCACTTTAAGGGTGAGATTAATCCTCTGTAAGCACACAAGACTACTTAATGCTCAAGGATGAGCATTAAGGATGTGCTCATGTGCCATGAGCCATGTGGCAAATACATTTCCTATACTTAATAGAAGTTAATCAAGCATCACTAAAAAGAAGATGCATGACATTAAAAGCATAAGGAACTTTATAAAATACTAGCATTACAATTCTAAAATATTGATTATTGATGCAGAGCTATGATACCCTTGTTAAATCATAATCACTTGAATCAGGAAGGCTACAACTGGGCAGCAAGCAAAAGGTGATTTCAAATGAAAGGGATGAGAGATGCTGAAACAAAGAGTTTGGATTTGATATCCCGCCTTTCACTCCCTTTTAAGGAGTCTCAAAGCGGCTAACATTCTCCTTTCCCTTCCTCCCCCACAACAAACACTCTCTGAGGTGAGTGGGGCTGAGAGACTTCAAAGAAGTGTGACTGGCTCAAGGTCACCCAGCAGCTGCATGTGGAGAAGCGGAGACACGAACCCGGTTCCCCAGATAACGAGACTACCGCTCTTAACCACTACACCACACTGGCTCTCAAAGGGATATTTATACTCAGGTTTTTTCCTTTGAAGTCAATACATTTTCTAACCTTACTCAATTAAAAAAACAAAACCCAAGACTGTATTCCACAAAATACCGAACTTCATGCAATGATTTGATAGATCAGCTGCCCAAAATACTGTTATGAGTTGTAGTTGTCAGGCCAGTTTGTGTGCTGGAGGAAGTAGGCTGTATGCAAGACCCTTCTAGTTCCTGGATGCAGCACAGATTTACTTGCTGGAATAGCCAGGCCAGCCTGTGTGATGGGCCATTAAGAGAACAAAAGGGAAGGGGGTTCTGTGTCAGTGAACAAATGGGTGGGACCTCTTTTAGGACAAAGCAGGAGTTTGAGGGCAGAGTTTGATGTGATGTGACCTGAGGAGGATGGGGAGCTGCAGACCAGAAAGGCAGAGAGAAAGCCATGGCTGATTTCTGTTTGAATCAGAGGCTGCAGCAATGGGAGAAACAATACCCTTTGGGGGGTGTTAACGCTGTGAACCCCTCCATCGTGGGCTCAGGTTGTATATATGTGTAAATAAATGGCATATCATGAAGTCAGCACAGACAGCATAAAGACAGCACTTTGCCCAACTGGTTAATAATTATTTAGATTTTCAGAATTCAGGAAGTGATTATTATTCCACAGCCTCCTTCAAGCAGCTAGGGACCAAACTTTTTCTCAAGGATACAGTTCCCTTCCCCACTCGTTTTTATCAGGCAAGATAGGCAAAGGTCCAAACTGCAAGTGGTTGCCCTGACCTATCCATGCACCTTATCCATATCCTTGAGCCTTACTAACTGAAACATAGCCAATGTAAAAGGAATAGATGGTGTTCTGAACATCCCTTTGAAATTCATCTGTTGAACCTTGACAGCAGTGTCAAGTTTATGGTGGATGGAAGAGATTTTATCTTCAAAATGCTTTGCAAACAAGTCACAGAGAACTACCATTGCTTCTGCCACCCCCTTTGGGCAAGACAGTAAGAGGTCCAACACTACCCAGAAAAACTTTGCCAGGCAGCACATTGAGGATGAAGTGCTGCCTGCACTGACACTAAGTAGTTTGATGATGAGCCTTCACCAGTGTTCAATTTCATTCAACTGGAACTTGCCTCCACTTGCTTTCAAGCTGTCTCCCAGTTTGTTTCCTTGCCCTAAACTCTAAAATATAACAGGGAGCCAAGTGGGCTTCACAAAACAGGAGAGGGTGCTCAGGGGAAATCATGTCAATGGCATGCCAGACATCAGCCAGGCCTTCAGAAGGAATGCCAGTCGTATCAGCCAGAAAACCTGCCAGAGCGAACTGGAAACCCATTGGATCCCTTAGCCTCCAAGGGCGGACCATCCTTATAGGTCTACTGCCTGAAAGCTTCTGAAAGTCTAAATCTCAGAAGGATGTTAGTAGTCCATGATAAGGGACTGATGTCAATATCCTCCATTCTCAGATCACCCTCTTCCTGCCTAGATAAGAAACCAAAGTCCAGAGTATGGCCTGTCACATGCATTAGGTTGGTGACATATTTGGACAGCCCCATGGCAGCCATGGTCCTAAGCCACTCCAGAGTCAGTTGCCTTGACATGGATGTTGAACTCCCCCAGTACCAACAGTCTAGGAGACCTCAACACCACCTCCAAGACCAACCCAGGCAGCGAGACAGCAAGGTGGGCTGTAAACCAGCAGAATCCCTAATCTGCCCCAATTGTCCAGTGTCTGGAATGCACACCCTAGGCCCACCCAAACAGCCTGGAAAGAGGAAAATCTCTATATACAGCAACTCCCCCTCAAGCCTGTCCTGATGGACACTGAGTACCCAGGTGGACACAACTAGGTGAGACCAACGCCACGCTGCTCATCCATCCAGGTCTCAGTGATACAGACCAGTTTGGCCTCCTCATCCATAATCAGATAACAGATGTGGGAAGTCTTACCCAGCAGCTTCAGACCTGAGGACTATCTGATAGGACCCCAAACCCAGAACCACTGTGATTTGGACCCCACATGCTCCCCTCTTCCCAGATACATCCTACACCCCTTAATTTAAAATCAACACAAGTTTAAAAGGACACTACGGTAGTTAAAAGAAGTTAAAAACAATTTTAAACATTTTAAACAGGGCAATAAAAACAACAACAGAACCCCCCACCCCTCAGCAAAAACCCCTCAGCGATGTCCTGTCTGCTTATCCACCTCATTTTTTTGTAGTTGGAGTCAGCCTGCGTCCTATCAGCTTATAAAAGAGCAGGACTCACAGCCATGATGACAGGGGCAGCCCAAGCAAAATAATTTTAGCAACAAAACGACATCAAGTACAAATTGCTAATTTTTATTTTTGTTAAAAAAGGCATTTCTGAGTAGAAGTTACCTAGACATGCTATCAAGACCTAACTTATAGAGGAATATATTTGGCTCATATCTGAAGGTACCAAAAGTATAAAAATAGCATTTGCCATGAATACAATTTGTTTAACTATCCTATAAAGGTGGATAGATTAAACCAGTCCAATTCAGAGCTGTTGTTGTTTTTAACAGCATACATAAGCATGTTGCAAAGTTGGGATGGAGGGTAAAGATGCAACAATCTGGTATGCCAGCCTGCAGTGGCATAGCGTGGGTTGCCAGCACCTGGGGCCACAAGGAGGGGCTGGGAGGGAGGGAAACAGAGTATGCATATTCAACCCTAATGGCATCCACATTAACCAGGAGATCGCAACCACAGAGATAAGAAGAGTTGTTCCATTGTCCGTAGAGGTCACTTCCTGGTTCACATGGAGAAGTTGTTTGCAACAGAGCCCAGTGCCAGAAGCATGCAGCTGTATTGAGGTGTTGGATTTTTGCACCCGTAACAATTTTGCAACTGGGGCAACTGCCCTTGTCCCCCACGCTGCACCACTGCCAGCCTGGATTGCATCTGAAGGACATTACAAAAACAGAACAATGTCTTTTATTCCCATTTTAGTAAGCCTAATTATGTTGCATTAGGATAAGGAAAATCAGCTACAGGGCCTGTTGCTCTGGAGCCAGCAAAAATAGGAGCCTGGTTCTGAGGTCCCCCACCCGCTACTGTAGGACTTTCTTGCCCACAGGTCTCCGCCTTTCGGTCTCCAAACTGTGAGATTGCACAGCAGACATTCTTGAAACAACGGGTCTCTTACAGGTAAGCAGCTGTGCTGCATCTAGCTGTTAAAAATAAAAATAAAAATCAATCTCTCTCATGATCCAAAGTACAGCAATAAAGATTACAATAATTCCCTCTTCAAATGGAGGTCTGGTCTTAAATATCACTATGTAGCATTGCCTCTGTGGGGTTCCTCCTCCATCTCTTTTTCTCCAAGTCCAAATCGATTTTGCTCCATTTACAAGGGAAAGGTATTCTTTTTCAGCTGCCAACCGTCCTCCCCACCACCACCTTTCCAGACCTGATATCTGGCTGTCAAGCTGCCTTCTCTCTCTAAAATATAACTCCCAACCCCAATCATCACCAGTTATTAAAACGCTCACAAACTGAATGATACACCCCCACCCAACCCCAGTTTCACACTTCAGTGCTTGGGGAGGGGGTTATATTGGTTGTGTTCGAGGATGTAATTTGAAGAAATGGGTTTGCACGGGTGTAATGTGAAGGCAGGATCATTATTGTTGGTTGTGTCTCACAAGTAATGAAGGCGCTCAGTGAGACTCGTCAGGGAGAAGATGGAATTGCCAGTATGGGCAGGTGAAGGTGAGAAAAATAACATCCTTGACTTGTGTTCAGGGCTGTTTCTGCTCTGGGAACCTAGAGAGTCCATAAACAGAGAAGCCCATGATGCTATTTTTACAGAACAGGACTGCATTTCAACCAAATTGGCAACAGCAGTACATTTTATCTTTGCTTGTTTGGGGATGTTTCCCGAAATCGAAATCTCCCCATTAATTCTTGGGACCCACTGTCATAGCAGTTGAAGATTTGTCTGCTATCCTTTTTAGGAGAAATTGATTATTATTTTCTGAGACTATGTTTCTTGGCATTATAAGACAGCTAAAGCAAAGCTGACCAGCAAAGTTTAATTGGCTCCCTAAAGGTCTCTTCCTTTTCCAATAATAAATCCAAAATATCACTTAAGATAACCCAAGACCTTTTGTGTAATCATGCAGGATAATTTTAGAACATCAAATCAGGCATAATTGCACAGTTCCATGTGCACATCACTTTAAGGTAACAATATAGATAAATAAAAATTAGACAGTTGTGCATAAGGAGAAATTTACAGCTGCTCTCAAAATATCTCTTCTTAGCAGTGCAGAAGAATTAATGAGGTCATTTTAAGAGAGAGAGAGAGAGAGAGAGAGAGAGAGAGAGAGAGAGGGACTGAGCATAGATGGAATAACCAGTGTGTTTAATTTTCATCTCAGTTTTAAAACAAATGTAACCTATGTAGGCTTAGATGTATTGGCTCCACAATTAAGAGAAAATAAAGTATCTACCCTCTTCTTCAAGCGGACATAAAAACAGACTTGCTGAGTCTGAATAATCTGGTCTATAAAACCTGGTGTAATGATGCCCAGATCGGAAAGTCTAATGGATATAAAGTTCCAATAGTGTGGTTTTACTCCAGCAATCCAGGGAGTGTTTCCAGGCAGGGGATTAATACTGTAAATGGGTCACTCATATCTTGCAAATAGGTCATGGGCAACATGTTTTGTTTTGTGTTTTACTGTTGTTTTTCCATAAAGGATAAATCTGGATTAAATGGGTAGGGAAATACTGACTAGTATGCCAACAAAATTGTGTGGAAGATGTGAAAGATCAGCTAGCGTCCACTTTTTCTCAAAAAAACAAAACCAAAACCACAACACAACAATTTATACATGTGTAGAGGCAGCTTGTGTCTGTGTTCATTGTGATGTGTGAACAAGTCTTGTGTGTAAGAGTGTACCATGGTATGGAGCTTACTCCCACAGGCGGCAGTGATGGCCACCAACTTGGATGGCTTTAAAAGAAGATTGGACAAATTCATGGAGGAGGAGAATATCAGTGGCTACTCATCAAGCATTTCTGCAGGTGATATTTAATGACCTTTAATCCTGATTTGCTTGTACAAAGCTGACAGGGAAGTTTGATTTTGTCTGGTCTTTAAAATCTCCAATGAAGGAGAGGCCACCACTTCTTGAGGGAGGCTATTCCACAGCCGAACAGCTGCTTCAGCCACTTCAATATTTATGGGCAGGGGGCGGAGCCCCCCCCCCAGTATCAAGGGGACCACCCCCCCACTGCCCATGGGCCTGCTGGGTGGGGGTGGAAGGCAAGGCGGGCCCCCTCAATGTGGGGGGAGGCAAGCTGGTGCCTCTGGCAACCAGAGCTACCCAAATAAATTTTTGCTCCTGAGGCAGACCATAAAATGTTACTCCTCTCCTTGCCAGGGAAGAAGGGGTAAGTGAAGATCTGCTGCCACTGTGGATCCTGTCTCACCTTGACTCATGGGTGGGCCAACCCTTTTGGCTTACAGAATAATTCCAGCACAGCACACTCTCTAACCAACTGCAGCTGAGAAGAGTGGTATGCTTGAAGTTTGAGCACTCATGTCCAGGGACGCGGACTTATAAAAAATATTGGGGGGGGGGCCGGGAAAGCTCATGAATAATAAATAAGCTCATGAATATGCAAATAAAGTGGCGCCGCCTCCTCGTGAGTGAATAGGGGAGAGCGTGCTGCGCCTATTAATCAGGAAATTGGGTGGAGCTTTTGCTCGGGAGGGAGGGCAGGAGGCATGCAGCCCGACCCTGTGCATTTTGGGCTGGGGGAGGGGCGGCGATGGCGCTCTGCTGGAGGGGCGCCGGAGATTATTGGGGGGGCGGAGCCCCCCCAAACGAATTTTTGAGGGGGCTCGGGCCCCCTCAAGCCCCATGGAGTCGGCGCCTATGCTCATGTCCTGATCCCTACTGTTTACACAAAGCATCTTACAACCAATCTGTTGGCAACAGCTGAAAAGTAGCCTCTCCCTCCCTTAAATGAAATTGGAAGGTTTAAGACTCATGATACCTTACTGCAGGGAGGAGAAATCTTTTCCAGCTCAAGAGCTGCATTTTCTTCTCAGCAAGCAGGAAATCTCATGCGCTTTGTGAGATTTCACCAGAACCCATTGCTGTCGCCTAGATAAAGGAGTCTTTGGTGGGTTGGCATGAGGTTGCAGTGGTGGCATCAGAGTGCAGTGGCAAACTTCCTGTTTCACCTCGGACAGTGAAATGGGATGTGCCACCCCTGGAAACTTGTAGCTACGTATGTGATTTGGTGTCTTTGGACGGGAAAGTCTCATATCTCCTCCTGTTCTATGTACAGAGATTACCCACTCTAATGAATGATTCTCCCAACCCTCCAAGTCAAGGCATTAATGTTTTTCTGCATAAATATCCGGGCTCCTCTCCATCCCAAAACAACAAGAGACTCTTATCTGAGATCAAAGAAAAGATATTTAGTGAAACAGAAAAGAGCTACTGGCTCCACAACAGGGAGTGAGTCTTGCAGTAGCTGCTATGCTCAGGCTAGAAGCAGCAGTCTAAGTTTAAGGAGCCCAAGAGTAGGGCATTCTATTGCTGCACTTTAGGAGGGAAGGTGAAATGGGAGCACTGCTTCCCCAGCTGTAGTGGCCATATTCTGGGGGAGGAAGTTCCCATGGCCTCTTTTACAAGTCTACACTTGTAAGAGAGCCAGTGTGGTGCAGTGGTTAAGAACAGTAGACTCGTAATCTGGGGAACCGGGTTTGTGTCTCCGCACCTCCACATGCAGCTGCTGGGTGACCTTGGGCTAGTCACACTTCTCTGAAGTCTCTCAGCCCCACTCACCTCACAGAGTGTTTGTTGTGGGGGAGGAAGGGAAAGGAGAATGTGAACCGCTTTGAGAAGCCTTCGGGTAGTGATAAAGCGGGATATCAAATCCAAACTCTTCTTCTTCTTCTACACTCCTGTGTCATCCTCTTGTTCCTACTCCCTGCCCAACAAGCTCTGCTGCTCCATTCCTGAGCTTGGCAATGTCTCAGGACTCAGGACCGTAAAGCCAAATAATGTTTGTTTTTGTGAATAAGCATGTGAAGGATGAGCACTGTCTTCATTGAGTTGAATTAATCTGATTATTATGGGGATCCACCTCCTAAATCCACTTGAGATGATGGAGCATGAAAGCACACCAGCAAGTCTTCCCTTATACTTATGACCACAGGATGCACTCTGATCAAGTATTCAATAAAAACAAAGTCAAGCATTTGAAAGCTTCCAATACACAGGGGCCAGAGATCCCAGGCATAGCAACGGTGTCCAAGTAGAACCAACAGTTGCAAAACCACTTTAAGAGCTCTGGGGAAGTCAAGGCAACAACAATTAGATCCTGTAGGAATGGGCACAGAAGCTTTTTCACCAGTAGCAGCAGGAGCTGAATTAGGATAGCAATTAGAATCCCAGTGTCTTTGAAGCCATCGTTTCATTAATGCTCTGGTATCACAGAAACATTTCTGGAAACTCAACCTCTCAAGAGGGCACAGCAGGGACTCCTTTAAATATGATTTTATAACTATCATTATTAATCATTACATTTTTTATCCCACATTTCTTTAACGAAACTCGAGGTGGTGTTAATGGGGTTCTCAGACAGTCTCCAATACAGGCACTAACCAGATCTAGGCTAGGGATACTCAAGTAATTTGACCTTTGTAAACTCTGACATTCACTGATGCAATCTACACCTCCTGGACTAACATTTGGATGTAGTTAGCATTCTTTTCTTTCCTTTTTTCATTTTGATGAGAAAACACCCCAGTGAGTACTGAGCATGACCAGGGGGAGGAGAGACAGAAAACCAAGGGAGGAGGAATGGAAGAGAGCTGCTCTGAATTGCAATGCCCTAACCTTCAATGCTTTCTTGTAGGCAGGGACATAGGAGCCAACTCTTTATTGTGGGCTTCAGCCCCCACAATCAAATATTTGAGGACCCCCACAAAGCTGATGGGCATTCCCATTCAAATGGTGGGTGGGCGTGCACTGCATCATGTGACCAATTATTTGGGGCGGGGCTTACCTGGGCCCCAACAATATTTTATTCACGTTGGCATCCCTGGGCATGGATGTTAAAGAATTGATACAGAAATGGAAACAGGAGTAGAAATTGCCATTGTCCACTTAAGTCACTTCATGTCAAGAACACAAATTAGTCCGGCCGATATTATCAGCATTTGCTGCTGCTGCTGTTTTCAGTCAGCGAGTAATGCAGAATTGATCACTCCCACAACTCCATTTCCATTGTGTTCCCTTAGCACTGAAATGAATGCTGCAGAGTAATGTAATAATACAACACTGAGATGGATAATGCAGCTTTTGTCAGAAGCGGCCTGCAGCGGAAGAGAAACAGCTGCATGCAACAAACATGGGTCGGAGCTCCAATCAATGCCTGTTTATACCCCTAGTTGCTGGGTCTGGGTATAAAAATACAATAACAAATGTTTCTGTACACAGTCCTAGACATTTGACCTTCTCCCTGACAACTACTCTTCTATGTGCAAGGGGTTTTCATATGGGAAAGCATTTGGTCTTGCAGTCTCACACTAGTAGCTGAGAATGGTGCAGTCCACAATCAATTTTGCCACAGGGTAAGAATCTATGAAGGTGCAGGCGGCACTGGAGGCCAGAAACGTTTCTTACCAGGCTAGGCTTCTTCACCAGCTACGTGCTATCTGGACAAAGTAGACCTGGACTCACAGACCCTCCAACTGTCCCTATTTTCCAGGGACATCCCTGATTTAGAGAAGCCTTGCCGGTTTCTGATTTGATCCTGGAATATCCTGCTTTTCCTTAGGATGCCTCTATTTTTATCAGAGAAATGTTGGAGGGCATGGAGTTATCCAACCCCCCAAGCTGAAGGCAATCCTGTATAGGGTTGGTTTTTGTTTTGTTTTTTTAAAAAGTGTTTAATGTTGTATTATGTTTTTATATATATTGGAAGCTGCCCAGAGTAGCTGGGGCAATTTAGTAAGATGTGTGGGGTATAAATAGTAAAATTATCATTATGGAATGGGACGTCGCTATTTTCACTGGAGAAATGTTGGAGGGTATGGACTCAGTCATGTACATGGGTCAAAATTAAGGGAGAGAAGAATAACAGAGATCTCATTGTGGGAGTTTACTATAGATCCCCAAGCCAAACGGAGGACATAGATGATGCCTTCCTGGAACAGATGGCCAAGCATGCAAAAGGAAGGGAGATAGTAGTAATGGGGGACTTCAATTACCCGGATATTTGTTGGATGTCAAACTCAGCCAAGAGCATAAGGTCAAACAGATTCCTCACTGGCCTTGCAGACAACTTCATTGTCCAGAAAGTGGGAGAAGCAACAAGAGGAACAGCCATTTTAGATCTGGTCCTAACCAATGTTGATGACCTGGTTAGTGGGGTAGAAGTAGAAGGATCATTAGGCGCGAGTGATCATGCTCTTCTGAAGTTTACTATACAGCGGAAAGGAGCAGCCAAGCATACTAGGACTCAATTTCTTGACTTTAAGACAGCCGACTTCATAAAACTTAGGGAAGTGCTGGGTGAGATCCCATGGACAGTAATACTAAAAGGAAAGGGAGTTCATGATGGCTGGGAGTTTGTTAAGAGGGAGATAGTAAAAGCACAACGTCAGGCAATACCAATGAGACAGAAACATGGAAGGTGCTTAAAGAAGCCAGGGTGGCTATCTAAAGAACTTTTAACTGAGTTAAGATTAAAAAAGGATGTGTACAAAAAATGGAAAAGGGGGGAAACCACCAAAGAGGAATTCAAACAAATAGCCAGCACGTGTAGACACAAAGTCAGAAAAGCTAAAGCACAGAATGAACTCAGGCTGGCTAGAGAGGTTAAAAGCAACAAAAAAAGGCTTTTATGGGTATGTTCGTAGCAAAAGGAAGAACAAAGAAACAGTGGGGTCACTCAGAGGAGAAGATGGTGAAATGCAAACAGGGGACACAGAAAGGGCTGAACTCCTCAATGCCGTCTTTGCCTCAGTCTTCTCCGATAAAGAAAACAATGCCCGACCTGAAGAATTTGGAGCAAATGATTCAGCAAAGGAAACACAGCCCAGAATAACTAAGGAGATAGTACAAGAATACTTGGCTAGTTTAGATGTATTCAAGTCTCCAGGGCCAGATGAACTGCATCCAAGAGTATTAAAAGAACTGGCAGATGTGATCTCAGAACCACTGGCAGTCATCTTTGAGAATTCCTGGAGAACAGGCGAAGTCCCGGCAGACTGGAGGAGGGCAAATGTTGTCCCTATTTTCAAAAAGGGGAAAAGAGAGGACCCAATTAATTATCGCCCAGTCAGTCTGACATCAATACCAGGGAAGATTCTGGAGCAGATCATTAAGCAAACAGTCTGTGAGCACCTAGAAAGGAATGCTGTGATCACCAATAGTCAGCATGGATTTCTGAAAAATAAGTCATGTCAGACTAACCTGATCTCGTTTTTTGACAGAATTACAAGCCTGGTAGATGAAGGGAACGCAGTGGATGTAGCCTACCTTGATTTCAGCAAGGCATTTGACAAGGTGCCCCATGATATTCTTGTAAAGAAGCTGGTAAAATGCGGTCTTGACTATGCTACCACTCAGTGGATTTGTAACTGGCTGACTGACCGAACCCAAAGGGTGCTCATCAATGGTTCCTCTTCATCCTGGAGAAGAGTGACTAGTGGGGTGCCACAGGGTTCTGTCTTGGGCCCGGTCTTATTCAGCATCTTTATCAACGACTTGGATGATGGACTCAAGGGCATCCTGATCAAATTTGCAGATGACACCAAACTGGGAGAGGTGGCTAACACCCCAGAGGACAGGATCACACTTCAAAACGACCTTGACAGATTAGAGAACTGGGCAAAAACAAACAAGATGAATTTTAACAGGGAGAAATGTAAAGTATTGCACTTGGGCAAAAAAAATGAGAGGCACAAATACAAGATGGGTGACACCTGGCTTGAGAGCAGTACATGTGAAAAGGATCTAGGAGTCTTGGTTGACCATAAACTTGACATGAGCCAACAGTGTGACACAGCAGCTAAAAAAGCCAATGCAATTCTGGGCTGCATCAATAGGAGTATAGCATCTAGATCAAGGGAAGTAATAGTGCCACTGTATTCTGCTCTGGTCAGAACTCACCTAGAGTACTGTGTCCAGTTCTGGGCACCACAATTCAAGAAGGACACTGACAAACTGGAACGTGTCCAGAGGAGGGCAACCAAAATGGTCAAAGGCCTGGAAATGATCCCTTATGAGGAACGGCTAAGGGAGCTGGGCATGTTTAGCCTGGAGAAGAGGAGGTTAAGGGGTGATATGATAGCCATGTTCAAATATATAAAAGGATGTCACATAGAGGAGGGAGAAAGGTTGTTTTCTGCTGCTCCAGAGAAGCGGACACAGAGCAATGGATCCAAACTACAAGAAAGAAGATTCCACCTAAACATTAGGAAGAACTTCCTGACAGTAAGAGCTGTTCAACAGTGGAATTTGCTGCCCAGGAGTGTGGTGGAGTCTCCTACTTTGGAGGTCTTTAAGCAGAGGCTTGACAACCATATGTCAGGAGTGCTCTGATGGGGTTTCCTGCTTGGCAGGGGGTTGGACTCGATGGCCCTTGTGGTCTCTTCCAACTCTATGATTCTATGATTCTATGATTCTACATGCTGATTATATCCAGACTAGACTACTGTAGTAATCTCTGTGAGGGGCTGTCTTCCAGATAGTCTGGAAACTTCAAGTGGTACAAAATGTAGCTGCCACAACACAAATAGAGGTCTAGGCAGTTGGCTCATATTATACATGAGTTGCATATGAATTGCACAATTGAATTGCAATCAATAGTAGTGGCTACCTTTTCAATTCCATGTGCAACTTAAAGTACCAATACTAATCTGAATGATTTGGGACCAGGTTAATTGAAGCGCCACCTGTACTGATATGGGCCGACCTGGGCTCTCAGATGAGTCTCAGGCACCCTATTTTCTGGCCTGCCATTCACATCTATTAGGTTGTTGAGTACCAAGTTCAGGACTCTTTCAATAGTAGCCCCACAGCTTGGGAATTCCCTACTCCATGGCCAAGCAGTGTACAAAGTGTAGCTGTGATATTCCCTTTTCTCAAGGCCTGTTGGAAATTAAGCATATCAACTGAAGAATGTGCAAAATACAACTGAGATATGCATATTCCCCAAAGCCTGTTGGAGATTATGCATAATGGTCAAAGAACATGAAATACAGTCAAGATATTCACATTTCCTAAGGCCTGTTGGATATTATTTATATTGATGGAAAAATGTGCACACATTATACACACATGCTCCATGAGATATGGTAAATGTGCATAATGCTGGTTATTATGCACATTAACCACCCAACTTACATTGCTATATGCTATTAGCAAGGGTTGCCCACCACTGCCCAGGAATTTATAGAAACAAAAAATAAATAAATGTTTTTTTTTTAAAAAAAAAATGAATAGTATAATTTGTGAGTTTGAGCCTTCCACACTGAAAAATAGGTGAAGTCATTCCAAAGTGAAACTCTGGTCCACCAGTTTGATTCAAAATGGCGCCCAGCAGCCAAACAATGAGAAAGTCTGCCACTCCCATCTCGGAAACCCATGTGCCAAGTTTGGTGAGGGTATCTCAAGCAGTGGCTGGACTTATAGAGAAGAGATGGACAGACAAGGAGATGGACGAACCCTGTTCCAAAATATATTGTAATTTGTTTTTGTTATTGTCTCATTTAAAAAATAATAATTGTATACTGCCTTGTAAAGACTTTCTCTAAAAAATGGGTATAATTTTTTTTTAATAACCAACTAATTCTCATACATATTGGAAGGCTCCTAAAATAGTTATGTTGCTACATAGTTCTTACATTATTTTTTTAAAAAAAAACAACCACACCCAATTTTACCCGATGTTGAATTATTTTTTTGCAGAGCTGCTCAGAGTAAATCAGTCTATATGTGCATAGAAATCACATGGTGCAGCCTTCCTTGGACTGCAGGACACTTCAAACTGCAGGTTAATAACTGCATGTTTCATTGTTTTAAAACAACACCTTTCTGTGTTTGCCAAGTTAATATGAAGGTCCTTTCCTAGTTTTCTGGTCTCAATACGACCAACAACCTCAAGAAAACCAAGTTTCTTTGCTATGGCAGCTTTACAGATAAATGTGGGAATCAGACCTCAGTTTCTGAATCAAAATCATTATACTAATTTCTACTCCATAAACACTGAATTAGTGTCCCATCCCCCTCTTGCTTCAGTGCTAGAGACGGCTTATGATGTTATAAATGTAAAGCTAAATAGAGATTAAAAATACTTCACAATAGAATGAATTAAAACCTAATTACAAGTGCTCAATCTCATTTGAATTTTATTTCAGCACTCAAAGACAGAAGCAAAAGAACGTAATGAGATAGGACCAGTTTGGATTCCAGAACAGAGCTAATCAAAGAGTTGCAACTGTGTATAACTGATACTTTATCAACTTACACTGGGTTCTTGTTAGTTTCCAGACCCAGTTCAAAGGGCTCAGACCACAGGCAGAGGAGAAATTGGCTCAGTTCGCTTTTCACTGCATACAAACCTGATTTGAACTTTCCAAACTTCCAGGTATATCAGAATGTAACTGGTGGTTGGCTGGCATCCTTCTGTCTTAAGAGGCAATGAAGTGCACCTCCTGGTGTGAAGTAAAACCACTAGAGAATCACAGCACCTGCTGTGGCTGCAGACAATTTTAACTAGTAACTGCTGCCACCCATGTTGTTTTTGCTGTATGGCAGTGTGTATAGAGGTCCTGGGCTGCCCAGAGGACAAGACCTCCCTCTTGGGCTCACTGGTGCAGTCCAAAGACAAGCAGAGCACCTGGGGTGTAAGGGGAATTAGGGGAGGGGCAGTGCCTCTGGTCATGCTCCTTTTGGCATAGTTTGTCCACATTTGGTCCCCATCCTGCACTCAGCTCACAGCGGTGTCTCCTAGAAGCTGTCAACATGTGACAGCAGCCACACCCCATGAATAGCTTTGACTTGCCTGCTAAACCAGGTGAGGGTAACTGATAGGTCTCAAACCCTTGGTGAGTTAGGGACTTCCCCGCATTCAAAGACAGGCTCTGGCAGATTGAGCAGATGAGACCAATAATGGGTCCAATGGTTCAGAAGGCAATTTCTGCCCATGCTTTAGAAAGAAGTGAGGAACAGATGGGGCTTGTCAACCTGGTAGTCCATCTAGGAGAAGGAAAACTCTGATCCTAAACCTATGCTGCCTTGCAGGATATCTTCTGGAATAGCCTTAGCCTGAAAAGGCTAAGGAGTAAATCCCACACAAATTCAGGGTGGAGTCCCTAAGGCAGTTGGATGGCAGAACAAACACACTTTCTTAAAAGATTCAAGTAGGTAGCCATGTTGGTCTGACACAGTAAAAAAAAAATTGTCCAGTAGCACCTTATAGACCAACTAAGTTTGTTCTGGTATAAACTTTCATGTGCATGCACACTACTTCAGATACTTCTTCTTCTTCTTCTTCTTCTTCTTCTTCTTATTATTATTATTATTATTATTATTATTACTTTCTTAAAAGATTAACTTTTTGCAATAAGTAAAGTGATGAAGAAATTCCCTAGAAAGTGTGGGATAATGCTTCCAACCTGCTTGCCAGCAAATCACAATGAACACCATATTCTCTAACCTCTGTGCAAACAGAGCAAAATGAATGCTCAGTGAACAGTTATCTAGAAGTGACTTTTATTCAGGAGAATCTGGATTGTCTAAAGTGTCACTGTAAGATAGAAAACACTGGATTGTCTCCTATCAGTTCTTGGCACCCTCAGCAGACTACAGTTCCCAGTTTATTTGGGGAATCAATGACTGTTAAAGTGGTCTAAGGGTGTTTTAAATGTACAGTGGTACCTCGGGTTACAGGTTCAGGTTACATACACTTCAGGTTACAGACTCTGCTAACCCAGAAATAGTGCTTCAGGTTAAGAACAGTTTCAGGTTAAGAACGGACCTCCGAAACGAATTAAGTACTTAACCCGGGGTACCACTGTATTGTGTGGATGCAGTCTGAGTCCTTTAACTATTGCAATGGGTTTTTTATCTTCAGTATATATATATCCCAATGACCATTATTGTCCAAATCTTCGCAAACCTCCATCCTAGTCAAATACAATAAATGATTGGTTGGTTGGTTGATGGATGGATGGATGGATGGATGGATGGATGGATGAAAAAGTGCTTTTTTCCTTGAGATACTAACTTTCTGCATGTCATTCCTTGAACAGCTTCCTGTGCAAAGATAAGGCTTGCTTTCATTGCTCTGATCATTTGTACATTTGACTAGTGTTGTGTGGAGGGAAATGCAGCTCCCAGGATGAAAAATGTCCCCCTCCTGCCCTCCTGTGTTTGAAATTCTAGAATAAGTAACTGCCTCTTTCCCCTCAGCTTCTATGTCTGTTGGTGACATCACAGGAGACCATACATAGACAGGGCTGGGGAAACTAGGCCTCAAGGGGAGGGGCATTTATTAATAAAGAAATGATGACTGAGGACTTCCCCCTTGTGATACATGTGGCATGTGGACTCCATGGCACCCTCAAAAACCAAGGCCCCCTGACCCTCCCATTTTTAAAACGTTTTCCCCAAAACCTGTTAGTTTTTGCAGTGCTGCAAGACCGTTTGTTTTGGCAGTTGAGGGATTGTTATTATTTTTTTATTTGACCCTTTGTGGGAGATTAATAAACTGGTTCCTTTGACTTAAGGTCCCCGTATTCTTTCAAATAAAGTTATCTGGACAAAATGGGTGATTTAAGAAACCTTTTTATTAGACACACTTGCAAGTGGGGTAACCCAAGATCAGGCACATCTTCATCAGGAAAAACACATCTTCTAAAGTCGCTTGTTCATCCTCAAGTCCCTCCTTCCACGCCCACAAGAAGGGGCCTGCCAGTCTACAGAAGTATCGCGTCCGCCTCATTAACATTTTCCCATTCCACTTCCTATATTAATCATAATACAATACAAAACAAAACAACATAATACAATCTAAATACCTTTATTGGCATTTCAGGTTAAGACATTTCAAAATGGCATCAGATACAAAGTCTTTCTTTTTCCTGTTTCCGAGAGATTTCAATGGGGAAATCCTTTCGATTCCTCAATAATAAGAGGCAGTGGGGTGAGGGAAGCCAGGGCCACATCCACACCATTTAAAGAAGGGAACCCTACTCCTAACCCTAACCCTACTCCTTACGCTAACGCTAACCCTAACTCTAATGCTAACCCTTAACCCTTAACTAGAGCAATGCAGCAGATGTCCGCCTGCAGTCTCCCTTCAAAGCTCCTTCTCTCAGGTTTGGCCACGGCCTTGTCCATTGCTCAGTGCCAGGATTTCACGTTCATTTCTCCAATGTAAATAGGGACGTCCTGCGGTTCTCTTCATGACTTTGAAGGCTGGACTTGGAGAAGGCCTCACCGGTTCCAGACATCCCTGTAAGGCAAAGGCAAACATTGGTGAGTGGGATAGCCCCCACCTGCAGTATCCACCCACCCACCCACACCCCGACTCCTCCTCTGTTTGGCTGCCTGTTCACAAACAAGGCTTCCAAACCAGTTTGCATCCATTTCAGCCAGCGTAGCCTCGTGGCATCCACTAGCCTTATCTTTGCACAGGAAGCTGCTCAAGGAATGACATGCAGAGAGAAAGTTAGCAGCTCAGGAAAAAAGCACTTTTTCATCAACCAATTAATCATTTATTGCATTTGACTAAAAGCCATTACAAATCCAGTTATAAAAGCACCAAACCCAATGACCCAAACTATAGCTCCCAGATTCTTTGGGGCAAGAAGCCAGGTAGATGCCATGTGAACTCAGTGATGTTTACAGTTTACACTTTACAGAAGTATCGCGTCCGCCTCATTAACATTTTACCTACACCAAATGGTTCCATGGCTCTATCAAAAGCATAAACTCCATTAGATATTAGCAATCTAAATTCATATGCTCTGGAGACTATCCAATAAATGCATTTCCTTTGAACTTCCTCTGTATTATCATCTGCCTACATTGCATTTTCTGACCACCAGCTCGATGGATTTAAAACAAAACATAGCTAGCAATTGGAAAGAGGGCCTGGTGTTTGCCTTGTTCTCTGTGTTGATTTAACAGCAAACTAAATGCTGTTTTATGTTGCTCTGTGTGGTACTCTTTTATATTATCCATCATGAAACTATACGACCGTAAGTCACAGGCACTGGCAAGACTTATCTGTGCTGCTCGTAAGGAAATAATGTTGCCTGATGGTGTGAAATATCAGAGAATATGTAAATATTCCATAGGTGTGTTGGTGGGGGGTGAGGGGGATATGTCCATTAAAATGATGAAATCAGCCAAACACCCTGCTCGCACAAATGACATACTTGCACAATTATGGAACACTATTAAAAGTTGCTGTGTTTACAAACCTGGTGTCTAGTGATGCAGTTATTTTGATCAAATATATGGTAGAAAGATATACCGTATTTTTCGCCCCATAGGACGCACTTTTTCCCCTCCAAAAATGAAGGGGAAATGTGTGTGCGTCCTATGGGGCGAATGCAGGCTTTCGCTGAAGCCTGGAGAGCGAGAGGGGTCGGTGCGCACCAACCCCTCTCGGCAACGGAGAGTTGCCTGCATGCCGAAGGCTGGGCACGCTGAGCTCAGCACGCCCAGACTTCACGCAGCTCTCCGCAAGGCGGAGTTGCGGAGAGTTGCCTGTTCTGGGGGCTGGGGAAAAATAATTCCCCCCCTTTATTCCCCCCCCCCCAAAAAAAACTAGGTGCGCCTTATGGGACGGTGCGTCCTATAGGGCGAAAAATACAGTAAGTATCCTATAATGTTTCACAGTACAATTCAGCAGCTTTGGAGTGTTGAATGGCAAGTTGTGGGCTGCATGGTGACTTCATGTTCATGCACATGGAGCTACATGCATGTGCCCTAAATGCAAATTATCCTAAAATACGTTAAGAAATAGAAATAAAGATCTGGCAGCTGGCATGTGTGAAGCAGCAGGCTGCTCACTGCATGGTGCCTTAAAGTTCATGTGCAGTGAATCACACTACTGGCAAGAGATACCTTCTATCCACTCCGAGGTTTTAATTTCAAGCAGGTCCAATTGTACCATTAGACAGAGTGCGACGGGTGTATCTGGTGGTTGATGGGTGGAGAGTGGCAATGTGGTGCTAGAGGACTGTGCTGTGCTTGTTTCACAGCCTGGAGTGCCCTAAGCTAACCTGGAACCTTGTAGTGTAGATGTAGTGTAAGATGTAGTGTAAGATGCCATCCCATTGGCAATGTGAAGCAATATTCAACTGCTGGTCCTTCTGGCTTCCACAGGAGAAACTGGAAAGGTTGCCATCTTCCTTTTGCCTTAGGCAGCAAAATGCTTTGTGCTAGTCCCGAACTGAATCCTGAAGAATGACACTTCTAGCTGATAAACCCTCAGGCCACTCCTTAAACTGTCCTATTTCTTCTGGAGACCAATACGAGGATTGTGGTTAACTGGAAGAAAAACAATACTCTAGATCTAAAATGGCATGATTGTTGAGCCAGCTAAGATCCATTTGATAAGGGCCACATTACAGTTTTATAGCAAATGTTAACAATTTCATAGCTCTTCCCCGAAACATCATCCTATCTCTGGTGAACTCAAAAGGTGAGCTTGATTACGAATGCAGCAGGAGATTGGTATATCAGCAGTAAGGGCTGTACTTGATTAGCGCATACAATGACATTATTAAGAGTAGGAAATTGTCTGTAAAGGCCATGAATGCAGCTTTAGAGTATGAACAGTATTCCTGCACATCTCTACCTTCCCATGTGATAAGAAGTCAGATAATTAACAGTCAAGCTACAAGATACTTTGAAAGTCAATCAAAAATTAATTAAGAAATTATAAATCGGTCAATAATGCACCAAAAAGTCTTGTAATGACCTCAGTTATTCTGTTTAAGCACAAACAAGATCATCACTTCTGTTTCCCATCCAATGATAAGATCTTTGCCAATTAACTTAAGTCTTAATTAACTCTCTAAGGTGCTGAACTTTAGATGTCTTGCATAGTGTGCTTTAATGTTCTAATTCCTTGTCACAACAGTGTGTGCAATTTCTTGATTTAGCAATATTATTTCATTACAGTTGCACTCATATTTATCCTACCATCTTTAATTTTATTTTAACCCCCCCAAAAAAAACCCCCGGCAAAAAACCAACAACACCCACATTATTAAATTGATGCTAATGGAGCAAATCATTTCAAAACTTAATAGGAATAAAATTGAATGGAATGGGGGGAATAAGCTTAGAACAATGTATGGACCACATATTTAAAGCAGTACCATACCACTTTAACAGTCATGACTTCTGGCAAAGAATCCTTGAAAGGGTAGATCATGGGTAGGCAAACTAAGTCCCGGGGGCCGGATCCGGCCCAATCTCCTTCTAAATCCAGCCTGCGGACGGTCTGGGAATCAGCGTGTTTTTACATGAGAAGAATGTGTCCTTTTATTTAAAATGCATCTCTGGGTTATTTGTGGGGCATAGGAATTTGTTTATTATTATTTTTTCAAAATATAGCCCAGCCCCCCCCCACATGGTCTGAGGAACAGTGGACCAGCCCCTGCTGAAAAAGTTTGCTGTCCCCTGGTATAGATTGTTAAGGGTGCTAAGAGTTGTTAGGAGTTCCTTGTTCTCCTCACACAGCTACAATTTTCAGAGTTCCCTAGGAAGAGGGATTGATTGTTTAACTATTCTGTGAATGTCTTTTACAGAGAGATAATGATTGAAGTCCACCCTCAACACAGAGAATGTTATGGTGGGATCTCCTGGGTAAGTTGTATACCATATTCATTATCTTGTGAACCTATACATAACTTATTTAGATTACAATTGGGGTTTTATTCTTCTGCATGATTTTTTTAAAAAAAATAATATTTATTAATAGTTTCAGAATAATAAAAAAGAGAAAAAATAAAAAACAACACTACAATACATAAAGAAGAAGAAGAAAACACAAAACATAAAAACCAATACAGCAATGCAACAAAAAACCAAAAAACCAAAAAAAAACCACAAATCCCAAATTACATATCTTTAACTTCCATTTGCTTGTTTCATTGACCTCCTCACACCTCCCCTTTTGTATTCTAGTTTAATTAGTTATTTCAGCAAATTCTTTCCATCTTTCTCAATTTTTGTTAAATAATTTATCTTAACATTTTAACCTAATAGTTAACTCAACAAATCCTTCCCATCTTTCCCCATATTCTGTTATTTAAATTACCTTGATTTATTTAACCTTATCTTACCCTAAAATACCTTAAAGCTTGAATCTTAATGCTCAAATATACATAGCTCCTGATATCATTTCTGCTAGTCATATAGTTTCATTCCAACATTTTCCCTAATATTCATTTATTTTAGGCTGATTCCCCAAATAAAAATTTTCTTTATAGATTTTCTTCCAATCTTCATCCAACGTCTCTTCTTCCTGGTCTCGGGTTGTGTCAGTCCTTACTGTCCATTCCATCTAGTCCATCAACCTGGAAGTCTTATGTCCGAGGCCCTTAAGTCTCTTCCATGTCCCTTTTGCAGATCTTCTTCTTGTTGTTTATACTTGCCCTTTTCCTTGTCATTTGTTGGTCTCTTTCTTAATTTCTTTGCTTTCTCATTGAGGAGTAGGTCTCTGGGGGGTTCCAACCCAAAATTATCTCCATCTCCCTTCATCAAACCCACCCATTCCCCACAGTCCCACTCCCCACAGTCATCCATAAAGTGTAATCCAAAAAGTGTAATCCAATAAGTATTTAAAAACATATTTCAAGGTCTCTCCAAAATTAGGAACCTCCTCAGCTCCAGACTCCCCCTGGCCCAATCCAACTTCTATCTTCAATGGCAGCGGCTTATGCTCCTGTAGGGCCTCGGGTTTCTCCATTTGTATTATTTGAGGTGCAACCGCATCCTCCTCCATTATTTTCTGCACTTGCCCAATCAGTGAAGGTTCATGAGTTGGTCCCTGAATGGTTTCTGTATCAATGTTCCCTGTTTGTCCAGAGTTGTTAACCACAACAGTCATCAAGTCCATTTTCTCATTCATCAAATCCATCTTCTCATGCATCTGTTCCAGCAAGGCACTTGTCTTGCATAAAGCAAGCACCCAGTCTTCCTCCCAGCTCATCTTTAGTCAAGGTCAGAAAAGACTAGTCCCACGATCTTAATCTCACAGCTGTTGAGTCCTCACGTAGACTGCAGCAACAATTTAACAAGCTCCCTCTAGGGGAGACAATTTCTATTTGTATCCATTTTTTTAAGGCAAGTCCAACAAAGGAAAATTACTTTCATTTTTCAGATATTTTTCAGTTATTTTGTTTCTTTAAAATGCAAAAGGCAACATTGGAATCAGTTTATTTCTCTTCTTTAGCTATCTGTCAAAGTATTCCATTCACTGTCAATGAACCTCTCCAACTATTTCTGTCTCTGACACCCCGTTTCCAGGTTAGAGACGGTGGAAACTTATCCTTCTTCACTCCCTCTCCTGCAGGGGTTAAACAAATTTCTCGCCCCTTTTCTCCTACTTCCAAGGGGGTTTCAGAAATTATAGATGAAGGAAATTTAGACTTTTTTAACGGCTTTCCAGGCTTTAGCTTACAAAGTTTTTGCTTTAGTCTATATACAGAAAGCGGAAGGCGGACTTCCTGTTTTGGACCTTCCCGCTTCGGTGCCAAATTAAGATATTTCTTCATCCAATTTTCTGTTTCTACTCACTGGTACTTGTTTTAAATCCAATTGTCCACAGGAAAAAGTCAGTGCTCTCCGGCAATGGCTGTGCGGTTTCACTCCGTAAAAATAGCAATCAGTTCGCAGCACCGCGCCACTCACCCCACTTCACTCCGGAGCCCCAAAATGGGGTTCCCGGTGCATGGGGGCGCTCCTGGTGCCCTGCCGAACCCCACGTTCCCAGGCTTCCTCCGCCTGGGATTTCTAGCGGGTCCCCACCCTCGCCGCAGTGGGAAGACCCAATTTCCACGGAGCCCATTCCTCCGATCGGAGGAACTCCGCCATTCACCGATGGCGCTGACCCGGAAGTGTTCTTCTGCATGATTGGACCAGTGAAATACATAATTGATGGATTGTATGAGTGCTCTTCATTGTATTGTTATGAAGGTTATGAGCCACCCCCAATTTCTGCCAATTTCTGTGGAAAGAGAATTGCACAGCAATGTCTTCCCCCTCTGACCTGCTGCACCTCTTGGGCCTTACAGCTGGTCCAGCAGGTGAAGAAGGCTCACTCTTTGGCTCATACTTGACACTTGCCTGAGGAGGTGTTCTAGGTTCCCCCCTCTGAGGGATCCTGAGCTGTCCCTGCCTTGGACTCTGTCCCTGTGGTGGATCCTGTTGCTCTGGACCGTGGTCCCCAGCAACAAGTTCCTCTTCCTCCTCAACGTCTGAGTCATAGAACGGCTGTGGAATCACATCTGGATTAGCGTGTAGATGTTTCCAACCGGCTTGTTCACAGAACTCAGCACTATTGCTGATAAACAACCTTGACTGGTTTCCACTTGGGTACGCAAACCGCCAGGCCTTTGAGCCAGGCTCATACCCTACAAAAATCATTCTTTTAGGACTTCCGGAGGCGGCGCGAAACAGCAATGGCGGTCCTCTTCGGTCTCTGAAGAGGGGCTCCGCGGAAAAGGGTCGTGCGCTGCGGCACAGCGACGACCCATTAAGAAAAACCACGGGCAGAGCGAGCCCGTGGCCATGGGACTCGGCGGGCACCAGGAGCGACCCCAGAAACGGTGAAGGAGCCTCGTAAGGGGCTCCGGAACGTGGAAGGGGGAGCGGTGCTGTGAGTTCATTGCTCTTTCTGCGGAAGCAAAGCCGCGCGGCTGCTGCTGATGAGCGCTGTCCTTTCTTCCTGGAACATCAGGCTACAAAATTTTACACCCGTGAATAAGGATTTATAAGAATTAATTTGAGATAAAATTTCTTCAAAATTCGGCTGAAAACGGGAGGTGAAAACAGGAAGTCCGCCTTCCGACGCTGCTAAGATCAAAGCAAAAACTTTAGCAAGCGGAGAGCGCTTTGAAAAGGATTATAAAGGGAAGCTGTCATAATCGTGCAAGTTGGAATTTGTTTACTTGAAAGGCAAAAGGACTAAGCTGTTGGTGAGTGATTTGATTTGAACTGAAACTTTTCCTCTTCCTTTTTAAAGTGGATTATAAAAGCCAAATAACCAAATGTTGGGGCTGCCAGGAAAATAAGAACTGTCAAACTGCAGAAACTGTAACTAAAAGTGGATATGTTACTGTTTGAGCGCTATTGGATACAAATAAGAGACTGCTACTTGCATCATTATTGAAACTTTGTTGTACTTTGGGAAAGCTCTTTAAACACAAAGGGACAGTGAAGGCACCTCTTTAATCTTTTTTCCTTTTTGGTCTACTGTTTAATGGTGGAAAAAGTTTGTTTTCTCATTGAGTTTCTGGGGAGCTCCCTCTAGTGGATTTAGGACTAATAAATCTCTGGGAACTGCACATTATTTGGACTATCTTCTTGGTGGTTGTTTTTATGCTGGATTATTTTTCCCATGGGACTTACAATTTGACCTTGACGCATAGACAGCTGTGGAATGAGTGGCACAAGGAAAGCAAGGGCAGCCAAAACAAAAGCAGAACAGCAACTGCTACAAACAACACTGACTGCACCGCCACGTAGATCATCTGTTCCTACTATTTCTACTACTTTAACACTGAAAGAGGGAGAAGTTGCTCAATCAGCCCAAGAGCCAGCTTTAAAAGATATGGCTTCAGGAGGGATTGACCCTGTTTCTAAACAAATTTTGGACCAGCTGGCAGCTTTAAACACAAAGTTTGACCAAGTCACAACCACTATTAACAAGCTGACTGAACAAGTCTCCCAAAATACACAAGTAATTGGGAACCTTCAAACAACAACTTTAGAAAATCGGAAACTGGCTGAACAAGCAAATCAAAAAGCAGAAGAAGCCAATAAGAAGGCTGAGGAAGTAAGAAGGGAAGTAAGGCCACTGTGCAGGCAAATTAGTGAACAGCAGGCCTATCTGTCTATGGTGGAACTGAAAAATCGGGAAAATAATCTTAGAATTCGAGCAATACCAGAACTGGAACAAGAAGATTTGATTGGTTTTTTGACATCAGAATTATCAAAGTTCTGGGCTATAGAAGAAGATAAGGACTTTAAAATTGTCACCGCTTTTAGATTGGGAAGAGTGGTGAGGAAGGACAGAGCTAGAGACTGCCTGATCATTCTGAGATCTAGGCAAGAAAGTGGCAAAATATTAGGCCTACACTTCAAAAAAGCATTGGTGATTCAGGGTAAAAAGGCAGAAATCTACAGAGATATTCCGAAACAACTTTTGGATCTAAGAACTACATATAAGGACCTAGCAGGACTACTGAGAAACAACACAATTCCTTATAGGTGGGAATTCCCCCAAGGACTATCTTTTACTTTTAAAGGAAAAAAAGTTAAAATCAGAACAGCAGAAGACCAATTAAAATTTTTGAACGACCACGGAGAGGACCTTCGGAAAGGAGTAGCAGGAGCCGGGCCACCATCTTTGCCTGAAACAACACCTGTTCTACCTCCGGGTCTGGACGAAACGGAAGACTCACCCCAAGAGGATTCTTAGATTGATCCAGGATGTCCCTGCAGCTTCTTAGTTGGAACATAAATGGCGGAAATTCCCCGGAGAAAAGAAGGAGGATCTTTCACATATTGAAAAAAGAGAAATTGGACATTATCTGTTTGCAGGAAACCCATGTGACCAGGCTCCATAGGAAAGTGTTAATTAACAAAAGACTAGGCCAAGAATTTATTTCATCAGATAAAGTTAAGAAAAGAGGCGTTGTGATTTATGCAAAGGAGAACCTGTCACCGAAATTTCTATTTAAAGATGAGCATGGAAGAATTTTGGCAATTGAGATACAAATACAAGGAGAAAAGTTTTTGATAGTAGGAATCTATGCACCAAATGAAGGGAAGTCGGAATTTTACAAGAAGCTGCATGAGATATTGCTGGACTATCTGGACTATTCTAACATCATTTTGATGGGAGATATGAATGGGGTGGTCTCTACTTACATGGATAAGTCACAAAACCAAAATTTAACCAAAGATGGCAGGCTACCTAAAACCTTTTTTGAACTGACTGACAGTATGGACTTGATTGACATTTGGAGGACAAAGAACCCCCTAGGCAAAGAAGGAACATTCTTTTCTGAGGCTCATTTGTCATGGACAAGAATAGACCAAATTTGGACATCTAGAGGATTGGCACCTAAGACTATAAAAGTGGAAATCTGCCCAAAAACCTGCTCCGACCATAACGCTCTGAAAGTGGAACTGAGACTTACTCCAGCCGGTTCCTTCAGATGGAGAATGAATGACACTCTACTAAGAGATCAAGAGATTGTGAAAAAGGCCCAAAAAACTTTAAAAGAAATAAACTTGAACACTTCGGTGGAAAAAAGAACAATCTGGGACGCAAGTAAAGCTGTAATGAGAGGGTTTCTGATACAACAAAATACGATCAAGAAAAAACTCTGGAATGGAAAAAAGGATAAGATATTAGAAAAAATAAGAGATGGAGAGAAAAAACTGAGACTAAATCCAAAATCAAAAGAAGTTTTGAGAGAAATCAAATTCCATCAAGCACAATATGCGAAATTAATAAATCAAGAAGTGGAATGGAAAATTAAACAAATGAAACAAAGATCATTTGAATCGGCGAATAAATGTGGAAAACTGCTAGCATGGCAGTTGAAAAAGAGACAAAAATTGAACTTTGTTACCAATCTAGAGGTTGAAGGGAGAAACATACAGAAACCGGAAGAAATAAGAAAGTGTTTCCAGAAATATTTCAAACAACTTTACACGCAAGGGCCTCAGGAAGTGATTGAGATAGACCAATTTCTAAAAGTCAATGGACTACCAAAATTATCTCAAGAAAAGGAAACTATCTTGAATTACAGAATAACACAACAGGAAATCGAGAGTGCCATTCAGAATATGCAACTCGGCAAATCCCCAGGCCCAGATGGACTTACCTCCAAGTATTATAAGACTTTAAAAGACTATTTGATACAACCATTAATGGAGGTTTGTAATCAGATCATGGAAGGGAGGAAGGCACCGGAAACGTGGAAAGAAGCGTTCATCACATTGATTCCTAAACTGGAGACTGAAAAGACTCAACTAAAGAACTACCGTCCCATCTCACTCCTAAATGTGGATTACAAAATATTTGCTGACATTTTGGCAAGTAGGTTTAAAAAAGTATTAAATGCAGTAATTCATAAGGACCAGGCAGGCTTTCTCCCAGGCAGACATCTGTTTGATAATACCAGGAACATTATTGACATTCTGGAACTTTTGCAAACTAATATCAACACTAAAGCAGTGTTAATTTTTATTGATGCGGAGAAGGCCTTTGACAACATTTCTTGGAAGTTTATGAAGAAAAATTTGGAAGGGATGGGAGTGGGACAGGGGTTCGAAAATGGTATAGAAGCAATCTATTCAGAACAAAAAGCTAAATTGATAGTGAACAATGTGGTGACAGAAGAGTTCAAAATCGAAAAAGGAACACGACAGGGGTGTCCTTTATCCCCTCTTTTGTTTATTTCAGTCCTGGAGGTGCTTTTGAGCATGATTAGGGAGGACCGGCTGGTACAAGGAATACAGGTCGGAGCGAAACAATATAAATTGAAAGCTTTTGCAGATGATTTGGTTTTAACATTACAGGAGCCAGAATCTAGCACAAAAAGAGTTTTAGATCTAATTCATGAGTTTGGTCGGGTGGCGGGATTCAAGTTGAACAAGCAAAAAACTAAGGTTCTGGGTAAAAACTTGACACCTTTAGAAACAGATGAGTTTCAGAAGGAAACAGATTTAACTGTGGTTAAAAAAGTGAAATACCTGGGGGTCAATTTGTCTTCCAAAAATTTGAATTTATTTAAGGACAACTATGAAAAATGTTGGCTAGAAGTTAAAAAGGACTTAGAAATTTGGTCAAGACTGAAACTTTCCTTGTTGGGTAGAATTGCAGCGGTTAAAATGAATGTATTGCCAAAGATGTTGTTTTTGTTTCAAACCCTTCAGATTGTGGACAGAGTGGAATGTTTTGGCAAATGGCAGAAGGATATCTCGAAGTTTGTTTGGCAGGGCAAAAAGCCCCGAATAAAATTTAAAATATTAACTGATGCAAAAGAAAGAGGGGGGTTTGCCCTGCCAGACGTAAGGTTATATTATGAAGCTGCAGCCTTCTGCTGGATGAAAGATTGGTTACTTTTAGAGAACACTGATGTCCTGGATCTGGAAGGGTTTAATAACTCTTTAGGATGGCATGCATATTTGTGGTACGACAAGGTAAAGACTCACAAAATGTTCAAAAACCATATTGTCAGGAAAGCAATATTTATGGTCTGGACAAAATACAAAGACTTACTAGAAGGTAAGACCCCGAGGTGGCTATCACCAGTGGAGGCCAAGGCTCGAAAAAACCCCAATATGGAGGCCGGTTGGCTGAAATATGGGGAAATAATAGAAAAAGTTGGTGAAAATTGGAGGTTACAGAGCTATGAAAAATTAAAGCATAAGGTGCAAGATTGGTTTCATTATGCTCAAATTCAGGAGGTTTTTAAGTTGGATAAAAAAAACAGGTTTCCAGGTGGAAAAATCGAAACTAGAGACAGAACTGTTAGAACCAAAAACTAAAGTTCTTTCGAGAATGTATAACTTGCTGCTTAAATGGAACACTCAGGATGAGACAGTTAAATCAGCCATGATAAAATGGGCTCAAGACATTGGGTACAATATTATGTTTGAAGACTGGGAAAGGTTATGGACCACTGGTATGAAATTTACGGCATGTAGTGCCTTGAAAGAAAACATTATGAAAATGATTTACAGGTGGTACATGACCCCAGTCAAGCTTGCTAAAATATACCATTTGTCTGATAATAAATGTTGGAAATGTAAGGAGGCTGAAGGGACATTCTTTCACCTCTGGTGGACCTGTCCGAGGGTGAAGGCCTTCTGAGAAATGATCTATAATGAGTTAAAAAAGGTATTTAGGTATACCTTTACCAAGAAACCAGAGGCCTTCCTCTTGGGCATTGTCGGCCAGAAAGTGTTAAAGAAGGATAGAACATTTTTTATGTATGCAACAACAGCAGCAAGGATACTTATCGCAAAGTACTGGAAGACACAAGAATTGCCCACACTGGAAGAATGGCATATGCAACTGACGGACTATATGGAACTGGCCGAAATGACTGGCAGAATCCGAGATTTGGGAGAAGAGAAGATGGAGGAGGACTGGAAAAAATTTAAGGACTATTTAGAAAAACATTATAAGTTATATGAATGTTAAGAAACTGCATGATTTGGAAAATATAGCTCCTGCAGCAAGATTTGGTATATTGGAAATTAAGATATGATTATGAAAGGACTAAAGTTTAAAATAACATGGTATTTATATCAGGGTAAAAGTAAATAGATAATAAGTATTTTGAACCCAAAAGAGATTTATCTGAAAACACAAACAACACATGAAACAAGGTATTAATTTGGTGACTTTTTTATTGTAAAGAAAGCATGGGGAGGAAGACGTGGGGAAGTCCAATTGGTTATGAAAATTGCACTGGAAAGTTGGATTTCTTTTATTCTTATTCTTTTCTTTCTTTTTTCGCTATCTTGCTGGATATCTGACTTTATATCTGTATTTGGAAAAAAGCAATAAAAATATTTAAAAAAACAAAAACAAAAATCATTCTTTTAGATCTTGGCTCACCTTTCTTGTGTAAAGCCTTTGGAATAAGCACCCAGGCCTCACAACCAAACACACGGAGGTAGTGTACCTTAGGCTTCTTTCCATGCAGCAAGAAATACGGCGTATTTCCTACACTAGAGTTGTACACTCTGTTCTGCGTATGCACCACAAATCTCCAAGCCTCCGACCAATACTTTTGGGGTAGCCCTGCATCCCACAGGATCACAAACACAGCTTCCTGCACCGTCCTGTTCCGTCTCTCTGCGACCCCATTCTGTTGCGGAGAGTAAGGAGCGGTCAATCTGTGGCTAATCCCCTTCTCCCTAAAGAAATCCTGTAAAGCAGAACCAGTGAATTCACAACCTCTGTCACTTTGAAAGCCACGAACTTTGGTGGAAAAGGTTAACTCAACTGCAGTGATCCAATCCCTGATCATTTTAGCCGCCTCCCCTTTCTTTCTCAGAGAGAAGGTCCAAGCAGACCTTGAAAAATCATCAACCAGAAGGAGAGAGTACTTTGATCCCCCCAGTGACTCAACTGACATGGGTCCACACAAATCTGCATGAATTAACTCAAAGGGTTGTGTGGTCTGTCTCTCTGACTTTGGGTAGGAGCATGTCACAATTTTTGCCTGTTTACATGCATTGCAATCTAAAAATTTGTCACAAATATTAAATTTGCACCCTTGTGTCAGCTCTGGTGGTTTCTGAAGATATCTCCAATTCAAATGGGCGAAGCGTCTGTGCCAAATATGCGAACAACCATGATGGGGCGCCACATTCACACATTGCCCCTTCGCATCTTCGGTGTCCGCCGTTTACGCCTGAAGGAGTATTTTCAACACACACAACAACAAGACAAATCAGAACAAACAACAACTTCACAACACAACACCTCTCAACCCACTGGGAAACAACAACCACCCTCCCAACAGAACACTGACCACCAACTACCTCCAAAAAAGTGTTACACAAAAAGGGACTCCACATGGACCCCTCCTGATGGACGCAATACCACACTGTACTTGTACATTGACTGCTTCCGCCACAGAATCCAAACAGATGTGACCAGAAAACACCATCGCTTACAACAAAATCTAAACCATGCTGAAAGGAGAGCCATAGATAATCTCAGAAACAACCCAGACATTATAATTAAAGAAGCAGACAAAGGTGGAGCTGTTGTCATCATGAACAAAACTACATTCAGGAGGCTCACAGACAACTTTCCAATACCGCCTTTTACACAAAATTGGACTCAGACCCCACACAAGAATACAAGAAAGAACTGAACAAGATTGTTAAGGAGCTACCCCCACACATCCAGGAACAGATCCTCACCAACACACCAACAGAACCTCGACCAGGAACTTTCTATCTTCTACCTAAAATACACAAACCAGGAAATCCAGGACGCCTCATCATTTCAGGTATTGGCACTATTACAGTGGGTGTCTCCGGTTATATGGACTCTGTTCTGAAACCATATGCCATCAGTGCTCCCAGCTATATACGTGACACCACAGACTTTCTGAGGAAAATACAATCTTTAAATAATCTTCCCAACAATACTATACTAGCTACTATGGATGTGGAATCTCTATATACCAACATCCCACACAACGATGGTTTACAAGCTATAAGGAACACCATTTCAGATAAAACCACAGTGGACCTTGCCACCAAACTCTGCCAATTTGTCCTTACCCACAACAACTTCAAATTCGGTGATGACCTGTTCCTTCAGATCAGCGGCACAGCAATGGGCACCCGCATGGCCCCACAGTATGCCAACATCTTCATGGCAGACTTAGAACGTTTCCTAAACTCCTACCCACTCAAACCTCTCTTGTACCTGCGATACATTGACGATATTTTTATCATCTGGACACATGGTCAACAGACCCTGGACACCTTTCACCAGAAATTTAATGATTTTCACCCCACAATCAACCTAACAATGAATCAATCTATGCAAGAAATACATTTTTTGGACACTACTATAAAAATACAGGATGGGCGCATAGACACCACCTTATACCGTAAACCAACTGACCGACAAACATATCTACATGCCTCTAGCTACCATCCCAAACATACCAAACAGTCCATCTGTTCCAATTCTACAGACAGAGACTCTCACCTAAGAGATCTACAGCAAACCTTTTTAGAACTAAAATACCCAGCAGATGAAGTTAGACAACAGATCAACAGAGCCAGACTGATACCCAGAGAGAACTTGCTGCAAGACAGACCCAAAAAAGAAAACAACAGAACACCTCTAGTCATCACATACAGCTCCCAAGTTAAAACAGTACAACGCATCATCAGAGATCTACAACCTCTCCTGGACAATGACAGTTCTCTTTCTCAAGCTCTGGGAGGAAGACCTTTCATTGCCTACAGACAGCCACCTAATCTTAAACAACTCCTAACCCACAATAATACTACAACCAGACTTAACACGGACACTGGCACCAGAGCCTGCAATAAACCCAGATGCCACATATACCCGGACAACACCATTACTGGCCCCAACAACATCACACATACCATCTCGGGACTATTTAATTGCTCATCGTCTAACATTGTGTATGCCATCAAATGCCAACAGTGTCCTTCAGCTCTCTATATTGGACAAACAGGCCAAACCTTACGCCAAAGAATAAACGGACATAAATCTGACATCAAGAATCACAAAACAGAGAAACCAGTAGGAGAACACTTCAATCTCCCAGGACATTCTATACAAGATCTAAAAGTAGCTGTTTTACTACAAAGGAATTTCAGAAATAGACTGGAAAGAGAAGCTGCTGAATTGCAACTCATTACCAAACTCAAAACCATGGAGAGACCTGGTCTGAACAAAGACATTGGATTCTTATCTCATTATACATGACTAAGCCATTTTTCACCTTCTCACCCCTTGCCTTTTCCTGTAAGACCTATTGCAGTCGTTAAGAGTCGTCAACAGGCTCATCTCAGCTATCTGCCAATCTCCCATTCCCACCACCCTTCTGAGTAATACCCCTCCCCACCTTCTCACTATATAGAAGGATCTGGCAACTTCTGTTTCAGTGTATCTGAAGAAGTGTGCATGCACACGAAAGCTCATACCAAGAACTAACTTAGTTGGTCTTTAAGGTGCTACTGGAAGGATTTTTTTTTATTTAAAATAGGGGCTATAGGAACTGTAAATAGAACCTCTGCTGCATTTTGGACCAGCTGAAATTTCCAAGTTGTCTTCAAGGGCAGCCCCACTAGGGCTGCCCCTTGGCTGCGTGTATAGACCAGGCCTAACATTATGCTGAATGACTGCTTGCCTTCTACTTGTCTAGAAATCACTGAAGATTTAGGTGCATGTAAAACAGAGCTTAGCATGGTGCACATAGTTAGACTGCAATCAATCTTGAATGCATCCCCAGAGTGTACTAACATTTCCTTGCACATGGGTGCTTTCCCAAAAGCTAGTAAATTACCTGTTTAGAGAGATTAAGTGAGGGGGCACAGCAACACGCAAACTATAATTTAAAGGGACAAATGCCACTTGCTCTCTTCCCTTCCTTGCTGAAATTAAAACCTCCAGGAAACTTAATGTGCATCTTTCATAAAGGGAAAGGGGAAGCGGAAAAGGCTGCACTCGCTTTGGTAAAGAAATATTTTTTATTACCATTCAGACGCATTTCATTCTCTTTTCGAAAACCACAAGTACCAAGAGGAATATTACACCCATAACTTGGTTTGCTAAAAATTAATGCAAGGCGAAATTATGCTAAGAGAACTGGCTGAGTTTAATTGCAGTTGCCCCTGTAAAATATTTTGATGCTACTGCTGTAAAAATGCAGAATGAGAACATTACAGTTCTATTAAATGCCAGTAAATTTAGAAGGTAAGTCATGCTCACCACAATGTGGAATATTCTGTTTTTCTCCCCCAAACCTTTTGATCTTCCTTATCTGTAATTTTCAAGGGCTGGTTCACACATACGTGACCCAGCAGGGCAATTTTTATTAATTGACATACCGGCTCTCACTCCAGCGAGCTCAAGGAAACCTACATATCACAACCTCCCACATTCAATCCTACATCAATAGCCTAGTGAGATCATTGTTAGGATGAGAGAGTATGCAGCTGTCCCAAGGTCACACACTGGGTTTCCTGGTGCAGAGCTATAGCTTGGGGGTAGAGCATCTGCCTTGAATGCAGAAAGACCCACGTTCAATACCTGGTTTCCTTGGAGGGTCACTGCCAGTCAGTGTCAATAATACTGAATTGTATGGTCTGTCTTACCATAAGGCAGCTTCGTATATTCTAGTGATAATGGTGAGGTTGAACCTATACACTCCTCCCCAAGTTCTGGTCTGACACTGTTAGCTACTATACTTAACTAACAATCATCAAATTTTATGGTCACACCAAGCTGGGAGGGGTACCCATTGCTGTTGAATGCAGAATCAGGATTCAATATGACCTAAACAGATTGGAGAACTGGTCCCATACTAACAAAATGAATTTCAAAAGGGACATATGTAAGGTTCTGCACTTAGGAAGGAAGAACCAGATGCACAAATATAAGTGTGCATGTGCGGCATCCCATATGAAGTGAGCATGTGCGTCAGCCCATACGCTCGCTGTGCAGGAGGAAGCCTGTGGCAGCCGATACGTACGCTGAGTGAAATGTGCCCATATGGATTGCGTGTGCATTCAGCCGATCTACCACTAGGGGGAGGCAGGGGCCAACAGGAAATGGGGACAAAGATTCATGGAGCAACAGGAAGCACAGGGGGAATCTAATCAGGGGCGCAACCAGTGATGGAGGAACCCTGTCCGGCACCTGGGGTGGGTCAGCCTGTACGTACTGTGCATGTGTGCCATCCCGTAGGTAGTGCACATGTGCGTCAACAGCTTAGGCAGTGGGCATGCACAGCGACCATACGGGCTGCCGCACATGCGCACTCCATACGGACTGCCACTTAATCGCGGTGGCCATACGGGCAGTTGCTAATGCGCGTTGGATGTACGGGCTGCCGTTTGCACAGCGGCCAAATGGGCCGCCGCATGAGTGGCATCCTGTACAGAGTGTGCATGTGCAGCAGCTGGTATGGACTGCGCATGTGAGATGACCACACGGAATACTGCACATGGGTAGTCTGTGCAAAATGTTGCACATGCGCACTTCGTACAGGCTGCTCCTTGTGCGCGGCGGTCCTATTGGCTGCCTCTTGTAGGGAGTCCATACGAGCTGCCACCTGCACGGCGACGGTACAGGCTGCTGCACAAGTGGCACCCCGTACAGACTGTGCATGTGTGGCATCCCATACGAAGTGAGCACATGCGTCAGCCCATACGGTCACTGTGCGAGAGGCAGCCTGTATGGAAGCCCATATTGACAGTGCACGAGAACGGCAGCTGATACGTATGCCGTGTGAGCTGTACCCATACGGACTGCGTGCGCATTCGGCTGATCTACCACTAAGGGGAGGCAGTTGCCATCTTTCAACCGGCACAGAGTGGCATCTGTGGCAGCCTGCCCCCTCTTCTCCCATTTCATACGCCCCTGGGTGCAACAGGAAATGGAGGGCGCATTTCAGTGCCACAACAGGAAACGGGGGGGGGGGAATTGGTGGCACAACAGGAAATGGGGACCCAGATTCATGGCGTAACAGGAAGCACAGGGGGACCCTAATCAGCGACGCAACCAGTGATGGAGGAACCCTGTCTGGCACCCGGGGTGGGTCAGCCTGGACAGAGTGCGCATGTGTGGCATCCCATACGGAGAGCGCATGTGTGTCATCAGCTTAGGCACTGGGCATGCACAGCGACCATACGGGTGGCGGTATTGTGCGCAGTACGTATGGGATGCCGCACATGCGGGCTCCATGCGGGCTCCCACTTAATCGTGGTGGCCATACAGGCAACTTACTAATGCACGTTGGATGTATGGGAAGCCATTTGCACCGTGGCCGAATGGGCTGCCGTACGAGTGGCATCCCGTACGGAGTGTGCATGTGCCCCAGCTGGTTTGGACTGCACATGGGTGACGACCACAGGGACCCTGCACATGGGCAGTCTGTACAGAATGTTGCACATGTGTAAGAGTTATGGCAATAGCTCCAGCATACATGTCATTCCATCCTTTGCTCACAGTTTCCTTGCAAACAGAACCTTCGCATACCAACCTTCACTTGCGCAGCCCTTCTCACACACGTTTCAGTTTTCATTCTATTCAATAATTTCTACAACAATAGCATGAAAAATGAGATATGCCTTTGTCTGATCCAGTGGAGCTCTTCTTATGTTCTTAAATGCTACTCTTTATCAGTTGCCAAAGCGTGTTCCAAACATGTGTTCCAATTAACGCCTCCCACATTTGATTTATTGTCCCTTTTCCTGACCCTGTGCATATCCCTCTGTTCTTCAAGAGGATATTCCACTAAAATAGTCCAAAGCCAATGTCTTATCCTTCTCAGTGGACATTCTTGTGAGTCATTAAGTAATGATGGAAATCTCAGGGAAAAAACAACTAGGCTAATAATATAAACATCCATCAGTTTATGGAAGCCAAATATTTCTCTGATAAATTATAGGCCCCTGTTTATTAAGATCAATATTTTAGTAAGAACAATATTTTTAGCAAGACTACATTAACCTTTATTATTGTTGAGCAATGAATAATCATGCCTTGTACATGGCAAATGAATGGTTTCAAGACTAGCAACAAAGGCAGCTGCCCTGTACTGAGTCAGATCATTGGCTCATCAAGCTCAATATTGTCAGCACTGTGTGGCAGCAGGTCTCCCGGATTTCAGACAGTATTGGGAGAGACCCATATGAAATCTGGGAGAAGCCAGGGCCTTTCTTCAGAGAAAGAAAGATGCTCTACCATTGAACTACAGTTCTGCTATGCCATATCCAGGTACACACCCCACACAAGCTGTTACAAAAATATGCAAAAACTGATTGTGTCTGAAGCTGCAGAAGCTGTGAATAGCTTCTCTTGTGGTGAACTACTGAACTCAAGGCAGTAGCTTTCCCCTGACATACTTTCAGTTCCAGGACAGAAAGAAGCATAACAGCAGAGGTAGATTTAGAGGAGCATGATTAGTTCAGTTGCACTGGGTGAGGAGCCTCAGGGGCACTACAGGTGATGCAGCAACTTTGTTTTAGAATAGTGTGTGTGAAGTGGTGGGTGCCTATGATATTTGAGATGCCAAGGTCCAACACTGATAACAGGCTTCCTGTTCCAGTTGAATGTTGTTTGTGCAGCATGACCTCCTCAAGCTCTGGCATAATCCTATATCCTTTGTTAATCTTCGATCTTCACTTCCTCCTTAATGTTTCCTCCAGGCTTGTCAGGCTTGCCATGATGGCTGCCTCCATGGCTGAAGGCAGTATGCCCTGGGACAACAGTTGCTCAGAATCACAAGCGGGGACACGACTGTTGCACACAGGTTCTGCATGTAGGCTTCATGCTGGCCTCTGTGAGAACAGGATGCTGGACAGGACGGACTTTTGGCCTGCTCCACCAGAGCTTTTCCTTAGTTCGGACTTCCTCTTGACTACTGGCTGGTTCCATGGCTGCTAGTTCCTGGCTCAGCTCAAATCTTTGCCTGCCATCCAGCCCTGATGTATTGCCCCTTGGTTTGTAGCAATTGATTTATTTGTGCTTGCCTATAGTAGGGAATGGGTAGATCTGTCAGTTTTCTCTGCTCTCAGTTTATCATATTTCCAATGTTAAGTTTGGTTCTTCACATTTACATCAGTTTTTGATTTTTTTTAAAAAAAGACCTCATGAAAATTCACCAGCATTTTTGTATGAATTTATCATAATTTACACTTTTATGCAATTTTGTCTACTATACACATTTTTGCAAAGCATTTTCTCTAAGGTAATGCACTTTTTGCATATTATCATCACTAGTATATATGTATTTTTATGTATATCATACCCTAGGGTATATACACATTACCTGGCTGGAGAACTGCATTTGATAGCTGTGTTTCAGTTTGCATATTGAGGAGCATGATCAGTTCAGACGCACTGGGTGAGGAGCATATTGTTTTAGTAGGTAACTCTGCATTTGAACTGTGAACTGAATCTCCCTCAACTCTGCCCTATGGGTCTGTGAGGTGGCCATTTATTTTGACTGGTGCCCTTCAAATATGTTATTAAAACAGCTTTCAATAAAACATCAAAACAACAGTAAAATAACTTGCACATTAAAAGATGTTAAAAATAACCATATAAAATAAAAGCATAAAAATAATCCATTTTTTTAAATTTACGGAAGTACTGAAATCAATTTGCAACAGTTATATCTGTGACAAAAGAATAATATTAAGCTCACACTGCTATTGAAAACATAGAGTCTTATTTAATCAGGGTGCTATATGCACAAATGTTTTAAACTGGGGAGGGGCACAGATTCACACAAGTTTTTTTAAAAAACACCACCACCAAAACCTGGGGAATTTGTTTTTAAATGCCTTCTGGAACTGGAAAGACATCAAAGTGGAGCCCAGGCAAACTTCTCTGCGGACAGCATTCCACAGCTGAAATGCCACCACTGAAACTCTCTCTCTCTCCAGCAGCCTGCCATACCTCAGCCCATGTGAGAATTTGGACAAGGACTTTTAATGAGACTCTCAGGGAATGGGGAAGTACAGGTGGAGACTAGTGATCCTTCAGGACCCCTGGTGGAACCACTGCTAGAACCCAAGCTTTTACTATGGCCTTTCTGGCCTCACCACCAGTCCCATGGAAATGGTTTTTGGTTGCCACCACACTGCTGCAATAACTAGCTCAGGTAGGAGGTTAAAGCAGGAAAGGGGTGGCTGAGAAGCAGTGGGATCTGTGGAAACCCCTACTGCAGAGGTAGACAATTAGACAATGTGTTCCACCCCAGATGTTGGTGCATTCATGTTTATCCATACCCACCCCTGGGGTGCCTAGCAGGTACTAAGAGCCAAGGGAGCAACAGGGGGCTCTGGAGGTGTAAACAACGATCAGACTTTGAAAGGTTGGCATCACTGGACCAAGTTAATCAGTGCTGTTTAATTGATCAAACTAAATAGGTTTGATTGGATTTTTAATAAATGTGCAAATAATTGCTCCTGTTTTGAATTTTATTGTGTTATTATATTCCTTAGTGCTCAAGTAGCTCAGCTGCTTAGAGCATGGTGTAGATAATGGCAAGGTTACAGGTTCAGTCCCCTTATGGGACAATTGCATACTCCCCCTGCATTGCAGGGGGTTGTACTAGATGATCTTCAAGGTCCCTTCCAGTGCTATGATTCTATGAATTATTTGCAAACTGCTACTGTGAATGATGCATTTTATGGGGTAGGGGGCACTGGGGATGAGTTGACGGAAACTAGGGGGATAGCCTCAGAAAGTTTGGGAACTACTGATGTAGAGCATTTGAACCCTGGTCTTGGGAACTTTGGATGCCCTAGATTTAAATGCAGCCTCCTGAGCCAATAAATGCAAACAAGGCTTATTGGCTGGAAATCTGGACCCTTTACGGTCTGAAGGAGACAACAAAAGCAGGTGCACAAAACTTTAGGGCAAGTAACATGGCTGATGATTTGTGTTAGGCTTGGTGGGGTCATAATATAAATCTCTTCAAATCTAGCAACAACTTGGCAGGAGAGGTTGTCTTTTGTGTCTACTTGCTGTACCACCTCTTCTGCCCCCCCCCCAAATCTTTGCTCCTGCTGTCCCTCCACATTGCCCCCAACTCCAAACCTGCTTTTGACGAGTGGGAAATCCCACATATGTCTTCTTCACTTGATTCTTTTAGCAGGCTTCTGCTTAATATGTGCAACAATTTCTCTAGATGTGCCCATCAGCACTCTCATCCTTTCAAAGGACTCTGGCAGCCTTCCCAGAAAAGCAAGACTTGGGTCACTGAAACCAGTTGCCAGGAAGGCGGATGGATAATCCTCATTCCAGCTATTTGTTCAAGATCCTACTTCTCCTTCTATGAAATAAAACGTGCCAGAAAGTCCATCACTTTAAAGAGAAAGAGTTGCCTCAAAGGTTTCAGGTGTGTACACATTTTGCAGCAGCATTTCAAAGGCTTACACAGACCCTCTGAATGGTGACCTCAGAGTCAGGTTATGCGTAAAGTCATTTATCACGCAGTACAACTCCATCTGTGTAATCATATTTGCCTTCCTTCTACTGATGCTACAACCTCCGCTTAGATTGGGTCCGTCCCCCCCCCACACACCCTTGCAATCTGAACATCTTCAGTACTGAAAGACAGAAACCAATGTAGAACCACTATAGCAAGCTAAACCACACAAATTTCCATGTTGTTTCTTGTGGACTATCACCCACATCATGTATTGCCTCCTTGGGATTAAGGCAAGTGAGCATAATAACTTACGGTGATGAAAGTTGTGGTATTGGCACACCTAGCCCTGAGCAGTTATCTGATATGAAGTCCTCAGAGCATGAATCAGACACCTCACTGTTTGAGGTCCTTGTGGAGCAATGCTGAGGATCTCCTTGAGGAGCCCTCCAGGTGGATGCCTGGTAAGAACTCCTGGAAGAGGTGGAGTGGCCTGCCCACAGTCTTCAAAAGTGCAGGCACCAAAAGCTTTGGGTCCAGGATGAAGAGCAGTAGCACAGTTGTGTTTATGGACCTAGAGGTGTTGATCCAATTGTGAGTAAGCAAACCCCAAGACTCCTTCACTTGAGCCAGCAGCTGGGTTTGGGTGTGGTTTAGGGGACTGCAAACCCCGTCTTCTGGTTGCTGGGGAAAACACAGGTCTGTGGCTTCTGGTTTGGTTTCCTCACCTTGCTGTGTTGCACCTTGCTTGAATGCCCTGTGATAAATTGAGCTTGTGCTGTTGTGTGACCTTGTCTCTATATCATGTTTGATTCCTTTTCTGTACTTGACCATCATTTCTTTGCACGATGCTGCCTCTGCAGCCCTATCATCATTGGTGACTACTTTGGTGAAGGCATATTATCTTCTGTAACTGGGACCTTAGACCCTAAGAGCAGGTCCTGGAACAAGGGTGGAAAGCTCATGAATCATCTCTAGTGATGGGAAAGTCACAGTTGTATGAAACTCTGAGTTGTAGACAGTGCTATTTTTCTAGAGAGAGGTGCTGGAACTCACCATGAACACTTCCCACATTCTCATAGAATGGCAATGGCACCTGCCTGAGAGGTGCTGGACCTGAGTTTCAGCAAGTTCTGGCTGAAAAAAGCTCTGGCTGCACAGCATATTTTCAACAGCAAGAAATTATGCCATATTTGTTGAGCATTCCAGCAGGTGCTAACACTGTATGCCAGGGAAGATGTTGCTGGACTCCAAATCCCATTGCACCCAACCAGCATGGTCAATGGTGAGGGACCTGGAGCTCAATAACTACTGGAGGGCCACAGGCTCCCCAGAATCATAGAGTGTAGAATTGGAAATGACCCCTGAGAGTCATCTAGTTCAATGCTCTGCAATGCAGAAATCTCAGCTAAAGCATCCATGACAGATGGCCCTCCAACCTTGGCTATCCCACGCCTGGGAGGGCACCCTCCGCACCCTGCACCCCTCGAGAGAGCGCCCACCCTGGGCAGTGTGGGCATATGCTCCACTGCTGTTACCAGCGTCAAGTATTGGAGTGAAATCAGCATAACATTTGGAGAACCACTTTTTCTACCTGCTGTAGCAATTGGAATGTGCTGTGCTAGATGCTGTATGATTTTTAATTATATTTTTTATTGCTGCATTTATTACATATGCTGAATTCTATAGACTTCAAATTACGATACAATGCAATGCAACATAAGAGAAGAAGCATTCAATGCAATTAAAAAACAATATGGATATTAAATGTAATAGATGTGCAGTCTCCCATCTTCAGTCACAAAGCCATGGACACCCCCACAGGCTACCTGAATGAAATTTGTTTGGGAACCCCTGGCCCATTTATAGCTTTTGCCAAATGCAGACAACAATAAAATATATAAAACATCTGTGCAGAAGAGTGGGATTCATTTAAATAATGAATTGGGGCTACATGACCACAGCAGACCGCAGAATAGAATCAGAAGAACCTACTGGATCAGGCCAGTGGCTCATAATCTAGCATCCTGTACTCAGAGTGGCCAACAAGATGCCTGTGGGAAACCTACAAACAAGAGCACTCTCCCCTCCTGAGGTTTCTAGAAACTCATTTTGAGATACATTGCTGCTTCTGGCCAAGTAGGCAGAGCATAGCCATTGTGGTTAATAGCCACTGACAGCCTTATCCTACACAAATTTGTCTAGTCCTCTTTGACTGTCTTCTTTGGATGGGCCTGTGTGTTGCTGGAGTCTCATGGTGGGAACAACACCTCCACAATGCAGTCCTTCTTCTTACAGTGGGAGTTTCTCCCCCTGCCCTCCGTGTTTTTATAAAAGAAGCCAAGGGAATCCAGGAGAATGAACTGATAATAGTGAGAGTGTTTCACTTTGTGAGGAAATAGAAATGCTGTTAGAGGAAATTATGAGACTTGGCGGGGGGAGGGGGGAGACAGATAAAATGGCAGAGAGACAACTCATGGAGGGTGTCTATGTGAGTCTGTCTTGAACATACCATCTGCAATTTGAAATGCCTGTCGGTTTCCAAGTGGAAGTTCTACCCATGAAGGGCTGACGTGATGACACCTTTGTGGTATCAGTGCCCCGCTTGTGTGCATTCTTTCCTAAACCACAGTTTAATTTTACATCGGCCTGACACTGTGCTCTTTCTCAGTCAGTAGGATTGAGTCAGTTTGTGTTTAACATCAGGCTTACCTTAACATTTACATTGCTAAACCGTAGATTAAATCGTGTGCTATGCATTACATAAGGAGATTTGCTTTCTTGTTCTACTGATGTTTACACAGTGGCGAGGGGCGAGGGGAATTAAGTTGGACATGAAATGGAGGTGGGGGGAATCAGTCGTTGGTTTACCCAGAAGTACTGCATAGGCTATAGCAGGAGGTATGGGTGTTTGCTGGAGAATGAAAGGGGGGGCATTCCTTTGGTGAAAGTATGGGTGGGTATTCTGTGGACCTCAATACCCACCAGCCCCAGGCATCATGGCTAATGGTAGGTGCAGCACTATGGTACTTGCTCCCACAGGAGGCAGTGATGGCCAGCAATTTGGATGGCTTTGAAATTCGTGGAAGAGGAGAAGGCTACTGATGCCTCCACAGAACAGGATTAGACACTAGATAGACATGGCTAATCCATCAGGCTCTTTCGATTTTCTAATGTCAGGGCTGAAGGAAATGTAGTATCCAGCTACATTTTACTCAAAGCAGACCCATTAAAACTGATAGACCTAAGTTGATAATTGCCATTAGTTTCAATGAGTCTGCGATCAGTAGAAAGTAGTGGAAGACTACCCACTGTAGAATGGTATCAAACTGCTACTGGCAGTAGAACATAGAATTAGATCCAGACTGAAGTTGGATCCACATAATATGTTTATAGCTTTCCCCAAAGAATCCTGGGAAATGTAATTTGTTAAGGATTCTGGGAATTGTAGTGCTGCGAGGTAAATTGTGAGGAAAAGGGCTCCATGGGCTCTGAAAATTATAGTTCCCATAATTCTTTGGGGGAAAGTTATGTGTATGTGTTAAATATAAGGTGTGGATGTGCAGTCAATCACACAGAGCACAGTCTCACTGACTGGGTTCTATTCTAAGTATGACTAGTAGAAGTGCAATCTTGTGTATTTGGTAGGTAGCTGTGCATACTGACCAGAACAGAAGGGCTATCCTTTTCTTACATATGCTTAGGTGGTATCTTTCTGCAGCCAAAGCTTGCTTCTCCCGGTGTGAGGTTTAATCCACACTACAAGGATGTATCCCAAATAGCAATACCGCTACACAGATGTTCAGCGATGCCTCTATCACTTTTGAGTGGAATTACCACAGCCTCCTTCCTTCCTTCCTTCCTTCCTTCCTTCCTTCCTTCTTCCTTCTTCCCTCTCACCTTCCCCCTTCCTATTGTGGTGTTGGAAGGAGAGGTCATCTAACCCAAGCCTCTGTTCAATTCAAGATCTTACAATCAGGGGGGGGGCAACTTGAATAAAATATTGGGGAGAAGGAAAATATGCCCCACCCTGCAAAACCAATCACATGATGGGATACACCCACATGATTTGAATGACATTGTCTTGGGCGGGTGCAAAGGGACCTCAGCCCCTAGGAGTTGGCCCCTATGTTTACAATGTAGGAGGCAGCTACACGTGTACCTGACAGATGACCATGTACCCTCTGCTTCTCTTGAGGCATGCTGTTGTTCCACTGCCATAACTTTCTCATAAAGTTTAGCCAAAATCTGATTGCTAAACATTTCCACTGGCCTACTAGAGTAAGCCTGCTCCATCTTCTCTGTGACAGGCCTCCTGATCTAAGAAGGGTTCTATCATGCCTCTCCTTAGTCTTCTCTGGGCTATATGCCTCTTTCCTTCTTTCCTTCCTATGAAGAACTGCTGCCAGAGAAACTCTAAGTTGTAACTGCAACCTGTTTATGGGCTTCCCCTAGGAATAATTCTAAAAGTGCACCCACAGACGCAAAGTTCTGAATGATCAGGCCTTGAAATCATCCAGAAAAATTGTTCAAGTTCTCTGGAATGTGGTAAATCTCAAGTTTCGCCACATGGGGGCACATCCAGAAGAAACTGTCACCCTGTGAAAAATGACAGGTAAAAATCACATTGTGGCAAGTTTTAACTTATTGTGAAAGACTGTGGGGATCTGGCTGTAGCAAGGACAGCCTGTGAGGGTTACAAAACTTCAAGCAGCACCAGATTGGGACATTTTGACATGCTAATTGGGGGAAAAAATCACCTCTCTAATTCTGTAGCCTTACTCTGAGGTAAATATTGGGGGAAACTGCCATATATGGAGGCAGCTGATTCATTTAGCTCATTGTTGTCAACAATGTTGGATCTCCAGGTTTCAGATAGAAGTTTCTTCTAGCCTAACCAGTACATACTAGGTTATTTGACCTGCACTGTCTGCATGCAGTGCAGGTATTCTACCCCTGAGATACAGTCTGTCATCTCACACCTCTCCCTGTCACCTTGGCAACCCTTGTTTTGCACAGACCTAAAAACTTTCTCTGATGTGTAGGTGCCTGGCCATTGTGTCATAATGGCTTTAATTCAGCCAGCCTGGTGGCCAGGCGGGTTGGCATCTACTGGCCCGTGGATTCCTTAGCTGCCACAATTCTGTAGCTAGCATTTTTCCTTCCTATCCCAAATATTAGCTAGATTTTGACATTCATTAACTTATTGGGTTTAGCAGACTCTCTCCTTCCCACCCCCCACCATAACATTAGCAAAACTATGTGTTTCTGCCAATTGCTGCTCTTAGCAAAAGGGTCACTGTGTGGTTTATCATTCATATAGAGGTGGCTGGAACCTATTTGTGCTGTTAGGAAGAAAGGCTGAGAGGCCAGAGGAAGGTGGAGACAAAGCCAATGATAGGCAGAGCTACCTAATTCTAGTTTTGTCCCCCATTCTCCTCCTTGCTAAGTCCTACAGGGGTGAAGCTGAGAAGGAGCACGAAGAAGATGACGGACAGGGGCACATGCTAAGCTGGTTGTAAAAAAGAAGGCAAGCAAATTTGGGCTGTCTGAGAGCAGACTGAGGCTGATAGGGCTTTGCCCCATTCGCCCTGATGGGCCAGTCTCCACTGCTTATATATATATATATATATATTTCAACTGTGTACAGAAATGTCAGGCCATCTGTTACTGCACTCCTTATTCATATTTATTTGGAGCATTTGTACCCACACTTCAACCAAAAAGGCTCCCGGGGCAGCTTACATACAATCAAAGAAAGATGGTCCCTATCCTCAAGCTCGCAGTCTTAAAAAATGAAAAGAGTGGGAACCATGGTGGCTCAATACTTTATTGACTAGGGGTTGCCAGGCTTAAGACGGACAGTAGTTGACTAGTGAGACATGATGATCTCTCCTACCACCAAAGGCAACCAGTAGTGCTCATACCTTATGCCAATCAAATTGAGTTTATAAGTCATAACTGTTGCCTCCCGCATTGCTTTTGCTGTGTTAGCAGCACTAAAGGAACCTCTCCAGGGCATAAGCCTGGGCAGCGTGCATTAAGGTCCTGGGCTGCCCAGGTAACAAGATCGCCCCCCTTGACCTCACTGATGTGGTCCAAAGGAAAGCAGAGCAATACACTTGGCACCAGCTTGGCTGCAGGAGTTGCTGGAAAGAGCTGTACAAGGAGCCATCTAATTGCCTTAGGGACTCCACTCTGGATTTGTGTAGGGTTTACTCCTCAGCCTTTTCTTTTGCTGAAGATGTCCTGCAAGGCAGCAGGTACAAATGGTTCCTCAGGGTGTACTCCTGAAGCCTTTTTCAGTAATCAGTATATCTACAAGGCAGCAGAGGTTTAGGATAAGAGTATTCCTTCTCCCAGGTGGGCTACCTTACCAGGTAGAGAAGATCCAACTGCCCCTTGGACAGGAGGGAGGAGGAAAATAAACACTAAAATTCAGACACCAGTTTCTAACTAGTTGTTCCTACATGGACTAGCTGGCATAGTTCAAGAGCAAGGAGGTTCCTGATGGAGCTGGGCCTCCAGAAAAGCTGATTAAATGAACCCTGCTTACTGTTTCTCCCACTGAGAGAGAAAGGCTGCCCCCAAGTGACAGTTGCGGGGAGAGGAGGCCTGATGGAACTCGCCTGTTGTAGCAGAGCCGATGGAGTGTGCTCTGCTTCTCAGCTCTCTCAATGCCAGCTCTCATGGTATTTAATGGCTTTTGGGAACCTTACATCACCACCACACACTCAGTACCTCTGTCTCCATGTGTGTCTTCCCACTTACATTTTGACAGCAAGGATGAATCCAATGGATTCAAGTTATAAAGAAGGTAATTCTGATAGTAAAAGCTGTTCAACAGTGGAACTGACTCCCACCAGGAGCTGCTGGACTCTCCTCCCTGGGAGGTTTTTAAGCAGAGGTTGGATGGCCATCTGTCATGGATGCTTTAGTTGAGAATCCTGCATTCCCTATGATTCTATGTTTTGTGGACATGGCAGCCAACAAACAAGCTTGCATGCTGCAGGAGCTACCTCTTCCCACAATCTGGAATCAACCAGAGTTCTGGGTGCATGTCTGTTGGGTTGCATGTGACTGGTCCAAAGTCACCCAGTGAGCTTCATGGCTAAGTGGGGATTTGGACCCTGGTCTCCCAGGTCCTAGGCTGACACCAAAACCATTACTCCACCCCTTGTGATGTGGGATTGCTGATGCTGCAGTTTTAGATAACAATGAAGTTATTTGAATGCTGAAAATATTAACATCAATATTCAAACATCTTTTTAATTGTACTCCTAGAGGCCATGGGCATAGCCAAGGGGGGCAGTTGCCCCCCAAACCAATACAAACCCGAGGTTCTGCACCCCCTAACAAAAGCCTCCCCCCCCTCCGTGAACAATCCTGGCTATACCCATGCTAGTGGTGCCACAATAAAACTGCTAGCACATTTCCAAAGTTAAGTAGGGTCCAGTATGGTTTCAAATCCCTGCATTGCAAGGGGTTGGACTAGATGACTCTAAGGGTCCCTTCCAACTTTACATTGATATTCTTATTCTAGTATTGCATGCACATAGAGCAACCCACAATGACACCCGTTTGGAAGCGACCAGAACCCCCGTCTCTCGTCCGCGGCACATGTGAACTCTGCTCCAGCTGCGAATTGGCGAGCGGGGAGGGATGCTAATACAACGCGTCTCCGAGTCGTGGTTCTTGCCGCTCGCTCCACCCCTTGTGGTGGGTGTTGATATTGCTGCCGCCGCCGCTATTTCTGCCTCTCTCAGCCAGCCAGCGAGTCAGTCAGTCAGGCTGCTGCTGCTGGCTGTGGCGGCGGCAGCAGCAGCCACAGCTGAAGCCAGCAGAAGCGAGCGGAAGGAGCTGAGAGCAGCAGCAGAGCTGCCTTCCTCCTCCCCCCTCCGGCCGGAGAGACCATCGCCAGCCCCGGCTTGTCCCCCAAGCGCGGCGAAAGGGAGAAAGCACAGCTCGCCCTCCAGATGCGCTGCTAAGCCTGCCCTGCCCCGGTGACTTCTCCTAGCCGGGCTGGGGGAAGGCGGACCCGGGGAGGGGGGGCAGCCAGCGCTCGGAGTCTCTCCTGCCTCCCTTCGCAACCGCTATGGATCTATTCGACTTTTTCAGGGACTGGGACTTGGACCAGCAGTGGTAGGTTTGATTTCCCACCCCGCTCTTGAATTTCATCATCCTATTGCGATGCCTTCGGGTTGTTGTTGTTATTGTTATTATTAGCATCATTAATAGTGCAGCTCAGAAACCTTTTGTTGCATCTTCCTCTCCCCTCCTTCTCAGTGTCTTGTCCTTAATAATAATATCGAGAGCCATGCACCCGTGGTGGTTTTTGTCCGGAGGTGCGTGATGCGCGTCGCATGCCCTGTTTTTCGGAGGATGCTCCAACTTGGAAGTGGTCCATTTGCAAAACAGGCAGCATCTATGGAAGAAGTCGGCATAGCCTCGCTTCCTTTGAACCCGCTCTAGCATCCCATTATTTGAACCCCCTCTTTGAACCTATTCCCAACTCAATCCGATCCCCTGGGGGTCTTGTGGTGTTTGGGGGGTGGGCGTGGGGGTGTTGTTCACGCATCTTTCATTTTCCATGTTTCAAAATAGGTATCAGGACCTATGCTTTCTTGAACCTGTGGGATAAGTTGCAAGGGTGTGTGTGTGTTGGCTACCAAACCAAAAGCAACAAAAAACAAGGGGGGTTATCCAACCAGCAACACTCCCCCACACTGTTCATACATTGTCTTCATTGTGGCTTTCTCAAACGTGCAGCTTAGTGGTGTCAGTTGCAAGATTTCTGTCTCTCTCGTTTCCAAAACTGCCTGTGATTGTCCCTCCTCCTACCCTCTCTACTGATCCAGAACTGAAGTGATAGGGTCCCCCCCCTTCCTAGTCACTGTCAGATCTCTTATTGTTTTAACTTATAAGCTTTGGAAATATCTTGACCATTACCATGCTTTTCTCGAATTTCAGATATGTTGTGATTTGCAAAGAAGAAGGGAGTTGTGTGTGTTGGTTGTTTTTATTGTGAACTTGCTGCAAAAAAATAAATCAAGCTTGGCATCTTTAAAAAAGAAAAGAAAAATTGGGGTGTTGATACTGGGAGAGCAGAAGTAGTGCAGAAGTTGTGATTTGATTCTGTATTTAACTTGGAAAACAGAGGTGCTTTGTTGCCCATAAATATTTAAATATGATTTGCCAATGTCTGGACTGGTTCTGTGTTTCACTCTGCCAAGCTAACAAGTTGCAATTTGTGCTTTCGCTCTAAAATTTAAAATAATAATAATAATGAGCAACCGGATTGTGGCCATTTGAGGTAGGCTGTAATTTACTAACCAGGCAAGCAAAGTAAGTAAATGAATAAATTTGCATTTTACATGCCTGATTGGCAAAAATCTTGGCGACATAGGTAATATTATGATGTGTTTTGCTGAGAGAAGGGCAGAATCATTTTAATTTGCTGGCATTTTAAGTAAATAATTGTTGAAAATACTAACAATAAAACATATAGATTTTATATCAAGCTAATCAGTGACACTTTGTCAAACATACTGTAGTTGCCCAGCTTGAAAACCCTGAAACACTGTCATGTTTTCATTTATTTTATTTTTATAGCGGTTGAGAATCAGTCTTTGGGACCATAAATTACTTGGTATCAGTTTTAATCAGCAAACCAGCATTGTGGATCTTGTGAAGTGTTTTATCAGCTCTGTGTAAGCCATCACATTATGTCACTTAATAACCTTGCCGTTGTTACTTAAAAGTAATAATCACAATAAAATTAGTGCTCAATTAAATATGCTGCTTCACAGTATCTTTACCCTGCCAAACTAATTTATTTTTGCAGACAGCTGATAACCACTGTATTGCTACTCAAACAGTATTTGCATACAATTTGCCTAATTTATGGTGTGGGTAACATCATTAATTTAATGGAAGCCGTTACAACTGAGCATGGAGGTGTCGTTTGGAAAAGGAAGCATGTTGCGGTGTTTGTAGAGTCCAACACTGGCTGGGATCAGGATGGTGAATGTTGAAATGATGTGTTTGAGAAAGAAGGAAACTGTTAACATGTGTTTTTGTTGTTGAGGTTTTGGTGGAGGTGGGGTGGGGGTGGACAAGTGTTACAATATTTCCTCCTCTTTTCTGATCACCATTAACTTCCTTTATCAAAGTATTGCCGTTTTGATTTTTTTAAAGGCATCTAATGCTTTTGGCTGCAGGGGCTCTTTCGAGAGTTCGTCTCTTCTGATCTCATATGTGTCTCAGCATGGAGTATCTCCATAAATTCTTCGTCTTGTGTGCCATAATAGGCAAATGCATCAATTCGGTGGGCTTGGGTCTGCATGGTGTTGTGTACATGCACTCACTTGGGGTCTCTGTGAATTTGTGTTGATGTTCACCAAACTATTTTCTTCTGGTGAGAAGAATTTGGCATCATAGGCACTCACTCACTGATTTGGCATCATGACCCCCTCCCCAAACAAGCCATAGTCATCTATAATTTAATGGCTACTGCTACACATTTAAATTTTTAACTTTTGTTCACCCTGTGCATCAGGCTCGTGCCTCTACCTTGTTTACTGCTAATTAGCTAGTTATGGAATGAGTGCATTTGCTCCTCAAAGTTGGAAGAAACTGTACATTAAAATCCTGCTTTAAAAAAAACAAAAAAACAAAACTAAACCTGGGTCAATAGGCAATCCACTCAGAGCTTTGCAGCAATTTGCCCCCCTGATTTCAGCGGCACTTACTCCCAAGCAAGTGCATAAGACCGGGGCTGGAATTGACCAGTGCAAACAATTCTGATGTATGCTGGCTGCTGACTGTTACGCATTTACATCTAAGTAGCCTTAAGTTCTATCTTTAAGGAACAACAAAAGATAATTTGCCAGAGATGAGCACACAGCAGCAGCCAATCTCTCCCTTAACCTGAAAGAAGAAGGGTTTGTAACCCTGGGATAAAAATATGCAGTGAATTACTGCAATATGTACATCTTATTCCACACAGTCAATGTGCAAGGACACAACTACATTAAGGAAATGGGATTGTAAATCCAGATGTTTATACAAAACTAGTGTAAGCATATGATTTAATGGAAATTTATATTGTAACCTGCTTGGGGCAGAGAGCTAGTTTGAGGTTTGGTTTTCTCTTGATGACGCTATATAAATATAATAATTATGTTGGGAATGGAAGACCAAAAGCTATATGATAGGTTTGGGGTGGGGTCTGTATCAGAGAACTCCACATGTGTTTCATAGTACATCTTGCAAATGAACCCCAAAGTAAAATTGTACCTGTCTATTTATTTATTCATTACATCCCCCCCCTCACCTAAGGAACTTGGATTGGAATTTATGTAGACCCCCAGTTTTATCTCCACTACCTCTCGGTATATTAAGCTAAAATACAGCAAATGTTCCAAGCCCATCCAAGGCAAATTGTGGCTGTCTGGGGATCTGAAGGCAGGTTTCTCTCCATGCAAAATTAAAACTCTGCCCACTACTGGCTCTCTTAGAAAATGACACATGTTAACAGACATAAGGCTCTGTATCAATCTACGGTAATTACCTTGGCTACATTCATATTGCAGTTTATTTCATTTCCCTGATGTTTTCCTAACTGTTAATTTCCAGATTATATTTGAGCTTCCACATGACATACTCGGCACTTCTAGAAATCTAGTGGCATAAAAAAATGGAAGTTTAGTGGTAATTTCACTAGCATTTTAATCAGGAAAACCAGCACAATTTCCCCCATGTCTGAGTGGACCTTTCATCACCTTGTTTATGGAGATGTGGAGGCCCAGAAAGAAACCTGGGCAACATGGAGTGACAGTGCTCTCCTCAAGCCAGTTTTGTTTTTTGATATTCCCTGGTCCTTTACGAGGAATGTGGAACCAGATAATGTTGGACTTGGAACTCCCATCAGCTCTGGCCAACATGACCTTTGATCTGGGATGATGGGAGCTGGAGTCCAGCAACACCTGGAGGGTCACAGGACTGCCCCTCTTGTCTCCATTGTGACCATGGGACTTTACAGCACTAAGCAAAGCAAGGCAGATTCCTAAGGTACATAGACGATTATATTTAAAGATGGCTGGAGGTTAGGAAGGCCCAGGGGTCAGTAATTAGGAACTCCACAATCTGGATGGGTTTTGATGGGGCTGTTGCAGGAAGAGAGAGTGTTGGCACTAGGTGTGTTCAGGAAACAAATAACAACAATAACAACAACACCACCATCATCACCAACAACAATTTATGCCCCACCCATCTGGCTGGGTTTCCCCAGCCACTCTGGGCAGCTTCCAGCACATATAAAAACAGTAATAATAAATAAGGACAAAGGAAGAGAACTGTCAGAGTCTGAAGTGCTGTGGTTGATCATGAGGTGGGAAGTCCTGGGTTCGAAATGCAGCATGGCCATCAGGTAACTTTAGCCAAGCCATAATGTACCAGCCATTCCTCAGCATCAATAGTATATTATACTGAAATGTGTAGGAACACAGAAGGCTTCTACAGAGTCAGGCCATTGGAGCATCTAGTTCAGTATTGTCCACACTGAATGGCATTGGCTATCCAGGGTTTCATGCAGGGGGCATTACCAGGCCTACGTGGAGAGATGCTGCAGATTGATCATGAGACCTTCTTACCTGGAAATCAGGTGCTCTGCCAGTGATCTAATCTAGTCATTCTCAACTTGTAGGCTTCACTGAGCCAATGTCTATTTGGCTTTTGTGTTGCAGCAGAATCCTAGGTACAGAAAAAAGTCCTTATTATGTTTGATGGTCCGGGGTATTGCTGCTAACAAGCAGTCTTGAGTTATCAGCCTTCTGCTGCAGGGCCCAGATACTCTTTCCTTTCCACTTTTTCAAAAAGAAAAAGAAAATCTTTGCTTACAGGGCATGTGGGGAAACTGACGAGCACAGCTGCGGTGAAACCCCAGACACCCTACACCTTAATTTCCCCCAAGGCACCTGTACCTGTAAATTAGTTCAATTTACTTCCGTGCAAATACCTGCAATGTTGCAGCACCCCTTTAACTGCTTAGCAATGCCCCTGTTGCTCCCAGATAAGACTTGGTAGGCTGTATGGCACAATGGCTACTCCCTTAGTACTATTAATGAATCAAAGCACACCTTCAAAAAAAGGAAAGATAATGCTTCAGAGGGTTTTGTTTGTTTGTTTGTTTGTTTACCTCATAAAAAAGAGAGGTTGATTTACACCAGACATCAACAGTAATCCAATTGCATCAGACGGGGAAGAAAACTGGACATTTATTCAAGAAGCTTAAACTCACTAAACTGTAACATAAATAGAAAGGTCAGAATTTGCCCTGTAGCTGGTGGATCTGAGAATGGAACATCTGTAGGTCAGGTCTCCTTCACTCCCCATATTCCCCCCCCATGCCTCTCTCCTAAACCAAGCCACCTGCTCCCCACCAGGGCATTCCGTCAAACCTACTTCCTCAACTGGGAGTGGGGAACCCTGCTTGCTTGCCAGACAAAGGTGAACTGTTTTTGGTCTCTACCTCAGCACATTTGTGAGTGCTTCTTCCCTTCTTCCCACCTCTCTCCCTCCAATACGCTGCCCTGGGATGCCTTCTCAGTTACTGTGCTTTACTGCCCTGAGGCCTCAAATCACTTATTAAATAACTGTTTCCCTCTGAACACTGGGATGGTTCAATGTTGCCTAATGGGTACGTGTGAAATGGAGTAGATAGATTCCCCCCCCCCTTTTTTCGCGGTAGGAGTTGGAGGAAATTGAAATACTGAATGGAATACTCATTAACAAAAGAAATCCCATCTCTTTCCCCTTCTGTTCTCTTTTTGGAAGTTAAAGTGTGTTTATTTAGGGAATTTGTATTAGGCACATCCCCAAAGTAATTATTTGGGATCATTTTCAGTTTCCCCACTCCCAAACATAAAGGAATTACTCACCATGCTCCTTGCATGTGGTTGAAGGATTAGGATCTGTCAGAATGAGCAGCTGAGTCTAGGAGGAAATAAAATACAGTCCGGTTTGAGGCTTGGGAGGGTGGAATAAGCCCCGCAATTGATTATGCCGTAACATACTAAATTTTTCCTGGTCTTCCATGAGATTGCAAAGGATGTTAAACCAGAGTGGATCCTGGTGTTTGCAAAACACACAGCCTTGTATGCCACTGATGAGTCGAAATGATGAAGTAAGTGTGATTTAGGGGTGGGTTGTTTTGCTCATGAGTAACCTAAGAATGTTGCGGGGGGGAGGGGGTTAAAAAAAGCAGAGAAATCAAGAATGGACTAAAACAAAAGAGTGAGCTTTTAAGAAGTGAAAAGAAAAGAATCCAGAATTTTTGGACAGCTTTATGTAAATGTTGGTTGCACTGTACATATATAAGCCCCATGTAAATCAGATGGAGGTGGGTATGTGCTGTTTGAGTGTAAGATTGCAGGGTAGAGCCTCAAATGCCCTCAGACTTAAGCTCAGGCGCTGCATGCAGGAAGTTGGGAGTTCAACAACATCCAAAGTACTACAGGTTCCCCATCCCTGTGCTGAATTATGTGTGTTATTGTTTGTTTTTCAAAAAGTCCCAGATTTATTATCTCATTTAGAAAATAAATTGAAAGCACTAAGGAAGATGTACCCTCCTTCCTTTCTTTTTGGTCTCCAAGATATCTCACCTATTGGCTTGGTAGAACGACTTGCCCTAATCAACATCCATGTATCAAGGGTGAAGGACCTCAGGCCAGGAGGTTGAATATGGCCTTCTGGGACAATCCTGAGGCCACATTCCCACCCAGGGCCACATCTATTACCAGGGAGTGGCTGTAGCTCAGTGGCAGAGCATCTGCTTTGCATGTAGAAGGTCCCAGGTTCAATCCCTGGCCTCTCCAGGTAGGCTGGGAGAGAACCCTACTTGAAACCCTGGAGACCTGTTACCAGTCAGTGTAGACAATACTGAATGAGATAGACCAGTGGTCTGACTCGGTAGAAGGCATTTACCTATGTTCCATGCTCTGTTACTGACTTATCTGTATACAGATTTTCCATCGGCAACTGGAAACTCCAAACAAGTGACTGGTTAAATCAGGCATAGGCAACCTTCGGCCCTCCAGATGTTTTGGACTACAATTCCCATCATCCCTGACCACTGGTCCTGTGAGCTAGGGATCATGGGAGTTGTAAGCCAAAACATCTGGAGGGCCGAAGGTTGCCTATGTCTGGGTTAAATGATGGTATTTCCTAGGAGTTTGAAATGTTTTTCAGGCTCCCTTTCTTCTTCTCAAAGACCTACTCTCCAAATATTATTACCTGATACCATCTAAAGTAACTTAAGCAGCAGAAACACACACACACACACACACACACACACACACACACCCCACGGTATGTATTGGTTGCTGGAAGCATCAACATCAAAATCTTTTGTTTGACTGAGACTGTTTTGGCTATATAAAGAATGTACTCATTCCAGTGCATTGGGAATGGAGGAGGGAATTATTATTTGTGGCAGTGCATCTTTCATGAGATTAGTGGTGGGGGATAAGTTTGATTTAGTACGTATTTAAAGGTGAACCTACATTATTTGCACTTTCTGAAACAATATGTAAGCGCAAACACAGCTGCCCTTCAAAATTTGCACTTCTCCACGTTTTATGGTGCAAGTTCTCCAGTCAAGTGATGTGTTCAATGTAATGTAACCTATTCGACAAAGGCTAAAACTCACTTTCATTGTTTCACCCATTTTTGCCTCTTTACCCACTCACTACTGGAATGTGGCTCCTGAAAGGTTGTCCTGAATGGAATGTGGCCCTCAGATTGGAAAAAAAAATATCCTGGTATATTCTGTCGGATTCAGTCCGCTCAACTAAGCTTTTTCTTTTTACTTTCTTTTTTTAAAAAACAACCACCCTACTATCGTTTTCAGTTCAGTACTCTGCCCACAAAGGGAACTAAGGAATACCTAACAACTTGAAAGCTTTTACTATCCAAAGGTAGCTGGCTAATGATGCTTGGCAATTCAAAGAGTTGTTTAAATTGTTGCAGTGTCTCTTGGACATGAACTCCCTGACCCTGATTATCTACAGACTAATGGAGATATCTAGAGATAAAAGGATATCAGAAGAGGAGGGAGGGAAGAGAAAAACAAATTCCTTGTCAGCAGGGATTTGAAGTCTGCTTCGGATGACTTGTAATGATCCAGTGACCTTAAGTTGAGAAATGCCTGAAAGGTATGCTGGACAGCCAAGTGAGTAACTAGGGCTATGTTGTACCTCTGCCGTTGGAGGCAATATGCTTCTGAATGCCAGATTCTGGTAATCACAGGTGGGGAGATAGCTGCTGCACTCAGGTCCTGTTTTGGGGCTTTTGCTTGGCCACTGCATGAACAGGATGGAGGAAAAGAGGGGCCTTTGGGTTAATCCATCAGGTGATTTTTATATTAACTTGCGTTACAATCTTAAGTTGAAGGAAGTCCCGCGGAGATCAGTTAAGTACATTCCCTAGTGTGCATGCTTCGTAAAGGGGAATGCCTTGCTCTACAAATTATTATTTTGGATCCTGGCCAAGCAAACATCTGAATGCTTATCTACGGCTTGTCTGAACTGCCCACTTGAATGGAATTGTTGTGTGTAGAAGCCAAGAGCCTACACATGTTCAGAAACAGACAAAGGAAAAGATGCAGTTCTCCTCGGACTGTACCACTTCAGGAGGAACAGGCCAACCCTGGGAGGGTAGGAAACCTGTACCCCTCCAAATATTGGTAGGCTCCAGCTCCCATTAGCCTCAACCAGCATGAACAATTATCAAGGTTGATGGGAGTTGCAGTCTAGCAGTGTTTGGAGGGCCACAAGTCCTGCACCCCTTAGCTAGCATGGCCAGTCGTCAGGGATTGTGGGATATGCTGGGCTTTCCTGAGCATTCCATCTTGGCCTCATGATTCTCCCTAGGCTGTGAATGGTCCTGAGCTACAGCCCTCAGCAGCCATCCTTTGCATTCTCCTTGAGTGTTTTTGCTTGGCTGTAAATGTGTTCTTGAACTCCGATCGTGTGCCTTGCTTATCTAGGGGGAGAATCGAGAGGGAAGCATGAATGTGAAGAAACTAACCAGAGGCAGCCCAGCCATTAGACAGGGTGAGGTCACTGCCTCAGGTGGCAGATGCCCTTGAGGTGACATTCCTGCAGGCACCCTGCCTGCCGTGCTGCCAATGTTGGACAATTTTAGCACCGATTTCTTGTGGGATGTAGAAGATGTCACATGATTTTGGGTGAGCTCTTGCCCCAGATTGATGCCATCTAGCCTGAAATTGGTGGAATTGGATGTGGCAGGGTGCACGGCGGCAGCAGAGCAAGGAGGGCAGGTGGCACTGGTGGCACGAGCAGCAAGGAAAAGCAGCACTTTCTGTTTCACCTCAAGTGGCAAAACAGGATGTACCACTCCTGAAACTAATGTACTATACAAAGGTAACATTAACATAGATTGCTCCACCCACTTCTGCTTTTGGCCCTACCTACCACTGGCATGTGGCCCTCAGAAGGCTTTGCAGAAGAGGATGTGAGGTGAAAGCAGGTTATCCACTCCTGTACTGGAGCTTCTGCAGAGCTTCTGCTTTTCGTGACTCTTCAACAGAAGAGGGAGGGCCGATTAACTTATTTCAGTGGGCGGGGGACTTGCAAAGCCAAAGTGAATTTTAAATGTAGATTAGGAGTAAATGTTGACAGCCAAGGCAGCATTACCTCAGCTGATTAATTTATAAGGATGCTGGTCAATGATTTTAACCAACAGCTACGTATAACGGAATCTTAATGGGATCTGTCTGTTAAGATTATACAAAGGAGAAGTGTTTGATTTATTTCATAGGGTATTTCCCCACCGCCCATCCCCTTTCTTCAAAGCTCCACTTTAACTTCATACAAATAATGCATTAGTCACACAGGATAAAATGGCATATTGAATAAAATTGTGATTTTGTCTGCCTTTCATAATCTGATTTAGTAAGGGATTAAATCTGTTTGAGTAGTTTATTCATATCATAAAAAGAGATTGTTGGCTGAATGAAATCTTTTACATCTGCCACTTTCTATCTCATTAGGAAAGACAGTAATGCAAAGCCCTTCATTTCTTTATAACATATTCCCCATCACCACCACACATCCCCTGGCATTTCTGAGGATAGTTATTTGTTTGTTTGTGGTCCTCTGTATATATTTGTGTGCTAGATTAAGGCCGGGTAGGATTAACCACCAAAGTTAAATACTGCTTTTGTTGTTGGAAGCAACTGGCCATGGGGTTTAAGAAAGAAGCAAGACTCAGCTATGAAATTTAGGCAAAATATGGTGCTTTCACCCTTTGTCTTGTGGGATTCTTGTAGACTTCTGGTTTGCCAATGTGAAGGGAAAATGTTGGACTAGAAGGTCCTTAGGTCTGATCTAGTAGACAGGGCCAGCTCTATCGTGCCTCAGAGTGAGGTAGCTGCCTCAGGCTGTAGCAGATGTGGTTGCTAAGAGTAATGGCAGGATGCTGGAAGGCAGAGCTCTGTGTGACAATAGCTCTGCCTGACCTCCCCTATATTAACCTGCTACATTCAAGTGTCAGGGACTGGCAGGATGCTGACAAGTGTGCACCGGGGGTGGAGGCAGAAGCAGGGCTGGAGTGTTGACTTGGGAGAGGGGGTCAGTGATTTGTGGGGAACTGTACCAGCAAGGGGGCAAGAGTCAGAGGCAAGTGAAGCTTCAGTGTTTGAGGGTGGAGCACAGGATGGGTCTGAAAAAGACAAGGAAGATGTGGGTCAGGCAAGTGAAGGGCCAGGTGCTTCCCCACCCTCTCCTTCACCACTGCCTCCCAGAACCAGGAGTGGGTTGAAGACAGATGAGCAGAGGAAGTTTCCACACAGGTGTAGCCTCTGGCTGCATGTATGCAGCCTGCTGGGGAAAGATACATAAACTGATGGAGGGGAGTGGTCCCCTGTTGCTGTAACTGCTCTGTAGAGTGCTTACCTTGGAATAGTTTCCTAGATGCTAGGCTGGTGTGCGTAGGACTCCAGAGCTGTACAAGTGACTGTAAGTGTGATTGTTGACAATAAAGCACTACCTATCTGCTGTGTGCATTCCTTTGGATGAAAAATGCCATTGATGGCAAGTGAGGTGGAGAACTCTATGTAGAATGGTGGTTTCTGTACACCAAGGGTAGGGAACCTCATTCCTGGGGCGCCTTCTTGGTTTTCCATAGGCTTCATCCCTTCTCCCCAAGCCACATCACTCACCAGTTCTGCTTTGCACCCTGAATGTTTGTGTCCAGATGGAATGTGATGATGAACACAAAGAAGGCCTCTTCCTTGTCTGGATGGAGGATAGAGACGGGCATGCGAATCTGTGTAGAAATTACTCTGTTGAACAAAGGTAAAATTTGCATCCATTGTTCCACCTCTTTTTGTCTGTGGTCCTGTCCACCAGTGCCAAGGAGGGAATGCGGTCCTTATGCTGCAAAAGGTTCATCTTCTCTGCTTTAAATGGGTAGAGGGGGAATTATTTTGCCCTTCTCAAAAGAAAAGAAAATGTCACGAGCTGCTCCTGCTGGAGGGGCTCTCCTTGCACACTTAATAGTCTTCATCTCTCTTTGTTCCTAAATTTCTCTGCTCTTTCAGCCTGTTGCCGACACCTCAAATTGTCCAATTTCACTGGGGTTTTTTTCTAGCATGGAACACATAGCGTTCGTAGTAAAAACAACAGCAGAAGCAACAAACCATGGCAACAGCTTCCCTTATGGCTTGTTTTTCTACCTTACAAAAAATTGTTTCGTAATATTATTTATTTAGGCGACCAAGAAGACCCTGCTCTGGAATGGCAAGCAATCTTATTGCATGAACATACATGATGATGATGATTTCATAGTATTGTACAGTTGGAAGGGACACAAAGCATCATCTAATCTAACCCCCTGCAATGCAACTTTATATTCTTATTAATTAAAATTATTAGTCACTTCCCCCAAAAAAATAACTCAAAGAGAATAACGCGTACTGTAAAACTAGCATAAAACTAAAACAGAGTAAAATCAAAACCTAATTCCTTTTTAGAAGGCAGGAGTAAAACACATTGGAAAGTAGTGGACTCTCCTCCTTTGGAGGTTTTTAAGCAGAGGTTTATGAATGCATTGCAGGGGGTTGGACTAGATGACCCTTGAGGTCCCTTCCAACTCTAAACTGCCATGATTCTATGACCCCACCTATTGAAGGTGGCTACAGATAATTAAAGCCAAATGCTTGGCGAAAAAAGAAATCTTTCCCCCAAGTGCCTAAAGATGGCGCTAGGCAAGCGTCCCTGGGAAGAGCATTCCATAAGCAGGGAGCCTCCATTAAAAAGGCCAGGTCTTGTGTTGCCACTCTCCTGACCTTCCATGGAAAGGGCAAACAGAGAGGAGCCTCACAGAGAACCACATTTGCCAAGAACATAAGGTGAGTTCAACCATGTGCTACACATGCAGACTCTACATCCATGGAGGAGGGAGAGGTAGGGATGCATGCGGAACCTCCTGCCCCACTTTCAACAAACACATTGTTCCAACATGCTCAGTCTTGACCTTTCCCTGGGTTGAGTGGAGAAGGTCTGCAGAGGGCTTCTGTTTACATCTGTCAACCCCCAGATACCGGTGGGAAGCTCCCTGGCAGGGGTTGGGGTACATGAAGACAACAGCCTGCCTTGGTTGTTTGTCTGCTCCACCTGGAATTTTGAAGTAGACTCCCCCTGTGCACAGTAGCATCTGGTGTCTATTGTGGCAGAAAGCAGAGAGCCCAACAGTAGGTGGAGGCAGAGCCAACGATAGGCAGAGCCAAATGATTCTAGTTTGGGCTCCATCTTCCTCCTTGCTGAGATCTACAGGGACAACACCAAAGATCGAAGGGGAATCTGGCATGCAGTGCCACCCCAAAGACTGACTGTAAAGAGAAAGACTGGCAGGCGAGTGCTGGCTGAGTTTAGTGGAGCAGTGCCCCATTTGCCCTAAAGGAGCAGTCACCACTGCCTGTAGATGTAAATTCCATTCCATCTTTCATGAGCTATCCTCTTTGAATTTACCTAATCCTTTTAAAATGTCAGCTGAGTTAATGGTTTTCGCCACCTCTTGTGGCATTACATTTAATGAGATAATTATATGTGTCATTTCAAGTGCCTCCCCCTCCCCACCTTTGGTGTGTCCTAGATCTGCTGATAGATTCATAGGTGGAAATGGGATTGTAGCACAGTGGGAGGGGGGGGGATCTTTCTTTCCATACCACTCTTAGGGTTCATCAGAACAGAACCACCTGTTCAGAAAAATAGGGTGGCCAGTTGCAAAAAAGGACAGGGCTTGTGTCAGCTGCAGGGGCAGCATTTCCTGTTTCGCCATTGCCACTCCCTCAACCACCTCTTCTTGCCACTGCCACCACATGCCCTGCAGCATCCACCACTGGTGGAGAAGCGCCACCACCATTGTCACTGGCTGAGATCTTGCCCTAAATGGATGCAATATTGCCCAAAATCAATACTGATGGCAACAGCACTTCTCCACCTGTGTGAATGCAGGCAGGTGGGGAGCCTGTTGGTGTGCTGCCTGGCAGCTTCTGCCACCTGAGGCAGCAGCCTCACCCTGCCTAATGCCTGGGCTGGCTCTGCTAAGCTGAAATCCCCTCTTAAAGTGCACAAGCCCTGTCCTCTTTTAGCACCTAGCCCAGTGTATTACAAACCCCCTCAGGGCTTTGCCAGCATTCACACATGCACAGCAATGCTTTTTTTAAAGTCCATCTTACTGTTGTCTGATTGCTTTGTCTAACCCTGTACCCAGTGTTACAGTGGCTGCTATAAAATATGGTACAAGCATTAAATAACAGAACAACAACACACAAACAACATTCCTTTAGCTATTTTGGCTCAAGTAGCACTGCTGTTTGTGTGTGTGTTTAAACATAATTAAAAGTGCAGAGAGAGAAAAATTCCATGTTTGTGCCTCTGAGGGAAATGGTTCAGCAGTGGCTAAAACCAAGCAGAACAGACACAGTGAGAAGTTTATCAGTGCATGACCCAGAGTCCTTAAAGTGATCTGTGGTTGGCAGTTGCGCTGTAAGTCTGCTTCTTGTCTCGGTTATTGCTCTGGCTAAAGTGTCTGCGCTTAGCAATTAGAGGGTGAGTAGATCACCTAGAAAGATCAGGTGAGAGTATCTGGTGATGATAACACTAGCTCAGCAGGCAAGCTCCTTGGTGACACCATTTCTGCCATCTCTCTTAATAAAGGCAGCTAATTATGGAGAGCTTGATCAGACTGATATTATTTGCCTGAACGAAATGTGTAATTTCCAGTTAAACAAGGTAGAGTTCAGACTAATAGCCTTGGGAGATATTCATTGGCCTCCTTATGAGTGTCAACTTGTACCATTAATAGCCATCTTTATTGGATTTTGTATTTGGAAATGTTACTTAGGTTAAATGATGCCCAGCCAAGGCATCTGACATACAAGTTGTATGTCCGAATAATTTGCATGCATTTTGATTAAGTAGTTTAATTACAACTTACATATATCCTCCTATGCATTTAAAATAATGGCTCTGGAGGAAAAGAACATGCTGTCTGGATCAGCAGAAGTAGACAGGAGAAATAGTTTTGCATGGGAACCAACCTTGCTTTGAAATTACACATTCTGCTAGCTTATGATAGCAGATGTTTTGAATATTCTTTGTTGAAGGCTACAATCTTAAACACACTTACTAGTGGGGGGATTCAGTATTGTGCTATAGCAATTGTTCTGTTAGCACAAGCATTTCAGCTTGCTAAATGGAATGACCCTGCTCTCCACACCCCAAACAGTTCTCGCACCCACCCCCAACCAATGGGAGCAGGAGGGAGAGATGAGCAGCGGGGAAGTCCTATTGCACCAGCAGAAGTCCTTGTATGGACTACTGCAAGTGGGACTCAGTAGCTGAATCTGGCCCAGTGGAACATACTCCTGACTAAACGTGCTTTGGATTGCAATGTAACTCTTGCAACAACTTTGGAAGGTAGGCTGACATTAATAACTGTACAGTATTACAATCTGGCATGGAGGATGACCCCTCATTGAGGCTGTATAGTGAGCTGATGCCTGGAGTCGGATTTGCGATGCTGAAGGTAATTGCTTGAAACATAAGGAGCCTCCAAGTGACTTACGAAATTTTAAAAGCATAAAGTGTGGCATAAAAAAGAATGCATTACAATAAAAAAGCTATGCAGTAGCCCATAAAATAAACCCAATAAAACAGCAGCAGCAATGGTGCGGGGGGGGGGGGGAGTCCACCCATAGACAGAAAAATTATAGTTCATAAAAAGCCTGGGGAAAGAGATAAGATATCACCTGGCGCAGGGAGGATGTCAGTGAAGGCGCCAGGGAGACTTCACTGGAGAGAGTGGGGAGCCACAACCAACAAGTCCCCCTCCCTTATCAGGACTTCACATCTTGCAGTCTATGCTCTTCCCCACGACAATGCACCAATTTGGTGGTACCACACCATGGTGGGACTGAGGCTGATTTAATGGAGCCCATAGCTCAGTTGGTGAATTCAGACTTGAGTTGACCTGTAACTGACTTGGTGCAGATTTCACTTGCTCGATGTGCTGATAGTGGAAGACCTCTTGGGTTTTGATCCAGTTCCTTTCCTTTTCTGGGATGTGGACGCAGCGCATCCTGACACTCATTTGAGGCTTGTAAAGAAAATGAAGGAAGGACAAAAATAGCCATGCCTTTAATGGCACTCGTGGCCCCCTGACCACCTGTCCCAGGGGAAAGAGGAAGCCAGAGTGGTTTAAAACAGAAGTGAAACTTTTAGCTGCTCTTTGGCGTCAAGAGTGCAGACCACAGGTGCTAAAAGCTTGGGCAGTGACAGCCATGATATGAAAAGAGATTTTTTGCAATGGGTCCCTTAGTTGTGGGATGAGTTGGCCTTCCTCAGTGCTGTGAAAAGGCAGACATGTAGATCACTAACGCAGTTTAATGCCTCTCTATCTCCTTTCATATCTTTAAAAGTGCTCTGCGAATGTTCATTTAGTGCTGTGCCACTGAGCAACATTCAGTGCTTAAAGTTCATTCCAAATTTGAAGGGCTGGAGGCAGGAGGCAAAAGACAGCTCCCCTCTGAATCAGCATTCTAGGAAATCTGAAGTGCCCGCCACCAACATTGCCTCGAGTATCATGTCACATATCAATGAATTGGCCCCCCACTCCATTTTGTGCCATATGAGGCTGAGAAATGGGGCATGGTGTTCATTATTCATGCTAGTATTTTTAAAAGCAAAGCGAAACAAAACATTGTTAAATAGCAAAAGTGTTCAAGGGATTTAAGGGGAGGTGGGGTTTCTTGGTGACATCACAGAAGGCTAGCCAATTAGCGGGATGCAGGGCGGCACTTCTCCTCTATGCTTGCAGAGCTGTGTGTCTCCTGACTTGACCCTGACTCTCTAGAGAGAACGTACACTTGTGTTGAATGTAATGTGGGTGCTTACAAAGTGCCTTTCTTTATGGCTGCCTTTATCATTATTGCTTCTAAAGAAATGTGAAGTGTGTAATGGTGGCTGCAGGAATAAGGCAAAACCTATTTCCTTAGATTCCTTTCCCCCTCCCCCTCCCCTTTCTGGGGAGCACCAATTAGAATATATATTTTTGTTTCCAAATTAGTTTTTGTGTTTTATGCGAAGCAGTTATTTTCTGCAGATGCAATCATGTATTAAGCTCACTAAGTTTCACATACATACACAGAAGTTTTCAGGGAAATTGCAAGAACTCTTTGCTTGGAAAAAAGAGCTTTAGGGCTTTTTCTCTTTTATTCCCCCTCGTTTCTGTGTTCACTAATGTACTGTTTGTTCTAGAGTCACAGCGAGTGGGAGTTAAAGCTTATAAACGCACCGTTTGGCTCTTTAAAAAGGCATTTAGTGTACAATTACGGCTGTTTACTTTCTGTAATTGTTGTGTTTCGAGGTTTTAGCAGGGCTTAGAAAGATGGGTATCTACAATCTTGGAGGGCTGCTTCCCTTTTTAACAAAAAAAGAAGAAAAAATATAATTATAGCTTATTGAGACAAATATACAGATAATGCAATGTTTTGTATGCTTTTCACACATGGCTATGATACTGCTTTGCATGGTTTATAATTCCAGCTGGATTGAAGGAGACCGAGGTGCTCTTTCTACATTGCAGTCTTGGTGTGGAAACTGCTTTTCTGTGACTCCAGCCAGTGGTATTGGCACAATATTCAAAAGCCCTGTGGCACGTCCTGCACCAGCCATAGCTCAGTGGTAGAACATCTGCTTTGCATGCAGGAGGTCCCAGGTTCAGTCCCCTGTCACATCTCCAGGTAAGGCTTGGAGAGGCCTATGCCTGGAACCTGGAAGAACTGCTGCCAGTCAGTGTTGACAATACTGAACTAAGTGGACCAATAGACTTCCTGTGCCATATGCCCATGAGTCCTTCTCTAGCAAACATTGCCTGGTCAGGATAGGGAGTGAGAATTGAGTGGCAAGGGCCTAGCCCATTGCCTTTCCTCACACTTTCACTTCCTTTTCGTTTCTTCACACCCTTCCACCCACGACAAGGTGTATCACCCCCCCCCCCAAAAAAAAGAGAGAACAGAAGCATAAAGATATGGTGGGGAAAACCCTCCTCCCTGCATGTGCTAACTTTTGGACCCAAATTTAGAAGTAGCCACTAAAATGGAAAGACAAAAGCATTTCACCATACTGGGGTAAGACTGAGCAGGAGACCTGTGTGACTGCTCCATCTCCTATCAAGGTACTTAGTTCAAGGCTTCTGCCCTTTCTTGTTAAGAGTTATTTATCTTTTAACCTGAAGGCCTGCAAACGGATGGTTCCTTCAAACGGAGGGCTGTCCTCGATGAAGTAGGATGCATGGCCATCAGATTCACATATCTATCCATTACTAGCACACATGGAACATGCCAACAGCACACAACATTTACCGACAAGATGGATCTTCTTGAACTATGCTTTGAGGACTGTTGTGTTTCTGGTAGTGTTTTATGAATATGAATGTGGGTACATTTTTTTTATCAGCCGTGCCGTGCTCTACCTGTTGCTGGCTGGGAGGGGGGGGGGTCCATACGTCCGGAATTTCCTGGACGTATCCGAAATACTGCAGTCGGCAGCAGTGTCTGGGCGAAAATTGATAAAAAACCAACAACTTTGGGCAGTTTTTTTTTAAAAAAAATCACTGTTTGAAATAACCCTAACAAAGGAGTTTGAAGTATTCCAATTATTTGCTTTACGTTGGGAATTATTTGCAGATAACGTTAGGAACTGTTTCACATTCTATACAGGTATCTTTGATACAGGCTGGGATAGGTTTCATTTGTTTAGAACAGATTAAGCCAATCTGTAGAGAGAGAAAAGCATCTCTCCACTGAAGAGTGAAGTCTAAGTGTTCAGCCAGCAATGTTAGGGTTCCCCCCCTCCCACCTCTAAAGCCTTTGAGAGTTGTTTCTCAGTCTAGTGTAAACAATTTATTGTTGAAGTCCTGGAATATTTGCATTTTAATTAAAGACAATTTTAATTAAACACCAAAACTTTAATAGGAAAAGTAGACTTTAAGCCTGCGGTTGCACTCACATACCAAGGAGGCCAATTCTGAGGGGACCCCTGCATTGTACATAAATCTAGCTTGTGTGTAATTTATGCCAAGGCGGAAAAGGATATGCCTCTTCCTGAAAGAAACAATCGCTCTTCCAAATAACAATAATAAAATCCGCTCTAGAAACAAGCTAGTTGGAGAAAGGGATGGGGAGTTTAGAAAGGGAAGGCAGCTAGAAGAAATACGCCCCGATTTTCAATAATAAGAAAAGTACCAACACAATCTTCTTTCAAACCTTTAGAGCTCTCCCGAATATTGGTCAACACCTATTGATAGCACATTATTTATTTCGCTTGCTTCTTCTATGGAGCCCAAGGTGGTGGTTCTCCCTCTCTATGTCTTCTCCTCACAACAGCCCTGTGAGGTAGGCTAGACTAGGACACAGCTGCAGGCTCAAGGTCACTCCAGAGAGCCTGGCACCTTCTGCATGGAAGGCAGATGCTCTGCCCCTGAGCTACTGCCCTTCCCAAGTCATGCACAAGTCACTCAGCTGGTTTCACCTACTCCATTGAAATGTATGGCTCATGCAGGGACAGACACTGCTCTCTTACACATCACTACATCATATCTATGGCTGCTACATGGACAGGGTTTCTCTCTACACCAGAAGTGAGAATCCTGCAGGCCTCCGGATTTTGTTGGACTACAACTCCTTTCATTCCTCTCCACTGACCATGCTGGCTGGGACTGATGGGATTTGGAGTCCAGCAACATCTGGCAGCTACCCCTGTTCTACCCTGCCTGCAGCCTGTAAACATTGGCTGGATCTACACTGATCTAAATAAAAAAAAAAAAAGCTAAGAAAAAAACGTTATCTAGCTCTTAATGCAATTTTCCATTGACTGCTGTACAACGCCCCCTGGTGTCACATTTCTATAACACATTTATAACGTTATAACTCACCAGTATAGGTTTGTCCATTATCTCCTGTATATACTCTGACTGCCAATGGTTCTCAAGGGTCTCTGGTTGAGATATTTTTGTTACGAGAGGCTTTCCCTGCTGGATAAATGGGTCTTTCCCATGAGCGTCCACGTGCTAGGTTTTAGTCTTGCTTTAAATGCATTTGCTGGATTTGTGTTTCTGTTTTCAATTATCTTATGTGTAAGTCGCCTTCAGGTGATGGTTTGGAAGGTGATTAGTAAATTAATTGTAATAATAATAATCTTTCCCTTTAGCTGGTGATGCCACATAATGATCCTGGGGCCGTCTACCTGCAATATCTATCTATCTATCTATCTATCTATCTATCTATCTATCTATCTATCTATCTATCTATCTATAGATATATAGATATATATATCACCAAACTGTACCCCCTTTCATCCATTACTGGTAGGCAGTGCTTTTTTTCCTAAAAAAATGTTTAGGGGTACTCTTATTTTAACTCAAGAAAACCATCATTTTATAGTTCAAATCAGGAAAAATAAATACAGTAAATGGACAAAAGTACAAAGATTCACAAAATGCTTAGGTGTATGCATACCCCTGTATCCCCCGAGGAAAAAAAGTACTGCTGGTAGGATAGGGAGATCAGAAGTACATGGCATTGTGCAACCACAGCCTGCAAAGCAGTTGATAACCAGGGAGCAATTTACCTGAATAGTGAGAACACTGTTAAGACATGCTTGGAGCAATCAATGGGTCTAAGAAATATGACCTAGTTGAATATCTCCCTTTGAATTTCAGTCATGGTACCCTTCTTATTTTCTGACATCAAACTGGGGAGGCTTTTTGTACATTTTGAAATCTCATGTTCTACAGCTACTTAATCAGCATAGAGGTGTTTTCAAAAGTTCAATAGCAATATATATATATATATATATATATATATATATATATATATATATGTAGGTTTTGGTGTCTTCAGGTGTCTTCCCGTGTAAGAGTTGGGGTGTCCAACTCTTACACGGGAAGACACCCGAAGACACCAAAACCTACATTCCTGTACCCGTGAAAATCTACGAAAGCAAATATATATATATATATATATATATATATATATATATATATATATATGCATATGCTCAAGTTTGTATTGATTGTGTTGCTAATTCTGCCTTCTAACACTGCCAGTGAGCAGGCAGGTAGCTGAATTGTATTTAACTGGTTTTATTGTGATGTGACTAAGATGGATGTCACATGGTCTTCCATTATTCGATGGGGGAGTGTGGTTAATGAAGCCATTAGCTGAGCCAAGGCGAGTCGAGAAAAAATAGGGAAATCACCATTATTCTGAAGCCATTAAGTTGTAATCTGCCACTTTCTCTCCTTACTCAAAAAGGCATCTTCTTTTGAAGGCCTCCCTGACTGTCCTTTAAAGATTCATTAATTCATTAACTTTCTAAAGGAGATGAGGGGAAACACAATTGAAATTTTAATCTGCACGGCATGTCGTATTATTAACATTTTCAGCATATCTGCCTCTACCGTCGGACAGCATCAGGTTAGGGTTAAATAAACTGCATTACAGCAAATAATATTCTGTTTCATACCATAAAACATAAAACGCCGAGGACAGAAATTGGTTTCATGGATAAATTGAATTACAATTCAGGGCTAGCATTGTGAAGTCTGTTGTTCAAATTTGCATTCTTCCCGGCAAATGTGAATGCCAACATCATGCATTAATGTTAATATTCTTTTTCTTCTGCGCTTGACTTAGTGCCCGCACAAATGTGGCTGTCATATGGAGACCACTTTATATTGTCCTATTTGGTGGTGGCTGAAGGGTTGTCGTTTCACCCGCAGCAACAACAAAGAACTTGACCAATTGACCAATAAAGTATTGATCAAATTAGGATAGTGACAAGGAAAGGGGGGGGGGTTATGTTAACTACCAAACTATTGTAGTGTAAACGATACTAAGATGGCAAAAAAGAGGCCATAGCTCAGTGGTGGAGCATTTGCTTTGCATTGAGAAGGTCGCCAGTTCAATCCCTGGTTGGGCTGAGAAATATATCCAACTTGGCTCTTACCGTATTTTTCGCCCTATAGGACGCACTTTTCCCCCTCCAAAAATGAAGGGGAAATGTGTGTGCGTCCTATGGGGCGAATGCAGGCTTTCGCTGAAGCCTGGAGAGCGAGAGGGGTCGGTGCGCACTGACCCCTCTTGCTCTCCAGGCTTCAGGAAGCTATCCGCAAGCCTTGCAAGCCTGCGGGAGTTCCCGCCGGGCTCCCCCGGCTTGCGCAGAGCTGCCCGCACCCCGAAGCCCCGGCGCACTGAGCAGTCGCACTGAGCAGTCCCCCGGCTTGCGCAGAGCTGCCTCTTATCCCAAAGCCCCGGCGCGCTCAGCAGTCGCGCTGGGGCTTCGGGAAGCTCTGCGCAAGCCGCGGGAGCCCTCCCCCGGCTTGTGCAGAGCAGCCTGTTCCAGGGGCTGGGGTTGGGGGAAGCTCAGGCTTCCCCCGCCCCAGCCTCGCGCCTGTGGGGGGAATAAAAAAAAATTCTTTCTTCCCCCCCCAAAAAACTAGGTGCGCCTTATGGGCCGGTGCGCCCTATGGGGCGAAAAATACGGTAATAAGATGGTAAACCTGTGCCTAGGCTTTACCAAGAGGGGTATTAAACTATGGACTTAATGTGTATTGCTTTGTTCCAGAATGTGGTAGTGCACATTTTGGGGGCACTTCTGTGCATTCTGAATGGGGCCCTGGATTAGTACTTCCATTTTTGAGGTAGGCAGGGGGCTGGTGGAATGTTGCTTGTCACTGAAGTAAATTCATCTTCTTAAGGGATTAATGGTGCTATCCCATAAACATGCAGAAATCTGGCTTCTATCAAGTGGGACTGAGTCTTAGGGTTTAATTAGAATGGGAGAAAGTGGAGACTTTCTAGGCAGAAAAATGAGAGTGGCACATGTGTGACCCTAAGTAGGGTCTATGGGAAGGAACATAGCTCATTGGCCAAGCATCTGCTTTGCATGCAGAAGGTCCTATGTCCAATCCCCCGCATCTCCAGATAAGGCTGGGAGAGACCCCCATTTGAACTCCTGGAGAGCCACTGCCCCTTAGTGTGGACAACATACCCTCCAACATTTCTCCAATGAAAATAGGGACATCCCATTCTATAATGATAATTTTACTATTTATACCCCACACATCTGACTGGGTTGCCCCAGCCACTCTGGGCAGCTTCCAACATATATAAAAACATAATTAAACATAAAACATAAAAAACTTCCCTATACAGGATTGCCTTCAGATGGCTCAGGGGTGGGATACCTCCATACCCTCCAACATTTCTCCTATGAAAACAGGGACATCCTAAGGAAAAGTGGGACATTCCGGGATCAAATCAGAAACCGGGATGGCTTCTCTAAACCAGGGACATCAGTGGAAAATAGGGACACTTGGAGGGTCTGGGACAACTCAGAGCTAGGCTGACCAACTGGTCTGACTCAGTATAAAGCAGCTTCCTGTTTTCCTATGTCCTGCCAGACTGAGGAGCAAAGGGCCCTCACTTTTTCCTTATTGGCACTGAATTCCATAATGATGCAATGGAAAAAGGAGAGCGCTGCTTACACAAGGGTGCTCTTGGCTTCATGGAGTATTTTGATAGCAGTCAAATAATAAATAGGAGGTCAGTTGACAAAATCTGGCTGGTCAACTGACTGAGTTGGCTCTGTGTGCGGTGAGAGATCTTTGAGCTCTGGGATTCCATCAAGTGGTTGTTTCTACAGGGCTTGTACTGTCATTTGCTAGACTGAGGCAGCCTGCTCAGGTGGCAGATTATAGGGGTGATGACAGCTCCCACAAACATTTTTTCTGAGCCCCACCCTAGAGCGCATGGCTGTGTATAGCCTGTTGTATACACTCCAAACTAGTCCTGTGCTAATCAGGTGCAATGGTTGACACCAGTGTTGAAGTAAGATTCAACTGCTGGTCTATTTGCCTTCTGCAAGTGGAATTGTGGGATAGGGGAATACCACCTTGCCCCTTTCTTGCATTTCTTGAGCCAGTCCTGCTGTTCCTCCACTTCCTTTGCTGCAAAATGGCTAATAAGGTCTGAGGTGGTATGGAATTTACCCCCACCTACCCCACCCCCCCCTGCTAGCTCTGAGACCAAATTCCAGTTCCAGTCTTGGAATTCAACCTTGCAGGATCTCTCTGCTGATTCTGGGTGGGTCATCAATCAAGAGTTCTAGGCGAACACCATGGGTGACTGCAACAGTCACACTTTGAGCCTTTTCTTCCATTCCTCCGCCTCTCTCACTCCTTTCACGGTGATACTGTCAGTTTGATATATTGCCTTCCGTGTTGAGTTTGTTACTTAGGTCAGGAAATCTCAGAGTTGCTTGTATCATTGGTGCTGGAAAGCACAAGTAGCCTTTTGCATCTCTGCTCTGTGCCTTTCGGTGGACGTGCTGGGAGGAGGAACCAACAACTGAACACACAAACACACGCTATTCTCTTCTCTATTCCTCTGGAGTAAATTATGTTTATGGTGATGCAATTAGGGCAACAAAGGAAGTATAGGAGTAACAGCATTACTAATTATATTGCTTTACATAAAGAGTGACATCAATATTATCAAGTACCATTAACAGTCCTTAACGGCAGTACATAGAATAACCTTTGATTTCAAATAGAGCCTGTAAATCTCACGAAACCATCTCCATAGGCTTCCCATTTCTTGATAAGAAAAAGTGATTGTTGGTGAATGTACTCTTTAAAAGCTTTCAATAACCACCTAAAAGCCAAAATGTGAGGCTCTTGTGTCTGAGTTCATTCAGAAGCTGAATCCTTATTGCTGGAAATATAAGTTAAGGCCCAGTTTCTAGATGATGTCATCCTCTGGGGCATCTGGAACTCTTCACAGTGCCCCTTCAAAGGAATGAAGTGACTGGGCAGGGGTATAAGGGGCAAGTGCTTGTAACCTCCCCCCCCCCGATGATACATGTTTAAGAAGAATAAAGTTTTAAAAGAATAACATTGTAGGTGGCAGCATCAGATTGGGCTCTCCAGGAGCTCTGCTTCAGCTTGACCTACAAAGCCAGATGTTCACCTGTTCACATGTCCATTAGACATTTTCTAATATTTGTGGCCACCAACATATTTAGGCCTTCGACTCTGCCTTCAAAAAAAGAAAACACACATTTGCAACAATGCAAAGCACATGCACATTCTTAATGCAAATCTATGTCATCTATGTCATCTTTTGCAAGTGGGTCAGAGGGCCTGTAATTCGCATACAGTGTAGGCTACTGGGCACAGAAAATCCTCTTGGTACCCCTGCTAACCACCAGGTTGAAGATAGCAAGGTGTGGCCTCTGGGAAGCCCATAAGTTTGGAAGGGATAAATCAGTCCATTTCAGGTCTGTGTCCGTTCTCAAATGTTCATTCATAAATCCATCAAAATTCTGTATTTTTATTTTATTTATTTATCTTTTTTAAAAAAAAAAACCCTACACACAGTCATATTTGAATACCTATTTTAATATACATTTAATCTCAATGTACACATTCCCTAAATTGAGTATTTTATTTTAAAAAGAAACATTTTGGTACATTTGGCATATTTTTAAAAAACCAATAACTCCTCCAAAATTTGGAGAAGTGTGAATTACATCCTGATGCATGCATTAGTTTGGGAGATATTAATGAGGTCAGTTGGCTTTAAAAATTTGGACTTCTCTATCCCTATGCACAAGCGAGCCATGGTGACAATAGCTCACCTTTCCTTTCCAGCTGCAATTCAGTGGCATCCTGTCTCTCTGAACCTGCAAGCTCTGATCATCTGTCATGGCTCATAACAGTTGCTAGAATGATCTTCCTTAAATGTAACTGACCCCCCCCCTTTTATGCAAGGATGCAGAACCTCAGGTTCAAATGTGGCCCTGCAGGCCCTCTGTATGGCCTTCAGGACACTCCCCAGCTTGCACACCTTCCCCAGGTCACGACCATCACCTGCCCTACTTTGGACCCTGATTATGCCTCTTGCCTGATTAGATGGTAGAAAGGGAGAGGGGTGTGTAGAAAGCAGCCTACTGTACAAAAGTAATATTTTCATTCATTGCGCTGTCCACGTTTGCCTATGGCTTGGCTCACCACAGATATGTGGCTCCTTGAAGATTGCGCAGAAGAGAATGTGGCTGAAAAAGGTTCTCCACCTCTGCCCTAATAGGATGCCCCCTGGAGTACCAAGTACAGTGGTACCTTGGGTTAAGAACTTAATTTGTTCTGGAGGTCTGTTCTTAACCTGAAACTGTTCTTAACCGGAGGCACCACTTTAGCTAATGGGGCCCCCCACTGCTGCCGCACGATTTCTGTTCTCATCCTGAAGCAAAGTTCTTAACCCGAGGTACTATTTCTGGGTTAGCGGAGTCTGTAACCTGAAGCGTATGTAACCTGAAGTGTGTGTAACCCGAGGTACCACTGTATATATTCAGGAATGGAGCTCCAAGCACTGAAGTAACCCTTCTTGTGTTGTGGTCATGTTTCACAACTCCCAGGTACATAGCCACACCCTGTGCTGGGTAAGCTGTGAAGAACAGATTGTCATGTCTAGCAATATAACCTGGTCACAGGTGAGGTCATTCTTAATCTAGAATGAGTTCTGCAAGGAAAGCGGCGGTTATGAGCTTGTGGAAGGGGGGGGCGGGGGAAGCATTCCTCCCTGTGCTCAGCAGCTGGCAGCCAGCTGAGACTGTTGAAAAGCTGGGACAATATTATGCAGATTCAAAATTTTAAAAGTGTGTTGATGAGTTGCCTTTGATCCGACAAACATCGAAGACATTTTCTCGGTCTGTGCCGGGCTGCATTTGCTTATTCATTCAGTTGCAATTTATTTTCGGTTTCCATCTCTATCCTGCCCTTCGGCCTTCCGGGCTGCTCACACAACCGAAACAAGTGCAGATGTAATTGCATAGTGCTTAGCAACTTTAAGCCTTTTCTAAAAGAACTGGAGAGGGGCCGCTTATGCATCCTCACCCCACAGAAAGGAAATGTATCTCCAAAAGCAAGAGAGAGAGAGAGAACAGACATTGACACAGATTTGTATATGCTGGTTTATATGTATAAATTTGCACACTGGCAAATAACAACTGCAATTTAAACAAATGCAGGTGACTTGTCAAAAGTGCTCTTCCAGGGAAACAAACAACAGTCTTGAAACCAGCAGTGTTGGTGTGCCACTGTAAGGGTGGGCTGATGTTGCACTACCATTTTGGCACACAGTCATCATCAGGGTTTTTTCCCCAGCCAGAGCTCACCAACACCTCTCAGGTGAGCACCATTGCCATTCTAAGAGAACAAGGGAGAGGTTCATAGTGAGCTCTGGCTCCTCTTTTTCTTGACAATTAGCACTGCTGGTAAGAAACATTGGATGCAGTATATTACATCTGTCCCTCTTCTCAACCCATACAAACTTCAAAAACAGCTAGGTGTTTCTATTCGACACACGTGCTTTGGGTGGGGGTGAGGAATTGCCCGATTCATAAAGCAAAGACTTTGGACTCTGCCTGACAGCTTCTTCATTAGCTAAAATGAACTGTACAAGAAGTGTGCAAAACTGCAGGATTACACATTCCCAAATCAATGCTTAATTATTGTTTAATTGATTCTGATATCTACAATGGAACCTTCCCCCCAAAGGAAAAGGAGTAAAGGCAGGTTTGAAAAAGAGTTAAGTGACAGTTTTGTATCAAATAAGAAATTGCTAAGAGGCTGAGTATCTTTTCAAGAAGGGCTAGTTTTATGTCAGTACCCCAGGGTTTTTCGAACTGCATATCAAGGCCTGTGTGAAGGTGTACAATTCTTCACACATACAGATTCCACATTCTGCCTTAGAGAGAGAGAGAGAGAGAGAGAGAGAGAGAGAACACTGAGGAATGGAGATGTGTTATGGAAGTAGCTTGTGTGTCCAAATCCCCCACTGATTTACAGTTAAATCACAGGAATGTGCCTTATACAGGGTCAGACCACACTGACTACTAGCAGTGGTTCTCCATATTTCATCCATAAGTCTTTCCCAGCCCTGCCTGTAGACAGCCAGGACTGAACCTGCGTTCTTCTGCATGCAAGTCAGAAGCTCTATCACTGAGCTACAAACAGCTGCCCCGTGTGGGGAACCATGAGAGATGCAGTATTCTCAAGCTCTGGGCTGGCCTCACTTACCCTAGCTGGCCATTGGGTATTTCTAGACTGGAAGGACATGGCTCTAGTGTGGTTTTGCAGTATGTTGTTCAACCAAGACTCCCTGTTTCCCAACCCTTCCCATCCCATGACAGCTGCTTACAGCTCATCTTGAACAGATCATGCTGTCCCTGGCCCCACTGCATGATTCCGCTGCCCCCTGGATGCCCTCCCAAACTCCCTTTGTGTTCTTACGCCAACTGTTTTCCTGCTCCCCTTACCATTTCCCCTTTTTAAAAATAGTTCCCTGTCTTGTTACTTTCCTTTTGCACTTCATTGCATAAATCCCAATAATGCCTTAATTTATGCTTGCATATCCAGGAGCTTTGTTCAAAATGAGCTGCATCCAAGGTGGAATCGGAGCCTTCTGTTCCTACAGAAATGAATAAGCTGCATGAGGTGAATTCTTTCACTGCCCTGTTTTCTAACCTGGAGTTTTCAGAGTATAATTTAGACATTGCCTCGGTAGTTTATGCCCATATAATGTGTAGGTGGGATGGTGGGAGGTTAGATAGATGCACTTGTAAATGGCAAAAAGCAGGATGGCAGAGCGCAGTCTCCAGCTGTGCATTATTTTACTGCACAGTTTCATGTCTCTATCTTAAGGCATTAGATGCTACTAATTCAGCAAAAGCCCAAAGATTTGTTTTACAGAAAAAAAAATTGGATTTGATTAAGATATTGCTTCCAGACCTAATCCCCCTTTTTAGCAAACCACGCTTTTGTCTGTGTGGTCGGCAATAAACTGCATTTGAGGGGAGCGCTTTACAGTGAGGACAAAAAGGCTTCCTCGCCTGGGAATTATCTTACAAAAGCAACATTCGCTGTAATGGCATTATACTTAGATTAATTATAGGGATGCTAGCAAGAACTATTTCATCATTTTTGGCAAGGTCAGCACATTTTTGCTCTTAACCCTCCAATGCAGAGGTTTATAATTTAGCTATTTTTATGTGTCAGGGGTCACCAACTGGATATGACCTGAGAAGGCACGGAGCTGCAGAATATGGCCCCAGAAGCAACTTTCTGGGGGCCTACCTCACTCAACAGATTTTAATCAAGGTATGGGCGAACCATTTTGCTCACCATGGAGATTCTTTCTCTCTCCCCCCCCCCTGCCCCCTCTCTCATCGCCTTTTTTGGAAATCCAAAGGACTGCTGCCAAATTCTGTAAGCCTCCTGGCTCCTTTCTGACAGCTGCCACACACAGCTGTAGAGATGAGCTGGTGGCTAGGGAAGCATGTAATGTGTCTAGTGCTAAGCACTGAAGCCAAAATACACCACAACCAGGAGGTATGTTATTGCTTAGGCAAAGTCCCAACCCAAACAGAAAGTCAGTTGCAGCCCTTCCTGTCTATGGTGGGGGGCATGGTCAGACTGGGTGGGGCTAGTCTGGGGGAGGTCAATAGCTCAGCAGTAAAGCATCTACTTTGCATAAAGAAAGTCCCAGGTCCAACCCCTGGCATCTCCAGGTGGACCTGGGAGAGGCTCCACTCTGAAATCACAGATAGCTGCTGCAAATAAGTGTAGACAATACTGGGCTTGATGTACCACTGGTCTGACAGTTTCTAGTCTGGAGCCAGTTAATTCATTTACTGCCAGCCATGTAGACATTCCAAACTGCAGTTCTCATAGTTCACCACAATGGGGCGCTGATCTGTGGATTCCTGGTTCTACCTCCTGACAGAGCAAGAACCTTTCAGTTTGTCTTATACCTAGTCAGCCTGCTGGTTCATCTAGTTTAGTATTCTTCCCTCTGATTGGCAGCAGCTCTCCAATGTCTGAGAAAGTTCTGCTGCCTGATAGCTTCTTAGCTTGGAACTGGGAAACGTTCCCCCCGCCTCCATGAAAGGCCATTGAACCATGGAAAAATCAGTCAGCAATTGCAACTGATAGTGGGTGGGGGCACAGTCAAAAGAAAGTGGAGCTTGCAAGATTATATCATTTTGTCCCTCATCCTCAGATATGACTCCACCTCAAGGGATGTTTCAAGAAGAACATTCCTTCCTTGCTTCCCTCCTGCTGCACATTGTTGACCTCAAGCTATCTGAGTACATGTGCTCTCCATAACTAGGAAGACTTTACTGATAAGCAGTACTAATTTACAGAGCCAGGTGATCAATGAGGGGTTGGGCAAATTGCATTTATTTCTTATGTTCAGGTCCTCCCTTTCTTCCAAGGAGCTCAAGGCCTCCAAACTAGAGCAAAGTAATGGGGTGTCCCCTGAAAATATGTATAAGTGAGCCATCCTTGTTTATGGAGCCGGCCCACCCATGAGGCAAGGTGAGGTGTCTGTCTCAGGTGGCAGGATCCACTAGGGCAGCAGACCCTGATGTAGATTTCTTTCCCCCCTTGTTCCTGATGTAGATCTTCCCTCACCACTTCTTCCCTGGCACGGAGTGGAGTGTCATTGTCTTGGGCCAGCCCTACCTGTTTATATGTAGTTTGAATGAAGCTCGGTACGTAGAATACTTGAGATTCAGGCTTTACATTTAGAATGATGGGAGTCAACTTTTGTTGATACACTTTCATAGAGCTGATATATGGCAAGGAAAAAAAGTACAAATTGCTGAGCACATCTTGATTTTCTCAGTCATTTTTTTTTTTTTAACTCTCTCCTTTCTCCCTCTTTTAAAAGTTTTCGCAGGCAGGCACTGTTTTACTTTTTCTCCTCTGAGGCATCATGGTGAGTGCCTCTTGCCAAGGACAAATGATGCCATAAATCAGGACCCAAATCAATGTTGTTATGAGGTTGTAAGTCTGAGAAGCTGTTACGAGGACCCTGGTGTCTTCCCTGCCTCCGACAGCAGCAAGAACCGGGGACTGTCCAGGGTACAATTCGGAACCTTGTCTGCTCTTTTATGACCCAATATTCCTTTGCCTTACCTTGACTGTGAGTTATCGCTATACCAAGCCTCTGTTTTAATTTCTGTTTCACACATACTGTTACGTGATGGAAACAGCACAAAATAAGCAATGTTAGGAACATCCACATTTGTATTTCCTCAGGATTTTCTCCAGAAACTTGTGTGAATAATAACAAAATAAGATAATAAGTTTTCATTTGAATAATGCAAATAACCATGCAAGAGGAAAACAGAAGGTTCCCCCCCCCTTAGTGTGGTCAGCCTTGCAAAGAAGTCTACAAGCTTACAAAAGTGTGAATAAATGTATGTATAGCATGTTCATTTATATTTATGCATTATGTATATATTTAATGCTGAAGTACTATGCCCACTTACCTGGAAGTCATCCCCATTGAGCTTTTGAGTAACCATATCTACAATTGCACTGTTTAGCATTTATATGCTGCTTTCAGCATGGTTAAACAATGCAACTTGTTCCTGCAGGAGACAGTGATGGCCACGAACTTGCATGTTTGTTTGTTTTTTAAGTTTTCAGCAGGAGTTGAAAAGTAGACACAGAAGTTCTACTCACTGGGGACCCAGCAAAACCAATGAAACTTCAAATGTTCAACTCTGAGTAGAACAAGCATTGGACATATCCTACCGGGTGGTATTCAGTTGCTTTTACTCAGCGTGGATTCACTGAAATTAATGAACATACTAAGTTAGGTCCATTACATTCAATAGGACTATTTGGAGTAAAACTTGTTGAATACCATTGGGTTCTACTCTGAGAATAACATTGTAGGGCACAATCCTCTGTTCCTATGGTGGCCAGTCCTTGGGAAGCTCACGAACGGGACAGACGCATTATCATGCTCTTCCTGCTCAAGTTCCCCAGCAACTGGTATTCAGCAGCATATTGGCTCTGATAACTGGAGGCGTCGTTTGCTTGCCATTGATTTCTGCCCAGGGCAAAAATAGAGGATAATTGGAACACAGTTCACTCACCACCAATCTCATCTTGCCAGCACAGAGAGTTCTTAATGCCACATCTGGTCTCTCCCCCCGCCCTTCCATAGCAGTAATTCCTGCCTTGTGCAAGCGGTAGGTGTTAGTGTAAACAAGGCATGATTTGTGTGGCTGGAATATGGCTGTAGACATTGTGCTAGACATAAAGAACAAGGGTCGGGGCAAGATGACTCTTGGAACTATATTTCATTACCCTTAACACACAGCTTTCGTAATAGAATCACAAGGAGCCAGTTCCATCTGGTATTCAAGATTTTATGACGGCGTTTTGCTTCAGGACCTAAACTTCCTTAGCTGGCAATAACCTGACCAGTAAGGACCTTTAAGTGGGTCATTAATGCTTAAATAATAGTGCACGCACGCGCACACACACACACCCCAAGTCTAGCTAGAGCAAGAACCTCTTTTGTCATTTTGCAAGAAAAGAAAGTGCTCAATACAAACATGCAGGAGTTTGGTTTGCTTATAATGGCAAAGCTAGGGGTAGTGTTGCTGAGGAGACTGGGAGACAGAAGCAGATCAGCACAGAGCAAGCTAGTGTGTCTCAGGAATCCTGTTCTCACAGGAGTCAACCACATGCCCGTGGGAAGCCTACAAGCAGGACCTGAATGCAACCAAGCTCTCACCACTTGTGATTCCTAGTAGCTGTCATTCAGAGACACACTGCTTCTGACAATGGAGGCAGAACCTCATGGAGGATAAGGCCGTGCTCCACCTCCACTCTCAGAGGCAGCATGCTTCTGAATATCAGTTGCTGGAAACTGAGGGAAGGGAGGGTCCTCTTGTGCTTGCAGGTTTTGCCATAGGTATCTGGTTGGCCATGGTGAGAACACGATGGCAGGACTAGGTGGACCATTGGACCAGCAGGCTCTTCTAAGGTTCTCATGTCGGAACACAGCCAGCATGATAAGGTAGCCTTATCCTCCATTAATCTGCCTAATCCTCTTTTGGAACCATCCAAGTTTGTGGCCTTGTTGAGCGAGTTGATTCCATAATTAAGTATATGCAATATGAAGAAGAACTTCTTTCTGTCTGCACGGGATCTCCCAATATGAAGCCTTATTGAACATTCCCCAGGTTCTAGCATTCTGAGAGAGGGAGGAAAACATATCTCTGTCTATTTTATATTGCCGTGCCCCGCTCTCAGTACTGACCCTTTCTGTAAACTGAAAAGCCCCAAATGCTGTAACCTTTTCTCATAATAGAGTTTCTGCAACCCCCTTGATCATTTTGATCAGGAAGATTGTGCCCCTAGCCTTGGAGGTTTCAGTGCTAATAGCCATTGAGAGACCTCCTTGCCACAAAAGGTCTAATTCTCTTCATACTTATTTTCAAATGTTCTGAATTTCCTGTGTAGATAGCACTTCGGGTAAACCACGTATTGATTGTTGTGTGCAGTGGTGGCAGAAATGTAATATACCCACACATTCCTATCCTTATTTGAAGTGTTCCCCAGGGATACTTCAAGTATCACTTATTCCCACACTCAGGGTAGTTTTTACTGGGTGCAAGAATTAACATTGTGTTGGTCATAATGAGCCAGGAAACCATAGCCAATCAGTACCATGTGCCAAAGTATCCTACCATTTTGTTGTTGTTTGGTCATTTAGTCATGTCCTACCATAGGGTTGCCATTTTATTTATTTATTTTTATTTTATTTGCTTTTTTATTTAATCATACAGTGGTACTTAATTCATTCTGGAGGTCTGTACTTAATCTGAAACTGTTCTTAACCTGAAGCACCACTTTAGCTAATGAGGCCTCCTGCTGCCACTGTGCCGCTGAACAATTGCTGAACAATTTCTGTTCTCATCCTGAAGCAAAGTTCTTAACCCAAGGTACTATTTCTGGGTTAGCGGAGTCTGTAACCTGAAGCATATGTAACCTGAAGCACGTGTAACCCGAGGTACCACTGTATCACCAGTGCATGTTGTGTTACAGTCAAGTACAAGGTAATAAGAAAGAAAGAAAAACCCTTAACTTAAATATAACACATATGTATGTAAGTAATGATCGTGACATAACTTATTCCTCCTATTAAATTGACTCTTAGAAACTTTGATTTTAACTCCCGTCCCACTCTTCCCCTGGTTTCCTATCTGATATCTTTTCAAAGGATTGCCATTTTAATAGCAAGGATTGTGGAAACTGTGGCCCTCCAGATGTCACTGAAATCCCGTCCGCCTCAGCCAGCATAGGAGTGATGGGAATTGCAACATTTGCATTCTATCTGCAAGTGTCAGAAGAAGAAGAAATCAAACACACAAGTATCTTCCATGATGAAATTGTATAATGTGCAAAGCTCAGGCCTCATCTGCACTGTACAGTATCATCCCACTTTAAAACAGCTACAATTCCCAGAGTTCCCCGGGGAGATGGATTGGCTCCAGGATTTTATCTGGATTTTCAGTCAAGGGGAGGGGGGATGTTGGACTTTGTGCGTGCCTGCTTTTATGAACACGACACCCAGGCATCGACATCTGGTGGCACTGGAGATGGGACAATGATTATAGGTGGATGGGGAGAGAAGGCAACAGGCACAACCTCACTCCCCACTCCATGGAAAGTACAAAGCTGTGGTCTGATGTGGACCTTTGAGAGGCAAAGCATTTCAAACATGCTTTAATTACTGTGCCATCGGTCTTCCCTGTGCTTTAACCTAAGATTCCTATGATCTTTTCAAATAACCAGCCATTTCTACAAAGCTCTTTTCTGACTTGACAGCATGTTTGCCTAGTGATTAGAAGAAAGCAGATACACTATTTACAAGCCTGAGTAATTCCTGTGCAAATCCCATCTCTCTCAAGAAGAACCGCAATAACAAAACGAGGGAACATAATAGCTATCTAAAGGCTACCAGGGGCAGCCAGTGGGCAGTTTGGGCTGCTTAGGTGGTTAAGATCTCTGCTCTTTTAGAGAGTAATTGATGGTGACGTTGATGAGGAATATTTCATTTCAATGCTGCGACCGCTAAGAGACTGCTAACTTTAAAAATTTGACTGGTGGTTGAGGAAGTATCCAACTGGCTCCCCTTTTAACTCATTGCTTCAGATATTCAGCAACAGTAGTGGGACCCTGGTTTTGGAATGCCTTCTTCTCATAGATTCCAGTAGCACCTACTCTAATGGGCTTTCAATGTGGCGGGGAGGGGGGAAATTATTCACTCTGTATTTTTTCAAACTGGGTTGCCTGCCCTCCCTAACTTCTTGAATTGTTTGCTATTTCATTGATGTACTTGGATTTTATTGTGTTTTTGTGTTTTATATTGCACCCTGCTCTTGGACTATTTTTAATAAACAACAGCGGTGCTATTTTTCTAGGAAAAGAGGTGCTGGAACTGAGTTCTGGTGAGTTCCAGCTGAAAAAAGTCCTGAACAACAGGCTAAAAATGGTTAGCAAAATCACTTAAATAATGCAGATGGAGCCCTGAGAGAAAACTCCTAATAACACCTTACTGAATGAACTGAAAAAAAACAGTGTATAACCTGAGGTGAAACAGAGAAGTTGTTGTTGTTGTTAAAAATTCTATACTACCCTTCATCCGAGGATCCCAGGGGGTTCACAACAGAAAAATACAAAATGCATAAGAAAACAAAACAAAACAAAACAATACCCTCTCCCCATTGACACAAATACATTTAAAAAGCCATCACATCTTAATTAGCCGAATGCCTGGTTGGAGAGAAACATTTTCAGCTGGCACCTAAATATATGTAATGAAGGCACCAGGTGAGCCTTCATTTTGTCCTTCTTAGTTCAGGCCTTGTACACAGCAGAGAGACATGGAACCGAACATACAGAGGAGAGAATTAAGCATCCACTCAGATCATGTGTCATCTCAAAGAGTATTGTGCCACTCCTGACTAGTTGCTAAGAAACAACACCCTTGTACACAGCAGAGAGACATGGAACCGAACATACAGAGGAGAGAATTAAGCATCCACTCAGATCATGTGTCATCTCAAAGAGTATTGTGCCACTCCTGACTAGTTGCTAAGAAACAACACCCTTGTACACAGCAGAGAGACATGGAACCGAACATACAGAGGAGAGAATTAAGCATCCACTCAGATCATGTGTCATCTCAAAGAGTATTGTGCCACTCCTGACTAGTTGCTAAGAAACAACACCTTGGTTAGCTGACTTACTAATAACAGAATTAACCCTTCAGTTACACAATGAATGATCTCTGCTGCTGTACATCCAACAAAAAATCTCTATATGAACAAATAAGCAAAAAGATATAGTGTTCAAATGCTTTGGTATAAAAATGGGCCTTATGGAAAAGGGGTGTAAATCAGGTAGCACAGATACATTAGTACAGAATACTGTGTGGAATTTGCCTCCCTGTTTTTGACCCAGCCTTGTCTTTAATTGTTTAAATGAGGCCAAGCATGGAATTATCTGTAGGCATGAAGAAATTGTTCAGCCTGGCACTGTGCAAAGCTCCTAAAATGTCTTATTGGGCGGATGTTGGGTTAAAAGAACAAGGTTATTTCTTGTTTCTATAGAAACATGGTAGCGATGAGATAGGAAGAGGATATCTTTCAAATACACAGTTTAGGAGGGCTAGCTCATGAGAGGACCAGAAGCAAAACAGAAGACCAATAAGTGAATAATTTGTGCCCCTATCAAACCAGCAAGAAGAACTAGGCTGGTTCAGATGTAATGCTAAGCTATGGTTTAGTGTCCAATGCATAAACATCAGACTCATGTGAGTCCCTCCTCTGGTGGTAACCTGATTTTTTTATTTTCTTATTTCAGTGTAATGGTTTGTTCCAGGGGCCCAGATGTAGTTGGTCTAAGCTCCAATGATCCCTGACCATTGGGCATGCTGACTGGGGCTGAACAACATGTTCTCCACCTCTGGTTTATTGAAACAAACATTTTCATAAACCATCGTTTAAAGTTGGTTTGTGAACTTCAGTTAAGACTAACCACAATTCTTTGTTTATTATACTCAAATTTACATTTGGGTGTGGTTAGTAAAAATGGAGGCAAAAGCTTCCAATCACTTTGTGGCTTCCCAGAGGGCATGAGGGGAGCAGGGAGCTGGTGAACTTTAAGCTCTTTCACATAGACATTAATGTAACATCCGAACTCAGCCACTGTCTCAGTGTAGACAACAAATCGAGGTTAAGGAAGTGTAGCCCTGGTTTGTTTAGCTCTGGTCTAAACTGACAAATGAAAGTTTCTGATAGACTATTCAGTATCAAAACAAGGTTTTTCTTAGCACCATCTCTCCTTGAGTCAGCAGTTGGGAACCTTGGCTCACTAGCCACAGAGATTGCACCCGTCCGGGCCATTTTGTATGAATCACACCGACCCTTCCCGTGCCTGATGTCATATGAAAATCCAATTCAGGAAAGTTTTTTAACCGTTCTTTTAACAATTCAAGCCACAGCTGCAAAGGAAGAATGTTTTCAGCTACAACTTGAATTTTAAAAGTGCTAAATTTAAGCTGGGTTTGCGAAAAAGTAAAGTTCCTTTGCAGCTGTGCCTTGAAGTTTCAGTCTCCTGATATCATATGATGGTGTCCCCATCTATCTATCAAAGTAGCCATGGAGAGTTGACCACTTCTGGATACAGCCCTGTGGCTAAAGCCAGTTCCCCACTCCTGATGTAAGCCTAAGCTTAAGTAGCTAAACTCAAAACATAATCTTCTCCAGTTTAGCTCCCATCTTACTACCCTCCCTGCATTATGGCAAGTTTTAGATTGTAAATTGCTCAGAAGTTGGATATACATTTCTGCTGTTTCAAGAACAGCACCATACAAATAAATGAACAAGCAGCATTGGCCAAACATGCTGCTTGTCTTGCCAAGCTGAGAAGCTGCAGTGGTGGAAAAGCTTCCCTCACTGTGGTTTGCTAAGTCTAGCTGTAACAGAGGGTGGGAAACTTATTGCTTTCAGATTTTGATGGACTACAACTCCCATCATCCATGACTTTTGACCATGCTGGCTTGTGCCAGTAGGAATGGGGAAACCCACAGCAGATATAATGTGGAGCCACAGTTACTGTACATGGTTAATGCAAACCATTGTTAGCAAATCCAATTCAGCCCTAGATGTCACATTGTGATGTTCAGCCAATCCTTGGTTTACATATTCCTGCGCAGTACCTAGCCATGTCTAAGAATGGTTGTAGGGTTTTCAGAGTTGGCTACTTACTTCTGTTTTTGGAAACAGTGCATTGGAATAGAGAGAGCCTTGGTTTGACCTTGCAATCCCTTTTCGATATCTTGTAAAACAAGTCACTGTTAAGTGCTATGTCTGCGTAAGGCCCGTTTGAGTCAGCCTTTGAAATCAGTTCAATATAATGTTATTAACTAAAATAGATACCCCAATGCTTGCAGAGCATTGTTATGTTTCTGTAATTATACTTCAGGCTCAGCATAAAGTCCAGCTTCAGCATTTGCCAATGTCTGCAGCACAGCAGGCTCAAATAGTCCCGAGGAATATCTAGAAAGTTGGAAAGGAGCCATCTTGGTTTGACATTTATCTTGAATGGAAGCAGCAGAAGCCCCTGTCTATTGGCATCAAAATGGATGAGCTGGTAGCAAGCCAATCCGTGGTTTTGAATATTAGATGGTCTCTTGCTTTCTGTTTTTATAAACACATCCTCTAAATGACAGGGCGATGTTTGCTGCAATCTTCCTCCCCAGTTGTTCAAGCAGAAGGAATCAGTTTGCAAGATGTAAAAGCCTCGTCAGATCTTGGAAACATCAAGAAAAACATAAAATAAATGGATTAGAGGATTAGACACTACATTTTGGAATGCTCATAGCAGATTTCATAACCAACAGGGTTGTAAACACTGTAACATATTATGAATGGAACATGCAATGAAACGGGAGCTCTTACAAGGACTGTTGCAAATGAATCTTCTGTTTGCACCATCTTTATCAGCCTTCCCCAACCTGGTGCCCTCCATCTGTTGTTGGATTACAACTTCCAACATGCCTGATTGTTGACCATGCAATCTGGAGGATACTGGTTTTAATGCTGGTCTTAATATTGTGATGCTGAGTGGATCAAGGCAGCCACTTACTGACTTGGAGTCACTTTAAAAAAAGTAACTCCCCAGAGGAAGTTCTGCAAATTTAAGGCAGCGTGTGCATGTGTTTGTCTTAACCTGGGAGTTCCAGGGAGGCTCTGATACCTTCTCCATGTACTACCATTACTCTGCATTTGCTATAAGCCTAGTGGAATGAAATTTCTGCTTCAACCCTGCTTTGACAGTCAGGTGACCTCAAGAGCCAATCTCTGTCCATCAGGGCCTATAATAGTTACAGGTAATGAACTACAACTCCATCATCCTTGACCATTGAATATGTTGGCTGGTGTTACAGTTCACATTGGCTACTCCTGGCCTACAGATACCTAGGTTCAGAGCTTCTGCCTCAGAAGAATTTATCTATGATGTGAATACATTGCTCTAAGCTCCTGCTCTTTGTTCTACTTTAGGCTTTGACTCTTCTGACCCATATTTGCTGCTCTGAAACTCAACCCTTCCCTATTTAGGAACACATAGCTTCTTCTGATACATTGGGTGGACAACTTGCTCTCCTTCTGATCCCAGAACCTGAAAATCTGGTTCACATCCAGACTTGGCTGGAAAAAAATAGAGGAATAGTCATTCATGTTTTCCCTACTTCATAAACATAACATGCAACATGCATTCTCCACACTGTGGCCAATCTACATGAAGGCTTGATTCACACAGTTAATTGTCCTCCCCCGAGAAGCAGAGAAAAGATCATGCAGATTAATCATTCATATGGACCTCTGAAAGGAATATTGCTGTGTTTTGGTCCTCATATCATCCTAGGAAATCCATAGGTATGACCATGTTGGAATGTGAACTGAGTTAAATTTCATTTTCAACCATAATTTTGAGCTACTGTCACAATGCTAGTCTCTTCAGAAAGAAACAAGCTCCTCCCATACTAACCCACGCCTGTGAGGGTTATGCAGAGCACAGTCATCTCTGATATCTGTAACAAGTAGGTTTGAAGGTAAATAGCAGCTTCTTGTGTGCATGTGAAGGGGAGAAGATGGTTAAGATGGGCAAGTATGGAGCCCCACTGCCTTGGATGTGTTGTGGTCCAGATGTGGATTGGGGTGCACTTGAAGCTTCTGTTATTTTAAAATAACAGATGAGTAGGATGCCATGAATGGCATTCAAAGACATGGAGAATGTCACAACAGGTTTGATCCTGAGAGGTAGCGAACAGAACATTAGATTTGGCGGCCTCACAAGGCTGGGATTCCTGGGGCCTTTTTAATGAAGTTGTGACAGTGAAACCCGATTAACCTTGTAGTGCAGACATAGCATAAATAGCATTGCTTCCACCTGGTGCTGATATTTAAGATATAATTTTTTAAAAAATCTGCAATTAAAACAGTTCTCTTTCCTGTTCCTTTTTCGTATGTGCTTGGAATCTCTGCATGAGGGCAGATCGGCCCAGTGACTCCTGTGTAATTACAAAGAGTTGGAGAAGGTCTTTGAAGTTGCTTCCAGCTCTGTAGTTCTATGATTTACAGCCTGTAGGCATCTGTAAACCATTCAAGCCAATGTATCCCCTCCTAAGCCTGCTTAGTCCAATTGATTTTCGTATTGCCTTAGCAAAAGCTGGCATGGTCCCACTGACTTCAGCGGGGCTAAGCTCATTAAAGTAGTTTGTCAATTTTGCTGTGAGCTTCATTAATGGATCCTGGTTTCTTTAGAAGTTTCGGAATGTATGAATTCTGTGGTGTTTCATATAGAGTACGTTCTGCTTACACACTTCTTTGAGATAGTTGTGCATTCCTCTACATGCCTACCCAGAAGTAAATTTCTGTTGAGTTCAGTGAGCTTTACATCCAGGATAGTTTATATAAGACCGCAGCCTAAATTTTTCTGAGTTCAGTTAGATTTACTTGTGAGTAAGGATGGGGAGAAATTTGGTTCAATTCACATTTTTATGCAAACCCATGTAATTTGTACTTCTAATTTATGAACGAAACAGTGCACAAATTGTTTTGCTGCTATCATTCTGAATTCATTCTTCTCTGAAATTTGCCATGTGGTTCTTCAACCAAATAAAATGTACAAAAGGCAATACATATATTAGGGGAAAGTGTGTATTGCAGTGTATATATTACTGAAATACAACATACAAAAATGTGTTATGGCCAGGGAAATTACTTCCAGAAATTTGTATATGCAGTGAAATTTCACACAAATTTCACACAAAACCATGCATTTTACAAGAAATTCACACTGATGATGAATTTTCATGAGGACTCTCTTTTAAAAAATAATAATCCTCACACTGATGCAAAAATGTGGTGAAATATATTTAGGACTGGAAAAATGAGAAACTGGGAGGAAAAACAAAATGGACACACACACGCACACATATATGTTTGATACACTGTAGGTAGGCAAACATGTTTCTTCATGCTAAAGCTGTTGCTAGAGCAGACCTGAGCAACTTGTCGCCCATGTGAAAAACAGCCCGCAAAGTTGTCACTTCTCCCCAGTTTTTGCAGTCTCAGATTATCAGTGAAAAACAAAGCAAGTAGAGCTCATTCCTTGATATCTCAAGTTAAAACATTTCAGGTAATGATGCCAATAAGTATTGCATTGACCATTGGTAAATAACAAGAACAAAGAATTATGTAAGTTCCACAAGTATAGATTTATTTATTTATTTATTTATATTTATTTCAAATCTAAAAATTATGGGTGGGAAATGTTTAGATCACATTAACAACTATGGACAAACAATCTGTTTCCATGCCTTGAGGCTTTTAATGTGTGTGTGTGTGTGTGTGTGTGTGTGTGTGTGTGTGATGTGTGTGTGTTCACTCATTAATCCATGTCGTTCCATTTCTATCTCAATCTGTAATTTCTAAAAATTTGCACCAAAGTTCACATTTAAGTGCATATTTTAAATATGTCTTTTTTCAGAAAAATGCGTTTCTAAACACTTTATCTCAAAAACATGCATTATAAATGTATGTTGATACTTTTTTCCAGTCAAGAACTACCATCAGAATATTCAGGAAGTGTGAATATCTGTAGATAACCAAGTTACAATCTGTCCATTACTTCAGGATAGGGATGAAGGACAATTACGTTCAGAACCAGCCTAATGTCCATTTCCTGGACTGATGCATTGATTGGAAAGTAATTATCCCTTAGATTTCACACCTTTCTGGATTTTACAATACACAGATAAAAAAGGTATAAGCATCTGTAAAAAAAGGTGTATTGCTTATTTGTGCCATTTCTGATACTTTGAATCGCAATAAGTTTGTATTAAATTGCATTAATAGTATGCTGAATTTGTTTGCTTTTGCCTTATTTCTATGCTATTTTGCTTTCGATATGATTATATGGATTGTAACAGTTGATCATTTTTAATGCTGCTATTATTATTGTCAGACACTTTGAGCTCAGCATTGTTGCTGGAAAAGTGAAAAACAAATATTAAGTTAAATTAAATCAATATTTTGTGATAGCATACATATTTAAATATTTTTCTTATAGCATTTAAAAACAAAAACAAAAGACAACTACACTTGACTGTGGAAATAGAATGGACCTTATAAGTTTATATGTGCAACATTGGCATGGTCTGGGAATAGACTCATCTATCCATTCGTAGTCCAGGAGGTGTGGATGGGGTGGGTGGGTGTGTTCATAGTGGAGTTTGCCAAAATCTAATTCCTCAAGCACTCTTATTCACAACTCCTCTATCAGTCATTGCACATTGTAAAAGACTGGGGACAATTTCCAATGAGAGGAGCACACATTTCTGGGATAGATGAGTCAAAGGCAGTGGTGGCTGGTGCCCATTGGTAGGGAAGAAGGCAAGAAAACTACAGTAGGTGGAGCCAGAGCCAATGACAGGCAAGAGCCACTTCCCTGATTGGTTGCCACCAATGAAGTATATGGGCTGGTTGAGGGCAGACTGAAGTTGGTGGGGCAATGCCATTCTTCTTAATGAACTGGCCTCCACTGGTGAACGGTCAGTTTTGTGTGTCCTGGAGAAAGCAGTGTTTCTACTAAAATTCCTGCTACCTGCTCAAGCAATGTTCAGGTGGAAAGATATTACATCTTTAAAATGTATGAATAAAAGTGCATACCCCATCAATAAAAATCGTGTGGTGGTTATTTATCATGGGGCAATCAAGAGAAAGTAATCCTGAGAAAATAAAAGTGGAAGGTGGTGATATACCCATACAAAGCATTGCTCCGCTTTTCTCCACCTTTAATTTGGTATGGCAGAGTCATAAACTGTTGTTAAACAGTCAAAAAATTAAATGTTGGTATAATTTATGGTGGTTCCAGGATACTTTAGAGTGCACTTTAATTAGCAAATAACATGTTTATTTTATTTGCTTAGCATATAATTGAGATCGGGAAACTGCATTTTAACTTCCCCCATCACCTTGCTCTTCTCATGCAGTATAATCTTTAATCACTTTTTTTTTGGCGGATTTTATTGCAACATCATACAGTTTATGAAATGGTGCAGAGTTAAATATGCTCAGCTCCCGCTTTGCTGTCAAGGAAATTATGGTTTAGCTTCGGTCTAGATTGGCAGAGCGCTGTGCACAAGGAGTGGGTACACATACTAGGGGGTATATGGGAAATGAGCAGGTGAGGATTTTCCTGACAAGGAGGTCAGTGCTGGGAAGAACGTTGTCTTTGGTATTTCAACATGGCAGGCTGCTGTTCAGGGCACAAGGGTAGGGCCAGGATGCCAACATCAACTCAGCTCTCCTAACCACCAGGTCCCCAAAAGTTAGGTCTTCCAAAAGCCAGCATCTGAGTTCTGAGGCCATAGGCACACCACACATTTAAAGCACTGTTATGCCACTTTAAATAGTATTGCCCCTCCCCCCAAGAATCCTGGGAAATGTACTGACAGTTCTTAGGAGATCCTTGTTTCCAGGATTCTATGCTATCATTCCCAGAGTGGTTTTGCAACCAATCCTTTTCTCCAGTGAGCTTTGGAAACTCTGGAATAGGGGTCTCCTAATAATTGTGAGCACCATTAAAAAAACTATAGCTCCCAGGATTCTTTGGGAGAAGCCATGCCTCTTACAGTGATATAGTAGCTCTTTAAGTGTGTGGTGTGGAAGTGGTCTGAAAAGCTTGTGCCACATTAAATTTGACACAGTGCCACAGAATATTCAGTGCAGTATCAATACATTGGATGTTCTGGCCAGCCTAGGGCATTGTGGGAAATTTAACATGTTGGACATCTTTCTGGGCCAGCTGTTGCCACTGAGCAAGCTAATGGCTTGGGGGTGGCCCTGGCAGGGAAAATGCTGGTGGCAAGCTTGCCAGTGGCCTCAAACCTGGAGCCCTGGAAGCAGTAAAAATGAAAAATGGAGGCCATTAGGGGGACCTAGTAGGCCAAAGTTATATCACCTCTCATGTCATAATTAAGTCAGAAGTGGGATGTATTTGGTAGTCATGAATCTGATTTATAAGCTTGTTCATACATTATCCTAAACAAAGGTACAAGCTGTCTCTACCCATGTACAAGGGCTTGTGAGCCAGACTGTGCACATGTTGATTTGTACAGGTACACAGAGTGTATACTCACCGAATGTATTGTGTGAACCTCCCTTTTGAGGATATCCCTCCTGTGGTGGTCCAAGGAGGAAACATTTACCAGGATGGCGCTCCTTTTACCCATGAATATCAAGGACAACAGCCACTGCTGTAAGGCTACAATATAACCTCCCTGTCTTCACCATGCCTTCTGTTTGGCAAGCCATGGCTATCCAACTTGGTTTGTATGTCTTGGGGAACCATTGTAATTCCCCAAAATGCCCCATATGAAGTATCGCTTTGCAGCATTGTGGGGGGGGGGATAAAATGGAAGCCACAAGGAACCTATGGGAGTCCCAATGCTGGGTCCTGTCATTGGTGCTCTAGCACCTTCTCAAAGATGCTAACTCTGCAACTGGGCTGGCAGACAAGTGTGTTTGTACTAGATTCTTCAAGCAATCTACACAGGGCAGGTAGCATTGGGACCATGGTTTACCTCCACACACTATGAAGAAAGTTCCAGCCTTTGGGACTTCTTAGTTTAGAGAAAAGTCATGCAAGAGATGGCATGATAGAGCTTAATAAAATTATGCATGGTGTGTGGAAGTAGATGGGGGTGGGCGTGGGAAATGGTCTCCCTAGAGCTCCCAGATATCCAATTAAGCTGAATGTTGGAAGATTCATGCCGGATAAAAGATGGTACTTCTTCATGCGGTAGATAGTTGAACTTTGGAACTTGCTGCCACTGGAGGCAATGATGGCCACCAGCTTGGATGGCTTTAAAAGAGGACTAGACAGATTCATGGAGAACAAGGCTCTTGATAGCTGCAAGTGACTGTAGCTATGCTCTGCCTCCATGGTCAGAAGCATTAATGCTTCTGAATACCAGTTGCTGGAAACCATAGGAGGGGCGAGGGCTCTTGCGCTAGGGCCCTGCTTACAGTCTTCACATTAGGCTATCTGGTTTGCCACTATGAGACCAGGATGCAGAAGTAGGTGGGATGGTGAACTAAGCTCTTCTTATGTTTACTGGATCTACTGTTGTTTTCCCCCATAAATAAAACAGCAGGTTAATAGCCTAGCCCCATAAAGAGAGAGCCTCCCCTGAAAACCGCCATTCTGTCTGAAAACATTTGATGTGCTGTTGCTCCAAGTTATATATATACATATAAAAGCAACCAAAATATAACAGCAAAATATTGGTTTCCGCTTTCCTTCCTATTGTGTACTTGACCAGACTTAAGAATAGTCTGCTGTGCCATTTCACTAAGTGGGGGGATTTGTTAGGCAGGCAGTGAATCAAAGCCCATTAATTTAATTCAATAGGCAATGAATCAACACCCCCCCCTTTTCTCTGCTTCCTTCCATTGTTTCTACGGCTTGCACCCATCAGGATAGGGGGAGGGGAGCGAACAAACAGCATTCTCAAGCATAGAGAAAATGTCACAGAATGACAAACGTTGACAGCCTAAAGGCGGAATGTGCCCTGTTTGAAAGCCCTGTTGACACTTTCCCACATGACATGTGCTGTTTATCTTCTATTAGCAAAATGCCCGTCATTATGATGGGTAGGAGTGTGTGTGTGTGTGTGTGTACATGTGCGGAGGGTGTGTAATAATGCAAGGACTCTTGAGGTGTGTGTACATAGGTTCCTTGGAAGTCTGGAGGATGAACCAGGTCACGGACAGGTTTTGCTCCCACTCTGACATTGCAGTGTGCCTAATCCCTGACCTTCAATGTATCAATGAATTTGTTTATTAATTGGATGAGTATCCCATTCTGTCTAAAGTCTCTGGGCAGCTAAGGGTAACCTTGTGTTGATCAATTTATACATCTTGTTTCCTGATTTCCCAATGGGTTAAATGAATTTTTTATGGCAGCTAACGAAAAAGCAGTCCGAGTTCAAATGCATGCCAGAACAATCCCACCTTAGGCAGGGAGAAGCAACAACCAGGGAGGAACTTTGATGCACATCCCATGTTTTGGAGCCACCACTGAAAAGGCTGTGCACATTGTGGCTACCTGCTGCATCTCAAAATCGGGATCTTCTCAGAGCTCCACTATTCTTCATCGGGCCATTTTAGATTTCCCAAAAATTCACCATTCCAGTTCTGGGGTTTTGGGGGGGAGCTTTGGTTTGGAGGGGCTCATGGGCAAGGCACCCACAGTGGTCTCTCATCCTTCAGTGAAATTGTCTCTTCGCAGCCATTGCATGCCAGCTACTGTTGCTCCTTTGCCTCCTCGCTGCTACTACCAAAGAGAGCCAGCAAACAAGGAAGCCATGGCAGATCCTCCTCCACACTCTACACTTGTTTGCTTGCTCATCTTGGATGGTCCATCCGAGATGCAGGAATCTTTTGCCCAATGTGGGGCTTGAACCCACAACCCTTAGATTAAGAGTCTCATGCTCTACCAACTGAGCTGTCCTATTCCATAGAATCTTGAGTGACTCCTCTGTGAATCCATATACTTACGAATGCCTGCACTTGTACATAGCATTGGCTGCAATCTTGCACACTCCAGGCTGCCTCTAAATCCTGCTGATTTCAACTCCTGGACTCCTTTGCTATGACAGAAACCTAGTAATGAAACATTGTGGTTTGCTGCCACACTATATTTGACCTAGGAAGAAGGCTGTATTTATTGATATGTCAATTACAGCTACTAAAAAATACCCAAGGAGAAGTACATAAGCTTAGTGACAACTTATGGAAGAAATTTGGCTCCCATGCAACATTTATTACTATTATTGTTGTTGTTGTTGTTGTTGTACAATTTTTGGAATACATCTTTTGCGAAATGTGGCCATTGGAACCTCTCCCCTGAATACAAAGTAGCCAACTTTGTTTCATTTAGGATTACAGCCAGATGATAAATGGTAGCTGTAATTAACGCATATAGTGGAGATAGTGGAAATGGCAAGACCAAAAATGGAGAGGAAGGCACAGAGTGAAGGGGAGGGGGCCTGGACGGGGGATGGGTGGGGTGGAGATAAGGAAAGAAATATTTTGCTTTCCTCATATACTGGGGTGGTTAAAGGATATTTATGAGCCTTGTCTTGGAGATGTCGTAATGCTGTGAGGAAATATCAGTGGTATTTAGAGCTCAGGCCTAAAGTCCTTTAAATAACGGGTGTCCCCCCCCCCAACCCAGCTATAAAGAGAAGGTACATCTCCTGGCATTCCTTATGGAACACCAGAAGAATGGCACGAGCTTCATGTATAATTAATCTCGTTTCTCGGCGCAGTATCCATGGAAACCCAAGCTGTGCCACGGCTCTGGATTTCGGCCCACTGGAAATCTCAAAATTCACTCCAACAGGGAAAGGATTTAAGTCCTTTAAAAAAGAGTGTGTGTGACAGAAAGAGAAATATTTTCACACTCAGTTTCTCTTGTTTTCACTGAGATACCTGCCAGCTGTCTCACACAGGCCAAATAAAAGGTGAGTCATTTCTGGATTTTTGGAAAACTAACATCTTTGAAGCAAGCATTTATAGATAGGCGTATAGATACAACCATACATAAATACATGAATGTAACATCTCAAATTGGTATTGGTATTGTAAAACTGCATAGGCAACTGACAAGCACTTAAATGGTCAATTTTTGGGGGGTTGCTAGGCCCAATCATTTTAGGCCTTGTTGAGTGATGATAGATATAGATAGATGATAGATAGATAGACAGATAGATATATCCATCTGCCTTAAAAACATGTCTCTCTAGGATCAATATTGTCATTACCTTGTGTGTGTATGTGAAGGAACTCACCCGGGCTGCAGTGAAAAGCTATCATCCAGCCCTCTGTAATACTGTACGTGTAAAGAATAAAAACTACATGGAAGTTATTTATAGACCATAAACCCTCTGGTTTCATAAACCATTTTATGCTATTATTTGTCCAAGTCTCCAGTATCTCCACAGAGTTCATCGAGTGCTCTAAAATCTCTCCTTTTGATTTCCTGGCTGTTTGAACGGGGAAATTAATCAGAGAGTAAAGTAGCAATTTATTAACATAAAAAGAGCCACTTGGCTCAATGAACCTGGTTCATTCTTCTTTTAAATAACACTTTCTTATTCTCATTCTTAGATGCTCTACCCTTCCATCTGTGCTTATCTAATTAAAAAAAAATATTGAACTTGGAACACCATTTGTGTACCTAATAATAATGCATATTCTAAAAATATACCGGGTTTGACAAGAAGTATACTAGCTTTTTTGTCCTGTTGCTTTGCAAAGAGCTTTGAAATTCTGAGGCAGGAGTGGTGTTGTAGTATTTGAGAGCTTGGTCTGTGAAATTACATCCATCTTACTTAGGTGGCAGCATCTGCAATGGTTAGCATCCTCCTCTTCCTCTCCTGCCCAGAATATGTTGTTTGCTGTGCTACTTTGGAGTAAGGCAAAGTAACAAAAGGTTACCCTCACTCTCAATTTGATATATCTGCCCTCAGTGCAATTCACTGTGTCAGCTCTGATTAACTATTTGGCATAGTGAGAGCCAGTGTGGTATAGTGGTTAGAGTGTTGGACTAGGGCAGTGGTGGCGAACCTTTTAGAGACCGAGTGCCCAACCTGCAACCCAAAACCCACTTATTTATTGCAAAGTGCCAACACGGCAATTTAACCTGAACACTGAGGTTTGAGATTAGAAAAAACAACTCATACACGTTTGGAGTGTGAGGAACAGTTCACGTGATGTGCTTGACTGGCTCTGCCTGACTCAGTCGAGGGGCGTAGAATGGAGCGGAAGCAGTTGGGCTGGGCAGAGGTGTGTGTGATGTGAGAAACATCCTCAAGGGTGCGTGGAGAGGGGGAGGAGAGCAGCCCTCTGGCTTTCTAGTAACAAACTCTGGCAAACTCTGTGCTGTGGCAATGGCCCGCATGCCCACAGAGAGGGCTCCAAGTGCCCCCCTCTGGCATGCATGCCATAGGTTCGCCACCACTGGACTAGGGCCTGCAAGACCAGGGTTCAATCCCCACTCAGCCACAAAGCTCAATGGGTGAGCTTGGACCAGTCACCACTGCCTCTCAAACTACCATACACCACAGGGTTGTTGTGGAGGTTAAATGAGGAAGAGGGGGACCATGTACGCCACCTTGAGGACCTTTGAGAAAAAGGTGAGATATGCATGCAATGCAATGCAATGCAATGCAGTGAAATAAATATTGAAAAATAAAATAAACTTATGATCCCTAATTGGCTGGGTTCATGTGGTGAAGAAGGAGCCATGTTGGAAGATGTAATTGACACTGAAGTTGCTCCCCAGAGGGACAACCAATCCATGGTTGAACTGACACAAGGGGAAAAATTCCTAACCATCATTTTTTTTTTGCACTGAAAAGGCTTGCACAAAAACCTTGAACTAGAGGAATACTGAATCTTGCTTAGCTACAACAACTTAATAGCATGGACTGTTCTCAGGCCAGTTTTTGTACAGCATTCTCTACCCACTTTCTGAGTTTAGAACCCATGTCCATTTGGAAAGTGCCAAGTAGTTTATCCAGAGGAGTTTCCAAAGCATTCAGTTGGATTAGATGTGCCTTTGGTCTGATCCAGCAGAATTCATCTTAGGTTCTTAACATGAGTTAATGTTGGAACAGGTCATCCCTTCATGAAGACAAGGCCGGGGCAAGGTAACTACCCCTGCACTTCCATCAACAGTAGGTGTCTTGTTCCTCTGCATTTCGGCAAAAGTACATGAAAGGCTTTCTCAGTTGTGGAACAATCTCCCCTGGGCAACCTGCCTGGCTCAATATCTCTTGCTTTCTGGTACACTGCCAAAACTTGACCTTTTCAGAAGGGTGCTTGGGAACGCTGTGACCTGATTATTTTTTGGGTGAGGTTTAACTGCCTTGTCCTGGAGTTAATTTAGGTCTGTATTGAGATAATTGCTTTCTTTAGCTCAGTACTGAGCTAAATGAACCAACTATACAGTGCATAGTAAAATTATGAGATTCTCTCCCACAAGAGGCAGAGATGGCCACCAACTTGGAGAATTAAACAAATGCATGGAGGATAAGACTTGTTGTTGTTGTTTAGTCACTTAGTCATGTTCGACTCTTCATGACCCCATAGACCAGAGCATGCCAGGCTCTTCCACTGCCTCTCACAGTTTGGTCAAACTCATGTTAGTAGGATAAGACTAGCATCATGCTAACCACAATGGCTATGTTCTACCTCCAACGTATGTGGTTTTATGCTTCTGTATACCAGTTACTAGGAATTGTGAGTAAGGAGAGCACTCCTGCACTCAGGTCCAGCTTGCAAGCTTCCCATATGCATCAGGTTGGCCACTGACCTGATTCAGCAGGACTATTCTTGTGTTCTTATTTTCTTATTATCTCCTCTGAGTGGCAGGTATCCTCCAGGATCCCCTGTGGAGAAAAACCTCCACATCACTACTATCTGACCTTTTGACACTTTTGATATTAGACACTGAACATGACATGTTTTGAGGAGGGGCCATAACTCAGTGGTAAGGTGTGGACAGAAGATCCTAATCGTTGACACTACCAGGTGAAAGCATCAAACAACTGTGATGTGAAAGGCTTGTGCCACTCATAGTAGCTGGTGCTGGGATTAATGGACAAACAAGCTGGACTCAGAAAAGGCAGCTTCCTGCAAACCTGAATGTAAAGCAAGGTTGCTATATTGCTTTTTGCCGGTGTGCATCTTTTGGGGAGGGGGGCAGTTATGGTCATTTGCTTCTTAATTGTGTATTGTACACCTTTTATGATTTGCATATCATATTTGTTGTTAGCTGCCGTGAAGATCAACACCAATAAAAAAGCTTTTAATAAAATTTAAACAAATGTGTGAAGGCAAAGGTGGTAAAAAGGAAGGGCAATGAAGTTTGCAAAGAAGAAAATCAGGTTTCTTCATAGCTTGGACTAGTAAAGAAGCTTGACCCAGAGCACAGCCCATTGGGCCTGGTGGGCTGGAAGGCAGGGAGCCCAACAGTAGGAGGCGCCAGAGCCAGTGACAGGCAGAGCCCAAACAGCCTAGTTTTGCCTCCATCCTCCTCTTTGATGAGTCCTACAAGGGCAACAGTAAACCTAGGAGGAGAAAGCCGGTTGGTTGTGCCACTCCCTGAGCTGGTTGCAAGTAAGAAGGTGGGGAGGTTGAGGATTTTGAACTAATAGCGCATGGCAGCATATGTGGTGGTACTGTTTTAAGGTATCAGGTTCCTGGGAGACAGTGTTTCAAGAGATATGCAATATCCCTGGTCAACAGGTCATTCATTCCCCTGATAATTTTATTGAAGATATTTAATATGAATATTTTAGTGGTTCTTTATTGTTAGCAGATAAACTTGTTATAGCCCAGTTTTGGAAATACCTGGTATTTGAAAGGCACATCCCCATCAAACTGTCCTAATAGAGTTTGGCAGTTGGTCCTAACTGAGAAATTCACCAACACAATACAACTAGGTAAAGGACAGAGACACAAAGACTCATTTACAACTGACTGGTACTATTATATTGAGAACTTGAATAAGAAAAATAATCCCGGATTTTTATGGGCATCTAGATATTTTAGTTGCTCTAGGATAAATCATACCCTGTGTTTTTAGACTGCTGACTGCGTATCCTTATGCTGTATTTTCACAGTATACCTTGGGATTTTCTATTATTTTCAAAAAATAATCAATAAAGCTATTTTTTAAAAAGAGAAGCAGGCAGGTGAGGGCAAGCTGAGATTTTTCAAGGCAGTGCCCCATCTACCCTAATGAACAAGGCTTTACTATCCAGGAGCCCTTATTGGGGTCAGTTAGTGATAGCTGACTTACTCTGGCCTATTAGTTAAAGAATACTTTGTTTGCTGAAGTTGATCGTCTCCCTGCAGGTTCCCACCCTTTTGGACAGAGCTGGGAATGGTGTGTACTGGTTTGATTGTCCCCATCCCCTTCCCTTCGAGCTCTCAGGTCACCAGTTTGAAAGAACGCTTCAGCCTTGATTCCTGCCTGCTAGAAATTGAGTTGTACAGTGTCTTCCCCACAAGCCGACATTTTAAGTGAGTGGAGAGCGGAGCAAACACAAATGCTGGTTAAACAGGAGGGAAGCTTGTTTTCGGCATTACAGCATCCACCGTCTGTTTTCATCATCCATCCCAGATTGTTTAAATGGGGCCAGTGTGAAGTGAGATTAAAGTGATTTTGATGTACAGCTGGTCTGCCTTTAAATACATTGTCAGAAGGAAGCTGGCAATAAGTTTTAGATCTTGATTCCACCAGACTGTGATGGTGCTCAGGTGGACTTGTGTGTCTTGCTGAGCAGTGATTTTTCAAACTTCTTGCCCTCAGGAGACACTTCCTGCATCAAGGTCCTTATTTTTTGGGCGGGGGGGGGTATGTGAGAACAACAGGGGTATCACAGTTGGAGGGAACCAGCAATGTACTCCTACTGGAGTGGCTACATTCCCACATAAAGTCATAGAACTGTAGAGTTGGAAGGGACCCTGAGGGTCACCTGTTCCAACCCCCTGCAGTGCAGGAATATGCAGTTGTCCCATGTATGAACTGAACCTGCAACCTTGGTGTTATCAGCATCCTCTTCTAACCTATTGAGCTATCCAGTGCACATATAGGAGATGAAAGTCCCTGATAGGCTGAACTGAAAGGAAACAGACCAATTCTGCACTGCCCTAAAAGGCCGAGAGCTCAGACCCCTGGGCAGATTGTTGATCTGTACATGATCATCTTTGCATGTCGTGCTGGAAGGGAAAACTCAGGATGGCTGTGCAAATATAATAATACCAAAACGACAAGCGGTCTGGAGTAGATTCTGTATGAAGAAAGCCTAACAATATCAGGCTGTTTATATATATTTTAGTTTAAAAGAAATATGACAAACAGGGAACAAGATGGACAGTTAAAAGATAATCAGTAACTGGGGCAGAGAAAGTGGATACAGAGAATTTTGTCTCTCCTATTATTCTAGAACTTGGGTTCATCCACTGAAACTGATTGGCACAACAGGCAAAGGATACACTTCTTTGCGTGATGATATGAATTTACAGAATTTGCTGTCACATGGTAGTATGGTGAGATCTACCCACCATAAGCTCTCTTAAAATGAGATTAGATAAGTTTATGGAAGATAGGCATTGACAGACCTATCGCCGCTTTATGAGAATCAGCAGTATACTCTGCCACTAATAAAAACTCCTGCAATGATCTTAAAAAGGGGTAGGGAACCTCAGGCTTGGGTTCTGGATGCAGCCATCCAGATGTCTCTCTCTGGCACTTGAACGTCTCCTCAGATAACAACACCTTTCTTTCATCAGGCTGCGGCTTGCATCCCAAATGTCTCTGCCTGGCTATAATTCTGTGTCCTTAAATTCTGACTGTGCTTCTTGCTTGTCTGAATGGAAAATAGTGGCATGTGGCCTCTACTTGGGAATGTGGCCCTCAGACTAAAAAAAGTCCCCCCCTCCTGATTTTAGCCATCTGATAATAGATTTGTAAAAGGAAAGGTAAGCTTTGCATGTTAAAAATGAAACCTTGAGCACCCAGCAGGGCTTTTCATGTATTCTTATTACTTACAGCATTTTTAAACTTGATGCGTGCTCAGATCACTTCGCACATTCAGCCCAGTAATCCTTATAACAACCCTGTAAGCAAGATCAAAGTTGCAGTAGCCAAGATGGCCAATAAGATAGTAGCTTCACTAAAGGAGGGTGGGTGGGTTATTGGGTTGTTGTTTTTATTTTGATTATATATTTTTGGTTTTATGTTTTGGTTTTGTTCTGTGAACCACCCTGAGACATCCAGGTATAGGGCCGTATACAAATTCAATAAATAATAAAAAATAAAGCCCCACAGTGGGAGCCAAGATGTGAACTGAAGATTTACACAGTCTCTTAATTAGGGATGGGGGGGGGGAGTTGATTGCAAAACAATACATGAACTGAAGCACGGCCATCCTTCAAATTCACATGCTTTCGTATTTCACAATGAAGTTCTCCGGCCAAGTAATGTGTCCCCCCAAAAAACCATCTATTAAGGTAGATTGTGCATAAAAATGTGTGTATCAATTAAAACAACATACCAAAATGCATTGTACTATGAAAAAAATAACGTTATAAAATTGCATACAAAAATGCATAGCTTAGGTGAAATTTGCACAAAATGCTGATGAATTTTCACAAGGATTTTTTTTTAAAGCAAATTGCAAACTGATGTGGAAATATTATTTTAAGATTGGGAAAAAATGTAGTGTATGGCTTTCTTTAACAGCTGCCAATGGTGCTAACTAATGTTAATTCTGGCAGGGTTAATTGTGGCAATTTAAATGCTGCTCCCAAACAGACTGATCCCTTGTTTCTCCAGTTAAATAGGCAGCTTTGGCATAAGAAAATGTCTCCATTAATATAAATCTCTCCCCCACCCCACCCCCCAAGGGCTGCAGCATTTATAGCTTTCAGAATATGAATCACAAATTCCCAGGGATCCTGTGGGAAGCAGTATATGTGTGGTCGGGAGCTTGTTCATTTGTGTGGATGATGTGTGTGCATGTTTGGAAAGGAGAGAGATAAGATAAGATTGACTGTGTAACTTTTACTGCTTCAGGAAAATGATACTCAGGATGGCAGGAAATCACCTCGCTGTTGACATTTGGAGTGAAGAATTTAATTTGCATGTTGGCATGTTACAAAGCTTTGAAATATGGCAGTAAATACATTCTTCTACAGGTAGCACACTGTGTGAATGTGCAGAGGGTGACTGAAAATGCAGGCAGCTGTTAACATGTGGGTTAACAGAAGCAGTGAAATCGTTTAGCATTTTGTATTTTTGAGGAAAAAAATAAAACAAAAAATAAAAGTTCTGGGTCATGCATCTTCCCCTCTGCCCCATAAGATTTCCCCAGATTCTTATTTACAGGTGACAAAAACAGTGATGCCAACTCAACCCAGTATGTTCTCTGAACACCAATCTTGTTAACACTACATACGAGGCAGGACATAAACTGAGAAAAATATATTAACATGGCACAGCTGTGCATATAAATGACAAGGAGGAAGATACATCCCAATTCAGTAATCTTTAATTTATAGTGCAATGCAATCCTTTGCAGGTCTGCTCAGAAGTTAGTCCCATTGAGTTCAACGAGGCTTTATTCTAGGGATGGCCAGATCAAGTGACTTCCCTTCAGTTTTGTGTGCACATTTCCCCTTAATATATACACTTTTGCTCACACGATTTGATTGCAAACTTTGGGGAAGTGCAGATTCACAAGGATACATGTACTTCAGTTTCCATGTTGGTTAGAGAAGTGTGGATTTCGTAGTTTCCCAATGAAATGCAAACAGGTTTTAATTTTACCGCCATTCCTACACATGGCCAGAGAAAGATAGTTGCTGTTGTTTTAGAAATAAAAATGCCAAGATTTACCCAGTTCTAGCCATAATCAGTACATGAGTTTATTCGGAGGCAGAGAGCAAAAGTAAAGCAAAGTAAGAAAAACATGGTACGGTATTCTTTATGTTAACAAAGATTAATGTTAGGTGGTGCATTAGGTATAAAGTCAATAGAAGTCAAGTTGGGTAGTGTGACCTATTCGACATGGGGGGAATGTAACTCTGTAACTCTCTCCAAGCTCCCAGTGTGTTCCAGATGTAATTCTGAATGAGCTTTCAATAATGCCACTGGAATCTGTAAGCTGTTGATATAAAGCTAGCAATTTTAAAACATCATTTGAAGGCTATCCCCAAGGTGGTATGTGCACTCAGCCAGGTCGCCTGGAGGGAATTCTTACCCCCTCCAGGTGGAGGACTCTTTACAATTCTGCTTAGGATGCAGTACATACCACAGAATGAGATACAACACGCTCAGGGGGTAGAGTTGACCCTCCTTCAGAGGACCATTTGATGCTTTTGCGTACTTTCCAGAAAGTAAAGCTTGCATGCTGGAAATGTTCTAGGCCAATCAGCTTCTTGCTCTGCTCATTATTCTACTCCAACATGGGGCTTAAACGTATGACCCTGAGATTGAGAGTCTCAAGCCCCATCAACTGAGCTATCCTATTGGAAAGATTCTTGAGAGGCTCCTCTGTGATTCCATATGCTTACAAATGCCTGCATTCTTGCACGCTCCAAGCTGCCTCTAAATCCTACTGATTTGACCTGCTGGACTCCATTGCTATGACAGAAACCTAGAAGTGAAACATTGTGGTTTGCCGCCATGCTATATTTGATAATATTATCTATGAAGAAGGCTTTGGTCAACAGCTGCTAGCCAGCATCAGAAATTCAGAAACATCCTTTCTCTAGAGCAGCCTTTCTCAACTGTGGGTTCTTGAACTAAAACTCCCATCAACCGTGACCACTGGCCATGCTGGCTAGGAATGATGGGGGTTGTAGTCCAACGGCATATGGGAACGAAGGCTCTCCAGAGCATAAGGAAAGCTCTGCTGGATTAGGTCAAAGGCCCATCTAGTCCAGATGCCTATGGGAAGCCAACAAGCAACCATGCATTACCCACTTGCAATTCCTAGTAACTCTATTCAGACACCCTGTTTCTGACAATGGAAGCAGTACTTACCGTAATGGAGGATAGGGCTGCATTTTGCCTCCACTGTCTCAGCAATGCCTTTGGGCTATTTTCAACTTCCTAAAAGAAAAGAAAAAGTCATCACATTGCCTGAAGGTTTTGTGTTGCCCCTACTCAGGTGACAATGTCAGGGCTGATAACCAGCACAACTTTACTCAGTCCTGCAGAAGTAAGCAAAAAAGTAAAATGTCCCATCTGTTGCTGAGTGTGGGAGCCACCTGCCATTTTAAATTTCCTATATTGCTCTGGTACACCCACCTAAGCATCATCCCTGGGGCATTATGGGAAACGTAAATGCTGGCCAGAGCATTCACTGATGTAGGGAGGCCATCCGCCTTGCAGATAGTTCCCCCTCGCAGCTATCAATAGCCATACTTTTGAGGAATCCCAAGTTTCACCCCTAGAAGACAGTTGGCAAACAATTGAATCTATCCGTCAGTCAGAACTGATTAAAAGGCTAAAGATCATCAGCTAAAGAAAAGAAAAGCAATTCTGGAAACCCTTGACAGCTTTTGGGGAGGAGAAATACCCTCTTTCTCCCCCTTTTCCCCTCCTCTGTCAGAAACACAGCTCCCTCGTAACTTGTTACTGTCTAAAGACATTGCTAACATTGTCACATTTCCTCGTTAGCTTCGCACAGGATAGAATCCTCTGTGTCACAGCTGATGGAACCTTTATGAGCCTTTTAGCCAAATGACTGATGTTCCCCTCGTTATGTCAGATCTGAGGGCACTGCTGGCATCTTTCTTTATTTGCTGTCTAACACCATCAACAGAGCAGCTGCAGTGCACCCATGATCAGCCTGATTATTAAAATGTGCTCAGGAGAGTGCCGACACCAATTTCCTTTCATCCAAAAGAGGCCAGCATACCGTTCGCTCAAATCAACGCTTGCCAGCGAGAGTTATTGAGTGCCAGAGCCGGCAGGTGAGATTGCTAAGGCTGGCTTCATGGGATCTGGATGCGGGCCATTTGGAATTAGCATTAAGCTGTTACAGAAAAGCATAGAGAAAATGATTTTGAAAGCCCTCTCCATATTCTGTTGGAATCCCTCCCTTTCCCCAATTTAAATAAAAGAGGGAGATGAAACCTCTCTCTCTCTCTCTCTCTCTCTCTCTCCCTCTCCATGGACAATTCTGACTTCCCACAGGCAATACATGTTCAGGACATTTATCTCCAAAAGCAGAGATGCATTTTTATTTTATGTTCGCATTGCAGAGCCCAATTGAGGAAGGCCTGTATCTGAGGAATATAGCCCCAGAATTGCATGGGAAATGCCCCAGATTTAGTCCCTGGCAACCTCAGGTAGGTGGGCGGGGTGTGTGTGTGTGTGCAGACTCCTGCCTGTCAGTGCAGACAGTTCTGAGCTAGATGGGCAGGACCAGAAAAGAAAGAACAACCGCTCAGATACAGACCTAGAAATCCTGGACTTGTGCTTAGGAAGCACGACACAAAGGGATGTGTGGATGAGCCTCCGGTCAGTACAAATGCTTGCATTGGCATCACCATCATGTTGACACCACTATGGGTTGTAAATTGTTAAACTGCTCTTGTGCATAGCCCACTTCCCTGGTATCATCAACATCAATATTTGCAATAACTAATGTGCTCTAGGTGGTAAACAACATACTAAAAAGCCTATTATTAGTATTAGTATTTTGTAAAAGGCAATCACAAAAAGGCAGAAGAGAAAAACCCCAAATAAAACAGCATTTAAAAGCACTAAAAGATTGTAGCAATTCAAAATGCCTGTGGATTTTCTTTAAGATATTATTTTGAAGAAAGGACCATAATGTGGGTGCCAGGAGAGCCTTTTTGGGAAGGGCATTCCACCACCAAAAAGGTCCTCTTTTTAGTAGCCACCTGTCACTCCTGATTTGGTGAGGAAACCTGAAGAAGGGGCCTTGGATGAGTATATTCCAGGTATTCTTCTGACCCCAAGCTGTTCTGGGCTTAAAAGGTTAATGCTAGTACTTCGAAGGAAACACAGATGGCAAAAGAACTTGCGGAATACAATTGTATTAAGGGACTGTCCAGTTCCCAATTAACACAACTGCTGCCCAGTTTCGGACCAGGACTGTTTTCAAAGGCATTTCCCAAAATGCTGCATTACAGAGATCCAAGCGAGAGGTTACCAGAGTGTGGAGAATCGTAGCAAGGTGGCATCAGTCCAGATGGGGCTGTAGTTGGTATATCAGCTGAAGCTGATAAAAGTAGCTTGGGGCAAATCATGGGTGGCTGCCAGGTGACAAAACATGGTTTTAAAGGTTTTTGTTTTTATTTGTTTTTAGACTCATTATTGGCAATGCATGCACACCTGGATTTAAAATGTTTCTCTCGGTTAGTAAATGATTGTAGGCTGCTTCTAACATATCAATAAAACCAATCCCTGTTGGAAATGGGCCATTTGACTAGATTTGGTTAAAAGCCCAACTTCTTGCCCTGGTTGCTGTTCTATTTTGCATTGTGCCATGCATTGTGCTATGCAGTCCTTTTTTTCCTAAAAAAAATGTTTGGGGGTATTCTCATTTTCCTATTCATATTGAAATACTGCCCCACAATGAAGGCAAACTTAGATTCACAAAATGTTTAGGGGTATGTGTACCATTGCAACCCTCCCCCCCCCCCCCGAAAAAAGCAGTGGTGCTATGCCAAAACCTATCCTTCAGTTTCTCCAAAGTCTTCTTGCTCTGCGAAACAACCTTCAATTTTTCTGGTATGTTCCCAGGGCACTTGAGAATTCCCTTAGAATTTTTGGCGGCTGGGTGAGTGGTTTTTGAGCTTACCTGATAGTTGTCAGATGGTCACAGGCAGCATGATGGGGGTTTTTTTTTTTTTCTTATCCGTAAAATATTACTCCATTATTGCATTCTGCAGCCTCCCTCGGTTGCCCACACTTCCTGATTGGAAAAGGCCTCATACAAGGAATAATATAATGATGACTTCCCATAGGCATTAATTGATGTGAGAGTGTCTCGAAAGCTGCAAAGTGGAGGCCAATGGAGAGATGATTTTCAGAATGAAAGAAAGGATACTCAGAAATATCCCCTTGGCCAACTCACCAGTAAAGTAGACATGACACAAACCCTGCACCCCACCCATGAGAATTTCCCTGAAATTTTCTCTCTTCTGTTCAATAGTTTTCAAAAGCAATTTATTTTCTCATTCACTGATGAAGAGTGGTCCAAAAAAGACAAGGGAAGCATGTTCATCTCAGCACTAGTTTAGAACGAGAAGGTTCTCTCCTTCTCTCTCTAACCTCTCTGCTTCCTCTAATAACTAGAAATCTTCTGCAAACAATGTAGTTCAGAACCTCAAGGTTGACCTGCCATGTCTCAAAATTGATCGTTAGTTCAGGCACAGCAGGAAGCTTCTTACTGACAACAAACAGGAACGATTTTGCCACGTTGCTTGAGGTACACTTGGCAGAGCTGTGTGGGCAGATGTTTTCTTGTTTAACCTGGTGCTGAGTGCTTTGTCTCACACCCAACATGCCTGCGGCACAATGGGTTGGTATGGTTCTGACAACCGGCTTGATGCAATTCTATCTATCAAGTAGGGATGGAGGAGGAAATCATTTTTGTTTGCATTTTAGTGAGAAACTGTTTAATGCACACCTCAAAGCACCACACAGACCAAAACACTTCTGTCCTTCAAAATTCACACTTCTTGAATTTTTGCAGTGCAGTGCTCCAGCTGCAAAGAATATGCACAAAAATAACATACAAGAAAGCATTATATCAGGGCCAGCTGCTTAAAAATGTAGGTGCTTAATAGAACTGCATACAAAAATATGTTTGGTTGGAAAAAATTGCACTAAAATGCCGACAGATTTGGGCATGTAAAGGGCTCAGTTAAGTGTTTGTACTCTCCCTCAGTGATATGTGATATGTATATGACTGCTAATATTCCCCCAACTGAGAAATTTTTTGGCACTTATTCATATGCTTTGGTAGAAAGGTGAAATACTGTCCAGAAGTCTTTGGTGGTTCTTGTGAAAGGAGGGGAGATACTTATTGCCAAGGCAACCAACCTATCAACCCAACAACTGTGCATTCCATATTTTAGGCTCACCAGTACTATACATTTAAAGCATTGCATTCCATATTTTAGGCTCACCAGTACTATACATTTAAAGCAGTATCATACCACTTCAAACAGTCATGGCTTCTTCCAAGGTAAATCGGGGTGGGGAACCTTTTCCAGCCTGACGGACACATTCCCATCTGGGCAACCTTCTAAGGGCCACATGCCAGTTGGGGGAGGAGGCAAAAGTGGGAGGAGCAACAAATGTAATTTTTACCTTTGTACAGTAGACTAGTTTCTACACTCAGAGAGAGAGTTCTGTATCCTCCATCCAGGGTAGTGAGAGGCATTATCAGAGCTCAAGAACACACTCCAGCCAGCAAAACCTTTCAGAGTGCAAAGCAAGACCAGAGAAAGATATGGCCCGGGAGAGTTCTGAGGGCCAGGTAAAGAGCCCTAAAGAGCCACATTTGGACACTATTCCTGAGGCTCCCTGCCCCTACTGGTTAATGTTTCTTAAGGTTCCATTCTTTGCATTTCTGGGCATCCACTGTACAGTGGTACCTCTGGATGCAAACAGGATCTGTTCCGGAGCCCCGTTAACATCCTGAAGTGAACACAACCTGCATCTGCATGTGTGTGGATCATGATTTGCCGCTTCTGCGCATGTGCTTGATGTCATTTTGAGCATCTGCGTATGCGCGAGTGGCAAAACCCGGAAGTAATGCGCTCCATTCCTTCTGGGTCACTGCAGAGCGCAACCCGAAAATATTCATCCCAAAGCTACTTCAACCTGAGGTATGACTGTATACACATCCACACGCACACAAAATAAGATCTTGCTCACCATGTATCTGCTCTCGTCCCTTAAGGTAGCCTGTCAACCCCATGACATTGATAACTGCTATTAAATTCTCAGCGATGCTAATTAGGTACACAGCAGCCGAGAGCAGTTAACAGTTTTAGTGTCTATCTCAAGTTGGCTCCCAAGGGGTGGTTTCTCATCGCAAGCCTTTCTCCAGAGGGGCTGAGGAAACTAGAAAGGGCCAGCTGAGATTGCTTAAATTAACAAGATGTTGTTTGTGAAGCTCCTATTACTTAGGAATAACAGATCTTGTTTCCTGATCAAAAGGTTTGAGTCTGTGAACCAGTGGAGCGATTTGCCTTTAAAATAGAGCAGAAATTATAGCATGGCTTTCCTTCTAGTAATGTGTTTTCAAGTACTGAAAGGACACAGCCCAGAATTAGTCAATAAGTACTGCTTCTTTCAGCCCTGCAAAACCCAAAGAGGGGGCAAGAAAAGGGATCCTACATTGCCTGTTATTCTATAGTATTTTCACGGCCCACCTGCTGGTGTAACTAATTAACAGTCATTCTCATTAATTACATTGATCAGGATCATAAAATAATTTTAAAATTGCCGAACATGATCAGCAGGGGTAAAACGGCTTTGCTTTAAATCCCTTAATGACAGATTTTCCCCGCCATGATTAATCAAATAAAATAGATGTATGGAGACATTTATCACACACACCCCGGCAACACACATTTGCGCGCGCGCACGCGCGCACACACATTATTATATTCCCCCCTTTTCATGGAAATACATGTCTAGGCAATTACACAAAGTTGATGGCAAGAGAAAGTAGTGTTTCATCCGGCAGCTAATTAAGCAATAAGACACAACGAGGTTGTGTGGAGGGCAGGTGGGTGGAGAGGCAGCGGCGATGGGGGAGTCACATAGTTATTATGAGCTAATCATACCTCTAAGGAGAGACAAAGCCAAAAAAGTGCCATTGGGGGGGGGGTTGGTTATTTATTTATTTATTTATTACAATGTCTAGGCCATCTTTAAATATAAATATCCTCAGAGTGTTTTACACACAAACACACCACCCCATCAACAAATACAACAAGATTAAAAAGCATACAGTAGCAGATAAAAAGACAGTTATTAAAAAAAATAAAAATAATAATTATTTAACCAATTGAAGTCCTCTTTCTCTTGTTTTTTGTTGCTTACTAAAACATCTTTGCCAAGTGGCAAAACAGGGGATGCTGCCCAGCTGAGTTTTCCCATACCAGGGATGGGGAACAGGTTAGATTCTGCCCTCTACCCCCCTCCACCTCACATACAGGTTCTGCCCACCTGATCCTACTAGGTTGCTCACCACCACCACCGCCCCCGCACTCCCCACCTCAGACCTCCAGCTGTGCCCTAGCTCCTCTGCTTCTTGCCACCTGGGGGTGTGGTTTCCTTTTTGAATTCAGAACATGGTGATCTGGGTTAGGCATAGATAGCCTTTGGCTTCTTGCTAACAGGAAACACTTTCAGACTTGTGGAGAAGTAAATAGGCTGTCCTTTGATCAGAGGGATCCAGATGATGGCTTTTAGTGGCTATGGATGCTGTCATTGATTTCACATCCTTCCCATCCCTGGGCTAGAGTCAGGTTCTTTTCATCAGACATCAACAGAGTTTCCACTGCCCTTAAGCAACAAATTTTGTGTTCTGTCTTGGTTTTTTTGGATGTAGTTAGGCCTGATCAGCAGCTTGCTAAAAACAAAACTAACCCAGCAGTTAAGAGATTTGCATGATGTGCAAATAACCTGGTTTCATGAAAACTGCAGGGCTTATCTTTGGTGTGCAGCTGTTGTCAAGCTTGCAGTATTTACTGAAGACTTGTTCAGGTGGCAGCTTCTCTTGAGAATGGTTTGGTTGAAGGAACAAAATATCTGGAAATGAAAGGCGGGAATGGACTAGGAATGAAAATAAAGATATCCCCAATCATGTTGTGCCTATGCGTGCATGTTCCCACCACTGCCTGCAACGTACCGCACCAAACACTTTAGCTGCCAGTGTGTCAGTTTGAACTAATAGGGATGGCACAGTTCTTCTACAGGTTTTTTTTTGGGGGGGTGTCAATGTGTGCCAAGTGGGCATAAATGCAGAAGTGGGCATAAAAAAGAGCCTTCCTCTAAATCATTGGTTCCCAAACATTTTCCCCACATGGACCATTTTAAAACAGCTGATTTTTCTGCTTGTTGCAGCCATTGCAATTCCACAGGATTCACACTGCAGTGCCATAAAATACAACATAGGAAATAAGACATCAATAAATATACAGTTAAAGGTCAATATGAATGTTCAGTGCACTGGAAATGTTGCCTCAGATCCTCAGGCATGCTGTAGACCATCTGAATAAGGTTCACAGACCACAGTTTAGAATCTAGAAGGGGCTGATAGTCTTGTCTATACTGGCAACATGAAACAGTTCCAGGCATGTTTGACATGCATGAGCTTCTGGTGCTTGGACCAGGAGCAGGAGATCCTTTATACTATGCTCGACTATTTGACCATCTAGCATAGCTTAGTCTGTATTGGGTTGGCATTGTTGGACACCGACCAAAGCCCATATGCAACCAAGAGCACCACCACAAGCAGCTGGCATCCCAACGTCATGTACATTGGGAGGAGCTGGGGGCAGAGCCAAACTCAGTGGTCATGCAGCTTAAATGGCTGGTAGCTCCTCCTGTGCCTACTCTGGGCGCTGCAACTGGTGGGAGGCTGCTTCGGCTCCCTCCATGACAGCAGGAGGAGGAGCCAGCCACTGGAGCCATATACTCAGTCTCTGGGCTTTTGGGACATGGGGAAGTGACCCCAAAAATATTGAGGGCCCCCAAAAGGGCTCAGCCCTCAGGAGCTGGTGCTGTTAATGGTATGTGCTCTACCACCTGTGCCATGGGGCTGGGACTTAACCCAGTGAGTTACCATCCACACTTCATCCTCAGGCCTCTCTGTGTTCTTTGTACACAAAAAGTTTTTTTTAATAAATGGCTCATGAAGCATTTTCCCCTTTTATTAGCAGGGGGCTAGAAGCCTTTGGACTGGCAATACCTGGCTTTCAGCTCTGGTGAGACAGCAACATGCCTCATTCTCAGTGGTGAAGCACTGGAGCATCTGTTTTGCATGCAGACAACTACCAAGTTCAGTCCCTGGTATCTCCTGCTAAAAAGATCAGTTAACAGGTGAAGGGAAAGATCGCTTTCTTCCCAAGAGCCCTGAAAAGCTGCTGTCAAGTCAGCAGACAGTGCTGGGCTATAGATGAACAAATAGCCTGACCCCAGTATAAGGCATCTTCCTATGCTCCTGCAACAATTGCTCTCTCTTTCGCTATACATCCATCCATCAAGGAAGACAGAATCGGTTACAAATAATTCACAACAGCTTTGCAAAGCTGCAGTCCCCAAGGTTGTTTTGCAAAAATCTGCAACACTTAAAACTGCTGTAGTTCTGTAGTGCAGAATTTGTACCACAGAGAGAGGGAAGTGTCAGTTTTTAGCTTAAATTGCCATTAAGTAGCACAGCTGAGAAGGAAAGAGATTCTAAAACCAAAAGCAGAAGGCAAGCATTGAAACTCAGATAAGTTCTAAAATGCACTCCAGAACTGCTGCTTAAGAGGATTTGGCATTTATACTGTCACCCTTTCTTTTTGCATTTAAAGACAAGCCATTAATTAAACACAGCCGGAGTCTTAATTATAATAATCCATTGCTATCATCTTAATGCAGTGGTTGTTGGCGCATGGAGCCCCTTCACCGTCTCGGATGGGAGTGCTAGTGGGCAAATATCTGAAGAACAAGTTAAGCTAATAAGACAAAGATGAATTACAGTGGAGATGGGCCCTCTTCCCTGTAAGATGCGCGAACCTTTTCCACTGAAAAGAAGGACATCCCCACCCCAACCCTGAGCTTGCCTATGGCATTGATTGGGTCAAGAAGTGTGAGGAGAGCTGGTGTTCCCCAATTTGGGAACCTGCATCAGCCCAACTGGGACTAACAAGGGAGGCTGAGCTATTTAAAGATGTAGTGATGGCCAGGGTGTGTGTACTATGGTAATACATAAGAGGAGCCTCCTGGATCAGGCCAATGGCCCATCTAGTCCAACATCCTGTTGCCACAGTGGCCAGCCAGATGCTGTAATGCTTGCAAGTAGGACCTGAGCACAACAACACACTCCTCTGCTGTGGTTTCCAGCCACTGGTGTTCAGAAGCACATTGTCTCCTCTTGAGCCTTCAAGTCTCTTTACTTGGCTCACAGGCACCTCCCCCTCCCCAGCCCTTGCCTCTCACCTGCCCTGCTCCATGGCATCCTCAGGTTCCTTTGCCCAACTGGCACATGTCCTTGAACTATGATAGTGTCTCTCTCTTGCTTGCCTGTGAGCCAAGAAAGGTGTCAGAGTGGGTGGAATATCGTCCACTGTACAGAAGTAAGATTCATGCCTGTTACTCTGCCCACATTGAAGATGTACTGTTAATGAGATTAAAGCTAAACATTGCATCACATAAACTATCTCCATTTCTTAAAGGCTGGCACAAAAGCCAAAGTGTTTTATAAATTTTATATGATATATGTTGATTCAAAAGTTGCCTCTAAGAAATTACGTAATACTGCTGCTCAGTTGTTTGGAGTTGTCTCATTCCAGATTTTAGAAACTTCAGTCGCATTCATGCCATACATTGAAAGCATCATGACACCATTTTAAACACTCTTGAGAGTTGTTAGGAGACCCCAATTCCACTTACAAAGCTACAACTCCTAGTATTTCCTGTAAAGAGGGATTGACTGTTACACTATTCTGGGAATTGTAGCTCCATGAGGGAAATATGGGCTATAATTCAGGAGACTCTTCTTACGTTTTTGTGTACTGCTGTACACAAACCCCTTGTTATCACTGTGTCGTTAAGTGGCTCAGCCTCCCTTGTGGGAGTTCTAAATACATTTCTTTGTGCAGGTGCTCACTTTCCCGAAACATTTTGCAATATGTGATCCATAAGCACCTTGTGCCTATAACAACAAATACCCCAGTATTTTGATCTTGGGGGAGAAGCAGTCGGATCTGATAAATGTTTTGTACTGACTTAGCAATAATGAGGCTTTGTCCAACTGTTCCACATGGTATCCACTGAAGCTCCATTTTAAGACCTAATTATCAGCCCATGCAAGGAGAGGAGAGCTGGACTAGACAGATGGAAAGAGCTGTTTTAAGAAGGACTCAGAGGGGGTAAAAAAAGGCCACTGCTGCTAATCATCGGGTCTAAATCCACTCATCTGATGTTATTATTAGTGATAAGGAGCCGCAGCCGGGATAGAATCTTATTCCTTGCAAATGTCATTTAAATAGGATTCTGAACGTATTTTCTTATTATTATTTTCCTCCCCCCAGTCAAGTTGACAAGGCTTTAGTCAAATGGTAGAGCACTTTATTTGTAGATGCAGGGTGGGGAAGAAAAGAAATGCTTTAGTGCAGCAAGTTCTTAAGATGTCAGCTTACTGGTATTGATTAATCATTCAGCCAGAGGCAGCTGCTTCTTTATTAAAAGTGCAGCCTCTCAATGCACCCGGTATCAGATGGAGGAGAAGTTTGCTGATGATTCATCTTTCCTTGCAGGGTTTCAAGGAACCCAGTGGTGAAATCTGCCCCAGGTCTTGGCCTTGGAACCAGCACATATGAGAGCCCATTAGAAATGTGGCCTTGTTTTATCTCTTTATAGGATTTATAACTTTTAATTTTATGCACATGCCCTCAAGATGGTTTGTAAGGCAGTAAATAAAATATTTTTTTTTAAAAAAAGAACCTTAAAACAATAACAATTGTGTTACTCTTTTTCTCTCTTCAAACAAACCATGATCAGTAGTTACCAAGGCTTATTGTTGGCTTTCCCACTTGTTTGGGGGGAAACAAAGTACAAGTCAGGTTTGGATGACATGATAAGCCAAACTTTGGCTTGTTTTGTCCACCGCATGGCAGCAGCAGGAGCAGGTGAAGAGGGCTGAGGGAACTCTTAAAGCAGTGTGCACCATCCTACTGCACATTCACATGGAACCATATTTTGCTTTAAACTGTGGTTTAATACAAGGATGGGGAATCTCATTCCCAGCAGTCGCATGTGGCCCTCCAGCCCTCTCTACTTGGCTCCCAGGACTTGGTCCAGGCCACATCCCTCTCCACATCCCTTCACCATCTCTGCTTTGAAACCTCCTTCAAGGCTTTTGCCTGGCTAGAATAGGTCCTTGAACCCTGAACTCTAGCTTCTTGCTAGCCTTAATGGAGGACAGAGCAGAGTGTGTGTGTGTGTGTGTGTGTGTGTGTGTGTGTGTGTGTGTGTGTGTAGAAATTAGTCATTTGTACAAAATTAAAATTAGCATTGATTGCTCTGCCCACTTTTGCTTCTGGCACTGTTCACTTTGGATCTGTGTACCATAGAAGGCAATGCAGTCCTTGGGCTGAAAGAGGTTTATCCACTTGTGGTTTCATATGCTGTGTGAGCTCAGCCAGTCTTGTAAGACAGAAATATCAACCAACTTTCCTGGTGATACTTAAGATGTTACTGCGCCAAACAAGAAATATTAAAGTTTTTACATTTCTAAGCATATTTCAGAATTTTGGTGCTGCCCTACAAAGCCCTAAATGGGCTCAGCCCTGTATACCTGAAGGAGCGTTTCCACCCTCATTATTCAGTCTAGACACTGAGGTCTAGCTCCGAGGGCCTTCTGGCGGTTCCCTCACTGAGAAAAGTGAAGTTACAGGGAACTAAGCAGAGGGCCTTCTTGGTAGTGGTGTCCATCGTGTGGAATGCCCTCCTGTCAGATGTCAAAAAGATAACCAGTTATACGACCTTCCATAGATCTTGGAAGGCAACTTTGTATTGGGAAGCTTTTAATGTGTGGTGTATCATGTGTTCTTTTATATTCTGTTGGAAGCTGTGCAGAGTGGCTGGGGCCACCCAGTCAGCCAGGCGGGTTATAAGTAATTTACTACTAGTGCTGCTACTGCTGCTACATATACTGCTTGATTGTAAAACAAACAAACAAACAAACAAACAAACAAACAAACCTTTTAAAAGTTCTTAGTAGTACTTCACCCTCACTTATTTGCTCTACTCAGCTTTACTTGGCTTTAATAATAATTACTTGCTTGCTGTCTTGACATTGCCAAATTGATAACCAGTAATCTCATAACCCATTTGCTTCCCCCACCCTGCTGTTGGTCTTCACTGGTTTCCTGTCAGTTAGCAAGTTAACTCTATCGACTTCCCTTTGGATTGGAGTTTCTCCTCCCAACATTTTTAGAAAATCTGAATTTCAACATCATGTTCCTAAGGAAGCAATCCGGTATGTTAAGTGGCTGTCATATCCCAGCATGGGCTTTGTAGCTTTCATAATGTCAAAGTACTAGGGGAGGAAATATTAAAAGGGGAAGAAAAGTGCTGATATTTATGCCATAAAGTCTTGTTGCAAAAGGGAAAGGGAGATGGAAATGAAGGCATTCTGGACAGCCAGTTTTGTTCATGGAAGAGTAATAATGCAAAGGCTGCTCCAGGAGGCAACAGAATGAGCCTCCTTAAATTCTCCTCCATGGAAGGGGGGGGGAATCCTGTTCCCCAGAAATGACCACCCTTCCCAGTGTGTTCACCCATAGCCAAAAAAGCAGATTTGCAATCTTCACAGATCCTGTGGTATATGTGCTTGATGAAGACTTTTTCTGCATGGAGGAGATGCCCATATGTACTTGTGTTTTAAAATTGCATGCGTTGTTGTTGTTGTTACCATATTAATAATAAAAGTAATCTCTATTTATATAATCCAACCCAAAGATTCCCAGGATGCCACATAAACCCACTAAAATACATTGAAATGACACTGAAACTGATGGGGTCTAGGAAGGAGCATTTGGTTGGTTTTGGTTTATGTTATTTGCTATGACTTCTTTTGTACTCTTGTTTCCACTGGAACCTGTCATCTGTCATGCATCAGTGAAATTTCTGCATGGGACATGCAGAATATAATACCCACATCCATCTTCTTCAACTCTGGTAAACATTTCTACAGAGCACTGCTCCAGAAGATAGTTGTAGGATTTTATTTTAGCTAACCCAAGGATATTACTTAATTTCAATCTTTAACCAACGAAGAGAAATTGGATCAAAAGGAGTTTAGGCAAGTCACTGTGAAGCAAGAGTTCATGTCACCCTGTATATTCAAAAGAAACGAGATAGCCCATTCTGGGCTCAATATTAAATAAATTGTATGCAGTGCCAAATTGTGACTTGTTGCAGCCAGACTTCTTCCTTGGCATTGATGGAACTTGCACCTGTGTAAGTGAAGTCTGAAATTGGACTGTAGTATTAGTGGAAGCTAGGTGCAGGTGTCTCCAGAGAAGCTTAACAATCAGAAGTGTCAACTCGATTCTGTCAAATGGTTTAAGGTAAAATGTAATCTGCAATGCTTGGAAGCTCTTGTAAACTGTTGTCAAGCGGTTTCACTCAATGCTAAATATTTACTTTGCAAAGAAGGCTGCCGGCAGGATGCCAAAAAGAGAATGAAAATCTCTCCCTGCTGCCTGTTTCTTGCGATGGGCCATCTTGGCTTTCTGTAGAGATGACAACATATAACTCAGCACCTATATTTCGTTGCTGAATGATGATCTTTGCCTCTGGTCACATAAACACCATACATTAGAAGCACTGTGGCACCACTTTAAACAGACATGGCCTCCCACAAAGAATATTGGGAGCTCTAGTTTGTGAAGAATGCTGAGAGCTGCTAGAAGAGCCCTACCCCCCCCCCCCAACTACCATTCCCAGAGAGGGTTTAACAATCAATACTTCTTGCCAGGGAACTTACAGGAATTGCTTTTGTGTATGGTATTTCAGTATTAGTGCCTTTCCCCATCCCAAATCTCAACAGAAGCACCTCTATTTTTTTCTTTTGTCTTTGAGCTAGTGCTGATGTTATGGTCAGCCAACTACAGAGGGCCCAGGCTCCTGCAGGGTGCATGCTTTGGAAATGCTCTTCTTCACCACTGCACCTAGTTATCTTGCTTGTGTGACTACTTCTCATTCTGGACCAGGCTATAGTGCTGGTGAGGAAAAGGAAGAGGGCCCACTTCCTGCTACCTCATTGACTGACTGCCCAGCAAGCAAGTAGGTGGCAGCAGTGATGATGATGATGACGATGAGGAGGAGGGGCTTATGACCCTGGTGGTATGGAGGTAGACTCTCTGAGGAAGAGGTATTAGTTTAACATGCAGGAGCCGAAATTCCTTTTAAAAATGAGCAATTTTGTTGTTCGTTCCCGGATTGCTGTTTAAAATTTGCCCCATCAACATTAAAAGTGTCCCTGCCTCTTATATGATTAAGACTAAAGCTTTAGTTCAGTGGGACACGGGTGGTGCTGTGGTCTAAACCACTGAGCCTAGGGCTTGCCGATCAGAAGGTTGGCAGTTTGAATCCCCGCGATGGGGTGCGCTCCCGTTGTTCGGTCCCAGCTCCTGCCCACCTAGCAGTTTGAAAGCATGTCAAAGTGCAAGTAGATAAATAGGTACCGCTCCAGTGGGAGGGTAAATGGCGTTTCCGTACACTGCTCTGGTTCACCAGACGTAGCTTAGTCATGCTGGCCACATGACCCAGAAGCTGTCTGCAAACAAAACGCCAGCTCCCTCGGCCTATAGAGCGAGATGAGTGCGCAACATCAGAGATGTTCACGACTGGACCTAATGGTCAGGGGTACCTTTACCTTTACCTAAAGCTTTAGCTCAGGGGTGGCTAAGTGCTTTTCCCCTGGCAAATTCTTCTGCCCTGCACCAAAGACCCCACAAACAAAAAGCCAAAGTAGCTAGGGCAGTAGTAGGGTGAAATGGGATGTTTAAACCTGTCTGCTTCATCCAGCATCCCAAAGGAATGCAGATTGGCTGTTCCTGCCCCTATTCAGTAGGACTGGGGGAGAAATTTGATTCTGTTTACATTTAAATGTGAACAGACTTAATTTTGCACTTTCCAAAACAGGATCTGAACAGCCATTGTTTGAAATGTGCATCACACTACTGAATTTTGCAATGCTATCGAGCAATGTGTGCCAAAAATGCATTTATTGGGGCATTTTAAAAAAAATTCAAACAAACATCCACACCCCATAAATGGTGGAGAAATACAGAAAACTGATGTTAAGGTTGGAAAAATGAGAAACTAAATGAGAAACTAAAACCGGCAGATTTGCTCTTCCTAATCATCCCCATTAAACTCATATAAATGCAGAGGACTGAGATTTCGTGTCAGAAAGTGTGGGGAGGGTGGTAGCTTTCCTAATGCCATAGCTGAAATGGAAGCCACAAGCTGGAATTATGAGCTCTGTGTGTGCTTGTCGTTCTCTGTCCTAAACTGTTGATATGCGTGCACTGCATTTTAATTTCACAGCCAGACCCCCAAAGTGAGCAAGAGTTGAATCTCAGCAGCCGGGGGTGTGGAGAGTGGAAAGAGAGACAGAAAAGCATTAAAAAAAAAAAGAAGAAGTCTGTAAAATAAGAAAAACAGAAATGGATTCCATCCCAGCGTAAGGCTACTTGATGGAGCATAACTGAATTTTAAATTACAGATGCTTGAGGCTCTTACCTGACTTGCCATGGGCAAAGCAGACCCACAAACCATAGCACAGCACACAGAACTGTCAGTAACAAAAGATTGCTTTGGGAATAGCTGAACCCTCTTCACTTCATGAAGCTTTGTCTGTCTGTTGAAAGGGAAGGAAATATTACCTGCTGATTTCCTCTCTTCTTTCTTTCCTTCCATCAACCTCAAGTTAATGCAAGAGACTGAACTTTCACTTGTGGAGGAGGGAGGACATTCTGCCGAAGTAATCCCCGAACTGAAGCTATGAGCCTGAGGAATGGAAATGAGATGCTCCATATATATGTGTTTTCCCAATAAGTCAACTCCATCTGTAGTGTATTCTTTCGCAGACGGGATGCCTTGAAGTCTAGCTTCTACTGGTGTTAATTCACCAATCCAAGCAGACTGAATGGCCCACAGGACAAAAAACAAAACTAAACACATCTGACAATAGGAGAAGAAACACTTCCCACAATGAACAGAATCCAACATTCCCACACATTTATCTATATTTCGTTTGTCTGAGATGTTTTTTGTTTTCATGGAAATGCTTCCTCATTTTCTCAGATGAGTGCATCTGTGTAAGGGAAGAGAGGAGCCCTCTTCAGACATTCCTGTTAAGAGTTTTAAAAAATGGAAAATGGTGGTGTGGCGATGAGAGTGGTAGCTCTGCCCCCTTCCTGTTCTCATAACACACACACTGTTCTGTATCTGTGGAGGCTCCCTGCGCATTTCAGAAAAGAACAAAGAGGGAGCTTCCACATTTCTTTTCACTTCAGATGGTTAGTCTCCATGGGTTAGTCTCCATGGCAAGTGGAATAGCAATGGGAGAAGGACACTAGCATGCTCTTGTGTTAACTCAATATGCCATCCAAATGTGGATCAAAGTGGCATTGTGACTGTACAGACTTACACCGACACGGACCAGAAATAGTTTGAGCCATCACTGCCTGCTTACATGTTCAGTAGGAGATCCCTAGCAGGGTTTAGATTTTTGAGAATACTCTACTGATTAGAGAGCTGAAAAGCAGTAGTTCCTATCCTGATTCATCACCATCATCACTGTTTTCATTCCTTTGGTTTCCACCAAATACTACTTTAGTCATCTCACTGTCAGCTATTTAAGTTGCATGACTATTTAATTAACCTACTTCATAATTTACATTGTAAATAAAACACCAAAATAATGTTTAAAAGTCTTTCATCATGTAACGTTTTCAGACCCCCCCCTCCCATGTGAACAAAAACTGATTCTATGTCCTGTATTTATTTTCTGTTCCTGAGCCCAGACAAACATGCAAACTTCAGTAACTTCTGCTTCTTTTTCTGTTTTCATTGAATTTCCCTGACATCACTACTCTTGACTCTGGATTAAAAAGCAGGAATAGGCCTTGAGCCATCTTCATTCGTGGGAAGAGGAAACCTGTTTAACGTTATTGTGATAGCTGAGAGTTTGCACACTTGCCAAAACCTCATTGTCTGTGATTAAGAATTCTGGGGACAAGAAAAGGTTTTAACAGAAACTAAAAGGAAAAGGTAGGGTGTGGGAAGATGACTTATGTCGAGTAGAAATGAAACATTTAGATTTTGCCCCTACCCCCTCTCATTCGAGTTATGCCTTTAGGGAACTGCAGTAGGAATGGAATACATAATATATTGAAAAGGAGCAATATATATTCCACTCGTGACTCAATCCTCCTGGCTTCTCAGTTTCTGAATCATCATGTCTTCCCCTCACTGGAGAGATAAATGTGGCATTCTCTTCAACCCATTTAAGACCATTATTCCTTGGTACATAAAACGGGCCAATTAAGAAAGCCTTTTGTGTATTTGTACATTTTATGTATGGAGGGAGAGTTAAAAATATCTTGCCGAAAATGTGTCGGAATGTTCCTTGAATACTTAATATAGCTATATTTTCCTCCCCATCACCTCTCAAGCACTGGGGATGTTGCTGTATACAAATAGTGGCTTTGTTGTTGTTCATGCCAGGTCTGAGATATAAGATTCATGGAGGTGCCAACACATTTACCAAATTTTGGAAGGGGGGAAAACCCAGAGTACATTGTTGACTGTGCTCATAATGCCATTCTGAGCCAGCCTCCTTTGCGCATATTGGATGTAGGCAGAGTTGGCCCTATGATGAGGCAGAATGAAGCAGCTGCCTCAGGTGGCATATGCTAAGGGGCCTGTCCTGTACCCACTATGCTAGACTGCTGCCCTCAAGTGCAGTGGAAAATACTTTCCTTTCACCAATATAGTAGTAAGATCCAACTGCCAGTACAATTGGCTTTTCTGTATGTGCCTTGCAGGAGGGCACCATCTTGTCCTTCACTTCAGGCAGCAAAATGTCTTGAGCTGGCCTTGGATGTAGGATGTTGTGTTTCTGGGCCAGCCCTACTGTTAGGCAATGTGAGAGGACTTCCCCAGGCATCAGTTGCAGGGGAAGCAGCACCATTTCCCTCTGGTGGCATGGTCTACCTTGATTCCTCTAAACTAACATAATGCCTCAGGCACAGCGAAGGATGCTATCTGGTCACTAGTAAAATTTGACTGCCTGTTCTGTCAACTTCTTTACATAGAATGGGACGAGAGGTATCATCTTGTCCTTTACCTCAGGCAGCAAAATGTATTGGGTTTTGGCAGTGGCAGAGGGCTCAGGTGGCAACTGGGGACAGGAAAAGAACCAAATGGGTGTGAAGCCTATGTGTAAATAGTATGACATGGGCAGAATCATTACCAGTACGCTGTCCAGGGGCAAGCCAATGTCATGGCAGGACAAGCTGAGAAGGGGGAAGCTAGAATAAGGAGGAGGACTTGGGAGGAGGTGTAAAGAACTGAAGAAAGGCATCAGGAACCTTCCCATACCAGCAAGTTGCTTAAAGAGAAAACATCAGCAGGTCCTTGATAGTATATAGGTGGAAGCAGAAGTTGGTTAGTTTGGCATAGTCAGGTGACATCCTAGCTAAGAGCTTGTCAAGAGCTACTGTTAAGAGTTTGCTCCTAGTTGGTCAGAACTGCCTGCAGTTCTCTTTCCCATGGGTGGTCACTGCAAAATGGACCATTCAGTGGACATTCATGGGCATTTCTAATGCTAAATAGACACCTAAAAGACATATGGGTAATGCTATGTCTCTGAGATAATCATTTCCTAATACGGATGTGGGTATTGGAAATAGAGCTGAACTGAATTTTTCTCACAAGACTCTTAAAAAATTCATTAGTTCTCTTTTGGCTTCTGCATATTTCAAAAGAGAAAGCTATCACGTAAACTTAAGATAATACAACAAATAAATAAACCACCCCCACTACAGAGATAAACAGGATTCAGACCCCTCACTGCAATTCAGGGTGCAATATAAAATACTGCAATACAAATAATATAACTTAATAAGCTTTCAAAAGCAGTGTTTGAATATTGTAAGTGTTGTCTTCCTTTTTTTTTCTTTTTACAAATTACAAGATTTCCAACTGGCAAAGGCAGACAAAAAAAATTCCCATAGAATTCAGGATATCCACACCAATTTATAAGTTGTTGGGACCATCCTATCATGATCCTGTGCATTTGTATAGTCAATAAAGGGAAATCAAGTTGTTGCAGATTGATCAATTTTTCATTGTCCCCTCATCAGTGGTAGTTCGTAGTAAAGTTTCTCCCACAATGCTATATGCCAGATTTTATCATGCCAGTATTACATCTGTTTATGTAAAGTGCTTTCTGGGGGGAAATTGGTTATTTTTATTTTTCTCCCCCCTTTAGGAAAAAGGAAGGTAGATGGACATTTCCCAGATTGTTGCAAAGTCAGGGGCATTGTGGAGTATAAAAAATAGGGGGTGCCCCCCCAATAAAATACCACTCTTAGGGGAAGAAAGAAGCTGTGCTTTTTGTGAGCCCTGCACCTGAAAAACTGTTGGGAAATTTCTCCTCTCGCAGAAGAAATTCTGTGAAATGTGCCCTCCTTTCTTTCTGTCCACAAACCGAGTGAATAATCTTAAGGGGTCAATTGCCCACAACTTCTATAATACACAGGAGCATGCCTTGCTTTATTTGCTGTGCATCTATTTATTTTTCTGTTTGCACATTTTTACACTGATTTCACAATTCATTTTAATGTTCCATTATTTTAATGTTGTATTTTTATTTTTGTTTTTAAGTTGTAATCATTCATCTTGTTTTTATTATTGCTTGTAAGCCACTCTGAGCCCAGCCTTGGCCTGGGGATGGCGGGGTATAAATAAAAAATATATTATTATTATTATTATTATTATTATTATTATTATTATTATTAAAAGCTTTACAATGAAATAACTCAGAGGCAATAATAGAACAATTCGAAACTATCCCTGTAAAACGAAAAAAAACCTCTGCATCAAAATAGAAAACAGCTTCCAAACTGCAGCAGCAACCAAGACATAGCTAGCATCTGAAAGCAGATTGAAATGATTTATAATCCTTTTCAGGAACACCAGAAGGGAAAACGAGCAGTGGAAGTCAACCAGGCCTTTCAAAAATGGTGACATTTAACCCATGGTAGACAAAGACATGATTACTGCTTCATCAAACCGATGGCCAATCTAGTCCAGAATCCTGTTCTCACAGTGGTCAACTAGATGCCTGTGGGAAACACAAAAACAGGATCTAAGTGCAACAGCTGTCTCCCCGCTTGTCTCCCCACTTCCATTCAGAGGCAGCAGCGGAGGAAGCCGCTCAGGCGCCTGGGGCGGCGCGCCCAGGGGCGGGACAAGCCGCCCATAGGGGCAGGGCACACCACAGGGCCTCTGGAGTCTGCCTGCCTCCTCCCACTCAGCCGCCCTACAGATGGGGGGGAGGCAGCAGGCAGACAATTTGGGCAGTGTGGAGCCTGTGTGCACCCAAGCCACTGTGTCTCTCCCAGGCGGCCCACACGCATAGCACCCACCTTCCTCTGCCCCTGTTCAGAGGCAGAGAAGGGATAAGAGTTTTTCTTCCTCTCTCATAATAGTAGAACTTGGATCCAATCCCATGAAGCTGGACGCTGGACAGACAGAAGAACTTGGCACTTCTTCATGCAGCAGTGCAGTGTTAAACTCTTGGTTTCACTCTCGCAAGAGGTAGCAATGGCCAACAACCAACATCTTTTAAAAAATTAGACAATTTCATAGAAGAGAGGATTATCAGTGGTGACTTGCCACTGACCACTGTCACATTGCTACCAGGCTTTATACATATGGCCAGAGGGAGCAGGTGCTGCTGCAATTCAGCGTCTCAACAATATGCGTTCAGATTTGGGTATTGTGCTGCTTCTCTCGTCTGAGTGCAGAGCTTTTTGTTACCACTTTTTCTCATGTCACGAACACATCTTTGTTTTGACGTGGTTTCTCAATCTTTCTGACAATTTGTGACAGGAGAATGAAGTCGTCTCGTTGGTATTTTTATTTTTATCAAAGAAAAGCCGGCTCACTATTGATGTCATAAGATGAAGAGTGGAGGGTGGAGGAATGAAATTCACGTTGGCAATTGCCGGAATATCTCAGACTGATAGGAGCCATTGTTGGCTTAAGTGTTCCCTGGCATAAAACGCCAATTGTCTATGCCTTGAAGAGAAAATCAGCATGTTCACGCAAAATGTCAATCCCTAAAACACAATAACATGTAGTTGCTACTCGAGATTCACTATCAGGAGAGATAAGGGATGTTCTGCTGAATTATGATATGGGGCTTTAAAGCCTTGTTTTGTATTAGATGGTATTAAGTGGCATTCTGAGGTGATAACACTGCATGCTGCATAATACCTGTCTTCTTTGGAAATGGAGAGCAGTACAAACCAAAACTATGTTGCTAGTGATATTTCCCCAGCTGGGCCCTGGCATTTAGCTACTAATATTACAATATTAGTAAAATGTTTGTCAATAATGATGTGGAGGGCATGTATGGAGGGATCACAGAAACACTCAAATGACATATAGAGAGACACATTCCGCCTGTTGACAGGCTTCTTGTTAGCCAAAGTACCGTATTTTTTGCTGTATAAGACACACCAGACCATAAGACGCACCTAGTTTTTGGGGGAAGAAAACAAGAAGAAAAAAATTCTGAATCCCAGAAGCCAGGACAGCAAGAGGAATCACTGCGTAGTGAAAGCAGCCATCCCTCTTGCTGTTCTGGCTTCTGGGATAGCTGCGCAGCCTGCATTCGCTCCATAAGACACACACACATTTCCCCTTACTTTTTAGGAGGGAAAAAGTGTGTCTTATAGAGCAAAAAATACGGTAGGTCTCCTTTCCACTCCACTGTTGTTGGGAGGAAACGTAAGAGTGACTGGCATTTATATTTACATTTATATATGGGAGAAAGTAAATGGCATGTTTTTGGGAAAACCCCTGACTCATGGGCCTAACCTGACAGACATTCTCAGCTGGGGGAACAATCCACCCCACTTCCCAGGGAACTCTGGAAATTCTAGCTCTGGGAGTGGAATAGGGGCCTCCTAACAACTCTCAGCACCCCTGCAGTTCCCAGGATTCTTTAGGGGTGGGAAAACCATGGCAATTAAAGTGGTATAATCCTGCTTTAAGTGTGTATAGTGCAGATGGGGTCACAGTCATAGTAAGTTTCTTAATCTATCATATTTTCCACAAACACAGGTGGTCTCAAAGCATTTCACATAAAGAAAAGTCTAAAAAAGTAGTGCAGTGACAATACATAATAAAAAAATATCTCTCCAATATAAAACTAAAAAGCAATCAATCAGTTATTAAAAGTTCTTTGCCATTTGAGGCACAGTTGGTGGCAACCTGTAAGAGGGCTTTCTCTGCAGTAGTGCCCTATCTGTGGAACTCCTTGCTTCAAGAGGTTTGGTTACCTTCCTCTCCTGATGTTTTGCCAGGGTTTGTGGACATTTTTAATAAAAACAACAACAAGAAGAAGAAGAAGCCTTTAATTCAACTGTAGTTTAATTTAGTTTATTTATTCTTAGCTCTGGCTGTTTGTTCTTTTGATGATGCTTTTTGGTCTTGGCGGCTTTTAGCATCTTTTAAAAATGACTTACTGTATTCCTGTTCCCTTTTTGGTGCTCATTTCTAGACATTGCTAAGCACTCTGAGAAGCTCCTTGTTGAAGGGTAAAAGTAGAACATACTTAAAAAAAAACAAAAAAACCCTCTTTCCTAAAATGATGTATTGGGAACATTAAGTAATATGTGGCAATTTCTGCCAGTAAAAGATCCTTCTACTAACTGTGCATATTGACATGCATTTTTAATAGCCTCCAGGGCCAGCTCTACCATTAGACAGAGTGCAGTGATAATCGCTGGAAGGCAGCAGGAGCAGCCACTGGCCGTGCTTTTGTGTTCGCAGACAGAGCTAACTTAGTCAGGTTCATTCATTCAGTAGGTTTCCTGTGCATAAACTTAGTTGAATGCCACCCAGAGCTTCTGAAGGAGCTTGCAGTTTTGTGTTTTTACTGGTCTGAACCTAAGATTACCCGATACTTCCAGTTAAGGGGAGTCTCCCCCACGCCTCACCCCAGCTTTCCCTTGGTCCCTCTCTCAATTACTGGCTTTTTACAGTGCATGTAACTTTGTTGAGGGCCTTGCCCTCCAGTGCTTTTTTTTAAATGAAGCATCTCCCCATGTCTCCTGTTAATGTGGCAGTAGAATGGGTTATAGACAGCAGAGAAGAGCTTTCCAAACTTTTCATGTTGATGCGAAACTTTTAAGACATGCATCATGTCACAACACAGTAATTCAGTTTTACTAGCAAACCAAAGGTTAAACTAACCCTTTTCCGGCCCCGGATGGAGCATGGGGAGCATTCACATGACACACCTATACACTGCAGCTGACACACTAATGTGTCGCAACACATTATTTGGAAAGCTCTGCAGTAGAGGCTAAGCCATTAGGGCAAACGTGACACTGCCACACCAGCCTCAGTCTCCCCTCAGCTAACACCCAACCTCCCTGCCTTCTTACAACCAGACCAGCTGGTGGCACTGCTTGCTAGATTCCTTCTCCCTTGCAGTTTTGCCCTTGCAGAACTCGGGAGGAGGCTGAGGGAACAAAACTAGCATTAATCCACTCTGCCTGTCATTGGCTGTGGCTCTGTGAAGCCTTGGTTCTGGCTCCACCTGCCATTGACTTCTCTGCCTTCCACTCTTCCAGCCCTAATGGACAACAACAACTGCTGGTTGAAGGCAGCATACCCCTCTCCGTTTGCTCTCCTGTCTCAGTAAGTTGAACTTTCCCAGGTTGCACAAATGAAGATGATAACCCTTCTGTTCAGGTGGCCATTCGCTTCCCATCTTTTCTCTTGCTGCAGAAGGCATCTTTTCGCATGCACTCATAGAGTCCTGCTGGCTGCCAGCAGGATTTCTGTGTGTGCTTACTGGGCTGTCGGCGATAATGAGCTTCGCCGATGTGTTTCATGTGTCCGTCGGGAGAGGCTGTACAAAGGAAGAGAGAGTTCTAGCATGGTGTGTCTGAAAAAGTAGACACAGAAGCCAGCCGCTACCATTAGCTCTGAATTTTCCAGCCTTCCAGCATCAAGCGGCATGATAGTAGAATGAGATTGGCAGCTGGTTGTTCGTTTTCACAAACTTCCCCCTCGTCTTGTTTCCAGACTGAGTTGTAAGTTGTGCTGCTCTTAGGCATCTGTGACAGATATGGGCAGGTAGGCTGATCTTTTGACCCGTATAAAATAAATCCGGAGAACAAAGCAAAACTTCAGAGAGTACAATCTGTGCCAAACATCGCTGTAGGCCTGTGGAAACAACACAGTGTTCGAATCCATATATTTGAGCTTCTACTGTTCATTAACACACTGGAATGGCATCACAAACCTGAAAGAAATGTCTGTTTCATTTTACAGCTAAAAGGCTCTGGGTGAAAAGGTTTAGGGACTTTTGCTCTTTTCAGATGTTTCCGAGATATTTTGATCTTCTAAATTTTTATTTTTATTTTATAAAAACAACAACAAACCACACAGCTTCTAAGTAAATTCAAGAGATGAAAAATGAAACAAACTGGAAATGAAAGAAACCAGACTGTCCAGAATTTTGATTCAGTGTAAATGGGATAATTCATAATTTAGATAAATATAATTTCAAACATAGATAAACCACCAAGTATTGTACATCTAATGCCACACTGATCTAACTATACATTTGTAGACAGTCTCATCCCCAATGGTGCAGGCAAGTAACAATATAGTAAGACAGCATGCCAAGCAGACAAACTGAACTACGGTAGGATGGAAACAATGCTGTATGTGATGAGTAGAGAACCAAACAGAAAACAATGCCTTCTTATATCCATATCTAGACATTAGTTTTGCCACACTGAGGATGCCTCCAGACTGTTGGTATTTTGCAGGAGGGATTCAAGTGCATACCAGAACCTTAAGTTTGCACGATTAAAGGCACACTAGTGTAATAAATCCACTTATTTATTTATCAAGCAGCCTGTCTACTGGTTGATGCATAAGGCAGGGGTCAACCCTTACTAGCAGTCGCCCCCTGATGTGCCTCAGGTGTTCCGCCAGAGCTACCATTTTTATGGCCCATAGACCCCTGTGTGGACACCTGGACAGAAACATTCCATCCTGGTACCCAAGCAGCCAAAGCTGTAACAATTGCTATGAGGTAGGCAAAAACCTGCAGACCAACCAATTTGGGGGAAATTCTCCTTGGTCCTGAATACAGCAACCGGACATACCATATCAAGGTCATCATACTGCCCTACACACTCACCTTTGAGCAAGGGGTGTACAGACTGGGTGGGTGGTGAATCTCCTGGTGATCCCAGAGGGGTACCCTGGGCACGGTCCTCATTTAAAGGGTACGCAAGCCCACCTCCTCCAGGACTACTGATGGGCCATTTGCATGGACCAATGCCTGCACAGCTGGGAGGGAAAACCCGTACATCCCACCCCTAACCACACAGAAGCCAAACATGTCCCCCAGGACCACATTCTGCCCATGTTGGGCAGCAAAGCCTGCTTCCCCAGAGCCCCAGGTAAGTCGTTATTTCACACAAACACTTGTGCTTGTGTAGAGACAGCTTGTACCTGTGTTCAATATAATGTACAAAAAGGTCTAATATTTTGTTGGGAAGAGCGGAAGAAAAAGAAGAACCCTCTAGAGTCATCTAATGCACTCTCACAGTATCGTCTCTCTCCCCTTTATAGGTTAATTGGATGGATACTGCTATATTTCCTTATTTTGGTTTCCTCTCGGTGCATTTAGCATCTGTTTTGTCACTGGAGAGATTCACCCAGTATTGACCGCATGACTTGACATGAGCAGAAATCATGAATTAAAATGTTGAAATCATTAAAATGGGGAAATGGTAGAGGCAAAACGTGACTCTGCAAGAGTGGGAGATAATGAAATGCAAATTGTTATAACATCAGGGAGTTCCTCCCAGCCAGTGACTCTTCCCCTTGGACAGAACAGCTGCATCCAATGGGAAAGCTATTTAGTGGTCCCTGTAGATAATCCGAGGAGGTGGTGGTGTCAGGGCACTCTCTTTGCAGCAAGCTGTCCAAACAAATGGGGAACTAGTCCTTCTAAGGCACCAAGAGGCTTGAACCAGAACCCAGGCTCTTTACTCCCTATGCCACCATGGCAACCTGCAAGCAGGAAACAGTGCTGCATTACCACCAATGTAAATAGCCCAAGGGCAGTAGTGGAGCCTCCAGTCCAACAGAGATCAGGTGATGCAGGGAACCAATAGCATTCCATCTGGCCCTATATATTTGATGTTTGGCCAAGCTCCTCAGTTCAGACTCTCTCCTGAATTGACCTCCTGTGACCTAGCTCTTGGCCCTGACAGCCCATTAGGTGTTTCTTTTGGTGAGAGGCTTCTCTGCACAGACAGAAGGGATCAAGAGAGCAAGCATCTGGGTAAAACGTAGTTGGTAAAAGGGTCAACGTTCAATGTGCACATTCAGTGGGAGCCCCCCCATGGCATCATTTAAGTGCATATTGAAAAAGTTTCTCCTTGCCTTAGGGCCTCTGAGCCTTCCTCTTCTCTTCACCACTGCAACATCCTTGCTGATCTGCCTGCTAACAAGTTGTGTCTCTGTCTGGCAAGCCAGTAGCTGGTAGCAAGGAAGAGGAAGTGGAGCAACCACATCTGGTCATCATGGCAGTGAGGAAGTAGGTACAGCAAGAGAGGGGAGCGCACAAGTAGGTTGGCTTACCCAAGGACCTTAGAGAATCTGAAGACTCCATTGCCTTTGTCTATCAGGCAAATGATCGCCAAGAGGGCATGCAACAGATTGACATCCTGTACAGGTCTGCTCAGTCATAAGCCCCACTGAGTTCTCCCAGGAAAACTGTATAGGGTTGCAGCCTAAAAGCACAAAAGGCTATGCTCCTTGTTTCCCAGGTGGATGACATCCTTACTTTCAAGAACTCTTAGGCTGTTGCAAGCTAAATGTAATCCTGGTAGACAACAGCACTATGGAATGCACCCTTCATCCCTGGAGTTTCTGTCTTTACCTCTTGATTCCCAACAGAGAGCAGAGAATGAGCAGATTGCTTCCCCAGCCAGAAGCTGTGAAGATTTGCAAGCATAAACACCCCCTCTCCCATTTCCTCACAAATATAGCCAAAACACACAACTATTATAATTATTATAAATGGTACCAGTTAACCCTCTGGTTTTATTCTGTTGAAGAATGATTCCTTTCAAAGCAGCAATTCAATAATAAACACATCTTCAGGCTTTAGATGTAGGCACTACAACACTTTCAAGTGGAAAAAATGTTTAATTTGCTATAATGAATTGAAACCGGGGGAGGGGGTAATATTTAGTTAATTGCCTCAAATCTGTCTGTTTGTATCAGCCAAATTAACTTGATAAACTCGTCTTCAAAATTAATTTCCTTCCAGATGGTACTTAGTGGATTATTTTAAGTAGAGTCTCTGATTCTTTCAACTCTATGTATTTATAAGTAAAAGAAACACTAGGGGGTTTCTCAAACTATACTAAACATGATGAAACAAGCATTTTATACTGGTGTTATGGTTGCAGAGTCACTGGAAAGGTGAGACAACATACGTAAAACAAGTAGCATTCAGTTAATAATAAATCCATAATATACTTGGATAGATAGATATTTGTGTTTATCTGTGTGTACTTTCAGTGGCCTGGTTCACACACCATAGGTACCAACTCTATGAGGCTACCCCCCCCCCCGTGTGTTGGGATGAGACTGAGCTCCCCCAATCTTGAGGGACCAGGCCTCATCGGGCCTTGCTGTGGCAGGCCCGGGTGGGCCTACCTGTGGCTGCAGTAGGCCCATTCAGGCCTCCCCACAGCCTCCCGTCGCTGCGTGATGCCATGTGTACATGTCATGCACATGGCATCACACGTGTGACTGCCCCCTAAAAAATGTGTGGAACCCAGTGCCTAGGGTTGCCATATTTTCTGGATGTGTGGCAGCCCATGGCAGTAGTGTTGTTTTTGCCGATTTCCCTCAGAAATAGCTCAAAAACGCACAAGAAAAGTCCCCCCCCTTTTTTCCCCCAATGCTCAACAACTATTCTGTCTGGATTTTCATTTTTTGAAATATAGTAACCCTACCGGTGCCTATGTCATGCATCTTAATAAGCCTGACAATGGTGTGTTTGAATGTACCAACCAAGCTCAGGAGATTAACCAAACTTCCTTTTCTGCCAACCAAGCTCAGCGTGAAGCTATGGTTTGTTGCTTGATTACAAGTTATTGTTTGACAACCTAGGGTTTGGTGTTATGCCTGAACCCAACAACCTTGCTTAACCATGTTTTGTTTGGCCACTTTCCCCCCTATGCTTATCATACCAAGTCCAGAATGTGTCCTGCAGCAGGGACAGGTCCAGAATTCACTTGGGGCAGACTCATGGTTTTCATGGCAGACATCAAATCATGAGCCAATCCTGACAGGAGAACCTCAGTGTGAATATTAAAGTCCCCCACCACAACAAGTTAGGGGACTCTAGCACCAACCCCAAGACCACCCTAGTTAGCTCAGGAAGGGAGATTCTTGAGCAGCGGGGTGTGTGGTGCACCAACAGGATCTGTACTCATCCTGGCCATCTTCAGATACACACACACAAACTCAGCAGAGTGCAGGAGAAGGTACCTGGTAAGAGGAATGCAATCATGGTAGACCACTGCAATTCCACACCCCAGACCTTGCATACTGCTGTACAGAGAACCCCAAAGGGCAAAGCTGAGAGAGTTTTACCACCACCACCACCCCCAGCTTCATCCAGGATCAAGTCCTGGATAGCTGTTGTTTTGCCACCTGTCATTGACCAGCAGCATTTTCAACCCAGGGGGACTGTTGCCAAGACTTTCCAGTCTATTTGAACAGGGGAAGAATATGGCAGCAACCACCACCATGTTGCACCGCCCCCTTTGATAAAGTAGAGTTGTTACCCCACCCCTACATATCTCTCTTTGCCCTCTTTGCCCTTGCTCTTTTTCCACCAGTTCAGATTGATCACCCAGTTCATCTGGGTGTAGACACGCAGCAGGTGTTGCTGGAAGCTTCTAAGTACTGCAGGAGCATTGTTAAGGAAGGAACAACAGCAAAAAATGCCCAGGAGTCCCCCCCCCTGGAAGGAATGAACAGTAGACAGGTGGTTCCTGTTCAGACATTCCTGGGTCCCACCCCCTTTCTCACACAGGGGAGCTGTGGCTTCCCAGTTCCAAGGAGGTGTTGAAAGAGGTAAGATATACTTTTGCAATTTGGAATGCAAGGCATCTTGCATTCTTATCAGCAAATTGTTTATTTTTATATAGCAGATGCTACTATACTAAGTGGAAGCAATTAAGGAAGGCTTCAACAGAGATAGAATTAATTTATTGAGAAGTAATTAATCTCACCCAGAAGATTCTTGCATAACCAATGCATTAATTTATATTGGAACTCCTAGAGCTGTTCATCTCGGTATTGGGGGCCTGTGGATCAATGGGGATCCATCTGCAGCTTACAAAGGCAATAAGTGCATTGCTCCTTCAATCTATAATTGATGAGCAAAAGAAGGAGTAATCTTATTAAACTGTTAGACTTTACCTTGGAAGAGTTTGCATTGTTGATAAAGCTTGGGCAAAGTACCATTACACTGCATAAGTGAGTCCTCCCAAGTGGAGAAGGTAACTTGTTAGTAAATAGACAGAGTGATAGAAGCACTGTGCAATAAAATGCCTACTTGTCTGGCGTTGCAGCTTCCTCTTTTGGAGTCATTCAGTTAGGACACAATCTAGCCAAAGTTAAGCACTTGAAAGCCTCTTGGATTTCAAGGAGAGATTCAACAGCTCTAACCATTTTGATTCAACAAAACCAAAATGATCAAGGAGGTGAAGCATCTCCCTTGTGAGTGCTTGGGGATTTTTAGTATAGAGAAAATGTGAGTAAGAGGTGATATGATAGAAGTTTATAACGTTATGCATGGTGTGGAGAAGGTCGACAGAAAGCAGCTTTTATCCCTCCCCACCAATGGAAACCTAATGACTCTGAGTGTTGGAAGACTCTGGAGAGACAAAAGAATGGGCTTCTTCATGCAGTGGAACTATGGAACTCACTCTTCCCAGGGAGCAATGTTGGCCATCAACTTGGATGTATTTAAAAGAGGATTGGGCAAGTTCATGCAGGATAAGGCTATTGAAGGCTACTAGCCATGACGACTATGCTCTGCCTCCATGGTTGGAGGCAGCAGTGCTTCTGAATACCGGCTGCTGAAACCACATGAGAAGTGAGTGCTTTTGCACTCTCAAGGGTTCAGCTTGAGGGTTTCCCACAGGCATCTGGTTGGGCACTGTGAGAACAGGATGCTGAACTAGATGAGCTATTGGCATGATTCATCAGGCTCTTGTTATGGCTAGCAGTAAATGGCATTGCGTCCCAGTCCAAAGTTAGCCATATGCAGAGCAGACCCATTGAAATCAATGGACTTAAGTAAATTGGATACTTCCCAGTGACAGCCAATCCCCTTTGGGGTGGAAAGTGAGGCCAACAGTAGGTTAAATCTAGGGCTCCTTCTGATATGTCTAGGTGTGAGATCACATTTGGCAACAGAGATATATTCATAGAAAAGTGTATACATCTTGGCTGCTGATAAGAATTACCGCATTTTTCGCTCTATAAGACGCACCAGACAATAAGACGCACCTAGTTTTTGGAGAAGGAAAACAAGAAAAAAATATTCTGAATCCCAGAAGCCAGAACAGCAAGAGGGATCACTGCGCAGCAAAAGCAGCGATCCCTCTTGCTGTTCTGACTTCTGGATAGCTGCGCAGTCTGCATTCGCTCCATAAGATGCACACACATTTCCCCATACTTTTTAGGAGGGAAAAAGTGAGCCTTATAGAGCAAAAAATATGGTAGATTGTTCCTGTCTAACAGCATACTGTTTCTCAAAATGATTAGTTAACAGTTTGAATGATCAAAAACTGGTGTGAAATAAAGTGCTTAGGCAGTTATGTTGCACTGATGTCAGCCCTGGGAGCCAGAAAAAAAATCTCAAAGAAGGTGACAAATGGTTGTGTAAATCAGAGTCCATTCACTTTGCAATCAGAATGGTCCCAGTGAACATATGATGGTTGAACAGTGTTGTGCAAGGGGAAGAAAAACAGCAACAGCAAAATTAAGACTCATTTATTAAGCAGGAAAACAACTGGTGGTAAGATGCATAATTTTCTGTGAGATGTACTTTCCTGGAAATCTTTGCACACAGTTGTAGGGCATGTTGGTGATGCAAGAATAGATTGGTGTTCTTTTCAATTATCCATTGCTTTTTCATCTTGTTCTCTTTTACTAAAAAAAAGTGCTTAGGAGACACTCATCTAGATGTGTTTGAGAATTAAGAAGACCCATTAATCTCTTGAACAATGGCACATGTACATAAGATATCCATGGTGGGTACTGTGTTAACAATGCATATTCAGGATGTCTTCGGCATGCTGTTACAATCCTACCTTGTCAACTTGTATTTTCTTTCCAGTATGCTGAATTTGAGAAATACAACAGTTAACAGTAAAAACAGTATTTTTTATTTTATTTTTTGCACATTGAGCTAATCACAAGAGAGACCCATCTCCCAACATTCTATATGTAGCTGGACCTGAAAATTAACACAAATTAATGAATCTGTATCGATACTCTGACATTAGTAGGGCCCGCTATATACTTGGCAGGAGAAAACATAAAATCCAGCATTCCAGTTATTGCTTATCATACTGAACTGGTAAGCTGTAACAAATTTAAGTACACATGTGTGAAATTCATTAGGGAGTCTTGGCACCAGTTAAATTACATCCAGGATAAAGGATGTGGATTAGGAGGCTGTGTTAGATAGGTACCCTGCTGTGACTCTAAGGAGAATCTGAATACCTTGTGGGGGAGGAAAGAGGATGGAATTTCAGCTTCAGTTCTGCATTTGCCAGCTTTCGAGAAGATGGACAAAATGGATTTTTGTTGCTGTTGTTGCTAATAATGGTAGCTTTTCTCATACCTGCAGTTCTCCAACCCACCCCCTGTATTTTGTTATGAGACTGAAATCTCCTGAAAACAATAACCACCTGGGGATGGATGAAATGAACCATTTCATTTAAAACAACAACAACAACAACAACAACATAAAACAAAGTGATGCTTAATGGGGAGAAATGAGCTGTCTATGTGAGATACCATGTGGCTTTGGATGTAGTGGGGACCAGTGAGTTATTACATCTACTCCATGAGACATTTTAGCATATTTATTTATTTAGATGATGGATATGCTGCCCTTTGTCCAAGTCACAGGGGGGTTTGCAAGTGAGTACATAAAAATCCATAAAGTCCATAAAAATAACGCAAATCAGTTGTATAGAACAGGAACAGTGTAAAATTAAGCTACAGTTAACTTACAGTTACTGGCTAACAACTGTGCATGCAGAAAGTCTTGGAATAGAAAGGTATGGTACAACTAGCAAAAGTGAAGAGAGCCCTTTTAACTGAAGAGCAATTAGTTTCTGTTCTGGGGGGTGGAGCCTGTTATTCTCCACATAGTGGTCTAGGTCAAGAGTCTCCTTACTGTAGTTCATGAGCTTACCGGTAATTCAGGTGGTCTGAGAGGAACAAGGGCAGTGGCTGTTCTGGGACAGATCAGAAATGGCAGGGGGGAGTGACTTGAAAGGAGTGGAAAGAGGATTAGGCATCAGAAGTGCATATTTTATTGTATTACAATTTAATAGAATCATAGAGTTGGAAGGGATCCTAAGAATCATTAGTCCAATCCCCTACAATGCAAGAATCTCAACTAGAGCATTCCAATAATACGAATTGTTGGGATTAAATTTGTAATGCAAAAAGCATGCAGCAGCTAGCACAATGCATGGCAATCACTATAACAGGCAGGAAAACAAAAATATCTGGTGTTCCATCAAGACCCTTAACAATCTTCAAATAGCCCATGGAGGGGATGGGAAGGGAGTTTGGGAACTACTTGCCTGGGGGATAGAAGTGTATGTTGTCACACAAACTGGCCTCTTTGTGCAAAGCTATTGTTGTTATTTCTATCAGACCAGTGGTTCCCAAATGTTTCAGGCTGGTGTGCTCCCTTGGTTCCCTAAACTCATTCCCAGTTACCCTTACCCTACCCTATAAATAGCATTATTGAAAATAGTTGGCTTGAGCCACTTGAGCAAGATAATAACACAATAAGATTCAAAGCATTAACAATTAATTGCATTTTTATTTGAAATCAAATTAAAACTATTTAGTTTAATTAATTCACATAAAACCTGATGAAGTTGATCCAGTTTCTTTCATGGTGCTCTCGAGCAAACGCCTGCTTAATTTCTTGAAACCTAAAAGCATTGTTTGCCCTTGGACCATTCTCTGAGGCCCCCTTGGGGGGGATGTCATCGCTCAATGGCAGAGCATGTGCCTGGCAGGCAAATGGTCCCACGTTCAGTTCCTGGCATCTCCAGGTAGGGCTAAAAGAGACTCCTGTACGAAATCCTGGATTGCTGCTGCCAGCAGTGTAGACAATATTGAGCTAGATGGACCAATAGTCTGACTCGGTATGAGGCAGCTTGCTATGTTCCCTATGGCATGCATTGAAAGACTGGATGCCCAAGGTTTGCACGAGGGACTAGGAACATCATCTGATCTTGACATTTATTTCCTCCAGAGACTGCACCAGAATTTTGTTCCAAACTGACACTGAGACATGACTGACGTTGCACGATTTTGACAGTGTGTGTGTGTGCAGGGTGGGTGGTTGGGGGTGATTTGATAGGCTTCAGACAAGAGAAAGGAAGATGCAAAGGGAGGTCCTGATTTCAACCCTACAACTAAAATTTCCATAAACTGCCTTCGGGTCCTGCAGTGGGTGTTTTCGTAGATATACTTTAATCTCTTATTTTTGTATCAAGTGTGGTGTCATTTGTCACATTACATTATGCAAATCTTGGACAGATTTAGCACTCTGTGTAAATAAAAAAAAAGTGGTCATCTTGAGGGCTTCGGCATGTAACTGTTGAACATCAAAGATAGAACCATCTATATTTAATAGACAAAAGATTGATTTTGAAGCACAGTGATAAATATTTGTTTGAAAGAGATAGTCATTCTGGCAAAATCGGAAATGATGCGTAAATGTGTATAGACAAAATATGTGCGTTGCATACCATTTTCTTAATGAACATGCTGTACTGTGATTAATCTGATTCAACTGTTTGTTAAGTGGTGATGTTATTAAACAGTAGAATTGGAGCCAGCAGGAGCGAAAGTTTCCTGAGGAGATAGCTGTTTTAAATTTATTAGTCTTTTTAAAAAGTCTTTAAGTGTGTTTGTCTCAAAATTGTTTAGTCTTCATTAAGGTGTCACAAGACTCTTTGTTGCTTTTGCTGCAACCTAACTAACACAGCTGTCCCTCTGGAAATTTGTTTTAAACCTGTTACTGATTAATAATGGTCTTGGACTGCTCACAAGCTTGCTTTTATATTAAATCAAGTACTGTAGGTCCTGCAACAAAACACACGGGGCAAATAGCCAGCCAGCCATTATGCAGGATACTCCGTTCTGTTCTCCCTCCCCACTTTTCCATTTCCAACCTTTCATTCAAGTTAAACACAGGAAGTCTGACAAATGAGCAGATATGTCACTACTTGGACATTAAGATAGAAACCTTAGCTAAAGGTGTTCCCAGGTACAGTAGAAGTTTTGCATTCATGATGGAAGTTGTAGTCAGCCCAAGTAAAAAATGCAAGGATTCTATTTTCACACCAAGAGCAGACCTTTCCAAATACCTACTTTACACATGGTCACAGCCTACTCCCCAAGCTCTTTGTTTAAGATCTCAGTAGTGTCAGGGGTGGTAGTCAAAAATACCACTGGACTAGCCAAAAAAACACCCTTTTGTGAATCAGCATAGCTGTCTTCAATCCAGATTTTAGGTTGGAAAACTATTTTTTCCTAAAATGTATTCCCTCCCCTGCACCACTCTATTCTTTTACATATCCAAATTGATTTATTAAACCCATGTTTAGGGTTCCCAATTGGATTATGTCAGGGGAAGGGGCTGCCCCAGAGACAGAAGGGGTGGGGGAAATAACTGAAATGGCAGTGTGAATTTCCTGATCCAGTGTTTTCTTTTCTTCTGCCTCTGAGCCAGCCCCCACTCCACCTACTTTCCACTGAAATAATCCATCTAGTCTCCATTTCACTTCAGATTGAAATAAATACCTCCTCTAGTCTGGACTCTGCATCTCCACTGCAGAGACTGAGATGAATAGAGAAAGTAAAGGAGTACAGAGCCTCACCACCATGAGAACCTATGCAATAATTTGCAGCCAGGTCCTGCCAGGCTGAAGCTTGCAAGCTGCACGCAGATTATGGTTTTCTTTTTTAAAAAATTCTTTTTAAAAATGTATTTTAAAAATTTATTTTTAAAAGTTTTTATTTTTTATTTTTATTTTTTTAAAACGTTATTCCAAAACCGAAAAAGAATTACAAACATCAGATTCAAAATCCATATTTGTTTTGTAACCTAAGCCTATTACATAGTTGACTAGATTAAAATATACCTAATTGCTATAGACTTCCCTTTGCTATATATAAATGCAACACAATTAGAAATATATTAGAATTTTTTTATAAATTCCACCATACCCCCCACTCCCCTTCACCCATGTGTGATCTCAATATATTTTTTTACTTCTTCCATCTTGTTGTGTTGGTGTAGTTTAATAATTATTCATTTATTCTTTTATTATTTCCTTGCTTACCCCTGCACGTTTGACACATTATCTATTAATATTCCAGTTCCGGAACCATATTTTTTCATGTATTCCTTCACTCCATCCCACTCTTTAATTATTCTCTGATTTGAATGGCCTCTAATGATTGATGATTTTAAAAAGTTTTTAAAGTGCTTTTGCCCACCTGGAGATTCAAACTCTCCATCTGCCACCTGGAGGGGCCAAGGCAAACCTGGATATCTGGCAACCCTATCAGTATTGACTACAGTGAGTGGCGGCAGCAATACAGGGTTGTAGGGAGGATTCTTTCTCAGCCTTTCATGGAGAGATTTCAGAGAGTGAAGCTTGAAACTTCTGCATGCAAATCAGATGCTGTACAGTGGACCCTAAAACAGCACGTTTGAACTGTCTCCTTATGAGAACCACGGCAGCTTTCAAGGTAGCTTCATGCAAAGGAAAAACTTAAACTTATTTCAGAGGAAGTTATCTCTGGATTGTTGTCATGAGAGGGTCAAGGAATCAGCCTCTCGCATCCTGTCATACCACCGCAACTATCTCAGGCCAGTCATGAATCAGAAGATGTCCCTATAGAATCCTTAATTTGGCACCCCACCCATGTCTGCATACCAGGATCATGTATCTAGAGATGAACAAGACATGAGTAAAGAGTATTGGAATTTTCTTTTGGAGGAAAATTCATCTTCTTCCTACCCGAGCCCTGTAATAGCTAAACAAATCTGAGTTTATTTTAGGATAGCAGATCATGTGAGTGGACTAAAGCCAACGTAAAGACAGTAGCATGCAAACAAACCTAAACAGGGCTGAACTGATGCTAGTCACTATCCCTCATAACAGTTTTCAGCCATGCTGAAAACACCTGCTTTAACTCAGCAATCCCCCCCCCCATCTTTATCATAATGAAGACTTTCCATTGCTTTCACTTGCCCTCGGTGACGTCATAATGTAGTCAAAACTGATTAACCAATTGTTTTATTCTCTGATATCTTATCATGTCATCACATGACTATGTAGTACTATGCAGTATTACTATGTGATTCCTGGTTGGGTAGGATCACCCACATGACAAATTCAGGAAGGAAGGAGCAGAAGAAGTCAGGGAAAGCAATTGTATTTTCCCCAGATTTCAATCTGAACACTTTATTGGAGTAACTGGGCATGAGAAGTTAATTTCCTTCATGAGTGTAAATCACCTTGTGGATGAGCTAATCGAAGGTGCAAGATCAGCCAAGCCAGTTACTATGATAATAGCCCAGTGCGCTGACTATATCTGTGATATCTGAGCAGTCAGCTCAGTGTTTCTTAGTCTGTGAGTCTGCAGTTAGTCTGTTAGTCTGTGTTACTTGTATGGTGTTATATATTAATTCTCTGAACTTGTTTAGAGCATCAGAAATACTTTGTATTTCTATCTATCTATATTTGCAAAAGCCTACTGTTTTGCTGAGCCTTATCTTCTGCAACAGTAAAGTATCTTGGTTTCTGTGTAGCTACAGGTACTGGGAGCAACTTTCACTGTGTGGGTATCTCTCCTGAGATTTCCAGTACATTTATTGTGGCTTCATTTATTCTGTTTTCTTTCCATGTGAAAACAAGAATGCAAAGCTAAGGAATCATCAAGGAGATGGTTACATGGGACGTCTCTGGCCCCTTTTGGGTGTTTGGGTTCAGACACAACCTGCCTGCATCCGGAGAACTTTAATTGAGTAGATAAAGAGGTCTCTGTAATTATAAAACTATAGTAGGTATAACAAGAGGCTAAATACATAGCTGTGGTTTTAATTAGACAGTGCTTCAAATTAGTAATTGTGGCTTCAGTGAGGAATCAGTGACTTTATACCCTGCAAAAGCCCCATCACAGCACAGCTCATTCCTCATTATGTCACACTGTGTGAATCTTTCAGTATATTGGCATGCTGAGCTGAAAAGGCAAACATCGATATTGGGTTATCTTCCTGGTGCAGAAAAGCTAGAATGGAGATTAAATTCATTCCCAGTAGAGATGTGGGAATATATTGTTCTTTGCCATGTATATGTGTGACCATGTCTGGAAGGTGAATTTTTATATGTGAGAGTGGGTGGTGTGCCTATGTATATATGTATATTTGCATAAGATCAAACCAAGCAGTAGAACTTAAGGTAGGCCTTTGCAATTAAGGATTGGGTCAGTTCTCAATGGCTCTTGCATGAGATAAATTAAGTAGGCTACAACTTACATGCACAGGTGAAGAAAGATTAAGATCTATCCATTCATCACGAGATACTTGGGGTTGTAGCCAGTGTTAGTCTTACTCAGAGTAGATCCATTGAAATTAATGACCATGACTAACTTAGATTCCTTAATTTCAGGGGGTAAAACATAGCTGGATACCCTTCCAAGGGTCCCGCCAGTATTTGCTCAGCATATTGCACACACAGACACGCAAACACACACATATATAACACAATTTGCACTATACAATTAAAGCTGCATCATGCCACTTTAAACAGTCATGGCTTCCCCCCGTTCTTACAGTGGCTACCCAGATCCCTGTGGAAAACTCTTAAGCAAGACCTAAGCCCAAGAGCACTCTCCCCTCCTGCGGTTTACAGCAGCTGGTATTCAGAATCATTTCTGCCACCAACTATGGAGGCAGAGCTACTACAGGCTAATACTGGGAGGTGTAGTTTGTTAAGGGTTCCGAGAGTTGTTAGGAGGCTACTATTCACAGAGTGGTTTAAGAAATCAGTTTCTCTTCCCAGGACACTTTGCTAAATTGTAGTGCTGTGAAGGGTATAGGGGTCTCCTAACAACTCTCAATACCCTTTACAAACTACCATATTTTTCGCCCCATAGGACGCACTTTTTCCCCTCCAAAAATGAAGGGGAAATGTGTGTGCGTCCTATGGGGTGAATGCAGGCTATGGGGTGAATGCGTACTGACCCCTCTCACTCTCCAGGCTTCGCGCAGATCTCCACAAGCCGTGGGAGCCCGCGCCGGGCTCCCACAGCTTGCGGAGAGTTGCCTGCATGCCGAAGGCTGGGCGCGCTGAGTTCAGCGTGCTCAGACTTCGCGCACCTCTCCACAAGGCACGGGAGCCGGCACTGGGCTCCCGATGCTTGCGGAGAGTTGCCTGTTCTGGGGGCTGGGGTCGGGGGAAGCTCGGGCTTCCCCCGCCCCAGCCCCATGCCTCGGGGAAAAATAATTTTTCCCCCTTTATTTCTCCCCAAAAAACTAGGTGCGCCTTATGGGATAGTGCGTTCTATAGGGCGAAAAATACAGTACACTGCTCATGATTTCTTGGGGGAATCTGTGACTGCTTAAAGGGATATGATTCTGCTTTAAATGTATAGTGCAGATGGAAAGTAATAGAGACAGCAGAGGGAGAGAAAATACCTGTTTTTGACTGTGAGTGTTATCTGTGGCAGCGATGTGGTCTGGGGTTCAGAACCCACCATCTTCTATCAAACAGATCTGAAGTGACTGTGCATTATAAGGCTTGAGAGCACATTGTGAATGGGTTCAGATATGTAACTACCTGCTCCTGTGTGTGACTTCTACTCTTAACAAGTAGCACAGAATCAGAGAACATAATTGCAATGTACGGTAGTTCATCCTTCTCCAAAATAGTTGGAATGGGAAGCCAAAATCACTGGCTGCAAAGCATGTTGTGACTTTATGACAGTGGGACTTGACAGCACCCCCACACAGAGACACACAGAAGCACAACACTGTTGAATTTCAGCTCTGCCATGTGCTTTGTGACATCACAGTGAATGTATGGTTGGAATCTCAACCTCAGCTCATTGATCCGAGAATACATAGCAGTAAAAGTTCTCAAAGGTGCTGTAATCCACATTAAGAAGCAGGTTCACCATCTCTGCTCTCACCCACTTCAGTGTATTTTGAACTATGTGACTCCTGCAGTGTCTCAAGAGGAGCACTTTGTGGTCTCCTTGGGCTTGACTCAAAGTAGACAGGAGGAAAATGGGTAGGAGGTGCCTACTGTTTCTTGAAAGGCACAAGGAGAAAAAGCTTTACCCAGTAAGTTCAACCCATCAGTTTTGACTCATTCAGATGAAAGATAAAGAAATATGTTGGGCATCAGGCTAAAAGTTGTAAATGAGGGGCCAGCAGCTAGAACATCTGGACCAAATGCACTCCATGGATGTTCTGTCATCTTCTTAGCAGTTTCCAAACCCATAAGCAAAAAGTAAAAGGAAGGTGCAGTTGAGCATGAAGTATGGCAGCTGGACTTGACAGGTAGTAAGTTGTGAGAGTGAGTTAAGGTCTTAATCCTCTACCAACCCACACAGCCACATTCCATTGGCAAACTGGTCATGTTATTTAACATGGAAGTATTGACCCAAATGGCTTATCCTTCTGATGATGGCTTCATTCACATGGGAGCTTATTCTGTTTCACCGACATTCCCCTAACTGTTAATTTCTGTGTTATATTTGGGTTTTCACATGACATAAAAGCCGCTTCTGGAAACCTAATGGAATACAGTGGAAGCTTTGAGCTCATTTTTGTGTTAACTGGTTCTAGATATAATCCATTTGGAATCCCATTGAAACAGAAAACAGAATTTGGGTCAGTATACCGGTTCTTTACTGCTGTATTCATGGGTGAATCATGGGTGAGGAGTGCCATCAGCTTTGACTGGTGGCCCAACTGTGTCCCTATCTGGACAGGGATGGCCTAATTTCTGTTGTCTGTGCTCTGGTAACATCTAGGTTATATTCAGTGCTATTTTTCTAGAAAAAAGGGGTTCCAGAATACATCACGAACACCTCCTTTGTTCTCCTATAATGGCAATGGTGCCCATCTGAGAGGTTCTAACTTTGAGGTAGACAACACAAATTAGGCTATCTCTGTCAAGATAGGGACACAGTTGGGACACCAGTTAAAGCTAATGGAAGGCACTCACTGTACGCCAATGAGGCAACCTGAGCCTCAGGTGACAGCAAAGGAACCAGACGTACCCCCAAGCTACATACCCACTCCACTCACACTTTCTCAGAACCAGCCCCACCACGAAGCAGAATGAGGCAGCAGAACCCAACGCAGCAAAAATTGCTTGAGGACAGAGCTGTGTGCATCATACAGCCTCCCCTATGTCCCCCTTGCAAGTCTGCTGCTCTCAGGTGCACTGCCCTGTTATCAGCTGTGGAAAGGTCACAGCTCAGTGATGGGCATGCAGAAGACTCCTGCCTGAAACCATGGTATACTGCTGCCAGCCAGTGCAGACAATACTGGTTGATCTGGCTAAGTAGAAGGCAGCTTCCTGTGTTCCTAAAACATTCCACTAAGGTCCATTTTGATGGATTTGCTCAAGCAGATATTTTGGTGCAAATGTTTAGGACTTGGCTGCCAATATGCAATTTAAAGTCAATTCACACAAATCATTTAATGATAAAGCAAGAAGCTTTTGGTGTGTAGTAACCAAAATCTTAAAATCAAGTTTCTCATTTGTTTTATTTCCTAAACAAAGGATCTCTCTCAGACTTGTCAACACAACCATTCTGTTTTAAAGTGCTGATTTACAACTAACAGCCAATGTATCCCATTTGTTACATCTCTGTGCTGCCTAGAAGGACAGACTATAATTATGTACATTGATTTGAGCAATTATAGAGCTTGATTTTTATTAATCTACTTTTTAACCTACTAGAAAATAGTAAATGGTATATTGCTTATTTACTATATAATTATGTTTTTAGTAATGATTTATGTCAGACTGGATTAGATTGGTGGGATTTAATTAAACACGTAAAGCAGCAATAAAAGTGGGTTTTTTTTAATTAAAACAAAGCTCCTGTTACAATACTCTGGTTGCATAAATTTCTCTTATTAAAATGTCTCCCACACATGTAGCCCTGCTTGCCATAGATAGATAGAACAGTTTAAACTACTGTAGTTATGATGGTATTTTGCCTATGAAAACGTGTTGAAGTACATCCCATCTAGGAAGAAGGCTCTGGGTTCAACTCAGGAAGTTGCCTTATGCCAGTTTGGATTGTTAGCCCATCCAGCCCAGAAATGTCTATTCAGTCTGGTACCAGCTCTCCAAGATTTCAGACCTTCCCTTCACCTGCAACCTACCCCTCTAGAAATGTAAACTTTCTGGAAATTCCTTTGCAGGGGACAGCAGACAGAAATGTGTTGTTGTTTGTAATCCACCTGTGAATTGTTTTATTAGACAATTTATGTAAGCAAGAAAGTCTGACTATAGCACCATGTTGACTCTATGCTTTGATTTAGATTTTCGCACCTGCCAATAGGGCTGGCGATATTGATATATCGTCCAAAACTGGTTTGAAGTCTGTATCAGTTTCATAATTTTTGACCTGGCAATATATTGAGAATCATGGTATGTGTATTGTGTGTGGCATGCAAAAATCACAATGTAAGAAAAACTGTGAAGCCAGCCAATGCTTCTACATAGCTCCATTCTTACATCAGACATTGTGATATATCAGTATATCACAATGTTTAGCTGGTGATATATAGCAATGCTGAAAACTAGATATCGCCCAGTCCTATCTGCCAGAATTGGGTCTAAACTAAGCTAACATTACAGTGAAGACTAAATGCAATCTAGTCAAACTGCAAAAACAACTGGGGGGAGAATAGTTGTTTACGAGCAACTTGTTGATTTGTATTTACAACCGGGTTTTTGTAACAAGTTTAAAGACAGTTGCGGTAAAACTGAAAACCTGGCACAAACCTCTGCAGGTGGTACAGGGACCTCCAGACCTGGAGATAGGAATGTCTGGATCCGGTGGCCCACCTGAATAACTGGCAGCTGGATATTATGAGTCTGGGCAAGGCTTTCCACTTAAAACTGGTAAGAACAATGTCTTGGTATGAAGAAGAATAACAACTTCTCTCTCTTTTTAAAATTCTAGTCACTATGAACAAGATCGGAACGCATTAAAGAGGAAAGAATGGGAACGGAGAAATCAAGAGGTCCAGCAGGATGAAGACTTCTTTACATCTGGCTTTAACCTCTTTGGAGAACCCTACAAGGTAAACAAACAACTGAAGCTGTATTCAACATTCATTTCATTTGAAGCAGCTCTCCCCACCCTCCGCAATTTCACCAAACATTAATCACATGTTAGTTCCTCAGAGAGGACAGCAGCACTGAGGGCATCCTCTTGGTTTCATGCATTGCAAAATATGCTTCCACAGAAGTGCATTGACTGGTTTAATTATCTGTGGCAATTGGGGGTCCTCTGGGCTGCCACTGGGTTCTTCTGCATGAGATCCACCCAGTGGCTGAAGTACCCTAGTCTGCAAAGGGTTGTTACAATAGCAAGAATAATTAGCACTGAAACAATGACAGTTCAGTGGCAGTTCCCACTATGGAGATTTCTTGAATATGATATCACTGCAAGACAGCCGTGCGAGTTGACCGTCGAGGCCCTGCTTTCTCTGAGGTGTTCAACCTGTGACTGGGCTGTGCCATTTCAGGTTGTGTGTTGGGGGCTAAGGCTTGCGTATGAAAAGGTATAGCCCAGAAATGGGTTTACTAGTGATATCTACAGAATACACAGACATGCCAGAAGCCTTTGTTCTCCCTGATGCATATCTTTGGAATTCTGCAGTCAGGAAAGGAGGGGCTTGTATTTTCTATTTTTCCAGTTAAAACAAAAAAACCCACCCCACCACAAACTAAATTTAAATAAGACTCCCAGAAGGCACCTGAAATAATTTATTTATTTACAAGGTTTTTTAAAATAATAATAATGTTTTTATTATTATCACTTTTCATTAAAGACTGAGGATGATGGTTCTTTGAATTTATATCTTACTTTCCCCTCTCCCCTCAAACCTTTCACAGGAATATAAATGTCATATAAAGGGAAGTGTGTTGCTCATTAAATTGCTGTTGTGAATGTATACCCCAGTATCCGGAACTCTTGCCAGAACCCATAGCAAAATCCAAGAAATATAAAACTAGCAGAACAATAATGAGCAATACTGAGAGAATCTCTGTGAAAACGAGCTCCTTAGCCCATGCAAGTAAACTCTGGATTGAATCCTACCAAAATCATCCTCCCCTGGACCTGCTCAGTTTTCTTGCTCATTAGTAAATTATGCAGGCTCCTTAGCATAAAGATCTTAGTTGAAAAAGACTGTTCTGTCACCATTTCACCAATGCTTATTTCCCCTCTCCCCTGGCCCCACTGCTGTTTTGGCTGCGTCGTCGTCTTCTTCTTCTTCTTCTTCTTCTTGCCACTTAAGGAAATGTTCACATTCATGTAATCTCAAGTCCTCACCCACATCATATAGCAAGATCTCATCTTGTCACGAAATGGTGTATCATCATTATGTTTGCTAGATGATCCCTGATTGGTTCATATCACTCGTCAGGCTAATCCAGGTGGAAGCAATGGTATCGAGGGAAATAGTGTTGAAGCAGTAACCACCAGGCAAAACAATGGAACTGGACAGGACTGGCAGGGCCGGAGGTGGGGAGGAGAGAATGTGAATCTGTTCACGCAGCCTAAGTGGCTTTATGCAGGAATGACAACCCACTAGTATCAATCTGAATTTTTTTTACTGGAAAACACTTGGCATATCCTGCCACCTCCACCACTTCCAAACTGGCACACAATCCCTAGATGGTTAAGAAGGTATACACCTCATGCGGAAAAAACAATTCTTTCTGAAGCAAAGGGGGAAACTCTCTCTCTCTCTTTTACTGTCATAACTATCCAAAGCTATCTTTTGGGAGAATGGTTGAAAATGTACAGCATATCAGCAGGGTAGCAGAGCCTCTTCTGAAAATCCTCCAAGGGACTTCCTTGCCTGTGATTTTCATCACCAAGGGATGTTCCCCATTTGACTGTCTCTGCTGCTTTGATGATCACCCAAAAGCATTCCCTGAAGAATTCAGCTGGATTGAAATGCACAGATTCCTTTTTTCCTTTCCATCAATGACAGTCTTTGGCAAATACCACCTAGGGTTCATATAACAAACAGATAAAGTGGAAGATGAAACCTTTCAAGTCTTCTCTGTGGAATAAGCCTAGATCTGAAGGCATGATTGTCCGAGGTCACGAGCACAAATCACACAAGTGAATTCGAGGCAAAATTCATTGTTATTTTCTGTCATCATTATTTTTAGTTACTAAGCATTATGTAAACAATTATGCTATTTTCTGCATTGTTTTTGGTGTTTCTCTTCCACTGAAATGCATGGAAAGTAATTATGTAATTAATTACATTAGTTCCAGCCATAGTTCATAGCAAATTGAATAATGTAAGACTCCGAACTGTAGCAACACAGAAACTCTGCTGATTGCAATGAACACAAAATGGGACAGAAGTCATTGTCTCCTTACATCCCTAGCTCTTCTGTTGAGATATGACCCCTGTCCCTTAAATAAAAATGAATAAAATGAATTATTAAAGTTGTATACCACCCTTCATTTGTAGATCTTGGGGCAGTTCACAGCATAAATTAGGATACCTTTTGATCATTTCAGTGTCTACATTAATAGGATCTTCACTTCTGATTGTCATTGCTCTCATTCATAATGTCCCTGTTGGCCCACAAAACTTTGCTAGTTTATGTTAATCTTAATTTGGCAATGATGGGAGAAACCCTGTGACTTGATGATGCCCACTTATCCAAACTCAATTATCCAAGTTCTCTGAAATTTCATCAAGACAGCTGTTTATATTCTGTTTCTGCTGCTTCTTTTGCCACATCTAACATCCATTGTTTGCTTCCTGCATGCACATAAAACCTGCTGCAAGTTTTGGATTATCCACCCTTCACATAGGTGGTTGTCTCCTTGGTCTTTTGAGATTGTAGGGCCTCCATACTGACACTGTTTTATTCCTTTGACCTGAAGCACCTCTTGCTGCAAGTCCTGCATTTGTCCATTTTAACATCATGGCCTTTTCCACTACAACCATAACTTTCTATCTTTGTTACATCCAGTTGTTAGTTTTTCTTTCTCAGAATATTGCTCATTCCAGAAAATGTGGTGTTATTCTGGAGGTGTTCATACTTCTCTGTGTCATGAGCCGGATCTAGACACATCAAAGAAGTGTTTCAGTTAAACGCGCTGTAAATTTAAACAGAGAAACAGGTAGAGAAAAATTGGGTTCCACAGTGCCATCGGTGTCACAATGTTATATCGCATATACAGTGCATATAAATTGCTTTTTCTTTACCAATCTAGCTGAAGTCCATGGACTGTTTTTCTCCACTATTACACATCACAGGTAATATGCACAGGTAATTGGCCCAGTATACCTGAAGGAGTGTCTCCACCCCCATCGTTCAGCCTGGACACTGAGGTCCAGCTTCGAGGACCTTCTGGTGGTTCCCTCACTGCGAGAAGGGAACCAGGCAGAGGGCCTTCTTGGTAGTGGCACCTGCCCTGTAGAACGCCCATCCATCAGATGTCAAAGAAATAAACAACTCTCTGACTTTCAGAAGACATCTGGAGGCAGCCCTGTTTAGGGAAGTTTTTAATGTCTAATGTTTTATTGTGTTTTTAATATTCTGTTGGGAGCCACCCAGAGTGGCTGGGGAGGCCTGGCCAGATGAGCAGGGTATAAGTAGTAAATCATTATTATTATTATTAAACACTTTAGCTTTCAAGTCGAAGGAAATATTTCTATTTTTCATCTTAAAGCTGTGTTTTCCAAAGGCTGCCCAGGATTGTTTTATTTTCCTCCCTATTTCATTTGGTTTTCTGCTCTCAATATGATTTTTTTTTATCCTAAATGTTTTCTTCAATGTGCTTTGTTTCTTTGTTTTAAAATAGTATATCATTCTCTTCTTCAAACATTATTTTAATCTTGGCTAGATTCACCTTCATACCTTTTTTATTTTTCACTTTGTTCTTCCAGGATTTCTTGTAGTATTATTTTTTTACTTTTGACTGTTATGGCTATATCATCTGCATATTGTATATGATTTAATAACTTCCATTGATTCCTTTTTCTAACCACCTCAGCTTTTTAAATACATCTTCCAAGTTGACTGTAGATAGCTTAGGTGATTAGCTATCTCCTTGTCTTACGCCTCTTTTTAAGGGTCTTGGACTGGTTTTATGTGGTTACCCCAAGCGAATGGTCTCTTATTCACTGACACTTTTGGTTGTCACAGTGTCCTTCAGCTCCATTGAAGAAATTCAGCTAAAACCCTTTCATGCGGACATTTGTCACTGATGTGGAATAGTTCAAACTGAGAAATTGAACCCAGTTGCTTCAGTGCAAAGTGAGCTTTATGGGCCACTGAGATGATAAGAGAATAAAGAAAGGGGAGTCAAGTCTAAAGAATGGAAACAATAAACAAGAGGAAATCTACCCAAAAGGGAAAGGTGAATCTTTTTGTAGGAAATAATTTATGTAGATAGCAGTATATTTCTGTAGAGAAGAGTGATACAGAACTCTAACCTTAATGATTAGAATCACCTGCATCTCAGCACATTAATGGGCCAGTAGGACCTTTAACATGGTCTTTTAAGGCAGTTGGCTTGAAAGAGAGTCCCAGATGGTGTGGAACATGGCCAGCTGGTTGTGGAAAGAATTATGTGGAACTTTTTTTTTAAGGCATTTTTTCCAGCACTTGCTAAAACCAGAACTCATCTCCTTGTCTGCAGAAGTCTCTGCTTCTGAAAGACTCAAAGAAACAAGTAACTGTAGCTTGCAAATTGTGTCTTGATGTCCAATGCCTGGGACATGAACAACTGTAGCCAGACGTCACTTTACTCTAGGAAAAGTGAAATGTTACTTGATTAAACACATTTTTAAAAAAGCAGGGAGGATCACATTTTGCTATTCATCAATGACTTTGAATGAGTGTGAAGAATTATACCAGTGAATCAAACCAGACATGGAGTTTATGTCTTAGTGGGCTCCCCTTCATTAGAGGTTTGTAAGCAGAGGTTGGATGGCCATCTATCACGTATGCTCTAGTTGAGATTCCTGCATTTCAGGGGGTTGGACCTTGGGGTACCTTTCAACTCTACAATTCTATGATTCCCTAAGTCTTCAGAAAAAACTGCATGGGTGAAATGGGTTTTCAACTAGTTCTTCACAAGAAAGAGAAAGAAAGAAAGAAAGAAAGAAAGAAAGAAAGAAAGAAAGAAAGAAAGAAAGAAAGAAAGAAAGAAAGAAAGTAAGTAAGTTTAGGAGAAAGCTTACTATAGAGTCAGACAACTGGGATCCATGCAGTACCTGATCAAATGTTTATCCCAGACACCTGTAACTGGGTGATGACTACGCCCAGAATGATAAAGATCAGCCTTCCAAACAACATAGAAAATATATTAGCTCCTTATAATTCTTGCTGGCCAAGCTGATGCCTGCATACACTTAAGGGACCTCATAGGAACATATGAAGTTACCTTAATACTGATTAATACCAAGTTCAGTCCTCAGCATCTCCAGGTATGGGTGGGAGATATCCCTGCCTGAAACCCTGGAGAATGACTGCCAGTCAGCTAGATGGACCAAGGGTCTCAGTCAGTATAAAGCAGTCTCTGATGTTGATACTGAACCGTTACCAGGCAACCAGATATCCCCATTTCCTCACCTTTCCAGAAGTGAAAATCCGCATAGTGTAACCAGACCCTTAAGACGAGAATTGTCTAAGTGGCAGCGGCCCAGCTCCCCACCCCTTACACAAATGCTGCCTCAGCAATACTGCAGGGAGGATATGAGAGGAGGAGAACAAGCAAGCAAGTGTTCACCATTTGCATCGTAATTCCTCCCGGTCCCTTAAGCACAATGGAATCTCCTTGTTTAAAAAATTGGGGGGGCTGAGCCTAGGCTAGCTTTGGCTGCTGCCCAAACAAGTTCATTGTGCAGCTTCGGTTGAAGGAGGCGGGTCAGGCACAAAGAGCTTATTCTTAGCTTAAATGGAATGCACTTTTTTGCCACTCAAAATTACCAATTTAAGAGTGGGCTTTTTTGTTTTCAGTTTTGGTGTGTGTGCTTTTAAAAAACCCAAAACTGTTTCTTGTATACAGTGTAATTCTTAGCTTTACACAATTGATGAGCTTTCTAAATATTTACTTCAGTGCACAGCTCCTTGAATAGAAGCCCTCGGAGGAAAACCAGAAGGGGGGGGGAATGCATTCTTCCTATTCCCCCCACCCTTTCCTCATAATCTTATACTCCAGTGTTATGATCCGGGGTGTTGCAAACTACTTAACGGATTTGGGACACAGGTGCATGAGTGTGCATTTGCATAAAATTTGCATTGCCTGATTTGTATGGATGGGTGCTTCTGGGGAATTAAGACGGGGTGGCTGGGGTCTCCTCCATGCTGCGCTTTGCAGACTAACCCTATGAGCAAGGTTTCTTTGAAAAATAATGTTGAGAAAAGGTGGGAAAGGGCAAAAGAGTTTGGGGCCACCTCAATAGATTTGGGGTTCATGCCTAAGGACTACGATCTGACAACACTCCAGGTTGTGGTAATCACCGAGGATACTCTTCTGATTGCTTTCCTCCATGAAATCCCATAGCTTTTTATTCCACAAATGTTCTGGTTTATTATTGTTCCACGTTTGATGTGCTGTAGGCCTTCCACACATGGCAATAATGTGGTAGCATTGGGGAAGTGTCGCAGAGCAACTAATATGGCAGAATAAACCCACCACTAATGCACTTTTGTTGTGTCACGGACATGTGCCAGAATACACTTTCAGAAATACACCCGTCCAGAGAGACCAATTTTCCATTTCATTTTGCAGCAGAGATAAAAAGTAACTACTGAATACCTTTAGATCTACCTTTTTCTGTTACAGTTGCATTGACAGAACCATGGGTGCTGATTATGCCTCATCCAGTTCCACTTTTAAGTATCACAAATAATCAAAATGGAGAGGAAACAGGGATGAAAATATAACAGCATTTGTCATTCCTAAAGGAGCAATGGCACTGCTGGAACCCACCCCAATTTAAAACTAGAGACACACTTCACTCTTAATCTCAGCAAACTACATACTTTCTCCAGTCATTTCCTGTATTTGCATCCTCCTGTGGAATAAAATAGTTAATTTTGCCCCTACTTAAAAACAAGCACATCACTCATAGCCTCAAAAAAATGTATTTAGTTCAGGGGAATTTGTATAATCATTAAGTTTCTTCAAGCCAGTTCACACTTGGCTACCCTTCCCCTTTCCTTTAGAGGTAGACTCAAGTTACTCCTAGTAAATTACCTCTCTTAAAAAAATTATTTCTAGCTACTGCTCAGATGTAACTTTGGCCCATAAAATGAGCAATAATCTGTGTACAAATTCCTGTTCATATAAAAGGATTCTTTGGGGGTGAGAAAGAAGAAACAGTCTGGAAAACAGAGTAGAAAAGCACTGGAGATGAAAACATAATAATGTCAAAAATGAGTCAGGATTTGCTTAATAACTGCTGCACAGAAAATAACTGTGAATCATAGATTTGCAAAACAGACTCTAAACGGTTCTAGAAAACAGAACAGAGGACTTCCAAATCTAGCTGGCAACAATTTATATAGATACATATTCCTTTTATAATAGATCTTAAGCAATCTGTAGAAGAAAGTTGTTTAGGGGTACTTTCATTATCCTACTCATATTGAAATACTGCCCAAACTTAGTTTCACAAAATGTTTAGGGGTATGTGTACCCCTGCGTACCCCCAGAAAAAAAGCACTGAGCAGAACAATAATATTAAGAAAAGCTTTCTAAAGTTTTCTGCCTCACAATGTAATACGACAAGTTAGGCCAGTGCTTTCCAAACTTTCCATGTTGGTGACACACTTTTTAGACATGCATCATTTCCTAACACATTGATTCAGTTTGACTAGCAAACTGGAGGTTAAACTAACCCCTTTCTAGCCCTGGAAGGAGCACGGGAAGACTGCTGCTGACACACTAACACTGTTTGGAAATCTCTGAGTTAGACTCTGCTCACACTAGCAGCCTGAAGTTCATTTTCCTTGCGCTGCATTTCCCAGTCGCTTTCTCCCACCACTGTTCACACCAAAGCAGAGGCAGGGGGATGCCTTCGCCCGACGATTTCTTCCCCTGTGGTGTGTGGGCGCACTGCCAACCATGCATGTGCAAAAGCCGCCCGAACTTGTTCAGAGCGCGACAGAACTGTGGCTTCTGTTTTCAAACCGGATGGAACCTGGTTTCAGGAGAAACAGATCCAAAGAGGAGTATTCCCCTTAAGGCTGCGGGACACAGATGGATTGTGGCTAACGTCGTGTGAACCTGGCTTAGATAAAACAGCGGCGGGAGCACGCTGGAGTATATGGTAATGTGTACAAACCCTTAGATAGCTATAACTTATAACCTTCACCATCTAACATAGTAGACTGCCTGGGGGTCCTGTTTGCCATTGCTGCCAGCCTTTCTACGCGCTTCCCTTTTCTTCTCCATTGGGGTACCCAGCGTGAAGCCCCTCCAGATGCTGTGCTCTACAACACCCACCAGTCCCAACCAGCATGGCCAATGGTTAAGGATGGTGGGCATTGTAGTTCTGGAGGCCATTACATTGGCTACCCCTGCTCTAGGCTGGCAGCTCAAGGGTCAAAGGCCGGACTTGCCTTTGAGGACTCCAGCTGCTGTTTGTAGGGGATACTACAAACAGAGCAGGCACTAACCACTTCTTGTACCTTTCTCTCTCAACTTGAAATGTCACATGCAGCCCAAGCCAATGGGTATGAACTCTATTGACTGCTTATATCTGCATGTGGCTAGGGGTGCCTACCTCACACACTAAGCAGGGACAAAGCAAATGCTGAAGACTTTCTTTCCACACCTCAACAAGAGAGATGTTGAGTTCCTTCTTGTACGCTAAGGATATTCGCTTGCCCTTCCCAGTTGCTAAGCTATAGGTTCTGATGATTCTGCGATTCTGGGCACTAACAATGGCAATCAAGAGATCTGTAATAATGAAAAGATACATAATCAGAGCATGTAATCCCCATAGGAAACATTGCCAGCAGTAAAAGCCAACAGTAAAAGCATGGAATATGAAAGTGAAAACTCACAATGGTGACAAAAATTAACTGAATTGGTCAGAACGATGGGGAAAAGAGTAAAAAAAAAACCCAGAAGAATTTGGAAGCTTATCATCTCATTTTATTGAACAGAATTACAAGATGCAATCATTTAACATTTTCTTGCAGCAGAAATGCAACGTAACTATGTTGGAAGAGTATTAGTGATCTATAGCACTGGCTATTGTAATAGATGCTTATAAATGTGGAACCTGTAGTCCATAATTAGGACACTTTCTATCTGAATAGCAGGTTTATGCAGTTTTTTAAAAATATATGTTGTCTATGTGGGGGGGTATGTATGAATGAATGTAGACTTTCTCGGTGCAAAATTGGCACACAAGCTCATAATATTTTCAATTTAAATTCAAAGCTGAGGAAATTTTTTGAGGCAACAGAGCTTTCCTCAGAATGCATCCAAGGATTATGAGCCGAGAAAAGTCGTATTCTGAGTCCATTGTTTTTCGTCTTCAACAGCACCGCTACTTACCCCTGCTGCTTCTTGCAATCCTAACACTGCTTTCCTAGGCATAGATTCCACTGAGTCCAGTAAGATGTCCAAGTAAATGTTATTAAGATTGCAGCCATGCTGAATAGTGAAATCACTGAGGTATATTCATGTTGTCATTGTTTCCCTTCTTGTATTTCAGACTAACAAAGGTGATGCTCTAGCCAACCGTGTCCAGAATACATTGGGGAACTACGATGAGATGAAGGACTTTCTGACCAACCATTCCAGCCAGAGCCACCTTGTAGGAATCCCACAGAATTCTGTGCCACAAACTCCAGTAGATAAAAACGAACAGACCTTTTTCCCAGAACAAAGGAACCGGATGGTCCCACCCCACCAAATCACGGGGCACTCCTCAGCTTCGATGCCGCCCCCTGCGGCTATATCTTCCAGTTCAACTTTAGTGCACAGTCACCAGAGCAGCAGGAAATCCAGGACTGACTGGTCCCGTGTCAGCCACAGCTCAAACGGTGGTCAGCCAAGTCAGTCCGGGAGTGCGCAAAGTCGGACAAAGCACAGCTCATCCCACGAACCTCCACAAGGCAGGTATGATGACCGCTATGCTTGCCAAAGTGAGCAGCATAAACCCGGAGGAGGCGATGAAGCCAACGCAACACCATCCTCATCACACTCGAGGAGGCATACCCATTCAAAATCAGTGGTGGCAGAACACTCTTACAAAGAAAGCAGCCACTCAAAGTCCCCAGTGGACCTCGAGTTTCTGGGTCACGGGCCTGGATCTCCACTCCCATCTACATCCTTGTTGTCAGGAAATAGTGGTCTTTCAACTCAAAATTTCCTGCCGGGCCTCCACTGCAAGGGCAGCATGACTCAGCAAAAGCCCACTGCTTACGTTAGGCCAATGGATGGTCAAGACCAAGTTCCCAACGACTCACCGGAACTGAAGATGCCAATAGAAATTGAAGGCGTTTATGGAAACCAACCCTTTGGGATTCCACTGGAAGGAAAGACCACTGGACCCAGCTCAAAGAATAAACTACCAAAGCTTAACATTCCTCAAGCTAGTGAAGTAAGTCTTCTTTATTTGTTCAGTTGTTTGCTTATCTATTTTGCCTCCAGGGTTTCAGTCCACTTCCTCAGTTTCCTGTTTAACTGACAGTCTCTTACCCCACATCCAGACCATACTTTTAAAGCACTATGATACCAGTTTAAACAGTCATGGATTCCCCTAAAGACTTCTGGGAGCTGTAGTTTTTTCCCCAGGATGCTGAAAGGTGTTAGGGGACACCCCTCTCCATCTCGCAGACCTACAGTTCCAAAAGTGGTTTAATCGTCAATTCCTCTTCGCAGGGAGCTCTGGAAATTATGTGCTTTAAATATCTGTTCACTGCTTGGGCACTGCAGCTGAAAAGAAAGCTCTTTTTGACATGCTGTTTGGGTCTCACACAGATTGTTCTGCCTATTTTTAAGATTACTAGGATGCACGTCCTGTTATGCTTATCCTGCTACCTGACCCCAAGAGTGTGGTCAACATAATCAGGTCTGTGGTTAAAAATAGGAAAGTGTCAGTGGGTTGCGGTTTTGTTGTTTGTCTTGTTATTGTCAATTTAAAATGTTCAGAAGAATTGCACAACATGGATACCTTGGGAAGTATTTATACAGCAGATAGATAGATAGATGATAGATAGATAGATAGATAGATAGATAGATAGATAGATAGATAGATAGATAGATCCCATTTTCTGTAGTGCAAGAAATGTGGAGTGTTGGTGGAAATCTCAATAATCATTGGCTGCAATGGGTAATAGTTCTCATCTTGACAAAACTTGGTTGTAAATATGCTGTGCGTCCAGGTTCATAGAAATTAGTTACCTGGGGAAGAATGAAAACTACAATCCTATCCACATTTACTTAGAAATAATTCCCATTGAATGGAGCTCTAATGACTATATAAAATATAATGACTATAATTTAGTCCCTCTCCATGCTAAGTCACAATCCCTGTTTTGTCCCTTTTGTGGATTATTTATTTTTAAAAGATATTTGGGTAAGTAGGGGTGGAGCACCCCATTTTTCTGCTTGAGGTGAAATGGGAAAGCCTGCCTTGCCACTGCCACCCACCTCACCACCTCTGCCACTGGTTATTTTGTGAGATCACGCTGGTTTCCAGCTAGATCTCACATGCCCTGCAGGATCTTGTGCAAGTTTAGTAAGAGCTTGCTGGAAATTGATGTGATCTCACTCAAAATCAGTGCTAATGCTGATGCCAGTTCTCTGCCAGCAGGAAAGGTGGCAGGACAGCCAGGGCACCCACAGGGGCACTGCCTTGCTTGTTTCTGCCACCTAAGACAGCTGCCTAACCCTGCCTAATGGCTACACCGGCCCTGGGGATAAGGCTTCTTTTTTGTGTTAAAGAATTTATTCATTTTCAATCTTCCAATTAATGACAAGTTAAATCAAATCAATCAAAATTACAATAATAACAATACACCAATTATGTATTCCAATTATAAAAAATTTATTGGGACTTCCCATGTTCCAGAAGTCTGGAGACAATCATCCTCATTCATGTCTCTGCATTTTCAGTATTTTTCAAATTCAGCACTAATATTATCCATCCTTCTTCTCAGTCTAATCAGCCGTTTTTTCTGTGGCTCACATCTAGTAGCAAAGTTTTTGTGCAGTTAACCCACAAGAGGCGGGGGTTGGGGTTGGGGGGAAGGCTTCTAATGGTGCCATTCTTCAGGGATCAACTCCTTTAGATTGCACTCACGGTCCCTTCAAACACTACAATCCTATGATTCTATTTCATGTGGTCTCTAGAAGCAAGCTCCAGTCTGAGAAACATGCCTGTCTTGTATCTAGTACATGTGCATGTAAGTGCATGCACATGAAAACCAAGGCATCATGCAGTGCTTACCCAGCTGTTTCTCCAAACGCAGCTGAGGCTGCATGAGAGCTGAAGGCACCAAGTTGACTAGCCCTGCTTTAAATCCAGACCAAATTTCAGAAGCTAATAGGTAGCTGCTCAGCTATCCCAGTGAGTCAGGGCTCGGTCTTGCCCTGGGAAGTCCTTTGCAAAATCAACATAACTCATTCAAGTTACATAACAGGACTTCCCTGTAGCGGTTGGGTTACCCTGATGTAGAACTTGACTCTCTGTAACATTGTATATGCTTAGTCTTGAATACAAGCAGCTCTCCAAAGTGAATCTGCATGGTATAAATATTGTACTATTATTTTACATTTAAGAGGTGTTAAGCAAGGTGGTGTCTACCACTGCATACTTCCAAACAGATTGAAATAGCAGGATTTGCCTAGCAGAGTTCCCAAAATACCTATTTCGTGGCTGGTAATATTTTTTACACCCTGAATAAGTGATGATACATTCTTAGGGTGCTTTATTGCGAAAGGTTGGCTTCCCTTACCCACATTCGAACCCCGCCCTTTAGAATAATTGTTTGGGGCCAATAATTTGTTTGACTTCTTTAAAGAAGGAGGGAAATCCCTTGCCATTATTTATTAACATTCCAAAGAGCAACAAAGACTGATGTGTTTTGCAGGAGAGCTTGGAATAATTTTCTGGGAACAGCATCTGAAAACCGTAAAAAGACCTATTTATATGAAGTGGAAGCTGAGGGTTCCTTGCAGATGGTGTTTTATTAGAAAAATGTATTTGTTAATAAATGTAGCTGTGTACAAGATTGTTTTACAGATGTTTCTGTTTATTTTTACCTTTGGTTAAAAATCTGCTGGAGTAGTCTGTTGCAATTTGTCACCAGTATTGTTTGGCAAGGAAATAATTGCACGGAAAGAAAATAATGAGGTTGCAAAGGCAAATAAATGTGTTCACTCTTGCTGTCTATTAAAAACAAAAACATATCCATTAACAAATTTGAAAGAGAATATTTAAGTCAGAGAGCAGTTGAAGGGGTGTGTGTTTAAAAAATAGTGTAATGGGGGGGGCTGCTTATGACCAAAGGCCTTGGATCCAAAGAACTGCGAGTAGAAGCCAAAAATGTTTTAGCCTTGGTTTCAGAGCATGAGTAAGAGGAAGGTTCAGTTTAGCATTAGAGCATCTGTCTTATTAAGAACAGAGTATAGAGGCAGAGCTTCAGCTTTGTATGCAGAATATCCCAGGTTCAAATCCCTGGCATTTCCAAGTAAGCACTGGGAAAGTACCAGTCTAAAACCCTGGAGAGACCCACCCAGTCAGTGTGGAGCTAGATGTACCCATGAGTCTGATGGCTTCCAACATTCATCTTGAAATCAGCCCTTTATTCAGAATCATGAGGAATGGAATCCTGCTTAATTAAGGGGGGAACCATAGCTCAGTGATAAGAGTTCTGATTTTGCATGGAGAAGGTCTCAGGTTCAATTGCCATCACCTCTAGGTTGGGACTGAAACCTGGAGAGCCTTGGTCACTCAGTGTGGACAATACTGAACTACAAGAACCAGTGCTCTGACTTGGTATTACACAGCTTACTGTATTCTTGAGATTTCTCACAGTGGAACATTTTGAATAGTTCTCTTATCACTAGGGATATTGGAAAATTCCAATGAAAACAGATGCAGGGGCAGAAATTGCTGGTGCTCGCTTGCTCATCTCATGTCTAGAACGGAAATCAATATTAGTGAATTTGATTTGCCATGAGTGCTGTTGGCTGTTGCTGTTGCTTTCATTCTGCAAACAATGAGCAATTGGTTATAGTTCCCAGTCCACATTTGCATTATGTTTCCTTTGCACTGAAATTAATGGGGTGGAGTAACATAATGGCAATGTCACTTATGCAATTTATGTAATTAATTATGTAAGTTACATGATTTCAGCACAGCAGACAGTGAGATGAATAAAGTAGCTTTTAGTGGAATATGAACTGCTGTGGAATGGAAACAGTGTGGCATGCAACAGATGCAACACCGGGTGATTTAGGATGGATTGGGCAGTCCCCCCCCCCCCAGTGCCGAGCTGAGGGGATGCATCCTCCTCTTCCTCCACCGCATACCTATATTTATACTCATTTAGATAAGGGACACGGGTGGCGCTGTGGTTTAAACCACAGAGCCTAGGACTTGCCGATCAGAAGATTCGAATCCCTGTGACAGGGTGAGCTCCCGTTGCCCAGTCCCTGCTCCTGCCAACCTAGCACTTCGAAAGCACGGCGTTTCCGTGCACTGCTCTGGTTTGCCAGAAGCGGCTTAGTCATGCTGGCCACATGACCCGGAAGCTGTACGCCGGCTCCCTCGGCCAGTAAAGCGAGATGAGAGCCACAACCCCAGAGTCAGCCATGACTGGACCTAATGGTCAGGGGTCCCTTTACCTTTACCTTACTCATTTAGAAGGGCAATTGAGTTGCTGCAACCAGGACATAGCGCACTTGAGAACATGTGCAGAACGGAAAGTGAAAGGGAGGGAGGGTACCAAATTTTGTCCCAATTGGGTATGTGTGCCAAATTTTGTCCTCACTCAGGGTGCCATATTACCAAAGTCTGCCTTCTGACAAATACAAGGTGGAACAGAAAATGATTTCGCCTTATATCCCTATATATCACTCAATGATTTGCCTAGGAAATACCTTTGGAACTTTCCATTCCTCCTTAGATAGCCGTTCCTTGTTCTCTCTGGAAACTGTGGCAGTTTGTAGATCATTATATATCGGAAGCAATCAGGCCCCTGAAAGTGGGAAGTGAAAAGTTCCATAACGCTTCTGACACCACCCACCTAAGCCGTGAAACATGGAAGATTTCTCTTGCCATTCCTTCTGAGAAAATGTTTTGACGGGTTCAGTGTACAGTGAAATGATAAGCTTTTGTTATATGTGTTTCAAATCACCCCCTTATCACAGGATATATTGATTAGCTTAGTACTTCCTCAGCAAGCTATAAAAGAGAGAGAGAGGGAAAAGGAAGGACCTGCACTCTTTCTGGATTAAAGAGCACAAAAAAATTGACAGGTAGATAACCATATTGATTCAGCTCGAGCGGTAAATGCAAGGAGCTTTGTATATGACTTATAAAACTTTACAAGCGCAGTAGGTTTTAGGGGTTTATATTTTTATTTCTTTTAATTGAATGGAAGGGCTAAGAAAAAGGGGAGAATAAGGGGTGGGGGAAGAGCCCTGGATTAACTAATTCCTCGTTTTGTGTTGATTTGCCAAATAACATTACATTATGTCCTCTGTTTGCGGGTGGATCTTTCATTCCATATTTAAGCCTCCCCTTTGCTTTTTAGAAAACTTCAGAGGAGGAAGAATAATGGACTGGAACAAGCATTAGGCTGGAAACCCCCTTTGCCTGGTTCATATTTCAAATAAAATAAAACGACCAATAAAACAAAGCCCAAAAAAACCTCAGTCCCTTAGCATAGTTGTCCGTGGAGTATTACAAGGCCTGGCCATGTGGTTTACATTTGTAAATACTGTGAGAAGTATTGCTTTTGCAATACTTTATAATGAAGGCCATATGATGGGCTCATCAAGAGAACTCTGGCTGTAGACACGTCTCTCTTTGTAATGCGGCTTGGCAGAGCCCCATTTCAGGGGCTTGGCCTCTGGCTAGCACCACCTGCCACCCAAGCCTGAATGCACCCAGACTGAGCATTAGGTAGCTATCAGAGGGGAACCGGGAGCTGGAACTAATGAATTGTGCTAGGGTAGGGGTGGTGAACCCTCTTCATCTTGAGGGCCACCTTTGTCCCAAGGGCAGCTTTCTGAAGTCCACATGACACTGAAAGAAACACAGAGCCAGAGGGAAACATGGGTGAAGCAATCAGAAGAGCTGTGCTTCAGCCAGAAGAGAAAAGGGCATTATCAGAGTTGGGAGGACACATTCCAGCTTGGCAAAAGCACTCAAGGAGGGTGTTACACAAGACCAGTGAGGGGTGTGGCCTGGGGAGGGATATGCCTTCCAGAAATCTGTATCTGCCACCTGTATCTGCCTCAATCTTCATCTTTTAGTGGCTGCTAGCCACAATGCTATTTTCTTCGTCTACTCTTGAAGGTATTACATAGCCTTCGACACATTGGGGGGGGAATAACCCAAGACACTTCTGGGGCTGCACTCCCACACAATTCACGTGACCCTTGTGAGATTGCAGCCCCCAAAGACACACTTTTTTCAGGGCAGCATGGTGCCTCAAACCGTGGCCCTGAAAAAGGTACTTTTTGGGCCAAGTTTGCAGCATCCAAAATGGGTGCTGTGTTCTTGTGTGAAAAAAGAGAGGATGTATCTGTTTTACCAGGACACTTGAGGGGTAGGGACATTTTGCCTATTGTCAGGGGTTCAGGAGCAGAGGCACAGGAAAGGGAGGAAACAGAGAGCGAGGGGGAGGAATCCGAAGGAAATATGAGCGATGACAGCGGCCCGAGATCTCTGAGTCTTTCCAGTGAATCGGAAGATTCACAGAAAGGGGCGCCAGTGGTCAGAGCAAGGGGGCGCCTAGGGAGCCACCCCAGGAAGAAGGGACCAGAGGGGACTCAGAGAGCAGCAGTTGGAAATCGGGACCAGCTTCCCCGCCAGAGTGCAGTAGGGGGGAGGGGTCCCAGGTATCGGGATCTGGCGGCTTGCCGCAAGCGGGAGGGCATGAGTCAGGAGTGGCCACACCTCCATCGGGGAGCGAGGAAACGGTCAAGAGGAAGGTTGAAGGCTGGGCGCGCGCGCCAAGTTCAAATGCACAGGAAGGCGGCACAGTAAGCAGCCCGGATAGGGAGCCAGGTCCTAAAGCCCGCCGCAAGGAGGGAGAAGAGTCCGGGGGGTCGGCGTCAGAAGAGTCCAGGAAGGAAGAGACCACGGGGGGTAGAGGGACCCAGAGGAGGAAGGGAAGAAGGAAGAGGTGGAGTAAGGCTAGAGTATTAAGTTGGTGTACAGGAGGCGGAGACTCAGACGGAGCTTCGCCGGTCTAGCTTCTAAGACGTAGAGCTGCGCGCTGCGGCTTGAAAATGGAAACTGTAACTCAATAAAGACTTTTGTACAGTACTGCCGGCTAGCGTGGTCCTCTGTGAGCTGGGACCCTGGAAGCGGCTCTGACACCTATGAATACTATTTTGTGGGAATCACAAGTATGGAAAGTGCTGTTGCCATCAGGTCCTATTTTTGAGCATCCTGTAGACATCTGGTTGGCCACTATCAGAGCAGGATGCTAGACTAAACTGGCTCTCTTTGGCTTGATCCCTCAGGGCTATTCACATGCCAGCTCATTGTGTGTAATACATTGGTTGTCTCTGATTAGTTGCACACTTCAAATACCTTAGCACATACCAGCATCAAGCCTTCAAGCATCATTCCTCTACTGCAATGGCCAGCCATGCATTCAGTAGGGTTTTGGGTTGTGTACCCATCATATATTGAAAGCAAAGGCTTCCCACAAAAAAATCCTGGGAATTTTAGTTTGCTAGGGGTGCTATGAATTGTAGATCTGTGAGACGCAAGCTACATTTACCAGGATTCTCTAGGGGAAGTCATGTGCTTTAAATGTATGGTGTGTACGCATCCTTAGCCTGAAAGCTGCCTGGTGGTAGTCAGCTGCAGATGTGCCCACACAAATTGCAGAAATCATTTGTGCCCCAGTTAAATGTGCTAATATCACTGTTTTGCCGTGCAAAAAAACCTGAGGAAATCTCTTTGTAGAGCATTTCTAGGTTTTTACAAACCATCTTTAAGCTTCCACACACACTTTTTTTTGGTCCCTGATTCAAATATGGGAAAACACTTAAAGGCCTCAAGTGAAAGCATCATGTGGGAATATGTGAATAAAAATAATAACACTTAAGAAAAAAGAGGAAACAAAGTACATGCTAGGAAACAGAGTTGACCACCTACCCTGGCAACTACCCATGACTTGTAGATTCAAGCTGAAATTTGGCTGGCTAACCATTTCATGAATATTACAGGAGGGGATCTGATTTCCGAATTTTATTTTATTTTTTATTTTACTTAGGCAATAAGTCTATTGCTTGAGTTTTTTTTACCAGACTTAAGGAGAAAGTCCTTTGGATAGAAACTACTGGCTGCAATTTTGGTAGTTTCAGGGTGAAAGTGGGGGCCAAAGCCAACCCACCACCACTGCTTGGGTTTCACCACCATTTATTTTGTGATATGTGTGTGGAGGGGAGAGATTAGTGTCACTTCCCAACATCATTTCTCCTTATATATCATTCCTTTGTAAGTCACTCTATGAAGCCCCTCCCCCTACCTTTAAAAGGGGTCAGTTTGAGGTGCAAGGGGAGGGACTCAGAGAAAGTTGTGAGGGGTGGGGTGAAGTTTAAAGAGCATGAGTGATCCTATGTCAGGATGTTGCATCTTTCCAAGGCAATTCAATTGGGGGAGAGGGTATGGCACCCCTCTCAGCACCCACCATTTTGCCCCACAACTCCTCCTTCAAAAAATGTTACATTATGACATGGGATCTCTTAGAGAAAAGATTGTGAGCAAAGAGGAGAGAATGTTGCCTTACACTGCCTGAGGTGCACTGCAATGCTGCTGCCACCACTGCCATTAAATTTCACCCTAGGATTGGGAGATAAATTCAATTCAGTTTGCATTTAAAGGTGAACCTACTTAATTTGCTTATTCCTCTTTTTTGTTTTGCTTTACAAAGTCCTAGTTAGCTCAGTTTCAAGCAATAGACAGACTGAAATACAGCCATCCTTTGAAAGTCACACATCCCCGAAATTTGCAATGCAGTTCTCCTGCCAAGTAACATCTACTAGAAATGCACATACTTGGATAAAATGTGTGTGTGTGTGTGTGTGTGTGTGTGTGTGTGTGTGTGTAATCAAATACCGAACTTCATTGCAGGCCCAGAAGCAGTAAGCAGATGAATGTCATGATTGCCATGGACAGATAGAGTAATAAAGATGCAGCAAGGCAGTTCTTGGGATCAAGCAGACCACAACTTTATTGATTACAGATGCAATACGGTCTTGGCTTAGGCACTGGGGTGTGTTTCCTGAATTGACCAACCTAATCTGCAGGTTGATTACTCCATCAGGGTCAACTGTGTACCACCATGTACACCACCTTGACCTCCTTGGAGAAGATGTGGGATATATATTTCAGGGCTCTACTGATGTCATGTAATTCATCCAGTAATCTATCAATAGATTACCAAAATGCATAGTTTCCCAATGCATCCCTTGAAGTTTGATCATGTTAGGCAACCCATCATTCAGTGGCTTGTTGTGTGCTGTTACTGGTTTCTTCTTAGTGAGGAGCTCCTGTTGCTGTGAAAAACCCCAGAGTTCTCCTGGAACTCGGTTTCAAAATCCCTCCTTCTTAAGTGGATTCATTTTGCTTTTTGGAAAACAAAGAAAGGACATAGCAGCTGCAGTTTCCTTAAATTGGTATGAAAGGATGTTGCATGAAAGATTTAATGGCAGTGCCTTCCTCTAAAGAATGAAATCACACCCTCTGACCAGCTGTTTTTAGTATAAGTTTGAATGTTGATCAATTATTATTTTTTTGTAAAATTACCCCTACGATTAATTGGCCAATGGTTCAGAAGACCTAAAAACTGACGAAAGAAAGGAATGGATTTCTGAAGGACTGTCAAATGTGCTGGAAAGTCTCAATAGTCCCATGATTCGGGACTACAGTTAGTGTGTTGAACTAAGACCAGGGAGACCCAGCTTCAAACCCCCACTCAGGCCTCAACCTAACCTACCTTGCTGAGCTGTTGTGAGATAAAATGGATGGGGGGAGAACCACATATGCCACCTTGTAGTTCATGGGAAGATGGACATAATAAATATGTAATTAGTCAGGATCAGATAAATAATTTCTAGGTTTCCTAAACTGTGTTTTAGAGAGTCGTTACTTTCCTTAGAACATTATCAAAGGGTTCCTCAATGAGACAAATTAATCCATGGTGGACCAGTTTCCCTCCAAAATTGCTAGCAACTAGTGATCTTCCCTGGCAATGCCCAGTCCCATAGGTGTATAGGAATGGTTCTAAACAAACCAGTGGGTGGCTCCATCCATATAAAAAGAACATGCAATGTAAGGAGCAGGACTCCAGATCCTGCTCAGGGGTCCCTCTGCAGACAAATCAGTGTGGAAACCCTTTCCTGAAGGCCAGATGTTTGAAAGCACTGTTCTAATCAGAAGGCAATGGTTTATTGGGGGGGGGGACCTCAAATCTACCTGGGGAATAGGAGACAGAGGACAGGATAGCAAGCTCAAGTAGCAATAACTCTCCTGGTATGCCCTGCAGAGGACCTTAAGGTCCACAAATAACAACACTTTGGAGGTTCCGAGCCTCAAGGAGGTTAGATTGGTTTCAACTAGGGCCAGGGCCTTTTCAGCACTGGCCCTAACGTGGTGGAATGCTCTCTCACAAGAGAATAGGGCCCTGAGGGACTTGACATGTTTCCGCAGGACCTGCAAGACAGAGCTGTTCCGCCTGGCCTTTGGTTTAGACTCAGTCTGACCCTTATGTTTCTCTCCCCTTATGGTCTTGATTTATTGGCTATTTTAAAATGAGGCTGCATTTTAAATTGTATTTTAATTGATATTTTAAATTGCCCCCCCCTCTCTTTTTCCCCTATTATGTTTTTACTGTGATTTTATTGGTGTTAGCGGCCCTGAGCCCAGTTCTGGCCAGGGAGGGCAGGGTATAAATAAAACATTTTTTAATTATTATCATTATTATTATTGTTATTATTAAAGAAGAGATGTGTAACATTTTGAGCAAGGAGGCCAGTCTGGAAGCACTACGTTGCATATAGTTTATATGTGACTTTCCAAGTCTGACTTCTGAAATGAAAGAAACAAACTGAAACCAATTCTGAAAGCTGGCTCTGGATGGTTCTTAATTGGCTTATGCCCATAGGGTCTCCAAGAAATAGCCCCACCAAATGCAGGAGCAGTTTCACACCTTAAAACATGCTCCCATCCTATGTGCTGTTAGCAAACCAATTATAATTATCCATGTACAGAATCAAGCAGTGCCTAAATTTTGCTAAGTGCAATACAGATAATGAACAATGAAGACATTCCCTGCCTGGCGATTGCAGTCGAATAGACAGGCACCAGTTCTTAAGGTTAAATTGTTCTTACAATAAACAACTTATAGCAGAGACAGCTCATGGAGGGGAGAAGAAAAATGGCAGTTGGTATCTCAGTAGAACCCATGGAGTGGCTCCGCTTCTCATCTCTGTTACAATCAATGGTGCAGTTAGAAGAATTTAGATTTAATGGCTGGCCAGGGCAGGGGCTCTTTGCATAGTAATATGTATTACTTCACTTGTTTCAAATTGTGGTAAGAGAGCCCAGTTACATCGGGAGTCCCTACTGCATATTTTTCTTAAAGTGGTCCTTGAATCCATCCCCAGAAATCTTGTCTTGATGGTACCACTGTCCAAGTGGAATGGCTGCTATCATGTTCCTGTTCAGTCTAAAACTGGGATCCCAGCAGCTACTGTACTTCCACCCACAGACTTTGGCAGCACCCTGTGAGTTTTCTTTTGAGATCTTTAAACACACACACTGCTCAGTTTCAAAATAAGTTTGTTGTACAGTAATGCTGTCCAAGTAACACAAGGCTTAAGCACACACACATACACCCGTCTGGGCAATCAAAACTGGCTGCAAGGCACTTTGGATCCCGATCTAACTTTCCATTACTAAAAAGGAAACACTGCTGTTTGGATAAAGAACAATCTTTAAACAACTTATCCCATAACATTATAAGAGGGAGAAAGCAGCCTTTAGAGTCAATTGCTAACACTTAATAGAATTTGTGGGGAGATTGCTTAAGGGAAAGATATCTAGCTTGTTTTGGTGGATCCCTTTAGGAGATTGATAGGAGCTTTTCAGGGGGTGATTTGAGGTGGGGAGGCAATGCACTGAGTGAGGAAATACTTTGCTTTTCCACTCCACCCAGTAGAGAAGCTGTGCTGACTCTAGAAGTGGGAGGAGAGCATAGCTCGGCAGCAGAACATGTGCTTAGCATGCAGAAGGTCCTTGGTTCAAACCAGAAAGTCACCATCTCCCATTCAGAGAGTGACAGGAAGGTTCACAGCCTGAGTGAGAACCCTGAGACTCACTGCTAGTCAGAGTTTAGAGTACTAGATGAGGTGGCCAAACAGCCAGACCTTGTATTAGCCAGCCACTTATCTCCATAACTATTAAGAAGACAGTAAGATGGAATATTAGGTTGTGTACTAGCCATATTGATTGCCCTCCTCCCATTGCTGGAGGCAGTATGCTTGGAATTACAAGCAGGGATATCACCAGTGGTGACAATTAGTAGAAATATCAGCAGTCATATGTGTTGTTAGTGACATTTTACACTTACATCTACAGTTGCCTGTGTTTTAGCAGGTGAACATTGAAATAGGTATTTTCTTTAATATGCAAATCAGTACTTTCCTAATTGAAACCAGCTTGACATGCTCTTAATGATATTGGCAAATTTCTGCAAACATTTGTTCCTTTTCATTTGAAGCAGTGGCTGCATGGCGCTTCTTGATTGAGGTCTTTTGAATCCAAATCGAGATGGTAGATGTCTAGCCATAAGCCTTTGGTGCACAAGTATCATTCCAGCTGGGTTTCCTTGGAGAGAAGAGGAAGGAAATAGGAAGACTATACACAATATTTTTTGGAAGCTGAAGTTGCTGTTGAGATATAGCTTTCTTACATCAGTTTTCTCAGAAGGGTTTCCTTCTAAATTAAATCTCATGTTCTATATGCTTTCCTGCTTCCTGCTCCCTCCTGCAGCTATAGCCCATAATTAGAGATGGAATAGTCCAGGGTCAAAGACTTGTTAATATTTCTGCAGCAGGGTGCCTCTCTCCAGCATCCTAGAGCTGCCCAGTCAGTATGAAAGGGGGGAAGAAGCCAGGAGAAGAAGCCTTCTCACCCTTTGTGCGGCTTGGAATTGTTGTTGGCATTCATATCTCTTTTGAGAAACAATGGAGTGTGCCATCAGAGTTGAAGTCAAACCGCTGCATTAGCGGCACTGAAGTGACCTCTCTGGGGTGCAAGCCTATATAGTGCATATAAAGATCCTGGGCTGCCCAGATGACAAGACCCCCTTCTCTGCCTCACTGTTGTGGTCCAAAGGAAAGCAGTGCAATCCATTTGGCACCAGCTTGGCTGTAGGAGTTGCTGGAAGGAAGTGTACAAGGTGCTGTTCAACCATCTTAGGAACTCCACTCCGGATTTGCGTAGGGTTTACTCCTTAGCTTTATCTTCTCCCAAAGATATCCTGCAAGGAAGCAGGTGTTTAGGATCAAAGCTTTCCTTCTCTTAGTTGGGCTATTTTCCCAGGTTGATGAGCCCATCTGCCCCTGACTTCCCTCTACAGCACCTGCAGAAACTGCCTTCTTGGCCATTGCACCTACTATTAGTCTCATCAGCCCAGAGTAAAAGGAAGTGAGCCTGCCACTGAGGATTACCGTATTTTTTCGCCCCATAAGTCGCACTGGCCCATAGGACGCACCTAGTTTTTTTGGGGGGGGAAATAAAGGAAAAAAAATTATTTCCCCCCCAGGTGCGCTGCGCTAATCCCGAAGCTTGGGGCGTGCGGAGCTCAGCGCGCCCCAAGCTTCTGGGTGCGCGCAAGCAGTCCGCTAGCCGTGGGAGATCCGCGCGGCTCTCCCAGGGCTAGCGGAGCACTGCGCTAATCCCGAAGCTTGGGGCGTGCGGAGCTCAGCGCGCTCCAAGCTTCTGGGTGCAGGCAAGCTCTCTGCTAGCCCTGGGAGAGCTGGGTCTCCCACAGCTAGCGGATAGCTTCCTGAAGCCTGGAGAGCGAGAGGGGTCGGTGCGTACCGACCCCCCTCGCTCTCCAGGCTTCAGCGAAAGCCTGCATTCACCCCATAAGATGTACACACATTTCCCCTTCATTTTTGGAGGGGGAAAAGTGCGTCTTATAGGGCGAAAAATACGGTAGTTCCTAGGGTCACTTTGGAGAAGGTACATAGAAAGGACACCAAGGAAAAACTTTTTCTATAAGCTAGGCATTTAAGAAGACTGAAAACACAAGGTGCTTTGAAGAGAGTGGTGTGCAAGTTTGTTTGTTTTTTTACATACAATGGAACTTCATGGAAAACACTCCAAAGCATTTGCACAGAAAATAGATAGAGCTGAGAGATCAGCAATGATCATGGTAATACATCTCTATTATTACTACAAAATTTTATGATTATTGCATAATTATAGTATAGTGTTAGAAGGCTGAGTGGCTGTGAGGGGACATAGTTGTGACTACCATGAGGGAGCCCTGAACCTCTGAATTTGCCACTACAATAATGCCCAGTGGTAGCCAGCATGGCACTTGGGAGATGTTGTTGGTTGGACTGCATCCAAAGCCCAGAGAATAGAGTTATCAGGAGTACAACAAAGAATTTAGTTAAAAATCCAGTGTGTTTAAGAGAAATTCCTGTGCTGAGCATCCATTCCCTGCCCCACCCAATAAATGAAGCCATGTGAAAATGGCAAAGCTAAACTGTGTTCCAAAATTAACAGTCACAAGATGAAAATGACATGCATTTGCGATGTTACCCCTGTGCCGTTCTACGACTGTCCTGGATGCCAGCTCTGGGGAGAATGAATGGAGGGCTTAACAAATACTAGAGCTGCTTGCATCTTCATACATAATAAACACGGCTTCTGTAAATAACTCTTTTTATCTGTCAAACATTGTAGGCGCATATGCCATACTGATTGTCATGGGGGTCGTAAATAAACAATGGATCTGTCTGTGCACGTTGCTTGTTTTTTGTTTTAAAACATCTGCACAGGGATAAAAATGGTAGCAAGCTCATTTTGATCATGAAATGACACAGGATGGGAAAGGTGGGCTGAACGATACTCCTGCTAGGTAGACCCCTGGCTGCTTGAACAAGCATACCCAGAGAGTATCATCTGGGTGTGAGGTCTCATGTTGAATGCCACAGGGCTCTGTCCTCAGACCTGTGCTGTTCAAAACACACACACACACACACACACACGATACGATTTGCATAAAAGTGAAAAGGGGATGCATGACAGATTTGCAAAGAGTACAAAGCTGGGAGGGCTGAGTAGCACCATAAAAGACAAAGGGATCTTTTTATAATCTGATTTTCTCAGTTAGAAGGCCCATTCAATCTTAGGCATAGGGAGGGGGACAAGCAGACCCCTCTTGTTATATATTTGGCTTCTTTTCCCTTCCCTATTGGTAACTTGCTTACATAAGACAGCATGCCCTGGTGTACATGTTATAGGAATCCATGCTGTTAATGGGATTCTGCTTAAAGCTGAAAGTTTGTTGTTTAAAAATGTTTCTGTGTTCTTTTGTTTACATATATGGACTGTTTGGGAGATTCTGGGTTGTATTGAACTTTGCATCTCTTTATCAGATTTACAGTGCTTGGTATTTGTGTTTGATGATTGCATAGATTGAGCTATCTTCCAGGGGTGTGTATGTGGAGAAGATCTTGGCAGTTTGAGACATTGGTTAGAAACCAGCAAGTTGAAATTCAAGAGAAATGAATGTAATGTCTTGCATTAGGTACCAGAAGAAAGCCAAAGGTGGAAGTATAGGATGGTGGAGATCTGGCTTGGCAGAAGTACCTGTGCAAAGAATCTCATTGTCTAACAGTGCAATCCAAACTGTAGGAATCCAGCACACATTACACTGGGTGCTGCTGCAGACTGAGCTGACATGAGCATGGCAGAAGGGAAATAAGCCATTAAGAGAGAGTTTGATATACACAAGCCTTTTTGCCATTGTATCTCCCACTGGATTCATGGGAGTAAGTATTGCTGTGCCCTGCCCTGCCCTGCCCTGCCCTCCTGTACTACGCCCCCAACACTCACCTTTTGGGGAACTTATCCCAGCCTTGGCTGATCTGGCTTTGGCTGAGCCTTGGCTGAGTCAGGATGAAGAGCTTTAGCCAGCATAGCCAGAGATCCACCTAAATAGCCCACCTCATCCTCACAGATCTAGGGTTTGAACTGTTCCATTAGCTGATCACAAGGTGAATATGAGCCAACAATGTTACGTTGCTATATATTTAAAAAAGCCAATGCACTCCTAGGAGGTTGTATACTAAGGTTGTAACTAAGTCATATTTGGAATAGACCCATCAAAATAAGCAGACATAAGTTATTCTTGTTCATTGATTTCACGGGGTCTAGTTTGAGTATGACTTAGCTACTAACTATTGGGTGTATTGAACGTGTACTGACAGTAATCTCATTGAAATTAATGAACCTAACATAGCCATCTCCATTAATTTCAACGGGTCTGCTCTGAGTATAACCTAGGGCTTGTCTACACTTCCACATGTGCCTAGAAAGCATGGATTAAAGTGGTTTGCCACTTGACCTATACCTTCTAGGAATGGGTCAATGTGGTTTTGCCCTTCCCCAACTCCTTTCCAGTGGAAAACAAACTCAGTAGGATGATGAAGGAGCTTGGAAAAGTCCTATAAGGAGTAGATAAAAGTATGGATGTAAGAGGATGTTGTTTTCCATTATGCCCTGTATTTGCTGCATGCAACACTGTTTCTGTTCCACTGCATTTTGTCTTCCACCCAAAATAACATTGAATGTCTTGCTGTGGTGACATATGGTTATCATTGCATTATTCCCCCCTGTTTGTTTCATGCAAAGGAAACACAATGCTAATAGTGGGAGAGTAATCAGTTATGTGTTGTTTGTGAACTGAAACAACAGCATTAATTACCAATTATATTTGCTGAATTGGATTCCATTCCACATATGGGACATTTCTGTTCCTATTTCTGTCTTTGTTGGAATTAACTGGCATCCTTAGTTGCAAGAGCTGGATATATTTAGTCTGGAAAAGAGAAGATTACAAGATATGATAGCAGTCTTCAAATATTTGAAGGCCTGTTGCACAGATCATTTCCTGTTGAGATTTAGGCTCTCAGCACCTTTTACCCCAATGTGGAAGTGGGGGACACCTTAGGATGGTCCACCCCCAAAGGCTGATGGATCCAATGCGTTTCCAGATGACCCTGGGGGATTTCCCGGTTAATATGACTGGCATTCCAGTTGAAACTCTGGATGACCTCTGGAACATCTGAATGGCTTGAACTATTGACCTGATGGCCCCTGAGCTCCCTCATTTCATGAAGCCTGCTTGGCTCTCTGGTATATTCCAGAACTTATGGCAAGGAAACAAACATGCCTCAAACATGAATGGAGCAAAACTGTGGTTGAATGCAATCAAACACTTGTGAGGGCTCATAATCGAGCCTACCTAGTTGCAGTGAAGACAACAAAGAAGGTATACCTTTCTGCCTCCATTCCATCACCATTGGTCCCTCCAGCAGAGCTTTTCTGAGTAGTGCAGACCATTTTACAGTCCGTCCCAAAGGAGGTGGCAGAACTGACTGCCTTTCCCCATATGAACCAACCCACACCCTGTGATTATCATCTGAGGCCCTGCTTTGTGTGTCCCCTCCAAGAAAGGTCAGGAGGGTGGCAACATGAAAGCAGGCTCCTCGTTGGTCAGATCCTGTCCCAATGGAGGCTTGCCGACATATCTTTAGGTGCCAGGCAAAAATGTCCTTCTACTATCATGCCTTTGGCTGATAAAACAATCTGTGGCCCCTTCAATGTGTTTCTGGGAGGGGGTTTTTAGTTTGCATTTGTTGTTTCGTTATGTATTTTGTGTTCTCATTTTGTATTTTTATACTGTGAGCTGTCCTGTGATCTTTGGATGAAGGGCAATATGCAGATTTAATAAGAAAGAAAGAAGATTTCAGACAGATGTCTGTCAGGGATGCTGCTGTTTCATTCTGCATTGCAGATCCTGCATTGAGCAGGGGTCAAACTATGTGACCTCCAAGTTTCTTCCAGCTGTTTGAATCTTATTATTCTAAGGATCAAGCTACACATTAGGATTCATGCGTAGCAGGTAGCTACGCCTCTTGTTTTTCTCAAATAAATTACAACTGCAGGAAGTGTGATGGTTATCAGCAACATGAGCACACAGGGGCAAGAGGTTTATCCCTTTCCCCTCCAGCCATTAATCCCCCCCACTCAGGAATCACCCCTGCCCAACTACTAGGCGTAGTAAAAAATAAAAATGGTGCTAATAGGATTTTTGTTTCTAAACATTGTAGGTGCACAGGGTGACAATTTCAAGGGGCGGTTGGGAGGTCATGAATGGCAAGAGGAATGTAAGAGAATTTTGATGAAAAACAGAAGCGGAAGCAAAAATTGCCAATGTTGGCTTATAGATGGAATTGTAGAGTCCGCCCCCTGCAGTGCAGGAATCTTTTGCCCAATGTGGGGCTCAAACCTATGACCCTGAGATTAAGATTCTTGTGCTCTACCGACTGAGTTAGGCTACACCTCCCATGTCCAGAACAGAAATCAATCCAGTAAATAAGATTGGCATTTGCTGTTGTTGCTTTCAGTCTGCAAATGATACATAATTGATTATATCCCCCCACCCTTTGCAGTGTGTTTCCTTTGCATTTAAATGAATAAGATGGAATAACATAATGCTGATGCAACTTACATAATTTACATAATTAATTACATGAGTTATTTCAGTTTTCCATTATGCCACAGCAGACAATAAGACATAACATTTTTTTTTTTTAATAGCAGAAGTCAAACCGCAGTGGAGCAGAAGCAATGCTGCCTGTATTGAATATGGGCCAGAATGAATAATGATGCCTTCTTACATTTCTGCCAGAGAAGACTTTCTGTGTTCTGTGATCCTGGCAATATTTGGCCTCCCCCTCCCCTTGGCCAGACATGAAACTGCTACATATCATGCCATGCATTAAAAAAGAAATGCTTTGTACCTAGATGATGATGCACTCTTTTATGATTTGTTCCATTTTCCATTTCCAAAGGCTCAGGTGTAACAGCTTCATAGAGTCAGTGTAGTGGATACGCTTGGATCAATGAGACCCATATTAGGGCTTTCCATCCAGCCTTGGGTCCCTAATGTACCTCACATACTGTTGTAGGATGAAATGCAGGCAGGGGGTGGGGCAACCCCCCATGAATTTTGTTGGAGGGAAGATAGTCTACAAGTGTGTTAGAGTGGGTTGATGAAATTCATTTGGGGGGACTGTAGCTATTTTCAGGTGGGAAGTGTAGGATAAAACTTGCTTTGATGCAATGGCATCAAACGAATCAGGATGAACGCTCATTAAATAGCTGACATTGTCTATTCTCCCCTCAAACAAATCAGGATGAATGCTCATTTAGCAGGTCATCTGGAAGTGACCTTTGAATTCCATTACTGGGATTCTCCTTCTCTCTCTCTCTTTAACTGAAAGTAGTGGTGTGAGAGATCCAGATTGGGATTGTGACACAGGGGTTAGCCATTTAATTCTGCCGGCAATCCCTCCCTACTTAACCCCCACCCCCTGGGCAGAAAAAAAGCACTCCTGTTAGCATCCTGGGTTGAAATATCAGCAAAGAGTAAGAGTTGCACTTGGAAAATTAGTGCCAGAGAAAAGGGCTGAATCTATTCACCCTGCATAATGAGCCTGATCTGGGTCTATCTCCCATGGCTGGGGCAGTATGCCAGCATACATCCAGTTCTTTCATGCCAGTTTTGTGGGGAAATCATGGGGGAACAGAAGTATGCATGTGCGGAAAGGATTGGGGAGAATCCCCATTGTCCAATGACAGTCATTGCTGTGGTACACCAGGCCCACTAGTGTGAATGTAGTTTAGCATGACATGGTAGTACATTGGTCGGAAAGCAACAGTTAACTAACACAACAGGTACTACAGTGTGAAAGGAAGATTAGGGCATGGAACAGAACTGCTAGCATTATAATCAGGAAAACAAATGCAGTATTTCCCATGTTTGAATATACCCCATGCCATCCCCCAACATGGATACACCTTATATCATTACAGGCAAAGCCCATTGTGGCATCTAGGAATGCAAGCTTTGATTGCGTAAATTCCAGACAATTCTGTAAACAAGTAAACTACAAGTTACTTGGAAAGCTATTTGCACCTGAGGTTTTGAGTTGCTGGGTGTCCCCTACTTATTCTACTATTTTAAAGTATCTAATCTGGACATCCATTGGCTCTTGAGAAGCAATGCTCATTATAATTTGTCTCATCAGGCTAGGTAATTGCTTTCAACTAGGTAATCACTTTCAACTTCTGTCAGCACTCTTGCTCTTAACAAAACCCACAAGCATCCTGCCTTCCCAATCTTTTCTGCTAAACTATTCACTGATTTGAACATGGCTTCTTTGATGTGACTCCTTTGTATTTCATCCTGATACAGTTAACGTTCCGTATATATAATCCATGATTTTCCTCTCTCGGTGAGGAAAAGTGACACTCTGCCTCCTGTGCCTGTTAAGGGAGGTGTACATTTTTAATTCAGCACATACTTACCAATTGGCTGCCTCTATCAACTGGGTGAGACTTCAGAAACAAATTCAGAGCCTCCCTTCTTACTATCAGAGTCCAATTCAGCAAAACATATCCCACATTGTTGAAAAAAATTCCGTATTTAAATAATTTTTCACCAAAAGGTGAAAAGTTCTGAATCCTCTGAATCCCCACAAGCGTAGCCAGTGGCCAAGGAAGACAGGAGTTGTAGTTCAGCAACATCTAGAGGACCAAAGATTCCTGACACCTAGCCTAAATGAACCTACCCATGCATCTCAGAAGCACCAGTGCATCAGCAGCTGATCTGCTTATGAATCTGATCTGATGTGCAACATGTAGAGATGCAGTTAGGGTCTTCTCGGTGATTGCACCCAAGCTGTAGAACTTTTTACGCTGGGAGGCCAGTTGACTTTCTCCCTAACAGGCAGCAAGTTAAAACACGAATGCGAGCATTTTATTAGTCTGGCTTTATACTGTTTGCTGACATATGACAACTGCTGTTTAGAGCACATGGGGGGAACTTGCCACCAGCCAATTTCTATCCCCAGGTCATCCATCAACAAGTTCTAATGCCATACCTGGCACTCCATCCTTAGACATGCTTTACATAAATTTATGTTGGGGTTGTGGGAGGAAGGTGGTCTACTTTTGGCTCCAGGATGCCATTCTTTACTTTTAATGAATATGTTTGGGTTTCCTCCAAAGTTAGTATTACTCAAAGTATATCTATTTAAGTTAATGGCCACAACAAGCTAAGGACTATTAATTTAAATGGGTCTACCTTGGACCTAATGGTCAGGGGTCCCTTTACCTTTACCTTTACCCTGAATAAAAGTTAGTTGGGTACAGCTCTTTGACCTGGGGTCCCAGAGCTGCCCTGTCAGGCAACCATCCTATGCACTGTTATATCTTCCTAATCATCAGACCCTGAAGACATTATGTGGGTTTCTGGGACTTTCTCAACAATGCCATCAGCGGTGAATAACCTTTTCTAAGGGGAAGCTGCAGTCATGGTCCATGTTCTTCATCTGCAGTTAACAAGTTGATTAACTGAAGCAAATAATTGTTTAGTGAGTCCTTATTTAGCATAGATCCGCACTGTAAAAGGACCAACTACCTTTTCAAAAAGAAACAGTATCTCAGTTTTTTCCGTGGTGTTTATGTTGCCAAAAGCTGTTGTGTGTAGCAAAGCCCCCTTTCTCTTTGACATTGTCTGATAAATCACTGATAAATGGCACATTAGAGAGCATAAGAAACATCTACAGAATTGCCCAGCCAGTTTGAAACAGCCCCACTAGAAAGAGGATTCCAATGCAGACACCTCCTGATAATGACATTTCCGTAGGTGCTTAAGTTCAAATTAACTGTTCTAAAAACCCAAATTAGAGTCAAAGATGATGCGAGCCAATTTACTCAGCACAACAATCATGGGCAATGAAAAGTGTTCTGCTAGATTGCTGCTTAAATCGTATCACCGTGGCTGCCTCGGTGGGAGAGCAGTACAGAATAATAATCGCTGCCGGCTAAATGTAATTTAATTATTAGGTTTTTGCATTGGTTAGCTCTTGCATTGTTTAAAAGGAAACTCCCCCCACCCCATCTTCTACCAGGTGTGCAATGCATGGCCACTGTTAGAAATCTTTGAGAAACTATGGCAGGAGGAATAATAAGTGGCAGATCTAATTGTAGCACTTAAATGAGATGTGGGCTAATAGTTGAACACTGAAGGTGGCCCAAGGATGGTGATTCTGTTTCCACACGAATGGATGATGTTGACATTTTGTCCTTCCACGGTTAGCTCTTCGAGACAGACAACAGGACCCAAAGCCAAGCTGGTGTGCCATTGCAGTTGGACATGTATGCATAATATTTCTTGCACAAAGTGTTTCTCTATCATGGATCTTTTCGATTTCTCAAAAACCTTATGGGAGAGGACACTACAGTTCATATTTTGAGAGTGTGGATCCAAACTCATTGCTTCCCTAAACAACATACAATGTTGGGTGGGATTTACAGTTGAATACAAATTCTCCTTTTGATTTGCTGGTGGCAAAATGATTGTGGAGGTATTGATCTCACTTATTCTTTTCCCGTCTATAGATGTACCCCACCCCCAATTAAATTATAGTTTGGAAGCAGACCCTTCCTCTCAAAGCAGAGTAAATTCTCATATAATTTCTCAGAATACTTTTTTCCTGAGAAATTTCAAATCAGTTCTGGTTTCTCTGGTCTGCTCCAAGTGTACATGTGTGTCAGAGAGGGAGAAATGATAAGGAATGTTACACTTGCGTGTGTACACAGGAAACAGTGGGCTAGAGGACTATCAGTGCTAGCTGTCAACAGAGAAACAACATGGAAGGGGGGGGGGAATAGGTCAGAGCGACTTGCCTGCTCTTTACACTGCCATGGTTGATTGGTTATTCTCATCACCCTTTGTTTAAAATCATTTTGGAATTAATTGGCATTCATTAGCATGAGCCTTTGTAGCAGAGTTGCAGAAACAGTCATTAATGTAGCTAATAAACATAAAAAAGAATGGGGAAAATATCCTATTACCAGGTCCCTACAGGCTGTTAACTAACATTTTGAATACGAATATATAAACATAAATTAAACATTTTTATGAAGTGCTAAGAGTGTGTGGATTTAGCAAAGCATCCTGCGGTAAAGTAATACCTTGAAATGCTTGATATACGGTAATATCTACACAGATACACACACCCTGCAACAAGGGTTACTAGGCAATGCCCATTAATATGGTACTTCAGATAAGATACATGGGTTTCTTTGGAAATTTTGGAACACCAGTGTGGTCCATCATCCCAAACAAGGGAGGTGAGAAAGTGTAAGGAATGGGTTCTAATCACTGCCAGCAATGAGCTGATGACAATGATAGACTCAGCATAGCAACAACTTAGCATGCTGGCAAAACAACCCCAATTGCTTATTTATTATTGAACTTTAGACTTTTATTGAATTTTCAACTAAAAATGTCTCTGAATGAGTTGCAGAAAAGAATGTTGTATTAAACCATTACTTTTTAATCAGTGCAAACCACACAATTAAAAATCAATATTAAAAAAAATCTAAAGCAGGTGCCCCTAGCTCCCTGGATGTGATGGACTCCAGCTATTATCAGCCCCAGCCAGTTTGCAAGCTTTCTGGGGCATCCATTTGGCCATTATTCCCCTAGTAGCTCAGTCGGTGGAGATGAGACTCTTAGTCTCAAGGTCATGGGTTTGAGCCTTGCCTTGGGCAAAAGATGCCTGCCTTAAAGGGGGTTGGACTAGATGACCCTTAGGGTCCTTTCTGACTCTATGATTGTATGACTAGGTGGTCTTTTGGCCTGATCCAGCAGGGCTCTCCTTAGGTGTGTAGCAAATGGTCAGGGATAATGGAACGTGTAGTCTAGTAAAGTCTTGTGGAAAGATACTGGTTGGAGAAGATGGAGTTAAAGTGAAGTTTAAAACAACAGAATTAAGGGATCACCTTGCCTCTTATATATGCCTATTTGATTTCTTCAGTCTGTGGCACCTGCCACATACAAGGAATTGTTCCTGCACTGCTATAGCACATGGGCTTTGGCACTTCCTGCCTATTGACATTAGGCATTGACATTGACATTAGCCATGCACCCTCACTATATTATTTTAGATACCTGCTGAAAATATTTTTGTCTTAGGAAGTCTGTCCTTGACACATGATTTAATTACTTATGTTTGTTTTAGTGATTTTTTCTTTGTTATTAATTATGTATATTTGTTCAGTTGTTTTATGGATTTCACCTATATTTTAGCTATCATTTTCTTCATACACCAGTGACTTTTTGATCAAGCAGCTTATAAGTTTTCAAATAAATAATGCTAAATAATTTAAGATTATCATTATATTTTAAGATGGCTGTGTGAAGGCTAAATTACTCATCTGGTGAGCTTGAACTTGTTTGTCATGATGAACGACTCTGGTTCTTTCATGTGTGTGCAGATCATCTGCAAATAAGGTCAAGCCTATCAAAATTTATTATGCAAATTGACTTTGATTCATTGGCCCTGCAACCCACTCAAGGCACAGTCCTCTCCCAGTGCCGCACTGGGCACGTTTGCCACAGTCCTCTGAATGTTGGAAGAGCCAGGGCAGATAAAAGAAGTACTTCTTCACCCAGTGCATAGTTAAACTATGGAACTCACTCCCATGGGAAGCAGTGATGATCACCAGCTTGGATTAAAAGGACTTGAATTTTTTTGGGAGGACTATGGCTATGTCCCGGGTGCCAGGAGTTGGGAGTCGCAGGTCGGCAGAGAGCTGTTGCACTCATGTCTGACTTGCACTCTTCCCATGGGCATCTGGCTGGCCACTGTGAGAAGAGAATGCTGGACTAGATGGGCCATGGACCTGATTTAGCAGGGCTTTTCTTAAGTTCTCTGGTTCAGAACTCAAAAACACATAAAACTCATGTGTGCAAACAGGAGGCCAGCTGTCCAATCATATACATGTCTTTCCCAGAATAAAGTCCCTTTGATTTTAAAGAGCTTTACTCTCGGGAAAGTAGATATAGGATTGCAACCTGAACTGAGGGTATTAATATTAATATTTTCCCCGACACCACAGGACTCCAGATCCTGTTAGACACCAATTCCAATCAGCCCCAGCCATCAGGGATTATGGGAGTTGAATGTCAATACATAACATAATCGATATACAATAATAAAAAAATCAAAACAGTTATACATATACAGTTATAGTAAGAGGAAGTATACAAGGGTGTGTTTTGTAGAACAGGCATGGTACAACTTTTTAAATAATTGAGAAATAAGGGAAATACGAATACATGGTTGTAGCATCACTAGACATGACACAATCACGGCTTCTGGTCCCGCCTTCCTTAATGGAGGCAGCCCCTACAACAGCGGGGGTTCGTCAGCAAACAAAAAACAAGGATGACAAAAGGTAAATCATCCTTTCAAATTCCCCCCGGGGATGGGGAGAATGGGTTTCACTCACAGTTCGTCTCGGTACCTGGCTCCCACTCCGGCATGGAATGTGGGAGGCACTGAGTGCAAAAGCACTTCGCCTGGCAAAAACCCTCCTATTCTGCCATTAAGAAACAAATGTTCTCCATTTTATTGGATCTTTAATTGGCTTTAAAGTACCAGCGTGTGATGGGAAAGGGTTGCAACAACATATTGCAGAAGATACTAACTACATAGATCAAAAGTTTGACCTGAGATAAGATTGTCTTCAGTATGAGAGTTGGTTGGGGAGAGGGAAGCCCAGGGTTTGTTTGTTCTAAGCTTCTTTTATATATTTATGATTCGGCAACCCTTTCCAGAATATAAGATAAAAATATATTTACAAGTGAGGAAGGGACATTGGAGTAATATTGATATTAACAAGCAAAAATGGAAACTTCATGTGATCTGAAATGAAAAAAGGAGGGGGAGGGGGAGCTCAAGTATGACTATGTTGGAAAGACAGAGTAATTCTCCTCACCTTCATTTAAAAACAACAGACAAGGAAAAAGAGACTGAGATTTGTGTGTGCTACTGATGGAATATAATCTAAGATAAACTTTAATTGGGCCATAAATCTCTTGCTGGAATGAAAAGAATTTTGGGGCTGTGATAAGAACCTGCAGAGATTCTAGGAAGTAGAAAGCAGTATTAAATCTTCTGTGCATTCAAAAACTGCCACCTTTTCCTAGGCTGAGAGAAAGATGGCTAAGACCTGTAACATGTTCTACTAGTGAGACTGAATGGTTTCTAGCAGACTGTTACCTGCTCTGAGACATCAAAGCAAGGGATGGAAAGATAAGATCTCTGAGAAACTTAGAGATTCAGTTCCGCTCCAAGCCACGAAGGTAGAAAACAACAGCTTGGAAGTGAAAGAGACAACATCATATATGGACAGAAGGAATCTCCATGGATATAACAGTTATCACATGCAGGACAGAATAAAGATAATAGTTTGAGTTCCTCACTTGAAGCTTTATAATTTTATATATTGTAACATTATGAATGGAAATCATTAATTATGTAGCTGTTGACTAAGGGATTATTATAACTGAAATGTAGCTGACATTAATTAAGATTATGGAATGCAGTAGTATAAAATTGGAATTGCATCCAAACCACCATGCGGGGAGCCACTAACTAAAATGAATTAATTGGAAGTTGACTGGCATTTTGATAATTGTATAATTTTTGAAGTATACCCTTCCACTCTGAAAAATGAATAAGCAAAACAGCCCTAGCTCAGTTGGTAGAGCATGGACTTGATGACCCTCATAGTTCCATCCAACCCTACAAATTCTATGATTCTATGATCACCTTTATATCCTGCTCTTCTTCTTGAGAGTTCTGATGACATTCATGAAGCCCTCCATATTTTATCAGCACAACAACATTGTAGCCTGGGAGATAGTGATTGGTCCAGTGTTATCCAATGAGTAAGCAGGAATAATGGGAGTTGTAATCCAATGACATCTGGAGAGTATTATTACACTGACAACGCCTGCCCCACACTGTCCCAGAAATCAAGTAGCCATTACATATCTGAAAGTCTCAGTGCATAATATACCATGTCTATTTGTCACAGACCACTTATCCATTTTTACAGGCCAATCAACAGAATAAAAACATTAGAACTGAAACAGGAATCAAACCTGGGTGAAAGGGCTCCGTTATTATTATTATTATTATTATTATTATTATTATTATTATTATTATTAAACTTGTACAATTAAAATCCAGTAAAAGAGGGAGGAGGAATAGTAAAATGCACTGTAGCCTTGATTCTTACTTATGGAGTGGCAGAAATAAAGCATTTCAGGCATCCCTAAACAATGAAAAGTGGTCCAGTGCTGGGCCTTTTATCCCTTTTAATTTATTTCTGATGCTACGCGTGCAGTTCCTGACTATCTTTTGTGAGTCGTAATAAAATAGCCGTGGTGCAATTCTGCATGTATGTCAAGCAGTGCGTGACCTGATATGCAAATTTAATACCAAGGTGCCAAAACGGAATTCATAATGTTTCACATCTACTGAGCTGTTTAAAGCAGTTTTGAAATCAATGAATATGTAATATGAAGGTGATAAGACCTAAATAAAAACCCTATTTATCTACTATGAAAAAGTATTTATACACAGAATGTTTAGCACAGGCAGAAAAATGGACAGAGTTTCCAATTATGCGGTTTGCATAAACAAATGCTAAATCATGTGCCTGGAATAAATAGCTGCTCAGCGACTTCCTTTGCATTATATACATTCAGATGCTGGAAATTTTTACCAGTGTATCGCCTTGTTTATATGTATATAAACCAAACCACTCAAACGAAAGAGCCTTTGAAGGCAAAAGCTCTTTGAGGTCACTCATTTATTTTTAATTTGGAGTATATGGGGTGCTTCATTACAGGTTTGTGTTACAGGTTTCCAGGTTATTAAAGATCAGTGAAATAAGACACACTTTTATGAAGTCTTGCAGTTCATGATAAAATGAGAGGCATAAATTCAACTGACAGCAACAAATAAATAACAAGTGTTCCGATGCATTGCATCTGTTTACCATAACATTTTAAAAAGAAAACTTTTTTTTATTTTAAGATGAACAAGAAGAGTACTTCGTTTTCTGATATCTTAGACTGACTCAATTAATTGGACCTCTCTGGTGGTGTTCATACTGCTATTGCTCTCTTTATATTCCTGGAGTTGGAAGTTCTGTCCATCTGCAGCAGCAGCAAAACTGCTGTCACTTCCTCTCAGGCTTTATGTCCTTCCTGCTTCTTCTCCAAGTTAGTCCAAATATGAGTTAGCATGTGATAGGATTAACTTCTGGCCTCCATCTCGACCACATGAGAAAACTATACTTACAATGGCTTTGTTTCCCATGAGTAATAAACCTTAAGTTTTCTTTATCCTTTCAACCAGCCATCTTATCAGACTATCTCTTTCTGTAGTATATTGACCAAACACCAACCGTTCGTAATGACTTGCTTAATTTCCTACAATGAGTTTGTTATGACAGATAGGAAATGGGATCTATGTATGGCTATGGTGGGCATTCTTTGACCTTCCAGCTGCTTCCAGCTGCTGCTGGGCTACAACTCTCAGCAACCACAAACATTAACCATTCTGACTGGGATCCATGAGAGTTGTAGTTCAACAACATCTGGAGGGTCCCAGTTTGGGAAGGCTGGTACACCTGCCTGGTTGCCTGTAGGACAAGAATGGCACCTTACAGATGGCTACCAACCCTGGCTATTGGCTATGCTGGCTGGGCGAACGAATTTGGATGCCAACAAAATCTGGAGTGCCACAGTTTTCCTGAGGTATACTGTGGGCCATTCAGCTTATAGTCATTTCACTAAATTGACTCTACAGATGTCATCTTTTAAATGTGACTTTTCATGCAACCTCCCAAAGACCTCTCAAACCATAGTGGCAAAATCCTGCAAACAGATCAGTGCTACTCAAAGAGGATGGATGCCAGGCTCATTGTCATAAATGTGCCTGCTTCCATACACTGAACCAATGCAAATATGAGGCTTGAGTGTATGTGATGTGTATGTCTCCACCCCCATCATTCAGCCCAGACATTGAGATCCAGCTCTGAGGGCCTTCTGGTGGTCCCCTCACTGGAAGAAGTGAGTTTACAGGGAACCAGGCAAAGAGCCTTCTCGGTAGTGGCTCTTGCCCTATGGAACACCCTCCCACCAGATGTCAAGGAGATAAGCAACTATCTGACTTTCAGAAGGCATCTGGAGGCAGCCTTGTATAGGGAAGTTTTTAATGTTTGATGACTTACTATGTTTTAATTCGTTGGAAGCTGGCCAGAGTGCTTGGGGTAACCCAGTCAGGTAGGTTTTGTAGATTAAACATATATACAAGACTGCCACCTTGTTTGCTCCATTCCCTAGCCCTGCCTACCCCTTTGCCTGTCCCTCACACCTGACCAACACCCACCCTTTTACACCCCAAGTCCCTCCCCTCTCATCCCATGCCTCACTCCCTTTTAAGAGGAGTTTTAAGCAATTGAATGAAGCTGTTTCTGAACTGTTTTTCTGTTTTAAAAATACTCATTGCTCTCTTGCTAGACATCATTATTGTCATTACAAATCCTTGATTTGAAAACTGTCCCTTTTAAAATAATTACTTGATTAGTTGAACAGCAATTAATAATGATACAAGAGAGCAAGGGAGCTATTCTCAGTTACAACGTCCAGCAGACTGAAATTGTTCGGAAGCATCAGCAATGCCTGGCATACAGCAGACTGAGATCCATCACAACAGAAGCCTGGATCTCTGTCCTGAGAGTAGAAATAATTACATCCTGATTGACCTTTGCACTTGCTGTGAAAGTTAAGAAACACTTAAAAGGGAGGGGGGAACCACAGGCATTTGCAGACAAATTCCAGTTGAGCCAAAGGGCAGCATTGAGTCAGTTCTGGCACATTGTGAACAATGGGGTTGGGCAATGAGCTGTTGACCCTGCTATCTTGAACCCTGTTGAGGTTTCAAAGCTTGGATGGAATGACATCCCAGCAACCTCCCTTCCCAGAGATTTGGGATAATAGTTATCAGGAAGCTGATAACCGCCAACAGCATTCTTTATTGTGAGTAGCTACTACTATTGTGTTTCTGCCCCTGTTACTTCAACATCTGCTGGATGTATTCTACCAGGTATTCTTTCTGGCAACTATAATGGAAGAAGCTAGATGGAAATAGCAGCTATGTTTGCAGTAGAATAACTTGAATATTTTGCCATTCTTGTGTAAACAGACCTGAGGCTGGCAAATTAGCATTTAATATTCTCGGCAAAAGGGGTGCAGCTTCTCAGTGGAACTGCTCTCTTTCTCATTCATTCCTCCTTTTGAAGTCTGTCCAAAGCAACTTAAAGGAGTGTTTGACTGGTGTATTGAAGGTATAACTATTGTTGGGGTCTACAGCAGCGGTTCCCAAACTTTTTGTCCCCCCCCCATGGACCACTTGAAAATTGCTTGTGGTCTTCAGGAACTATTTAACAGATTTTCCACCTGATGTAGCAATTGTAATGAGCTGTGCTAGACGCTGTGTGATTTTAAATTGTATTATTATGGCTTCTTTTATTTCTTATATGGTATTTTACTGTATTACAATTTGCTTCCCATAGAATTCAAATGGTAATGCAATAAAATACAATATCGGAAATAGAAAGCAATAAAGATGCAGTTAAAAATCAATATGAATATTTAATGTGGACATGCTGTGGCCCATCTGAACAAAGCTTGTGGGCCACTGGTGACCCACAGACTACAGTTTGGGAAACCCCCAATTTAAGGTAAAAAAAAGGTTGTAGGACCAGTGCTAGCTCCAAGTTTTGGAGTGCCTTCTGGTGAGCTTCCTTTATGGGCCTCCCTCTCTCAGTGAGTCAGTAGCATCTACTGCTGTTGCTGCTGCTCCTCACCACTTCTGTTTTCTGGACTAGTGTGAGAGGCAGACGAAAAAGTGGGTTGCAATGCTGGAGAGCAAGGGCAGGTCCAAAGGGGCTCCTGTCCAGTGCCCCTCCCCACTGCTGGGTATTGAGCTAGTGGCGAACGCCCAACCATGTTGACTCTTGGGACTGGCCATTTTTTTTGGGGGGGGGGAGGAATTGTCCACTTGTCACTGCCATCATGACAACCTTGCTAATACCAGGCTCCCTCTAGCACAAGAACACCATAAGAAACCAGTCTACCTAGTCCAGTTGGATGAGAACAAATCTGCCTTTCCAACAACAGCCAGGCTGATGCTTTCAGGAAATCTGCAGGCAGAACAAAATGGCATCAACCCTCCACTGTATTTTGACCCTAAAATTTGGTATTCTGAAGTAGAATCATAGAACTGTAGAATTGGAAGGAATCCCAAGGGTAATCTAGTCCAACCCCCTGCAATTCATGAATCTCATACATGAATTCATACATGACAGATGGCCATCCAACCTCTGCTTAAAAACCTTCATGGAGAGTACCCCACCTCTTATGGGAGTCAGTTTCACTGTTCCATTCTTCCTAATGTTTAGTCGGAATCTCCTTTCTTGTATTTTGCATCTGTTGTTTCTATTACTACCCTCCAGACTAGGGAGAAAAGAAGCTTGCTTTATCCTCCGTGTGACAGCGCTTTGGATATTGGAAGATGGCTATTGCATCTCCTCTTTTCCATGCTTAACATACCCACCTCCCTCAACCATTCCACATAAGGCTTAGTTTCCAAACCCTTGATGATCTTGGTCACCCTCCTCTGTACCTGTTCCAGCTTATCAATATCCTTCTTAAACTGTGGTGCCCAGAACTGGCCACAGTTCTCCAGGTAAGGTCTGACCATAATTCCTCTGAACATGGAGGGTTCTCCTTGGCTGCCATAACTAATAGGCATTTATAGCGGGCTAGCAGTTATATTCCCAGACCTCCATGATTCTGTCTACTAAAGCCATCCAAATTCTGTAAATGAATTACTAAATCTTTGAAAAAGGGCCTTTCTTGCTTGCTTGCTGTTTCTGAACCTACTGCCAGTAAAGATAGGATCAGGGTTTTGCTTCTTACAGACTATGAGTGGAGAATGTATGCTTCTCCAGATGATGTTGGATTACATATTCCATCATACCCAGTTATTGTCCATGCTGGCTTTGGGTTGATGGGAGTAGGAGTCCCACCATACTGATGGGCCACAGATTTCACGATCCCTGCTTTATGCAGAACTTTGCCATTCCCCGAAAATAGCATTTTGTCTTGAACTGAGCAATTCATTTGATTAATTGATTGGTATTGGTCAGCCTGGGGAATAGAAGAAGCCAAGTAAAATACAAACAATGTAAAAATGAAATCAATTTTACAAGAAAAGGAAAGAAAAATACACTCAGAGTATTACAAAAAGCCATGCTATAAATATAGTGATTGACTGAAGATAAGAATATATCTGCTAAATGAATATCTGTTACTATACTGTGCCTAGCAGCTGGGCTGGCTGCAGGGAATGTAGCTTGGTGCTAGGTGCTGCCCAGGGGAAGGGTCCAGTGATTTGTGATGTACTGTGCCACCCATAAGGCAGCAGCCCTGGGATGGAAGAAAAGTAAGTGTCTGGGAGATCAGAGGTGAGAGGAAAGGCGGTGTGGAAAGAGTTTCAGGAAGGCACAGAGGTGGAAGAAATGGTCCCAAAGAGAGTTGGGCTGTCAGGATCTCCGCCATCCCCTCGCCAACTTGTCTCATGGGACAAGCAGGGGCTTAAAGCGACAGGAGCAGCTGGAGCTGCCACACAGGAGATGTCACTGGTTCCTTCACACACCATGTCAGATGAGGGTGTTTAAGTGAGCTGAAAGGGGAGTAGTTGCACTGTTGCCCCAATTGTATGGGTTGGAGCACAAATCTGAAAAAATAGATACCTGGAGTGGTTGCATATATCCCTTGCACCTTAGGAACTGACGTAATCGAGTGCTTTGTCAATAAAGAAATAAACTTGTAATTGCTTGCTTTCAATGGGGCACGGTGTGCTTGAGACACACTGTTTCACTTAGTTCAGTCAACCCCAGTAAGCCCCCACCTGCCTGGTTTTTTTTTGTTTTTTTTACTTTAAATCCAGTCCAGCAGGTGGCACTGGACATCCCAGGCACCAGCAGCTTTGAGTAGCTTCCTATTTGGGGCTTTCACTTTTCCTGGGCAAACAGTCTTCCTGGCTTTGGAGTGTTTTGAGCTTGCTCCCTGGCTCAAAACTCCTGGCTTTGCTCCTCTTGGTTCTGGCATCCTTCCACAATTCCTAGTTCTTGGGCTCATACCAGCAGCTGCCTGCTTCACAGCCCTGACGCACAGATGAACACTGTAATGCTGAGATGGTGACAGAATGTACCCAGTGGTGCATCTGTATGTAGGTTGGTTCAACAGGAAGACTGGCTAAAAAAAATTGATATCACCTCCTAGAACCTGAATTCAGTCTGCAGTCCTGAGCCCAGTTGCCTGGGAGTAAGGATGGGTGAATCTGTCAATTTCAGTTTCTCTTAATTTATCATTTTTCCAGGCTTAAGTTCACATCTCTTGTCACATTTCTGCATTAGGCTGCAATTTGTTTCTGTATTTAAAAAAAAGTCAGCATTTTAGTGCTCACTGAGGCCAGCTTGCACTGTTTTTGTATTGAATTTTGCTCGACATGCACATTTTTACAAGCAACCCACTGTATTCATTTTTGTATCTTATTTTCACAAGCATGTGAAGACAAACATTTCTGTGCAAAATGCACCATTCTTTGGGCTGGCAAACGGCATAACAGAATTCAGGGACATCTAGATTTTGAAGGATAACTGCCTTTCGGTTCACATGCTGTTTCAGAAAATAAGACTTTGGAAGTTTCACATAAAAATGGAAGCCAAACCAAAATTCTCACCCATCCCTACCTGGGAGTAAGCACCACTGAATTCAGTGGGACTTGCTTCTGGGTAGACTTGTATATGAGGCTGTTGAGGTGTCAATTTCTTCAGCAGCTGATATGCCTTTGTTTGTAATTGTGTATGTTCCCCTGTTATTTAATCTGTGTTCCACTGTGAAATCCCCCATGACTGACCCATGAAATTTGACATTTGGATCCTCTCACTTTGCATAGGGCTGCTGCTGGATGAGAGTGCTCATAATTGCATCTCCTGGTAACCCCCCTTTAGAACCGACAGGGCTGATTCTCTCTGAACCAGTAAAAGGTGGAGTCTAAAATAGTCTTCAGCTGTTCTGCCATTTCTATTCATGGGCTTCACTTTCTTTTAAGTGTTGGGGTCACCATGGATTGATTTGCTTTTACTGGAAAAGTACTTATCATAATGGATTAATGTGACACCCATGTGGTTATCACATGTTCCTGTTTAATACATGTCATCCTATAATGCTCTTTCAATTCCAATTTAATTTAGTACCAGTTAATGGACAACATATAAAAATTATTGCAGACTTTCCCAGTGAATTCCTCTCCCTAAAAAACACAAGGCACACTTCAGGAATATTAGGAGAATAATCCTTGGTCCTATCCCACTAAAAATACAATGTAAGACAGGGAGGCTCAGGATTGTGAATCAGTGCAATGTGGTGTCTAGTAGCTTCTGTTTCATTTGACATGGTCAACGTTCTATTTATTCCATGTGTCAATAGCCCAAAGCCTATGGTAATATCTCCCAGATAAATTTGGAATCCAAAAGGTTTTTTGTATGTGCCGGAATAAGAGAAGTAGGGGGTGATGTGTGCATCACATTTATGTGGACGTTTGTGGAAAGAAATCTGATAGCCCAGTGAAGATATAACTCTTCCCCAATGGGCTTGAATGTTTCTCCCACTTCAATCCTCTTCTCAACTTTATTGGATATTTTCCATCTCTTTTGTTTTCTGAATTAACCACTCTGTACTGTTTCATTTGCACCAGTGCCATAGTTAGCCGTCTTTAGCACCAACCCCCAGTTTCTCTACCCATTACAAAGTATGGCTGTAAACTGTAGTTTGGAGCTATCCATGGTTACTCAAATTTTCAGCGGACCATAAATGAAAGGGGAGAATTCCCATGTGCAAGGAGGAGGAGATGGGGATAATTGAGCCTATGATCCCACAGGATGCTTCTTGACTCTTTAATGTGGTTAAGAATTAAAATAAGCAGATCCATCTTTGAAAGTGGCAGGGTGTTACAGTCCCTAAAATTTGGCTCATTGTTTGGGAGAGGGGTGAACTGGTTGTGACTTTCTCCTGGTACATCAGTGCGTTGCACATTCAACTTTTAACCATAGTTAAGCTTAACTATGATTTTAAGGGGTTGTGCAAAAGAGGTCAGAAAATACCAGGGATTTTAAATCATTATGTCAAGACAGATAATAAGACAAACATACTGTGTGTGCAAAGGAAACCTCATTTATGTCCTTTGCAATTTGCTGATGCTGATCCCCATGTCGAAATCTTCCAGTATCTGTAGAGTTTTCAACACCCTAAAAGTTCACATGGACCAGATATGAACATCTCACTGCTCTACCTTCTTACTTATCTTAACTCTGAGATGTCTAACTTAGATTTCATATAAAATGAGGCTCTCAATATATTTTTCAACAGACAAATTTTCTTCTCGTATTTTTAAAAAGAATACTACACTAATTGAGTTATAGCAACCTGACCTTTGGAAAATGCAAACTGCCTGTCACATTTTGGGTAGGACATTTCCGGATGTTGAAATCCAGTGAGATTTCCCATCAAAGCTGATCAGTAACCATGAAACCCAACTCTTCTAAATTGAGGTGATAGTTCCACGGTGGATCCTTCCGCTGACTCTAATGGGTTTTGGAAAAGCACTCCAACCATCAAAAGTGTTCAGGCACATGCTAAAGTTTAAGCTCATGGTTGGGTTCTCAGTAAAGTGCATGTTTTACTGCCAAACTAGCAGTCCCATCTCTTCAAAAATAAAACCTTCCTCCTCTTTAAAGCAAAAGCTATCACTCAAATTTGTATGTTCATCCACCCAAATATATGCAGACCTATACATGATGGGGAAGGCTTGTGGACCAGTAGCAAACTACATACTTAGTGCATGGGAAGCTGCTTATATTGAGTTGGGCCATTGCTCCATCTGGATCAGTATTGCCTTCACTGAAGGGCAGCAGCTCTACAGGGTTTCTGACATGATTTCCATGACCTCCGTCATACAGTAGGTGCTCACAAACTCCAGAATTCTTTCTCAGTCTTAGCTGGAGATGCCTTTGGCGATTGAACCTGGGACTTTCTGCATGCAAAGCAGATTCTCTACCGCAGAGCATGTGGCCCTCTAGATGTCGTGAGGAAGAGCCTTGTGTATAGCTTACACTTTGGTTTACCTCTTTCTGCAAAGGGAAGTAGACTTTGTGTTGGCCCTCTCTTAGTTTCTGTTTACCATTTCTACATTGTATAGACTGGGATTTACTGGATTTGAGTGCCTTGTTTTAGACCATAGCTGCTCATGTGATAAGAGAAAGAAGGAGGAGAACAGTAGTGCCCCAAAATTTTATGAGGGTCTTTACAGAAGCTGGTGTGCAGTGCTTAGCTAGTATTGGTATTTGTAGTTTATTTTGTACTGAATATATTTTGTTGATGGTGGTGGTGATATTTTTTTACTCATACCCTGCCCATCTGGCTGGGTTGCCCCAGCCACTGTGGGCGGCTTCCAACACAGATAATAAAACATAATAAAATGTGTGACATTAATAATAGTATGATCCAACACAAAAAGTCACCTATCTATATACAAAAGAAAGGAAAGGAAAGAGGGGAGAGTTGCTGTCACCTCCTTGGATTAATACCATCTTTAGTGAGACTGTGGACAAGGGGAGGTGTATAATAATAATAATAATAATAATAATAATAATAATAATAATAATAATAATAATACCATCTGACAGGGTTGCCCTGCCACTCTGGGTGGCTTCCAACACATATAAAAACATAATAAAACATCAAATATTTTTAAAACTTCCCAAAACAGGGCTGCCTTCAGATGTCCTTTAAAAATTGTATAGTTACATATTGTATGGCATCTATTGTACAGCTTTGGTCATAGATTTTATTCAAGTTATGGTAATTGCAGTTCCCAAATGTGGATCCTTCTTTGTCACCCTTCAACCACTCAGGGACCCACCACGATCTTCCATGACATTGCTTTCCAAAATCACACCAGTGCTGTGCATCCCAGACTGACCGATAATAAATCAGCACTTGTGTTATTTATTATCCAGTGTTTATAATCCAGAAAAGCAGCCCATCTCCAGTAAGCCTGGCAATGAATTTTCATAACTGCTCTGCTGCAACCCATCTTTTAATTTCTTCAAAGTTTCTCCCTGCTGAGAAAGAGCCCACCTCTTTTCTTTTTTTTCTTTTTGCCCCATTCTCAGGCCACTTTCTTCCTGATTTCAAGGAGCATGGCATTCTGAGTTAACCATATTTTGGCGAGATGACAGAGGAGTGTGTGTGTATTTCATCCCAGGAAATGTTTTTCTAGCACTCTGCAGTCTCTCAAGCTGCCCATATTTCCTCATCTGAAAAAACAAAACAAAAAACTTGTGAGTTTCTTCACTATTAGAATCATAGAACTGTAGAGTTGAAAGGGACCATTAGGATCATCTAGTCCAACTCCGTACAATGCAGGAATCTTTCACCCAGTGTGATGCTTGAAACCGTGGCCCTGAGATTGAGAGTCTCATATTGAGCGAACCCTTCTGTGTTCCGCTTCACTTTAATTGTTGCTTGGGCATTTAAAGGCAAATTTATGCCATTAGCTCTTCTTGAAACAATATGTGAAATGAATCAGAGTCCTTTGAAATGCACACTTCTCTGAATTTTGCAAAGCAATTATCAGGCCAAGTAATGTTTACATAAATGCATATACTGGGGTAAAGAGTGCATTTGAATGCATATATTAGTGAAAATAATGTACAAAATATCAGGGGAAATTGTATTGCAAAACTTGTGTGTAGGGCAAAACTGCATCCAAAAATGTGTCTCTTAGAAGAAATTTGCAGTAAAATGCTGATGAATTTTCATGCACACACACACACAGAGAGAGAGAGAGAGAGAGAGAGAGAGAGAGAGAGAGAGAGAGGGAGAGTCACAAACTGATCTGGAAATGTGAAGAACTGGATTTAAGATTGGAAAAATGAGAAACTGTAAGAAATCAGAATTGACATATTCACCCATCCCTAATAAAGGTAACAATCCCAATTCCCCCCACTTGCCATGAGAATTTAATTGCAATTTTCTCTGATAATTTCTCTTTGTATTGTTTCTGCTCATTAACTGATGGGGATTTTTAAAAAGAAAACACTGAAGAAGAAATTTTCAGCGCAGCACTAATTTTCACTGGGTGTTTCAAACAAAAGTGGCAGGATGTCAAATCTGTGCTGGAAAAGGGCAACAGGAGTTTACATCAGAAAGTCCAGAGTTGTTGAGAAATAATAACATAAGGTCCCCATTTCGGCTATTGTTTGAAGAGCTGCGGCGCACTGTTTGCCAAAGATGCAATCTCTAAACAGGCCCCTCTAGGCTCGCTTGGAAGAGTTCTTAAATTCACTGAAGCTTTTTTTGCCCATTAGAGTTAGGATAAAAAGCCAGCATAAGAACAGCCAATATTTATATACAGCATTTGATTCACTTAAGAAGTGTGTGTAGTGGAGACGGAGTGGGGAATGGAACCGAGAAAGAGACAAAAGACGCAGTGACCCTCTCACAGAAGACTAGCACGCCGAAGTAATTAAACAGAAACTGTTGAGACACTTTAATGCACTTATGACCCATATTTGCAGCTGTTGCACAAAGGTTTTTGCAAGCAATAAGTGCCATTGGCATTCCTAAAAAGTTCTTTTTTTAGGCAGATGGTGAGTTAGATGGAGCAAGCATTGTCCAGCAGGTAGTGTTGGATGCAGAACTGGATTTCCCTTCTAGTGCTAAGAGTTGCTGGGCAAGGTACTGACATGTTAGGGCACAGAGGTGAAGGGCTGTAACTCACTGGTAGAGCATACGTCTTGCATGCAGGTTCAATCCCCAGCATCTCCAGATAGGACTGGGGCTCCTAACGCCAATCCTGGAGAGCTGATGGCAGTGTGGACAATATTGAACTAGATAAACCATGGGTTTGTGGTGATTTCCTGTGTTCCCATCACTTGTGGCCATTGGCACTTGTAGTTTGACAAGTTCTGGAGGTCCACCACTTTGTCAGTGCCTTGTTTGAAGTGGTTTTCCATCCCCTCCCACAGGGATGGAATTAACCAGTTAATTCACCTCTTTCAGACATTTTGATAACTTTATAGGAGCCCCAAATTAATCAAGTAATCATTATTGTCATCATTGTTAGGGCTTTTTTTCAGCAAGAACTCACTGGAACTCAGTTCCAGCACCTCTCCGGTGGGCACTATTGCCATTATAAGAGAAAAAGGGAGGCATTCATGGTGAGTCCAGGCAACTCTTTTTCTAGAAAAACAGCATGAAGAAGAAGAAGAAAAACTTTTAAAACTGCAGTGACAAACACCAGTACATAAGAGGGTTTACCTTGAGTAAGAAGAGAGAGATTATACTTGTTCTGAAACATGTGAGAATAATCTAAAAACAAAAGTACAGGGGACGCTCGGGTTGTGAACGTGATCCGTGCAGGAGGCACATTCACAACCCGCAGCATTTGCAACCCGCAGCGCTGCATCTGCGCATGTACAAAGCACAATTTAGTGCTTCTGCGCATGTGTGAGTGCCGAAACCCGGAAGTAACCCGAAAACACACAACCAGAAGCGTCTGTAACCTGAGGTATGACTGTACTCTTCACCCTCCCTACAATGAATCATTTTTCCTCATATGCAAATTTGGTTGGTGGTTCAGTCAGTTAATCTGCTTAGGTTACTGTTCAAAACCTAGTTACCTGGGTGTTACCTCCTTTGCATTTAACCAGCCATACTTCTGAGTAAACATTTGTATGTTTGCATTGTAAAGCACAGATAATTAATCTGCTAAAGATGGTTTTAAACATAACACAGCTACTTTATTTGCCCCCACACTCATAAAGAAGACCCAGGAGGCAATAAATTGGTAGAAAATGTTATAAGTATTAATGTAACATGCTGAAGATATACAACCTGATTAGCTACATTCAGAAAGGTGGAGGTGGTGACTAAATCCAGTAGAGAACACATCCCTCCAGTTCCTAGGCATGTTTGCAGCCTCATTCTGTGACTCCCCAGCAAAGGACTGGGAGTAAGTTACTCTCTTCTTGCAAGGTAAGCCTTAGGTTTGTGAGTCTAACATGTGTACCCTGGCACTGTTGTCTAGCATCCACTTTCAAAATTTACTGCTACACCACAGCCAAAAGTGAACAAATCCATGATGCCCAAAGTGTGCCAAGTGTTCCATTGAGTCTTAAGAATGTATTAAAAACTCCCTTCGCACAGAGACTGCATTTGCTTGCTCCCATTCCTTGCCACCTTCTCTTCTTTCCCTTTTCCTCTCTCCATCATATTCAAGCTTTTGAATGTAGGCTCCCTGGGGCAAGGAACTTTCTCTTATTTTTCTGTTCATGTTATAAGATTCTGTGTTCACTAATGGGCTTAAGGAAATTAACAACGGCAATGATGACAATAACTTCCACTTATTCTTAGTAGCATGGGAACACACCACCAGTGAGCGCCTAAGGGGCGGGGGGGCGAAAGAATGCCTTGCAGCCATCTTGAGCTGCTGATCCAAAGTTCTCTCCCACCCTGGACACAAGGCAGGTGGGATGGGATTTGGTCAACACACAGCTGCTTTCCAAAAGCATACATCTGGAAGTGGGTTCCTGGGGAAACTTTGCCAGTCAGCATGGTTTATTGCAGGGTTAAAGGTGTCAGATTCTCTCAGAGGATTAAGAGGACTGTGCTTTGTTATTTTTTTTGTCCCCATCTAACATAGCATTCCTAACTGTGCTCCTGTTGCTGTGTGTGTGTGTGTGCGCGCACAGATACAAACATATAGGACTAGAGAGACTGCTTAAATATTTTCAACGGAATATAGCTAATATGATAGCTATTGTTTATAAGCACCTTTCCAAACACATCCTACTCCCCAGTGAACTGAGCCATTAGACAAATGTAGCCTTCATGCTCACCCCCCCAGCCCCCGTACACATGGAAGCTCTAATATATCATTACCACAAATAAGACCGATGTTATGAGGACAACATTAATCCAACTTCTTGACCTTTGGAGCTGCAGGTGACCCATTTAAAACACAAACCAAAGCGAAATACGGATCACCTAGCAATAAGAACAACACAAGAAAAATTCCAGACCAAGTAACACCTTTCCCCTTCCAAGTCCCCACCCCTGAAGTGACATGGTAACAGGGCCAGCTGAAGACATTTTGCCACTGCACAGAAGGGACAAATAGCCCCCACTTTTTTAACCTTGTGCAGAAGTCAGCTAGACTAGAATTGAACATTACTCCAATGCTGCTGATACTTCAGCATTCCTCCATGAGGGCAGCAAGCTGGTGTGGAGGGTTTCAGAGCAGGCCATGTGGCACTTATACCTCTGTCATCCTCCTGCTGTTTCCTTCCCTGCCTCCAACAGTAATCTTCCTCCTGAGATAGCTCCCTCACTCTGCCTAATGGTAGGCCAGCTTTACGTTTAGGCAATGGTCCTACCATTAGACTAGCCCTACTTGGTAAGTGCTAAGATCTGAGAAGGAATGGGAAGTCAAAGTGGGGATGGAGGAAATGTTTCCTGTGTGGAGTTAGTGCTAACATGCTGGATTCATTTAGTGTAGGTTGCAAATTTGTGTGAGTATCCTGGGTACCAGTTGGGGAAAGGTGGAGGGCATTCCTTTGCACAAATATGCAGATTTATGCACACATACCACAATTCAGAGCATGTGAGATTTATATTTCAGGCACAATTATATCCCTCCCCTCCACATTTTATCTTAAAAAAAGATGTACAATTAATCAGCCACAATTTCCTAACTGGGTGGCAGCTCTAATAAATTATAATTATAATAAGCATAAGAACAAAGAAGGATTTATATAATGTATTGTTTTTCATATACAGATCTCTCTCTATAGAAGTTAATTAAGGCATCCTTAAAATAATCCTATAAGTTTGGTTGGTATTATAATTTCCATGTACATGTAAGGGATGAGGAACCTCACCAAGGAAGCTTTACTAAAGAAGTCTTGATTCCTTATCTTTCTGTTATGTTCAGTGAATTTTGGACTAGAGGCATGATTCCCCTGACCTAGATTGTCTCTAGAATTACTAGAATATGCCTAAGTCTGAACTGGGTCCAAGTATTCTTATAGGCCATTCACCCATCTCGACTAGGACCAAAATATATTTGTGTCCCTTTTTTTGCCTCCTGAATGGGTAGGTGATACATACATTGGTAGGTGCTGATCAGAGAGGGTTTATCCTAATGGTTTATCCCATATCATAAGCCAAATATTACTTACTATTATTTATGATAGCAAAAAGCAGGGTTCCTCTCTGGTATTATTGTCCCTTGAGGCATACAAGGTGTTTGATTGCCCGGAGTAGTGATATTTAATCCGAGTCTTGGAAATGCATCAGTGAGGTCATAAATTAATTTCTATCATTTCAACATTTTACAAAACTGACCATGCTGAAGTCTGTGCTAATAATTTGGATGCCTCTCCCATATGTCAAACAAAGCTGCCCTTCATCTCCACTATTTCATCTCCTCTCCCTGGAGCCATTAGCTGTTGCTCTGTATTCTAAATCAAATATCAAGGGAAACTGGGTGGAGGGGGACAAGCATCCTCTAAACTTACATGCAGACAACATGATCTGCATGTTAAGCAACCCCCAAGAGGTTCTAATGGTGTTTGAACAGTAAGTTTCTGATTTAAGGAACACCTTGTGTGGATGCTGGCTGCTGTGAAAACTACTTAGGTTAAGAAACGGAAGTCACTGAAGGACTTAAACCTCTCACTGCGCTACACAAATACGTGGGCTCTGGCTATTGCAGAGAAAATAACTCATAAACGACATGTTTTTACGAGTTTGAATCCCCGCGACGGGGTGAGCTCCCATTGTTTGGTCCCTGCTCCTGCCAACCTAGCAGTTCAAAAGCATGTCAAAGTGCAAGTAGATAAATAGGTACCACTCCGGTGGGAAGGTAAACAGTGTTTCCGTGCGCTGCTCTGGTTCACCAGAAGTGGCTTAGTCATGCTGGCCACATGACTTGGAAGCTGTACGCCGGCTTCCTCGGCCAATAAAGCGAGATGCAACCCCAGAGTCGTCCGCGACTGGACCTAATGGTCAGGGGTACCTTTACCTTTACCTTAAGAGTTGGGAAGACACATTTCTGCACCATTTGGTGGGATTTCATTTCTTAAGTGTTAAACTCAGATGCACAAAGCTCTCTTTCCCCACAAAATCTGGCTTTAATGATGTGCTTTGCTGCTTTTATTTTTCCACAGTATCTGCTCTCTATTTATGTGCATTTTTTATTTCATGTTAATAAAGAATAACAACAGCCACAATGAAACTCGAAAATGAATGGGAGCAGGAACTTGACTAGGAGAGATTTGTTTCTAGTGCCTAATAAGTTTTGCCATTACACGGCACTATAGCATAAAATGAGATGCCAGTGATTTGTTTAGCACTTTTACTGAAAGAGAGGCAAGCTGAATGAGTAAAATAATTAGCACATTTTGCACTGAAAAGCAGAAGTGTGATAACTTCATAATATACACTAACCCAAGCCAATTATGCTTTAATTAAAATAACAACAACGAGTAACAACTTTGTTTTTGTAATACTAACCATCTCTGTTTCTTTTCACTCCCTCCTCCCACAAAAGTCATCTCTTTGTTTGTTGCAAGCAATTAGCAATGCACTGGAAGAAGGGAAGGAAGGAAGGAAGGAAGGAAGGAAGGAAGGAAGGACGGGCACTTGTGTAGTGACACCTTTTCTGAACTATTTTGGAGCCCCCTAGGGTTGCACAATCATCTCACAGCTTTTTCTCACTTCAAATACCAGTGTAGCTGGGAAGTAAGTAGCTTATTTTGCATTGGCCCAGAGGCCATGACAAATGCGGCTCTGAAATATATGTTTCACATTATCGTTTTTCTTTTTTAAGCAACAGTTGAATTCAGTAGTGTGCGCATCCCAACAACCTTGAAGGATTTGGGATGTTGGCTGATGCAAAGCCAGCTACTGAGTACGTAAATTTATTACTTTAGCATGCCTGTAAATAGCTGGTTATCACTTCAATTGTTATCATTTATTCCTAGTGCAGCACCCGCAGAACATCCCATGTACAATCTCTAGCATCTCCAAGTAGGGTATGGAGAGACTCCATGCCCAATACCCTGGAGAACTGCTGCCAGAGTGTACAGAGAATAATGACCGAGGTGGGTTCCTGGTATGACTCTGACTCAGTATATGGCAACTTTCTATGTTCTTGCTAATTTGAGCTTCTTGACTTGATAGCTGGTGTGCCCTGGGCCATATTGAAGGACATGGCCATACTGATGGCAGTGTGTTAAGTGTTTTATATATGACCCCTGGCTTTTGCTCTCTATTCAATGATCTATACAGCATGGACATGAATATTTAAAAGAGCTTATTTTCCTTTCCCTGTTGTACCCCATGGCACCTTGAATCCTTGGAACTAGTTGGCTGTTGGACTGTGGTGGGCAGGGGTGGAGAGCTGGACCTTTTAATTTATATGCAAAACAGGGATATATATTTACATACCCACACCCACACAACACATACAGTGGAACCTCAGTTTTCAAACGTAATTCATTCTGGAAGACTGTTTGACTTCCGAAACATTCTAAAATGGAGGCGCAAAAGGTGGCCTGCAAATTCATTAGAGAAAATTGGGGGGAGGGGACAGACTCAGTGGACGCCATTTGACTTCCGAGGCTTGTTCGAAAACGGAATAATTTACTTCCGGGTTTTCGGCATTTCATAACTGAAATGTTCAACCAGTGGCGTAGCGTGGGGGGTGCAGGGGGGGCCGGCCGCACCGGGCGCAACATCTGGGGGTTAGGGTTAGGGGGCGCAAATCCACGGGTTAGGGGGCGCAAATCCATGGGTTAGGGGGCGCAAATTACTTGCCTTGCCCCGGGTACTGACAACCCACGCTACGCCACTGTGTTCAACTTCCGAGATGTTTGTAAACCAAGGTACCACTGTATATCATTTAGAAACATTTACAGCATATATGCCGTAAACCCACACTACTTAACAACTAATTACAATAAACTGAAAATGCACATATTTCCTAGCTTCTCTAACACTTTTAATTACTCATTACACAAATTACTGTATTTTTGCAGTGAGTGTATGGCAGGGCGCTAGGGGTATGGCAAATCAACTCTGATATTGCCGTGTTATCTCGGCACCCTTCCGCCGCCTATGTGGAGCTAGCAGCCATCTAGTGACTAGGGCTTGGCTCTTGGGGGGCCTCCTCAAGTTTCCAGCTGCCTCGCTCTTTTTCTGGTAGTGCTCTCTGATTTCGTGGTGCACACACTGTGTTCTGGCGAATGTCTATGGAACGTTACTTCCATTTTATGAGAGAGAGAGAGGATTTGAGAGGTTGTTATTTGATGTGGGAAGTGGCTGGAATAAAAGTGGGTGGGTGGATGGAAGACTTGCATTTTGCAATTGAGGCGACGTTGTATTTGAGGAGGTATATGGCTGGAATAAAGTAGGGGTGGCTGGATGGGAGAAGGTGGCAGAAATATTGGCCTGGGGGGAAATTAAAACTCCAGCATGAGGAGGGGCGGTAAAAAATAAGGGGAAGTCACAGACGTGAAAGGCGGAGTTAGAAGGATCACTTAAGAACTACCTACAACTCTCCTGGGATGCAGGTGTGTGAAAGTACTCGTGGAACTCTATGTTTAAGTCTCCACACCACATAATAATTCAATTCATAACCTTTTCCAGACTCTTTAAATTTATTAAGCATGATGCATTCAGTTCTACTCGTTCCTTCTCTCTCACTGGAACGTTTTCTCAATTACTTCTTTCCTGGTTTCTCATACACAGTGTCTTCCCAACTCCATACATCCGAAGATCTTTACCTTCACAACACACAGAAACACAGACACTGTCACCTGCAAACATCTCTCTGCAAGGAGATGGACCCACGGAATAAAGACCCCTTGCTTTCCTCTTCCTCACACAGAGAACTGGTGCCACATAGGGCTGAATCAGCCTCACCTCCCTCCATATTTCACCATCCTGTTGGCGGATAGAGAAAGTAAGAGGGAGGACTTCAAGAGTGAGTTCAAAACCCATCCACAGTCCTGCCAGTTTTTCACTGCTTTCAACCATCATCTTCTTTCCCATCAAAAATGGTGGGAGAAAGAGCCATAGCTCAGCTTTGCATTCAGAAGGTCCCAGGTTCAATCCCTGTCATCTCCAGGTATGGCCGGGAGAGACTCCTGTCTGAAATGTTGGAGAGCTGCTGGCAATCAGTGTAGACAATAGTAAGCTAGATTGATCCAACAGTCAAGGGCGGCATAAATCAGCTCCCTGTGTTCCTGTGATGATGGGCAGTGAAGGCTGTTAGTTCCTTCCAAGAACTAACTTGAAATGATGCTTTGTCATCATGGTGGGGAATTTAAGACAGCTGCCAGGAACAGCAAGAAGGTGAGGGAAGCAGCAGTGAGTTTTGCACCCTGGCCGCAAATTGCAAAAAAGGAGGGAACAAGCCCTCCCGCTCACATTGCAGACTGCACAGTACATTTGGTCAAGTTCCAAAAGCTTTTGAGCATTATGGCTGGGACAGGGATGGCAACAGGGAGGCCCTTTTTTCAGGCATTTCCACTGGAGGACAACCAGCTCATTGAAAAGGTTCACCAAAACATAGACACACACTGATACACAATCTGTGAGCTCCTTCGGAATGATGTATTCTGCAGTATGTCATTGATGCAATAATAATGCATTAGTGGTGGATTTGAGCTACATCCACACCATACATTTAAAGCCCTATGGTACCATTTTAAACAGCACTGCTTCCCCCAAAGAATCCTGAGAAGTGTGGTTTGCTAAGGCTAAGGGCGCTGAGAGTTCTTAGGAGACACTTTCCCGTCCCGCCCCCCCCAAGCTACACTTCCCAGATCTACAATACCTTTTCTCAGGAGACTCTGAGAACATGTATCTCCTAACAACTCTCAGCACCTTTGACAAACTACAGCTCCCAAACTACAGCTTCTGACAAACTACAGAATTATTTGTAGAAACCATGGGTGATTAAAGTGGTATCATGATGCTTTAAATGTATATGGTGTGAATGTGGCATTATACTGGATTGGCCATGCATTATTCCACTTTGTTCCTTGTTCTGAGACGCTTCTCCAATGTTTCAGCAATATTGCTGTGTGGAGAAGACTCTTGCACTACAGAGCAGCAAAAGCAGGAGCAAGAAAAACCAATGAATCAAAACATTTGTAGGATATAAAGTTACAGGATTTCACCAGAAAGTTGTGGGGTTGTTTGCTGTTTGTGAAAGAAGCAGTGTGTCCTCCCAAAAAACCTTTGCAGGTGCAGTTGGTATTGACAGTGGGATTGCTTATAACTGCCCCTGTATTGTCAGGAGCACAAATTATCATGGATGCACAGTAAGATGGACATCCGGGAAGGCCCTATGGGTAGCAGAACATCTCTGGTCTTTCAAATTTCAGTGGTGTGCTTTGCGAGGCCAAAATTCAGACCCTCTGCCTCTCTCCTACTTTTCTGCTCAATTCACTATGTCATAGTTGTGATGCCCTGCCAAGTCCCCTAGGTTCAGTGCCCAGTGCAGTGGAACCGGTCATGCTGCCCTAAATGTGCTTTTTGTGAAAAATCCCAGCATCCTCCAGGTAACTGATGCAGGCCCTGAATCAAGTCCTTTTGCCCATCCTTGCCCTCATTTCAGATTTACTGAGTGGAGGTGGTTTGAGATGCAGTCATGTTCATGTGAGCTAGTTCAAACCTACAATATACACTTATAGCACATTTTTAAAAGCTCATGGCTTCCCCCAACACAAAGAGTCCTGAAAACTTTAATGCACCTCTGAGAGAGCTAAAATCCCTGGCACCTTTAACAAAGTACAGTTACCAGGGTTCTTTGGGGGAAGCCATGTGCTTCGAATGTATGGTGTTGGTGTTACCTAACCATTTTTCTACTATTACCAACATTTCACCCTTGGGACGTGGTCCTGGTTCAATAACCTAGAAGCTGTTGTTTGTGGTGTCTAATGCTGTTGGAGGTTTCTGTTGATGAAACAGTCTTGGAGATAATTGGTACAGGAAAGTGCTATCAAGGCCACGTGTTTTGTCTGATCAATAAGGATATTTCCTTTAACCCAGAGGGAGAAAACTGCTTTGTGTGCTCGCCTTCTACTCCTTGTCCCACCAGTGTCTGATTTAAATAGTTCCAATTCCATTTTGCAAGTAGCCTTAGAGTTATGCCCCAAAAATGGCACTGTATGTCATAACAATTCTATGTTGTGGGGCTATTCTGGGTTAAGGAGAATCATATTTAATATTACTAATTTTCACATTATTTTACCCATAAAATTCCTTCCAGCAGCAAAGCAGGGCAGGGGGAGAGAGAAAAGAGGTTTTATTGCACTGTATTCCAGAGTCTCTGATTTATTCATGGGATAAATGTTTCATCTAATGAATTTTCTAGTAGATGTATTCTGAAATCCCTGCTGAAGAAGGGCCACTGTAAAACCACAGGCGGTTTTGCTTAAATGAGACAGATGCCCCTCGATCCTTGTCAGAAGGTCTTCCGGACAGTGAAAACCACAGGCAATATGCTTCATGTCATGTAGGCAAAGGCCTGGGGAGTTATACAACTGAATCTCTGCTTGTGGGGAAAGTGTGGTGCAGCTGGGACGCTGGAGGCAGAAGGCAGCAGGAGATTTAAAAGAGAAAGTCCAGACTCACTGGGCTGGTGCTCCCCCAACATGGTCTCACAACTAAGCAACACAGTTTGGGCAAGGACTGCAGGTAGCTCACTGACAGTACACCTGCCTCACATGTAGAAGGTCCCACGTTTAGTCCCCAGCATCTCCAGGTAAGGCTAGGGGAGACATTGCCAGTCAGTGTCAGCAATGCTCAGCTCGATGCACCAAGGATGTTTAAAGGTTCTTCCTATGTTTCTAGATGAAGTACCCACAGTCAGCTTTTCATAACACTCTCTTGCTGGAGAAAGTTGAGCCTCTTAAGGTCAGCTGGTGACATTTCGCTGCCTGTGCTTGAACCTCCAGCCCAATTAACCTTATCTGTGGTCCATTGGCAAGTTCTCCTGAGCATCCTCTATTCAGCTGCATTCAGGTCAACCCTCACAGCAGAGGGTTAGCCTAACTGCTTCCTGCTCTGCTGCCCTAAATTATGCCCAGAAACCACCACCTTGCCATGCCTCTCCTTACTGTAGGTCCACCTCTAAACCTTCACACAGATGGCTGCTGCACTTGTGCAGAATTTGTCTAGGAGGGCCCAAAGCTCAGTCTGGGTGGGGCTAGTCAAGGGAAAGGCCATAGCTCAATGGGAGAGCATCTGCCTCACATGCAGAATGCCCCATGTTCAATCCCCATCTAGGTCTGGGAATGTCCCTAGCTTGAAACACTGCTGCCAGACAGTGTCGTCATTACTCTGATATAAGCACCAATGATCCAGATCACCACATGACAGCTTCCCATAACCCCATGTTTGCAGTCCTGTGGGTGTGCAAAAATTATCATGTACTTCCTTACTCCAGGGGTGAGAAACCTCAGGTCTGGCAGCCAAATATGGACCTCCAGGCCTTTTCATCTCGCCCTCAGGACGTTCTCCCAAGGATGCACTGCTGCATCTTCACCACCCGCTTCTGCGCCCTCGTCATGTGCTTTTGCCTGGCTGGAATGTGCCATTGGACTGCATATCACCTGCATATTGCCTGAATGGAGGGAGAAACATGCTTTGGGGCTTGCAGGTTTCCCACAAACATCTGATTTGCCACTGTGAGAACAGGATGCTAGACTAGATGGGGTATTGTCATGGATCGGAGGGGCTCTGGGGGTATGTAGAGGAGGCAAGGGTCTTGGAGAAGGGGCCAGCAATTTGTGGGGTTCTGTGTCACCCGTGAGGCAGGACTTGGAGCTGGGGGAAGAGGAAGAGTTGGGGCTCTCAGAGCCAGGGGAGGAGTGTTGGGAAGGAGAGGAAGAGACCGATCCTGAGAAAGCTGAGCCCTAGAATCTCTGTCCCTTCCTCTGCTGTTTCCAAGGACAAGGAGGGTCTTAAAGCACCAGGTGCAGCAGCAAGTACAGTGCAGGAGAAATTGCAGTTTGCTTGTGAGCACCTCATCAGGTGAGGGGATTTAAATTTGGGGAGAGGTGCTCCAATGGCCCACTTCAGGACACAGGCCTGGAGAGTAGATGTCTAGCTATCATGCAGCAGACATGGTATGTATACCCTGTGGACCTCAGGAGATGCTCTAATAGAATGCTTTGCCAATAAATAATTAAACTACCACCTGTTCCTTCTCCTTGGACTGGGTGTGCTCAGGACAGCTGTTGACCTGATCCAACAGGCTCTTCTTATTTTATTAAATGTGGGTGTATTTAGAAAAGCTTACTAATGCAAGCAGCCCAATCCTTTGTGCACATTTACACAGAAGGAAGTACCACTGTGTTAAGTGGCTTAGTCCCAAGTAAAGGTGCATAAATTGACAGCCATAAATCCTGATCCCATGCACATTTACTCAGAGGTAATCCCATTGCACACAGTGGAACTTACTCTCAAGTACAAACATATAGGATCACAGCCTTGGTTGGAGTGATGTTTCTGTTTTTAGATCTTGTTTTTTAGGACTATGGGGTGGAGGGGAGGAAAAAATCTTAGGATATGAATTTTGAAGTGTCCAGGAGCAGGTTTTTAAAATTGCTCCAATCTAATTGATATATGCTGCCATCCGTTTTGACCCTGGTAATAGCGTAGCTAAAACAATTTCAAGTGGGTCGAAATATCCCTGGAGTACTTACTGCAGTGATATAAAAATCTTGAAGCAATGTGTCTTATGTCCCGTAAATCATGTTAGACTTAATGAAACCTGCTGCAAGAGCATTCCATATCTGTGATGCATTTAACTGCACTCTGCAGATGACTTCTATCTGCTTTTAAGAAATATGTAAACCTCTGATGAAGTGCAATGGCAGAAGGCAGTGGGGGAGGAGTAGCAAAAATATAGAGACAGGTGAATATATATATATATATATATTAAGGCAGTATTTAGAGGTACCCAGATAATTCTAAAAAAACCCACCCCTGTAAATCACTAGGACTGCCAAATGACCAGAACTAAAAACTAGTTGGCCTACTCCAGTGTCTTTTAGTAGTGTTCTGAGCTACAGAAATCAGCAGATGCTGACATTAATGCCATGGAAATGTATGCAACTATTCACTAATCTCAGCATATTTTATTTTATCTATTTAGACAATTTTATAGACCATTTAACTGCAGCTATCTTTAAGTGGTGTACGAGAAACACAATGCAATGAAAATGAAAATAAGTTATAATGATAACATCAGAATTCAGTTACAATGCCTGTTGTTATATATAAAAAAGTATTCTGTTGGCAATGGAGGTTTAACAGGGAGGGGTGTCTGACTGCAACTGAAATGGGGTTTTCTGTAAAATTAAGGCCACGGTACTGAAGGTCCAGTTTCTGGTGGATGTGAACTATTTATGTATCTAACTCATGGGGGTCACAACCACCCCAAAGACTCCTATGTTTGGGCAGGGATATAGGAGATCAGGTGGTCCTTGAGGTATCCTGGACCCAAGTTGTTAAGGAACTTGTAAATTAATACAAGGACTTGGTCATTGGAGACTTTGAGCATCAAAGTTCATACCGGTGATTGTTTGTCTCCATCAGCAGTCTAGCTGCAACATTTTGCACCAGCTGATTCTTGTGGATCAGGCCTCAGGGTAGCCCCACATAACCAGATCACATCACATACTGCTAAAGATGCAGGAGCAGAGCTTGGTGGGGAAAAGTTGGCAAACTATGTCTGGGCTTTTGGATTGTTCAAGATATCACCCAGAATGTGGCCGTTGGTGTTCATGGGAAGAGGCATGCAATACAGGCAGTATATTTGTTTCAGATGGCTTGACACAACCAGCCAAAATTCATTATCATTTCCATTTAAAGGTGAATCTATTTATTTTTCATTCTCCAAAATAACATGTAGACCAAAACACAACTGTCCTTCAAAATCTGCACTTCTCTGAATTTTGCATTGCAGTTCTCCATCAGTGTGATGTGTACAGAAATGCATAAAGTAAATTATGGGGATTTGGTGGCAATGAGGAATTGGTACATAAAACATTAATATCCTTCTTGTTACTGGCTGCTCAGTTAGAAATGGCAAAATACTGGAAGTCAACTGTCAACCTAACTTTAGAGCAAAGGCTGAAAAAACTTGAAGAAAAATTGTCATACAGTATAAAATTAGCCAAAGGAGAAAGGCAAAACATTTTGACCTTTTCCTACCTGGAGCCAACTTGTGGAATATGTTAGGGGACGTATACAAGGTCATCTTTCATCTGCTTTCCTGAGATCGTGTAACATTGGTCTGAAGTGGCTTCTGCCCTTTGCCAGCTGGACTCTAATTTCTTCTACTTTGAATATTCTCAGAAACAGTAGAGCTTCTTGTTCTTCTGTGGGTAGGGAAAATTATGTGCTTCTACATTGTATCAATAAAATGTATTTTTTTAAAGAAAACCCCATTATATTCAGGGAAATTCAAATATTCAGAGAAAGATGTTTTGCAAAGATGTGTATATTGAGAGAATGCTGGTGAATTTTCATGAGGACTTTAAAAGAAAAATCACAAACTGATATGGAAATGCAGAGTAGTGCATTTAAGTGGGAAAATGACAAACCGAGAAAAACTGAAATGGACAGATTTGCCCATCCCTAGCTGCAACTGAGTCAAATCAATTTCATAGGTATGTTGCTTCAGCACATGCAATTTACCTAGCTTCTGTTTACCAGTGAGCCATGCAAGGGACTAGATATTCATAAGAGGAAATAACCTACAAAGCCTCAAACCCACATAGGAGTTTATTGTTCTCCATGAGACTGAGTCTTTGTGTAAGGCCTGACACTCACACAACTCTGATGAAAGAATGACACATGTCTTTCTTTTCCCTCCTTAGGGGATGTCCTCATTCCTATGGGCCTTTAAGCTTAGAAATCTACATGACTGATACTGCATCACAGAGCATGGGGTATAGATTTCACTAAGAGGGCCATGGATAGTGGGAGCACATTTTTTAAAAAAGTTTTCTAGACCCCAGCTTTTACAGGAGTGTGTGTGTGTGTGGAATACAATGTGGGCAGTTTTTTTGGACCAGAAACCCAAATAAATATATATGAGGCTTCCAAAAGCCTCTGGAGTAATGATATTCTTAGCACATGTCCCTCCTAGGACAGCCAACTTTCTATGTGGTTTCTGTACCTGTGTTTTTAACTGCAGCGTAGTAGGTGATAACATTTCTCTGCAAGCCATAAAAAGCTTCACTTCTTCATTGCTAGCAGATGAATCCACAATTATAGGTGCACAGGGAAAATTGGCAGCTGTAGCTTCCGTCCATTCTAGCGGTGCCCAATCCTAGATCATATAAAACTTGAATATTAGACAGGAATAATTACATTAGCAAGTAATAATTATTAATTACTAGTGTATTATTCATAATCACTGGCATAAAAAAGCATTATTCTGTGCGCCTTGGATGCATGAGAGGAAAAAATATACATGGGAAGAACACATGTGATGAATTGCAAGATTGCCATTTTTTTTTTTGAGTCTTTCCTCCTGTGTCTTTAACAGCAGATGCCATACAACCAAAAACGAAAGAAAAATGTTTTCCCTTATGGCTTCACTCCATGCCAGCAAAAACTAGAATAGATGTTAAGTAGTCTCCCCACCCTCCCTGCCTTGCATTTGGTTTTCAAGATTTAACTTTATTATGAGTTCTGGGGAACTCTGTCCATCTATCCATTGGCATCGTGCGCATTAAGGCATGACGTTGTGCAGCGTCACAAACATGTGCCCTCCCATCCTGTTAAGAAGATGGCGCCTCTGGTGGGAGGGATGCACAAAGTCATCTGCAATGTGGCCTATTCCTTGATGGAACTATTTCTCACTCCTTGCCCTCTGTTGCCGGAGGCAGTATGCCTTTGAATGGCAGTTTCTGGAAACAGTGCTGTTGTGCTCAAGTCTTGCTTATGTACTTCCCATAGGGCATCTGGTTGGCCACTGTGAAAGCAGGATACTGGACGAGATGGGCCATTGGCCTGATCCAGCCAGGGTTCTTCTTAAGCAGTACTGCTATTGTCCTTCTGCCGTGTTTGGCTCACGTCTTGATTGCTCTCACATCTCTTTCCTTTCTTTCCTTTAATACACTCCCTCCTAAATTATAATCATTGAGAACACATTAGGAGTGAAGCACAGGGATGATATGGAGGGTGTGTGGGGGGGAGAGCCAGAGAGAAGCTAAAGCAGACAATTGCCTTGTAAACATCTGGGGTACGAGGGGGGTGGCTATTAAACAGGAATGCTCTGTACCCAGTGAGGTGCACGCACACAGGCGAGTTTATCCAAGCAAATCAATTCAAGTTAATCTTTCAGTGTCAGCTGGCTGGGTTTTTGGACTGGTGATGAATGCTTGTGCCGGGAAGATGAAATGCCGGAATGCCAGGCAGGGCTCTGACAGCAACAGATGGTACCAATTACTGCCACTAGAGCCTGTCCTGCTGCGGGCCCCGAGATGTCTGATTTGTGGTCGCAGCAAAATGAAGGAGAAGCTTCCCAGCTGGGCTTGTCACCTGCCCTGGATTGCTCCATACCGGAGGGAGGGAGGAGGAGGGCGAGGGAAATTAAAACAAAGGTATTTTAATTGCAATCCTTTGCAGACGGATGCAAACTGCAAAGCTCATGGATGGGCATTTAGCAAAGATGCTAAAAAGCACCTTCTTGTTGCATTCTCGCTTTCGTTTGCGGGCTTTTGGTGGTGGGGAGGAGAGGGGGAGGGGAAGGAGAAAAAGGAAAGATACATGAAGGATTTCTTTAAACAAAAAGGCTAAACCAAGAAAAACAAAAGGCAAACAAGATCAGCAAGGTAAATGTATTCTCTGCTTCCAGGGCATTGTTGGAATAGATTCCACCCCCCACCCACCCCATTGCTGGTCTTAAGCCAAGAACTCCCTATATGCTACCACAACTCTCTCTTACCCCAAATCCCTCGTTAAACATTACTATGTCATCCATTAGAGAAGGGTTGATGGGCCCCTTTTTCCTGTCAGAGGCATCCCTACAAAGTATGGATCTGTTGGGGGATGTGATGGGGTCAGAGCCAGAGGATGCTGGGACTCTTTTATCATCTTCTTTGCCACCCTTATTCTCCCCCACCTTCTCTCCTTCTGTCACCCCTTTCTCTTTTGCCCTCCACCTCTCTCTCCTGCTCTCCGTCTTTCTCTCTCCTTTCCTCCCTCCATTGCCTCCTTGTCACCCACATGAAACTAGACCAAAGGCACTACAAAATTAAGCACAAGCACCCAAAGAGCTGTAGGTTTATCACTTTGCCTTAGATGTTATCTTCAGCCAAAATGAGACTGAGGCAGATTTTCCTCATATCCACTCTACATTGCCCTTACTCTCCTGGTGTTGCCCCCACCCCATCTCAACACATGTGAAACCCAGAGATGTGATTTATATTTGAATTGTAACCTCCTTGATGGCAAAGACCTGTCCTGTTTGGTTACATTACTCTGCAAAACCTGATGTTCATTGATAAATGATATCATTAAACATTAACAGCTTGCAGGCACAGAAATTTTGATTGAGAATCATCCATCTTTCTGTTAGCATAAGCCTTCTGTCTTCTTTCCAGGCATTTGAACCAATTCCTGTTTGTTTTGCTGCCCTTATGTCCCCCCCTCCCCTTTTACCATTTTCTCCAGTTATTCAAGGGATTGTCTATTTCAGTTTCTTTCAGTTTCTCATTTTTTTTTCCCAACTGGAAGATCCGTTTATGCTATTGTTGCCTTTTTTTTAAGCCTTCACGAAAATTCACCAGCATTTATTGTGCAATGTCTCCTAAAAATCATATTTGTATGCATTCTTTTTACTAAAATACATATTGCTGGCAATTTTCCCTAATACAATGCTTTCCCCCTGTGTTAATTTGAATAAGGTAAACACATTTTTAGGTGCATTTCCCTCTAACAGATGCAATTTTGCCTGGAGAAATGGATTGCAAAATTCAGAGAAGTGTGAATCTCAAAGAATAGCTGCATCCATGTATTGTTTTGCAAAGTGTGAATTAGGGAAAAATAAATCAGATTCCTTCTCCCCCTGCTCTATCCCTAACATAGATAATAATAATAAAAACTTTTTTACCTTTTCACACTATTTTCTGCCTCTCTGATATTTAAAGGGATTAGTCTAGGTCTCTGTGTGGTGTAATTGGCTTTTTTCCATGAAAAGGGATATGTACTAAGAAGTTAAGTGATCTAGACTTATTTCACGTGGGTACATTGCGATGGAGTCTGAAAGTAACACCTTTGCTAGAAGATTTAACACCAGATTTGTGAGTGTACAAAGACAGCATCTTTCTATAAACACATTTCTATCTGATGGTGCTGTGTTTTGTTTTGTTTTGTTTTGTTTTGTTTTAATTTAATTTAATGAACAAAAGGGTCATCAGAGCATAAGAATAACTCTCCTGGATCAGGCCAGTGTCCCACCTAGCCCAGTGCCCAGATGCCCACAAGAATCCTGCAAGCAGGACTTAAGAACAACAGCACCCTTTCCTCCTTACCAGTTTCTGGCAACTGGTATTCAGAAGCACACTGCCTCTGACAGTGGAGGGAGAAGATATCTGTAGAACAATAGCCTTTAAAACATGCCAGTTATTACAACTAAAACTGCATGGCATGAGCCCTTTCATTAAAAGCAGTCAATTCCCCAAAGCCTATGGAAACAATAAAGTCTTCACCTGCTGGTGGAAGGAGGGAGCCAGTCTATCTTCTCTAGGGAGGGATTTCCATAGTTTGGGAGCAGCCACCAAGAAGGCCCCCCTCTCATGTCCCCACCCAGAATGCCTGTGAGGCTGGTGGAACCGAGAGAAGGGCCTCCCCCAAAGATCTCAAAACCCCAGCAAGTTCACATGAGAGAATACAGTCTTTCAGATAGCTTGGACCAAAGCTATGTATGAACCTTTTCCAGCTTTTATTTAATGAACATTTTCCAGCTCCACTATATCATTTTGAAGGTGAGGATTCCCCTGTGTCCTACTTTATGATTGGTGGTCCTCTGTTTGGAGACTTTGTGGTCCAGGCTGCTCTTGGGCTGGGTTAGTCCGGACACATGCTGCATGTAATGGTAAGACTCAATTATTGCAATGCACATCATCACCCATCCAAATCCGCACTTTCCCAAATTTTGCATTCCACTTCTCCAGCCAAGTAATGTGTATATATATATATATATAGAAAGGTATATATATAGTATGGTAAATTGTGCATAAAGATGCACACATTAGTGAAAATACACGATATTAGGAAAATTTGGTTTGCAAAAATGCACATAAGAGACAGAAATTGTCCAGAAAATTGTGCATATATTAGAAGAAAACTGCACAAAAATGCTGATGAATCCTCACAAGGACCTTTTAAAAAAATAATAATGCAAAGTTGTATGGAACTGTGGAGAACTGAACTTGTGAGTGGAAAAGTGAGAAAATGAGAAAAAGCAGAACTGACAGATTCAACCATCCCCAGCTTCACCACTGAGCCAAGGTGGTAGTATCTTTTAGGTTAGTTTTCTTGCCATTAGTCCTCATCTCATTGCATAATCCACCAATAACCACCTTTGGAACACTCTTTGGAAAGCACTGTTTTATAATGGCATGTGAGGATGAGTGGGTTTGGTTTCCTATGCAAATCCTTCTACTATCTTCTAGAAGATTATTTTTTGATTTCCAGAAGAGAGCATTGGGAGAAACAGTTGGGAAAACTGCAGTTCTGTTTACCAAGCTAAATGATTTTTTTTTTTGAAAGGCGAATTGCCCAGGAGTGGAGGACTATTGTACCTACCCTGGTTTATGTAATGTTAAAACTGTGGATCAACTTAATCACTCTGCCGCAGCATGGTGTGCCTAATCCTTGGCACTGGGCAGCAGGTTCGTGTTTCACTCCACTCGGCTTGCTGCCACAACCAGAGACTCTGTTGTCTTTTCTTTCTTTCTTTTTTAAAATCACTTGGCAGATCCTTAAAAGTCACTGGAGAACTTTGCCTGGGTAATAAAAAAAGAGGCAAGCTTTATTGAAAACTAATTATTTTTTCAGTATTGCATACCAGCTATTTTAAAATGTTATGGCCATGTTAGTGCATATTTTAATGTCCAGAAAAAAAATGTTATTTGTGTTGTGAGATATTCAGGCCTCTCAGCAGCCACTAATAACAGCCCCCCCCCCCCCATGACCTCCCAATATGTATAAATATACAGCAGGGCTTTGAGAAATAAATAAGATTTTCTGAAAAATCGCCAAGTAAGGGGGGGGGGGGAAGAGAAAATAACAGCTCTTGTTTAGTTTGATGGGGCTTTTGAATAGGCCCATTACATGTTTGTATTTGGAAGGTTGAAACTCTTTTCGGGTGTCCATGTGCCCTGCTTTAGACCTCTTTTCAAAAGACTGTCATATTTGAAGGTTCCTCTATTTGAAGGGCTGCCCTGGCATAAAGAGGGGGGGGGGGAATCCATTTTGCAAAAGTACATAAATCAGGATTTGGTTGCAGAAGCTTACAGAGAGGTTCCCTCTCCACCTCTGGGAGCGAAAGTTGCGCAGAAGGCTCCAGGGACTTCTGGAGCCAGAATTTCTCTGATCCAACTGTTTTCTCTTGTAGCGAGACAAGTCCCTGTGTGGCCTGACCTCTTCCCTAGAGGAGGTGTTTGTTACACTATTCAGCCTCCCTAGAGATGTAAGCCTTCATTGTACCAAGGGCTGTGTGAAGTATTTGGCCAACCAGATGTCACTTTGTATTAAAATTATGTTTCTAAGTAACTTGAACAGATCCCCCCCCCCAGCTCTGGATCAGGCATCCCTGCCCTTTATTCCTTCCTGCCTTTACTGTCCTTATTAATCCAATGGAGTGGCTTCCAGGTGGCTTTCCAGAAAAGCCATGGTGTTCTATTAGATCAGTAACAGGGGACTTGGGGCTGTGGTTTACCACTAATACTAGTAGGCTCCCAAACAGGGATGGGGAGCCCCAGGAATGGGAGCCAAATGTGGCCCCTAGACCTGTCTGTCTAACCATGGGGGCACTCCCTGCATGACACACCCTATCCCCAGGCCATGCTCCTCACCTGCCCTGCTGCTTCACACTGCCATTTAGTGTTTTTCGCCCTGCGGGAATGCCTCACTGAACTCTGATAATGCCTTGTGCGATGTCTTGAGGGTGGACAGAACACTCACCCCACTAACACAAATACATCACACCCAAGTTCTGTCTTCATGTCTGCACAAATCATACAGTACATGCTAATTCAATATTGCTCAACTCTTTCTATTCCCACACCTCACACATATTCACACAATCACTCTAATATCTCCCCCCCTCCAAAAAACACCACAGCCTCTGGACATTTAAATCAGCAGAAGACAGATTTTGCAAAAGTGAATGAATATTGCATTTAAGAGGCCACTGAAGAGCTTTCTGCAAGCAGAGTGGATAGGGTGGTCCTTGGGTAGGGGTGCTACATTATTGGTATTTAATAAGAGTTTATTGTAGCTTTTTCATAATGCAATAAAAGAAACTCTTCTAAAATGGGGCAAAGGCAAAAAGAGAAAGAGAAAAGTAAACACCAAAGGAAAACCAAAATAATAGAAGAAAAGAGAGGAAGAAAAATAAAAAGGACTTCCGATTTTCCCTCTGTTCGTTATGTAAAAGATATGATTCAAAATATTCACTCTAGAATGACGCCCAGCTGATCTACTTTCTGTTAGGCAATGTTTTCCCAATCTTCCAACCCAAATAGATGATTTTACATGAGAAGTCCAAAATGGGTTCTCTAATTATTATTATTAATAAATGTTAGCAATAGTGTTTCTCTAATCTAACCTATCAGCTTTGTCTCCAATAAGGTATACTATGTGCAATTGATGGATACTGGAAGAATGAAATATAAACTATATTTTACTTCCTTATAAAAGGATTTCTCTTTTTTTAAATGGTGTTGCAGACATATTCCTGTTTTCATTTGTATAATGTTAGAGGGAAGAGGGAAAATCCATGTGCAAAGGGGTGCTCATAGTGGGGGAGACATACAACCAGTTGGCTCAAGGCAAACTCACACAATATTAAATATATTATGAGTCATCCATATGGAGGCTCATGTAACCAGCATTTATGGCCTGGGTTCAGAAACACATTGATCAAACCACCAGTTGTCTCTTATTGGATCTTTTTATTTGCAGATCAAGCTTTTGCAGACATTAAGAGTATGAGAGCAGCGAGGTGCACAAGAGAATATACTAGACAGAGAGCTACAATTTCATATATAGAGGTGATCTGATATACCAAGCAGATGTTTGCCATTTGGGTATATGTATGTTAATCGAGCAAGGACTTTTGATGACGTCTCTTGCTGCAAAGAGATAGTTATCAGTTTATTGTGATTGTTTTCCATTCCCATTATAGGCTTGGGGTTCTGATTGCAATCATCTTTAGGCATGTGTGTCACTATATGTATTAATTGTTTGTAAAGGGGGATACTTGAAAAGAAAGGGGATGGGGGAAGCTGCAGTGAGAGGTAGAGATGGATGAATCTATCCATTTCAGTTTCTCTGTTTATCATTTTTTACAATCATAAATGCCATCTTTTTGAATAATTCATCGTGCAAATTCATCTGCTTTTGACCAATGTACATATTTTTGTGAGCACTTTCCCTTAATATAACTCATTTTTGTGGGTTGTTTCCACTAACATGCATTTTAGGCCCACTTTCCCCTAATCTATGCATTTTTGTAAACACACTTCAGTTTGAGAATGGCACTGCCTATTTCAGAGAGATACACACTGCAAACGATAACCATGTTTCTGTTTATGGATTGGTTTGGGAAGTGCGAATCAGGTGGTTCCTTATTAAAAATGCAAATTAAATCAAATTCCTCTCCCACTCCTAGCACAAGGGTTTAGCCTGTTCCCCCCCCCCCCATCAGCCAAGCCCCCAGCTTGATATATAAAGGATGTGCATAAACCCTCTCCTCTCATTTAAAAAATGATAAATAAAAGGGGAACATATGAACCACGGGAATGCAGGGGGTGGGGAAATGGATCAAAAATGGTGGTGGTGGTTCTCCTTTGGACAGCTCCTGTGCTCTGTTTCCTCCTCCAGAAGTTCCTTTGAGTTGAAACTGCATCCAGGGGTCAGCATCATCCAGGTAACCACCAAGGGCCACACCAAGGGCCACTGCTCCTCCCTGCAGATTCCTGCTCATCATCAACTTTCCTATTGCTGCCTGTGTTCACACACCGTGTCTGAGCACACAAGCAATGAAGAGAGTAAGGCAGCAGTACATCAGTGCCATTGATCTGCCTTGTACTCTCCCTCTAGTGAGAGGGGAAAGAGAGAGAAAAAGAGAACTAATGAGTGATCAGTTTTGCCTTGGCGAGGAGGAGTGAGGTCACCAGAGGCCAAAGCTCCCTCCCCTCAAAAAGAAGAGATGAAGCACTTGCCTTCCATGGGGAAGAGCTCATGTTTAATATCTCTGATATTTTAGTAATCACAGGAAAGACTGGGGAAAGGTTGCCTTATTCCCTCCAACATTTCTCTGAAGAACATAGGGATGTCCCATTCTATTATTATTATTATTATTATTATTATTATTATTATTATTATTATTCATCCGTCTGACTGCCCAACCACTCTGGGCGGCTTCTATCATATAAATAATAATAATAATAATGAAACATTAAACATTAAAAAAGCTTCCCTATATATATCCTTCAGATTTATAGTTATATAGTTACTTATCTCCTTGGCTTGGGGGTAGCATGACTCTATACCCTCCAACATTTCTCCAATGAAAATAGGGATGTCCTAAGGAAAAGCAGGACATCCTGGGATCAAATCAGAAACTGGGATGATTTCTGTAAATCCGGGACTATCCCTTGAAAATAGGGACACATGGAGGGTCTGTTACCTGTACCCCAAAAACTCACAGTCATTGTCAGCAAAACCAAACTAAATGGACCAATGATTTTTTTTAAAAAAAAAAAAGTTGTATGCCACAGGGCTGTAAATAAAAGCTCTTAGTGGGGACGCGGGTGGCGCTGTGGGTAAATCCTCAGCGCCTAGGGCTTGCCAATCGCATGGTCAGCAGTTCGAATCCCCGCGGCGGGGTGAGCTCCTGTCTGCGGTCCCAGCTCCTGCCCACCTAGCAGTTCGAAAGCACCCTTAAGTGCAAGTAGATAAATAGGTACCGCTTTCTAGCAGGAAGGTAAACGGCGTTTCCGTGTGCTGCGCTGGCTCGCCAGAGCAGCTTCGTCACGCTGGCCACGTGACCCGGAAGTGTCTCCGGACAGCGCTGCCCCCCAGCCTCTTAAGTGAGATGGGCGCACAACCCTAGAGTCGGACACGACTGGTCCGTACGGGCAGGGGTACCTTTACCCCTCCCAAACCCCCCAAAATATGCATTAAAATTATCAATAAACTTCCAAGTCTAGGGCAGCTTCCTGGGTTTCTGTGACTGTGGCTGATTGTTGTTGTTTAGTCGTTTAGTCGTGTCCGACTCTTCGTGACCCCATGGACCAGAGCACTCCAGGCACTCCTGTCTTCCACTGCCTCCCGCAGTTTGGTCAAACTCATGCTGGTAGCTTCGAGAACACCATCCAACCATCTCGTCCTCTGTCGTCCCCTTCTCCTTGTGCCCTCCATCTTTCCCAACATCAGGGTCTTTTCCTTGTTCTATAATTATATGGCAAAGAAGTAAATGGGTGGCCACCTAGCTCAATTGGTAGTGAGACTCTTAATCTCAGGGCCATGGGCAACTCATATTGGGCAAAAGATTCCTGCATTGCAGGGGGTTGAATTGTATGACCCTCATGGTCCCTTCCAACTCTACAGTTCCATGAGTCTATATAGGAGTGGAGTCACTAGCTCCAGGAAGGAAAGTAAGGTAAAGGTAAAGGACCTGACCATTAGGTCCAGTCATGACCGACTCTGGGGTTGTGGCGCTCATCTCGCTTTATTGGCTGAGGGAGCCGGCGTACAGCTTCCGGGTCATGTGGCCAGCATGACTAAGCCGCTTCTGGCGAACCAGAGCAGCACACGGAAACACCGTTTACCTTCCCGCTGGAACAGTACCTATTTATCTACTTGCACTTTGACGTGCTTTCAAACTGCTAGGTTGGCAGGAAGGAAGGAAAGTACCACCAGAAAATTGGTGGCAGAAAGAAAGGTGTGCTGGGGGTGGTTTGTGGACACCATCCATGCCCACCCCCTTGCAGATGTCAGGTTGAAATTTCTTCTGGGAGAACCTCTGTGTGTGTGCTTGTTTGTTTGTTTGTGTGTGTGTGTGTGTGTGTGAGAGAGAGAGAGAGAATTGAATATATAATGAGCTTCCAGTTGGTAAACCACAACTTTCTTATTATCTCCCCCACCCCAAGGTACCAATTATCCAAAGATACAAATAATCCAAGTGATTTTCTTTCTTTTAAAAAAGAAAAAGAGAAAGAAAAATACCTATTATCTAGATAAAAAAAAATTCTTCTGGCTGCAGGATAAATCTGGAAGAATCCTGGTCATGGGGGGGGGGGAGAGAGAGAGAGGGAGAGGAGAGTATGAGAGGGAGGGAGAATTTTAAAGGTTATTTATATTGTCTGACAGTGGAATGTGACATTTTCTCCCTGGAAAACGAAAATAGCCAGGAAGCAGATGAGCCTGGCTTGAGGTGAAAATGAAGAAAGGAACAAAAAGTACATTTTAATGAGACATTTACAAATTGTTCTGCACAGAGAGATCCACAATGTAGCAGCAGTTTGTCAGGGAACACGGTGCAGATGTCTCTCTTTGGAGTTTGTCCTGAAGCAGTGTTGCTTCAAAATACACAAGCAGGACTCCACGCAGCAGACTTGGCTTCCTCTGGCCCTTTGGACGTGGTTGGTCTTGCCCTGCCTTTCATTCCAACACAGAATGGGCTCCCACTGCAACAAATTTTCCCCATGGGAAGAGTATATACTAGGGGAGATGGATAATAGTGTTTCTGAGTATGCCATCAGGGCTTCCTCTGCGTAGGAGACAGTTTTTTGGCGCAGTACTTGATGGCGGTGGGGCTTGAAAAGGCAACGCGGGAGGTGAGGAAGTGATGATATCCCAGTGGAGGTGAAATCAACATCGAGCATTGTTATTTCTTGTTTCTTGCCTCAGTGTGACAGTTCTTTAAGCAGCAGGGGAGCTCCTCTGGCCAAGGAGAGAGGCTGTCAGAGGAAATGTGCCTCTGGAGCCTGGCTTCTCTGCCTACCAGGCAAGCAGTTTCAGTGGAGACAGCGCTGTGCAAAGTAAATGGGACCTGGGGCAAAACATTGCAGGGGACGCTGCTCCTAATCTGAGTGTCAGCCTGCCATGCCCTTTTGTTATGGAGTTTCATTCCATCCTCTCATTCCCCCTCCCCGCAGATTTCAATATTTTGCTGCCAGTGGGCATACCCAGTAACTGAGAAGGAGTATCCCTGTATACTGATACTTTCCTTCGGATCCAAAACTGCTTCTGCCCCATCTTTGCCCTGCCCCTGAAATGCCTCATTTTGGACTGTAATGCTGGCTGCCACAGTAAGAAAACCCCCAGCGTAGATCTGCACTTGTGGAGCTTCCCACAAAAGCAATCAGGGACCTAGCATCAGGCAGCACTGCCAGGTTAGCTTTCTCCCATAGCTCTCATTTCCAAATTAAGCCCTGCATAATTTACACACCCCACATAATTTGCATGTGTGTGTAAAATCATGCAAGTCTTTAATTGTGTTTGAAAAAAATTTCACACTTATTTATTTTTCAAAACAAAATTACACCCCACTTTCACCTCCACTAATATAAAAGCAAAGAATCAAATTAGCAGCCATCTAATTATTGTAGCACAAAAGCAGCAGCAAAAAAAAAGCAGAAATATATAATAGAAATTTGGGACTGATGTCCATTGACTAAAAGCCAATCTCTCCTACACGTTATTTTATTGTCAGTGAGTTTCTCTGAATTTATTTATTCTCCCTTCTCAGCCTACCTGCTGTTTTTTCTTTAGGGGGTTAAAAGGAAGCACTTTTTTCATTCCTGTTTGTTGCTCACTTAGAAGAAGAGATGTTTTTGAAGGGCGGAAAAAACCCATGTACTTTGAACAGGGCTGTAGCTCTGTGGTAGAGCATTTGCCTTACATGCAGGGGGTCCCTGGTTTGATCACCAGCATCTCCAGGTCATTGTGCATCTTCACCAGGCCTCTTGGAGAATGTGCACACCATTCCATCCACGAAGAAAGAACTGTGCACATGCGTGGAAGAATGTGCGTGCATTGACTGGATTTTGTACATTCTCCAGTCATTAGGCACACTCTCCAGCAGCCTTGGGGAATGTGCATATCTCCATTGAATTTTGTACATTTCTCTGGCCAGTATGCATCATCACCCAACATGCTTGGTATGTGTGTGCATTTATGCACATTAATCACTCAAACTGCATTCCCCAATATATCAGTTATTCGGAAAGGGTGCATATATTTTCATCAATGAATAGCTTCTAACACCATTGGTATGATTGTCTTGATTGTGATTATTATTTTACATTTCACTCTATGGAAGCAGTTCATATTGTGATTCAAGAAAGTAGCACTTTGTTACTCATTTCCTCCTTTCCTTTTCAAGCTGGGTCACAACATCCCATTTCATTGGGCTCATTCCAAGCAATTGACCGCACACACAACTGCTCCTTTCCCTTCTTCAGTCCTGCACACATCTCTGTGATCATCCTCTCCCTGCCCTCCCCTGGCCTTTTTGGAGTAGAGTTTGTTCTTTGCTTGCACTGCCCTACCAATCTACAACATCTGTCTTTTTTTACCTTCCTGGCTGTGAGGGATTCCGCCCCCATGTCTGCCCCCTGCGATCTCCCTTCTTCCAACACATTTTTCTTTTGCTTCTTTTCTTTAGCTGATGGCTTTCACTGTAATGTGTCTGTGAACCTCATGGATGCAAGTTATTTAAAAACTATGCCATTTTTCTTTAACTTTATAAAGGGATAAAGGTGTGTTTCAAGGAACAGTGGTGTTTGTCAAACAGATGTTATTCTGTAATGAATAATGGAAGCCATCTGAAATACCTTAAAAATCATCATGGGGTAGTGTGTTTGTGTGTGTGTGTGTGTGTTGTGTTGTGTTGTGTGTGCATGAATGATTCAGCAGGGATATAGCATCCACAAATGTCCTTTTCTGAACAATGTAAATAGTAGATGTAAAGAGTCTGCAGATGTGTTTGGTCCAGGAGCTCTTGAGGAGAAATGCTACACATCTTTATCTCCAGACTCTTATGTTGACAGATCTTGATTCTGTGCCCTGCTGAGGTTTTCCACATAAAACCTCACATCACTAAGCTGCAGAAAAATAGAGTCAGGAGTGTGATTTATGTAGAAAACATCAAAATCCGGATAGAAAGCATTTTTGGATATTTAACGTTCAGATAATTTGTTAAACCTGTGGCAACTAAGATGGCATGTACTAGCCATTCACATTCCATTGACTATGAGGCCATGTCTTCACATGACCTTTAAAGCACTTTGATACCACGTTAAACAGTCATGGCTTCCCCTCACAGAGCTGCATTTCTCAGAGTTCCTTGAGAAGAAGGATTAGTTGGTAAACCACTCTGGGGATTGTAGCTCTGTGAGGGAAATAGAAGCATCCTAACAACTCTCAGCACCCTTAACCACCTACACTTCCCATAGTTATTTGGGGAAACCATAATGGTCGCAGTGGATTGGATGAGGTAACCGTTTGGTGGATTTGTAGGTGATTGACTGACCAAACCCAAACAGTGTTCACTAATGGTTCCTCACCATCCTGGGGAAAAAGTGACAAGTGGAGTGCTACAGGATTCTGTCATGGGCCTGTTGTCATTCAACGTCTTCATAAACAACTATGATGAAGGTATCAAGGGGATTCTCATCAAATCTGCAGATGCAACCAACCAAGGAGACAACACTGGGATTAAAGGTGGCCTAAACTGATTGCAGAACTGGGCAAAACTAATAAAATGAATTTCAATAGGAACAAATGTTAGGTTCTACACATGGGCAGGAAGAACCAGCTTTATAAGTATAAGATGAGGGGCACTTGGCTCACCATTAGGACATGTGACAGGGATCTAGGGGTCTGGAAACCAAGCCTTACGAGGAGTGGTTGAAGGAGTTGGGTATGTTTACCCTGGTAAAGAGGAGACTGAGAGAAGATATGAGAGCCATCTATAAATATCTCAAGGGCTGCCACATGGAAGTTGGTGCAAGCTTGATTATTCCTGCTTCAGATGCTAGGACGCAACTGAATAGATTCAAGTTACAAGAAAGGAGATTCCAACTAGACATTTTCTGAGTTTCCCAGGTGCATCAGAAATGGTTTGTCTGCCCCATACCTTCTTCCAGCTGCCCTTACTATCTACAAACACTCCACACTCTTCTTCCCTTTTCTTGAACCTGGATAAGTGGGGCAATATTGGAGGAAAGGGTATATATTTTTCCTCCATCCTCTGAACTTAGGAACATAGAAACATATTCAGACAATAGGTCAGTCTAGCTCAGCATTGTCCATGTTGACTTGTAGCAGCTCTCCTGGAACACCATTTCCAGCCCTACCTGGAGATGTCAGGGATTGAACCTTAGATCTTCTGTATGCAAAGCAGATGTTCTCCCACTGAGCTATTGTAATAGTAATAGGGGTTGCTCGTGCGTAAGTTGCTGCCACTCCTGGCTAGGTTGCCTGGTTAAACCTTCCTGTCTGGACTGCCCTTCACTTCGTGGCTGTTTTAGTCGCTAGCAGAATCCGTCAGTGGGCGTTTCTTAAACCTTTTCCAGCATAAAAGCTGTTTGACGCCAAGTCTCCTCCTACTCTCCCTGCGCGGAAGTCTTCTGCGCAGGGTGGGTGTGGGTAGCGGGGGACCCGTGCTCTCCCCGCTGGTGTCTTGCGAGGAGCCCTGGAGCCCTCTCACCGATTCCCCCATCTGCCCCCCTTTATCCCTGGTGTTGCACTGATTTCCTTCCCCAGCTGATGAGCTGCCTCTCTCCCTGCTGGATCCTTCTCCAGCATCACTTGGGAGCCTTCCCTCCGCCTCTGGCTCCGATGTCAGTTCCCTGACAGCTATGGCCCTCCCCTTATGGCTCTGCTGACTAATAGCATGCTGGAGTGCTGGGAAGTATGGGAGATATAGTTCTACTAACAGCTTCTGCCATGGCATAAGTAGCAGCTGCTACTTTTACAGCCCAGCCCACCTTCAAGGTAAGAAAAAGGTGGGAGGAGAATGTGGTGTGTGTTTGGGAGGTGGAGAGGCTGGCTCTTGGGGAATGAGCAATGGCAGAAGATGTGGATAGGGGCAGCACTGGAAATTCTTTCCTGGTTTAGATTTTAATCTAATCCATAGAGGAATGTAGTGGTTAGATAATGTCTTGGGTGCTTATAAAGCTTGCCTCTTTTTTGCCTCTCTGAGCCCCCGAAAGTTTGTTTCCAAGACCAAGCTCAGTGAACATCACCAGCATCTCTATGAAGTGCTGCCTCCAGCACTGAGCTGAGTGTGCAGGAAGATTCATAACAAAACCCAGGTACATCCCTCTCTGTTCTCCCTTATATGAATTATCTAGATCAACTGACTAATATGGCTAGAGCATGTGGCTTATCAGGAAGTCAGCTGACCACCTACCTGCCATGGTTAAAGCTGCTACCCACGTGGCACCATCATCACAGTTTTGTCTGTTGGGTTGTCTCGGTTTCTTTCACAAGGCCCAGTTCTCATCTTGAACACATGAAAAGTGAAGAAGGGATTTGTTTTTTTAAAAAAGAAAAGTTGAATTACTCACTTTTGTTTTAAAACAAACAGTCGTCAAATCTAAATCCTTAAGGGTGATTACTTGGCTTTGTGATTTGTTTATCCTCACTCGAGGGAAATTTCACTAATAATTCTCACAAAGGCTCCCTGCTTGTTTATAGCGCTTTGCTGTCGTTTTCATTAACGGCAAATTGTTCAATATGATGCTAAACTGAACTATATTAGATCAGCTAGAAATCTTTGCAGGCTCTCAAAGGCTGGCCATTATATATTCAAAACAGGGACGTAATGTTTCAGAGTTTCATATTCTACTATAATTATATGGTTCAATGCAAGTGATTATATCTCTTCTTCAGTATCAGACTGAAAAGTTTTGGTTTGCTGGCTCCCTCGTAATTTACTGCCTCGGCATAATGGGCCAGCCTTGTGGAAAAAAAGATGATAAATGACGCTGGCGAGGATTCATAGATTTATTAAATTTCTATCAAACTGTGCAACAAAAAAAAATCTGCTTAAGTTAGAAATAGGCTCAAATTTTTTAATCAAAATTCATGAGTCCCGGTACTTGCTTCAGTAGGTCCGAGGAAGGCTTGAATTGAAGACTGATTAAAGAAAATAAAAGGTTTATTTGAAGTAATTTTTCAATGACGGCTTTTAATTGGATGTTAAATCAAATCCTTATCTTCCTTTCTGCAGATAGCACATTATATAAAATACAGTTAAGGGCTTTACCACTGTAACTGATACACGGAATAACAATTGACTTCTCACTTCGTGCTGTGAGGGGAAAAGGGCACCAATTGTCAACCCATCAGAAATTACATATGTAAATTAGTTCTGAAGTTGACGGATATGAAGATGACTTACAACGTTGCTCTCAGTACTTCCTGGGGGTGGGGTGGGGTACCTGTTTAGATTCTCCCTGAAGGCTAACCATTGTTTTGCTAACCTTTACAAGTGTGTGTCCACAAACCATCCACCAGCCCTCTCATCTCTTTTGCTGATCTTACGACTTTAGGCATTTCAGATAGGACATGTTTTACCCTTTGGGAGTCATTTGGCCTACATATGTTAGTTTGTTCCCGAAGTGTGCTCCCCTTCCCTTAAAATAGGGGTGGGGATCTGTCATCCTCCAGATCTTACTGGTCTACAACTATCATCATCCCTGAACATTGACCATAGTGGTTGGAACTCTTTATGTAGTAAGTCAGTTCCCTCCACTAAAATCCCAACAATTATTTGTACCTCCACAATTAGCTCTGTTAATGATTCTTTTTTGGTCATGAGTTGCCCTTGGGTTTGCCCCTTTTTGGCTGGGCAAGACTCATCAGTAGTTTTCTAAATTGAATCAGTCATACATTTATAAATCAAATGAGTTTTGCCAGTCCTTCACCTCCCACCATTCAGTTTCCAGGGAAGACCCTGAGCTCCACCACTGCAAGAGAGGGTGAGAAATGCAGGATGCTGGCTCAGCTGGGATCATCATTACTAAGCTTGAGGCTCTTGATTATCTGTGGCGTCCTTGAATGGGTGGGATGCTTTAATCCAGCCTTTCAAAAGCAGGATTGCCTTTTAGATTCTTTACTTTGCTTTTCTTTCATGCCAGGTTTAACATATGTGTTTCTTTGTTTATGTATTATAAGTTGCATAGTTAAAAATAGCAACCAATAAATTTAATAAATAATAATAATGTATTACACCGGACACACTGTCCACAGACTATGAATATATGTGTCCCTTTCTCCTTTTACTTGCCTTCCCCCACCCGCCAAGCTAAAAAAAAGTCCTAAACAATGTGACCTTTCTTCTTAGGGGAGCTCCTTGCCCCAATTTGGCTACCCTTCAGCTACTTCTCCTCCACTGCTCTCGTATTCTGTTTGCTCCCTTGCTTTCCCAGTCCTTCAAAGTTAATTTTTCTTTGTGTTTAATCATCTTTAATTTCTGTTTAACCAGCACATAGCCAATTATCAGCAACATTTCTACCATGCAACTATTGTGTGAAGACCAATATTAACTTCTTATGCAGGGCTGCAGAGTTTATTGTGGAAGTGTAATTTTAGGAGCCTGTTCATTAATTTCACACAGCGGCGTGGGACGGGGAGGGGGGAGAATGAAATGCCAGCATGGATAAAGGTGAAAGCCTTCTCTCCCTCCCTCCTTTCTTCTCTTCCTTCCCCTTTCCTCCAGTAGATAAAATTAGGAAAGTAAAAGCTTTCACTGTTGGAGACCGACTGAAGCACTTTATAATCGCTATGCTGAGCATTATGATTATTGGTACATTAGTGGGTTTTGAGTGGGTGCATTAGTAGGCCATGCTGTACTTACATCTGCAAATTGGTACAAGGTACAGATCCCATGGAGGCTGGGAATAGGTTTTAGTATATAGGGCTGGTGCAGAGCTCCTTCTGTCCCGTCCCCCCTCCACATTTTCCTTATACCGCAGGGATGGGGAAGATACTCAGTTTGTTCGCACGTGAAAATACCTGATTTGCACTTCCTGAAATGGTATGTGAACTGCAAAACTATCCTTTGAAATTCATACTTCTCCGAATTTTGCAACTCATCTCTCCAGCCAAATGATGTGTACAAAAGTGTGTATATTAGGGGAAAGTGTCCATTAAAAATGCATGCGAAAACTATGTATATAGGTGAACAATGCATATATCAGTGAAAATAACATAGGAAACAGCAATATATTCAGGAAGATTGCTTGAGAAACAGTGTATGTTAAGGGAAATTCATGCTAACATGCTGATAAATTTCCATAAGCACTTAAAAAGTAAATAAACAAGCAAAGCACGGACAAGTCATGCACAGCCTACTGTTTTTTGTGGTTCTTTCAAGGCAGGGGCTGGGATCCTGTTTCATTGTGAAGGCCACCTTCCTTCATGGGTGACCTTCCAGAAGCCACATCTCAGCTTGGGCAGGGGAAGGTAGAGAGCAGATGGCCACAGCTATAACTATTTCTGAGTTAGCAGAGTCTGTAACCTGAAGCGTATGTAACCTGAAGTGTATGTAACCCGAGGTACCACTGTATTTTCAATTTTCAATTGCAGATGATAATCACCTTCTTGTTAAATCTGCATTATCTGTCCAGCATCTGTGGCAGCATAATTCACAAGGAGTGTCCCATTTAACAGTTTGGAAGTTTTAGTGCTTCACCAGATATGCTTCTAATTATAGTGCCTACATTTTGCTGTTTCAATTGTCTTCCTAAATGGACTTTTGCTATCCTGCCAAGAATGTGTCAGCAATGTATTTTAAGTGAATAAAGAAGTTTTCGTCATATCCACTGTATTGGAAAAGACCATAATTTTCAGCAGCGTTTAAGTACATTTCCCCTTCATTTTCTTGTTGTTGTACTATGGTGGTTTCACAATGTGGTCCTTGTTGGGGCATGTGCGGAGTGCCCATTTAACATGCCAGCAGATTGTGCAAATGGAAAACCCAGAATGGGGGTGTAAAAGAAAAACACAGGACAGTTTGGGTGGGGTCAGTTCATTTACTGATAGGCACTCCAAAGTGTTATGCAGTTCCTTAGCTTAGCAGTTACATACAGTGGACACTCGGGTTGCAAACGTGATCCATGCGGGATGCACGTTCGCAACCCACAGTGTTTGCAACCTGGAGCGGCAAATTTGCGCATGTGCAAAGTGCAATTTTGTGCTTCTGCACATGTGCGACTGCCGAAACCCGGAAGTAACCTGTTCCGGTACTTCCGGGTTTTGGCAGGTCCATAACCCAAAAAAAATGCAACCTGAAGCGTCTGTAACCCGAGATAATGACTGTATAGTTGAGGGATGTTCTTATGCATAGTGGGAAAGGATCACAACTCTGTGGCAGAGCATGGGCCTTGAGTGCAGCAGGTCCTAGATTCAACCTCTGGCATCCCCAGATATGGCTGGGGAAAACTACTGCTTGAAACTCTGAACAGCTGCTGCCACATTTCCAGCTGTTTTGGACTACAATTCCCATAATCCCAAATTTGGGAAACCCTTGATTAGACAATGCTCAGCTAAATGTACCAATGGCCTGACTCTGTTTAAGCCTATTTCCTCTGTTTCTAGCATGGCTCTTCCTGCTTCGGTGCATACTCTTGGTTGCTGATGAGCACCCTGCCCTGCTTCTTGTTACAGGCACAGAGATTAATTGAAAGGATCACTTCCCAGTCTGACCGGTTAATCTGATCATGTTGATGACTAAAGTTTATTAATTGCCATCTAATTTGCTGTTGACAAAAGGAACACTGAGCTCTATTCACATTAGACAGAGTTCCGGTCAACTCCACCAGCAACCTACTTAGGCAATTATTTCAAGTCATTAGAACCATATTCATTCTGCTTCTCCTTCTCTTTTTAAAGCCCTGTGTGCTTTTTCCTATGGTTAATTATGATTTTAAAACTTCAAGGGAATGTTTCCGGTTGCTTGAAAGTGCCCCGATCGCAGCCTTTCGACTGACACAGAGGATTAGTTGAGATTTAAACCAGTGACCTCCAAGCTCTGGCTACTGTCACCTTGCTTCATACAAAACACAACAGGGCTGCCTCTGCTCAGGTTACTCTAAATCACAAGTTGATGAGAGGTGACAGGTTCTGCAACGGAGTTTGATTCCTGCCTCCCTGGGCCAAATTCCTTCAAACAGAGGCTAGGGGAGGTCACTTTGTGTGTCCAGAACCAGTGAACTGCGCTCACTGTTATATTGTACAAGCCTTTCATGTGCATGTGTCTTCTTTTCTCTCCTCTTTTTTCTTTTTGACAAGTGAAGCTCATCTTTGTAAACACCAATGCTTAAGAGAAAGTAATTTCAATACAACCAAAATATTTTTTAAAAAACTGATGATATGCACGAAGGATGAAATATCAATTGTTTATTCAGTATGGCCAAACAGATTGATTAGATACAAATGTGCATATCTGGAACTCATTTTAAAATGGTTCCCATCTCATGTGAAGCAGGTTTCATTGTAAGGATATGCCATTGTTGTAATGCAGGTTCTACCACCATGTTATGCAGGTGGCGCTGTGGTCTAAACCACTGAGCCTCTTGGGCTTGCCGACTGGAAGGCTGGCGGTTCGAATCCCCATAATGGCAGTTCGAAAGGACGCCAAAAGTGCAAGTAGATAAATAGGTACCACTCCGGCAGGAAGGTTACCGGCATTTCCATGCGCTCTGCCGTCCATCGCGGTGTTCCGTTGTGCCAATAGCGGTTTAATCATGACCCGGAAAGCTGTCTGTCGACAAATGCCAGCTCCCTTGGGCTGAAGCGAGATGAGCGCTACAACCCCATAGTCGCCTTTGACTAGACTTAAGCATCCAGGGGTCCTTTATCTTTATCTTATTTTTCTACCATCATGTGCACGTTTCCTTGCAGATTGCACTTTAGCAATTCAGTAACTTCATGACAAAAAGACTGGATACAACCCATGAGCTCCGCATTACTGTTGTTGGTTCTTTAATTCCCTGCTTGAAAAACAAAAGCATGCCTTGTAGCACTTCAAGACTGAGCAAATCTATCACAGCATGAGCCATTGGTAGTCAACATGGTGGCCTTCAGACGTTGTCAGGCTACAACTCTTGTCAACCCCAGACAGCGAGAACAGGAGTCTAAGGCTGCATTCACACAGCAATGTATTCCCCGACATTTTACCAACTGTTGATTTCTGTATTATATTTGAGTTCACATAATGAGACTCTTAATCTCAAGGCTGAGGGTTCAATCCCCACATTGGACAAAATTGTCCTGCATTGCAAGGGGTTGGGCTAGATGACCCTCGGGATCTTTTCCAACTCTACCGTTCTATGATTGTTGGATGAAAAAGACACTTCTGGAAATTTAGTGGAATATAATGGAACTTTAGTGATCCTTTCTGTGTTAATTTGTTCCAGAAACACTCAGTTTGCAACTTCATTGACCCAGAAAATAGTGGGAGTAAAGTGATGAAATTTGGGGTGGTTATACAGGCATACAGTTTTTTTTCCTGTTATTTTCATGGGTGAATTGTGGATGGGGGGGTTGGGGAGAGAACAGAAGCACACATGTGGAATAGTGAGGGAGTAGTGATGATGACCATGCCCAATGGTATGAATGACATTTAGTGCAACAGGCTGATAAATTGGTCAAAAAGCCACAGTTCCTTAACGCAACAGGTACAGCAGTGGGAAAGGAAGGTTAGAAAACAGGACAGAAGTACTAGCTTTATAATCGGGAAAACTACCCCTGGCATGAGCTTTCATGGACTACAGTCCACTTCATCATACCTGACCTTTAATGCCCAGTAAATGTATCAGTCTTTAAGATGTCATAAGATTCTTTGCTGTTTTCTGCTGCAGCACAGACTAACATGGCTACCCTTTCCGGAAGTAGCTGCAGTGAAATCTTCCTACGGTTACATTTTAAAAGCCATAAGTTCAAGGAGCAACAGCATTTGAGGGCGTGCCATAAAATCATTTACCCTGTTGCCTTGCATGTTCAGCAAACACATGTAGAGCCTAGGATGGAGATAGGGAGCTATTCTGTGCTTGTGGAGAACAAGATTGGGTTATCCACCTGTTAATCACCTTACATCACAATGGCATCAGGTGACTCATTTGTGGTCACTGGCAGTGCACAGCACCTTGAAACCCTGACGGTCAGCTGGTTGTTAGAGCTCTGAAGCACCACATTGGGCTCTGAAGGGGGAAAGCCAAGCCATTCATCTGGATGCACTTAGACTCCTCCCTGCAATTGGGAAACCTGAATGTGTGATGGGGCAGGGATCTTGGGGGGGGACGGACTTGCATGAGTAGCCCTCCTTCCCTTTTCACAGCCTGGAGAGGGCTTTCGCTGCATGTGTTTGTATGCAGAGCATCATAAGGAAACAGGGACGGATGAAATGGCATGGTACCAGCAGTTTGTGGCTCACCTTGCCGTTCAATTCAACAGCTCTCTTTTAAAGCACAGAATGGCAATTCATCCTTTAGTCAAGTGACCAGGAAATAAATAAATCACCTCTATGCTAATAGGCAGGCTTCTAGACAGTTACGGGAATGTTTAAGTGAGCAGGAGAGATGCTTGTTCTGCTTCATGTTTGTTTCAGACATAATTAGCCTTCACTCCCACATTTCAGCTGCTCTTCGGACTACGAGAGCGATACTATCCTACTTTTGTGTGTGTGTGTTTGTTTCACTCAGTTTTTAAGGTGATCACATTCCCTTCAAAGCAACGAGATTAACGAGAGAAGCTTTCCATGACCTGCCAGCTGTAACTGATGGAAGTTGTAGCCCAAATCATCTGGAGGGCACCAGCTTGAAGAAGGCAGAAGGCAGCACTTGAGCTATACATCTCAAGTGCTGTGATACAACTTTATACAATCATGTTGTTTGTTAAGGGTGTTATTAGGCGATTCCCCTATTCCCCTCACAGAGGCATGATTCCCAGAGTTCCCTGGAAAGAGAGCTTATTTGACGAACCACTCTGGGAAGTGCAGTTCTTTGAAGGGAAAAGGGCTGTCCTACCAACTCGCAGCACCCTTAACAAACTACAGTTCCCAGGATTCTTTTGGGAAATTTATGGCTTTTAAAGTACTATAATAGTGCTTTAAATGTACAGGGATGTGGCCTGAACAAGAACCACAGCTTTTCCTATCTCACTCAGCATTATTATTTTTAACAATCAGCAATTTTAATATCTGAGCGGCAGTTATGTAACCTATAGATTGGTAGTCTGAAATATTAATTAATTTGGAACAAACCAAGTCCATGCCGCCTTCTGGCACGCCTAGCGGAAATCCTGATAAGATATTTTTTCCTTCCCAGTAACACTGAATTTTTTCATTGTTATGATAAAATACAGGTGTGCTTCAAAATGAAACTTGCCTGACCAGCAGAAATTGAATATATCTTTAGAACAAAGAGGACTTAAATCAAATCAATCTTTATCAGACAGGAGCATTTGCATTTGCATTACTGAGTGCAAAGCCATAGTCAAAACTGAAATGATGATGATGATAAGAAAATACACTACTTTTGCAATCTCTCTTCAATATATTGGAGAGCATGTATCTCACAACATTTATTGGATTAGCACTGCAGCATGTTTCCTTCAATGAGTGCAAGTTTACCATAATGAGAAGGTAGCTGAATGAATACTTCCATGGAGAGAAGTTAATGCAGTTTAATTATTTAATTTGATTGTTCCTAGATATTGATTTGCCATTTTTCTGTTGGAACATCTAAATGGTTTACAGCGATTTGCTCAAAAAGCAATCACCAAATAGACATGAACCATGACTAAATCACAGCCTAAAATGGTCTAAGAGGCAGAGAAGAAGCTTCCATATGCAGATCAGTCCATCTAGTTCAGGCCCCATTTGCACTACTCAGTTAAAGCACTATGGTACCACTTATCTGGCTTCCCCAAATAATTCTAGGAGCTGTAGTTCATTAAGGGAGCCGAGAGTTCTCAGGAGGTTTCTATTCCCCTCCCAGAGCTACAGTTCACAGAGTTCACCATGAAGAGGCATTGAGAACCGTACACTGAGAATTGTAACTCTGTGAGGGGAATAGGAGTCCCCTAACAACTCTCCCTTAGCAAACTACAGCTCCCAGAATTATTAACAGGAAACCATGGTTGCTTAAAGTAATATAAAACTTTAAAAAATATATAGTGCAGATGAGCCTTCCCCATGCTGGCTGACAGCAGCAGTCCAAGACACCAGACATTGAGCTTGGAAACTTCTACATACAAAGCAGATGCTCTTATTATTGAGTTACGATGTTCAGTGAAATCACCAGTAGACTGAATCAAGACAAAGTATGACAAACACCATGTGTGTTAGTTGGCTTCCTAGTGCCAGAATGCTTCTGTTATAGCAATATCAATAACCTTCAGGTGAGTGAACACTCTTGATACCATAACTATCACTTTCTAATGTCCTGTATTGACTTCCTTTTGACTTCACTGTATCCTTTCACTTCCTAGTTATGTGTATGTACAGTCAGTAGTGGCCTGCTACTGGCATTGCTGTGACTTACTGGAGGGGCAAGATTGGCATGGCACAAATGTACCGATATGCACACCAGATTAGCTTGCCCACTGTGTTTGCATCAGTCCAACCTCCCCTCCTCCTCCTCAGTAAACTGCAGCATTGCTAGTGACAGGTCAAGTGTGTGTGTGTGTGTACCTGCAACGCAGATAACACTTCATGCATTTGTTGAAGTGGGTTGCAGTTGACAAAAGGTTATATTATAAAAAATCAGTTTGTCTTTAAAATCCACAAGACCCTTTATTGTTTTTACTGCAGCAGACTCACTGATGCAACAACTCCTCTAGATGTGTGTTTTCTTCTAACCCTGTTCCAAATCTGTCTCAGACGTGAAAGAGAACGCTCAATGCTTGCGTGCCCTGTATATAAAACCTTTGGTCCATCCCACAACTGGCAACATCAAAATTCCCCCAGTAAGCCAAACAGCCCAATCGCTGCCAACGGCCATCTAAACGATCCTGCCCAGCAACAGAGGGGTGGCCTGTCAGACCCCACCGCAACACGTGCTCTCCATGAAGGAGAACATGCCTTCCAAATCTGTCTCAGACGTGGTGTCTCCATGCACCAGAATGAGATAGGAATGAGATAGGACTAGAGTTCCAAGTTGGTGCCAGTGGCGTAGCGTGGGTTGTCAGCACCCGGGGCAAGGCAAGTAATTTGCGCCCCCTAACCCGTGGATTTGTGCCCCCTAACCCTAACCCTCAGATGTTGCGCCCGGTGCGGCCGGGCCCCCCTGCACCCCCCACGCTACGCCACTGGTTGGTGCAAAGGATCTCAGTGCTTCAGACTGCAGGAATCATAATTTTAAATACAGAATCCCCTGCAAGCAGAAACTTAATGCAATAGAGAACAAGCTTGCCAGAACCTTTCTCCCTGCTGTGTCAGGTTGATTTCTTTGTCTTTATTTGCAGGAATAGTTTGGAGTTTTGGTTGCTGCTGCTGTTGTTTTAATGCAGTGGAGCATTCCAAAAAGTTGTCCCACCACCACTTACTTTCTGAAGTGATAACAGTACTCTGTGCCATCTCAGAGTTCTACCACCCCATCCTGCAGCGTATGAAAATGAGGCTCCAGCTATTTTCCTTCCCCCTAAATCTTGTGGAAGTGAATTCCACATGTTAACCAGGCATTGTGTGAAAGGAGCACTATCTTTGCATCAAATACCCGGCCAGTTTTCTTGGGTGACCTCAACTTAGAGCATTATGCAAGAACGGGGTGTCATGAGACAAAGGTTCTTGAGAGCAGAAGAAGCAGTAAGGCCTATAAGGCCTACACAATCATTCAAGCCTAAGCCTGCATTAACAGCAAACTGCTACGTCACTGTGACTCATCTTGGGTGATGACTCATTCTCCTTATAAAAGTAGCCAGCCTCTGTTTGTGTCTCAGCTATTTGTGTGTGTGTTGTGTTGCTGCAGACAGAGTGGCTCCAGGACTCCAGTAAATCACTAACTAAGACTGTGCCTCTGTGAAGAGTCAGATAGGTGCTATGAGCACTCTGTGTATGCTCTTTAACTATGCTGTTTCTGAACAAGTTTATTTTCTTCAGTGAAGTTTTATTCTGTTTATGAAGAAGACTGTGTTGATTAATTTACTGCTGTGTGACATGGGGAAAGTAATTTTCTCTGTCTCCCATCTAACATTGGGCTGGAAATTTATGGGTTCCTTGGACCTCTGTAGATACAGTTATACTTGCACCACCTTCCAGGCTTCCAAGGCACCTGCTGCCTTCTTCCTTTGATCTGATTCATGCTGTAGGAGGAAAAGAGTGACCTAAACCAGATGTGCCATCTTTCACACTGTTCTGGCACAAGCAGGGGTCACAACCTGATATCCTCATTTGGACGTGTCTCTGGTGTGGTGCATTTTTCCATAAGCATCGTGCTCCCTGCGGTGCACCAGTCAATTGAGCAGAAGGGCTTGAGTTGAATCCCGTTGTGTACCAGGTCAGTTCAAAGGTAGCATTGGTGTGATCAGGTTGCCCTGGGCGAATGGAAGACACAGTGGGTAAGCGCCACTCTTTTCTGCTCAATTAGTTGGAACACTTAGGCTGTTATACACATACCTTCCATACGCTGTGCGACTCAGATTGACTGAATTTGGGTCACCAATTGCAATGTGAAAGCACCATTAGGGGGTGCTTCTCTTATTACATCCCTGGGCGTGTGACTTAAGAATTTATTAAAAAGCAAAAAGTTTGGCAAAAAGGCCCCACTTTTTAGCTCTAGGAGGATTGAATGAAGGCTTTCCAGGTTGCAGCTTATAGAAACCTCAATATAGCCATACAATCTGTAGGTGTAAAGGGCTCTGTTTGCAGTTTGGTCAGTCCAAATATAGTTGTTGCTGCATTGGATTTTCCTGACCCATCTTGTCTCACGAATTATCTTCAATCGTGTCATTTTTTCTTGTCCTATATGTTTTCCTACAGCTTCTATCCATACAACCATTCTCTTGTATGGTGTTTTCAAAAAAGTTACTAAATTCTGGAGCAAATTGGGGAAAAAGAAACTGCGGGCACGCCATGTTTTGTTGTTTCAGTTATCACCAAATTCAGGACATGGGCATGCACCGAATAGGAACATGCTGATCAGCCACATCAGTAATTTTACTTTGTAAAAACCTTTATACTGGCCATGGTAATTGCAGCTCTATCTGTACTATCAGATAAACAATTTGGGGATGCATTTTAAGATGCTGTAATGTTTCAATCACTAGATCAAAAAGTCCCTGTCCTGTACGATCATTACTTGGTACAACCAAAAGTAGTCGCTCACAGATAACACCTTTAAGTACATACTGAATAATAATGCTAAACTGATTGATGGGTGATTTATCTTGTGTTGAATAATCTTGAATAGAATTATATACTGCTGGAGAAACTCCGTGACTAATTCTTTCTTGGGGGACAGGAGGCAGGCAGGTGTGGAGGACTCCCTGGTCCTGAATGGGGTAACTGTGCCCCTGAAGGAGTAGGTGTGTAACCTGAGAGTCATTTTGTACACACAGCTGTCCATGGAGGCGCAGGTCAATTCTGTGTCCAGGGCAGCTGTCTACCAGCTCCATCTGGTACGCAGGCTGAGACCCTACCTGCCCGTGGACTGTCTTGCCACAGTGGTGCATGCTCTAGTTATCTCCCACTTGGACTACTCCAATTTGCTCTACGTGGGGCTACCTTGGAAGGTGACTCAGAAACTGCAATTAATCCAGAATGCAGCAGCTAGACTGGTGACTGGGAGTGGCTGCATAACACTAGTCCTAAGAGATCTGCATTGGCTCCCAGTACGTTTCCGAGCACAATTCAAAGTGTTGGTGTTGACCTTTAAAGCCCTAAGTGGCCTCGGTCCTGTATACCTGAAGGAGCATCTCCACCCCCATCGTTCTGCCTGGACACTGAGGTCCAGCGGCGAGAGCCTTCTGGCGGTTCCCTCGCTGCAAGAAGTGAGGTTACAGGGAACCAGGCACAGGGTCTTCTCGGTAGTGGCGCCTGCCCTGTGGAATGCCCTCCCAGCAGATGTTAAGGCAATAAGCAACTATTTTACTTTTAAAAGACATCTGAATGCTGCCCTGTTTAGGGAAGTTTTTAATGTTTAATGCTGTATTATGTTTTTAGTATTCCATTGGGAGCCACCCAAAGTGGCTGGGGAAACCCAGCCAGATGTGCGAGGTATAAATAAATAAATAAATAAATAAATAAATAAATAAAAAATTCTTGTATCATATTCTTCATAATTTGCATTAACATTCTAATAGTTGTTTAATAGTTGTTTTTATTATATTGGAACTTCTGTTATATTTTCAAGATAATAAAAGGTCATTACCATTTTTAACATATTGTCTAATATTTAAGGGGCCCCACTTGCCATTGGGCAAGCTGACACCCTGGTCAGTCCACCACTGCGCTGCAAGTCTGGAGGCCAAATTAACTCACTCTTTTATTTTGTGCCTTTTGTCATGTTCAACCTGGAACAGGTTCCACTTTGGTTTATGAGGTTCTTTCCCCCAAACTACGGCCACTTGCCCCACACCGGACAGAACATATGAAATTAGATTGTGGCTGAATTGGTTGTGTGACCAGTCAAAAAGATTGTGCATCACACAGCCAACCCCTGAGGAAAAAGGGTTGAAGTCACCATGCATCAGATGCTAATTGGTGACTTCAAGACTGCTAATCACCGGGACTTCAGTGCACCATGCAGGGCTCCTTGCATGCCCTGTTTAGTGTTTTGAAGTCCCAGTGATCACTTGTCCTGCCCCCCCCCGTCAAATTTAACCAATGAGGGGTAGGTGAGATAGATATCTGGCCAGCTCCCCACCCTTACACTATGAGTATCTTAAGTGCTGGTGATGATTTATTTTAGCTGCATTCATCTGCATTAAAGTGTTAAGTATAGAACAAAGAAAAAGAGAAGTCCCTGTTCAGAACAGCTTCCATTCTGGTTTCATATGTGCATTTTCAAGTGGCATTGAAAGCTTAGTATCATACTAGGGATGGAGTGAACAAGATAAGGAGCACCAAAAATGCAATTTCCCCTCGTCCTGCATCAAATAAGGCAGCCTCAGTTCAAATTGGAAAAAGCCCATTTGACATTTAACTGATTCAAATTTGGAACCATTCTCCACCTTCATCACTGGCAGCCAGAGGCCATGAAGTCTGATTACAAACCATTTGTTCCACGCTGCCCATGGTAACCTCAAGACTTGATATGTTTAATGTGCCTTTTGTGGGTTTGCCCTTGTACCTGGTTCAGAAGTTGCAACTAGCACAAAATATAGTAGCTGGACAACTCACAGGATCAGGTTACATGTTGCTCCTTTGCTGAGAGAGGTGTACTGGTTGCTGATTTGATACTGGTTAGGGCTCAAGATTATTGTGTAGATTCACAAAGCCCTAAACAACTTTGGGCCAAAGTGCTATCAGAACCTCTTGATTCCTTACGCTCTGCCTCACTCACTGAGATCTTCTGAAGGAGCACTTTTGGTGGTCCCCCAAGCTCCTAAGGCTTGGATGGCCTTGACTGGGGACCACACCTTTAGTATGGCAGCCCTTCCGGTGGAACTCCTTCCCAGTAGACATTAGGCATGAATCATCTTTGCTTTATTTCAGATATCTTTCAAAAACTTTGTTCAGACAAGTATTTGGAATCTCTCTTCTTTTTTACAAAGCAATTTTTATTAATATGTTACAGTATTGGTGTCTCATAGTAGAATCATAGAATTGTAGCGTTGGAAGGATCCAAAGAGTTCTCTAGTCCAACCCCCTGTGATGCGGGAATCACAGCCAAAGATTCCTTGACAGATGGCCGTCCAATATCTGCTGAAGAACCTCCAATGAAGGAGAGTCCTCCACCTTCTAAGGGAGTCTGTTCCACTCATGAACAGCTCTTACCTTAAGAAAGTTCTAGTTGGAATCTCCTTTCTTGTCATTTGAATCCATTAGTTTGGATGCTATTGTTGGTTGTGTTTTTATGTGATTATATATATATAGTTATAGTTTTATGACAGTGTGGTTTCTAGATATTTAAATAAATCCACATGTTCATCCACATGTTCTTTGATCTCCTCCTCAATCCTTGAGGGTTTTTTTTAGTGTTCAGCTGTAACAGCCAGGTCAGCCCAATTTATTTCCAGAGCAGTGGACATTACTGTACAAAATCCTTCCAGGAATAAATATTTCTGAAGTGTAACAAATGGAAGAAAACCCATCTAACATGTCTTTGGAGCCAAATGTCATCTATCATCTAACATACTACATGGAGCCAAAGTTTCCAAAATGCTAAACTGAAAGAAGAATTGGGATGCGTTTGATTTCCTGGTGTTGAGATGCTCACTTGCTCTTCCTTCTTTCAATGCTTTCAGGTTTCTTGTCCCCTAGTTACAACTTTTATAGAAGGGATGGGGTGAAGATAATTGAAGTGAAGGGTCCCTGGGAATACACCAATATGATAGCTTAGCTTGCTGTCAGAACAGAGCTTGTCAGATGATTCTATTGTGCCGGGATGTGATTTTTACTACCAAGCACGATTAGGGAAATGATTCATGTATTGTGCACCGTTGAAAAGAAGGGTAATTTGAGGTAACAGAGAGGGTTTTCAATGCCAAAACAATAATGATAATTCATCCAGTGGTAAGGAATTGTTATGACACGTTTTCTATTATTAATCTGGTTACAGGGTCTAGGTTAAATGACTGCAGTCGATTAAAAGATACATGGATGGGGAGCGGGGGAAGCATTCTATATTTATCACCTGCTTAAAGAAAAAGCAAATTTAGCCAAGACAAATCATATCATGGAAGAGTGCACAATGTGTGATTTAAAGAGCGCCTTTCATGGGGACATCCTGTTTTAATGAGAAAACGAAATACACCCTCTTTATAGATGCATATATGCAGTTCCAGGTAATTCACAGTGGAACAAAGGTGGATTTGTAGTCAGGTTTCAGCTTAAGTGCTTGTAATGGCCCAGTATTGTGGGAATGTTTATAGTTAGAGGTACACATGGGTGCTATCCATCGTAGAGTTCAAGAAAGCAAACTTGTCCATGTGCATCAGCCTTTCCAAGGCTGAGCGTTTTGGGGTTGGCGTTTTACACCTCCAAGTAGAGGAAAAGCAGAGTGGTGTCAAAAGTCATGTTTGTTGATGCTTGTAAATAGACTTGCTGGCTACCTGTGGTGTGTGAGAATCACCTGGAGGCAACCAAGCGTGAAAGCTTATGTATTACTACGCTGAGTTTTCGAACATCCTACCTTTGTTCACATTCCTCGTCAACTGAGGAATCCCAACACACCTGCCACAGAACACCTGAGGATTCTGAAGTGTACTTTAGGGCCAAACACAATTCTTGGGGCCCAGGCCAGGCCTTTGGGGATCAGTGTTTCCCTGTTTCAGATAGAAGGCCTAGGCTTAGTGCTCTTGTGTGGGCAACTGCAGACTACATCACAGGAAAAGAACATTCAGGGAAGCTGTACACTTGTCCACTTATTAAAAACTATATCTAAGACTCTGCTCTGAGTGCCCCACCTTCAGTAGTGAACTGCGTGGCACCAGGCATATCTCAGTGATGGTGCCCTCATTGTGGAATGGTTCCATTCTCCATGTTGCCACCTGGGTAGGTGAATATATATATATATATTCCTCAGGAAAATCCATTAGCATTTTAGCATGATTTTCTCTTAATGTACACATTTTCACTCAGTACTTAGCAGCAGAACTACATTTTGAAATTCAGAAAGTATGAGTTTCTAAGGATGCCTCTGTTTTGGTTCATATATTGTTTCACAAAGTGTGGATTAGATAGGTTCTCCTTTAAATGCAAACACAATTAGATTTTCTCCTTACCTGCTGTACCCAATTTTCTGCGGAAAATGAGGCTCTTAACAGTAGCCAGGACTTCAAATTAACCTTGCCAATGTCTTATATATTTAAGGAGTGTGGTTTAAGTAAAGCAGAGTGAAGAAGGATATAGTTTAATAATCAGTTGTTTTTTGGGGAGCTATATTTTGTGGTAAACACATTATTCCTGCTTGGATCCCGGGTGCATTCCACTGGAACGAACACTGGGGTTAATGCACCAAAGAGGATTTTTTTTAAAAGGGAACCTAAAGTCTAGGACAAATATCAGGTTAATTTAATCTCCAGCAACTCTGATTGTATCCCTTAAGGCAACATTAGATGGGACTTTGTTACAGTATTTTGCAAATCAAATTAAAGACTCTTATGTTAATAGATTTTGGAATGAGCTGACACATCTTTTGCTTAGCATCAACCTCCCAATGGGCCATTGCATGGTTTTGTAAAGGAGAAATATAAAATTCTACCTGCCCTCCAAGAAGGGAGGCTTAAAAAAACAACACACAACCCAATACCATGACTAGATCCTCTCCTGGGGTAAACTGGTAGTGTTCTGTTGAAAACCAGGGTATTTTGTTGGCTGTGAGTTTTAGCCCCCCGCGCGCTCTCCCAGCTGGAGAGGTGACGCGCGCCTATGGAGGCTCCTGCCATAGGCGCACGTCACCTCTCCAGCCGGGAGAGGGTCGCAGGGGGCTGCTTCTCTGCTCCCGCCCGCCAGCATTTTAAAATCGCCCCGGGACAGCAGGGGCTTTTAAAATGCTGGAGGTCGGCAGCAAAGCCCTCCTGTCCCCGGAGCTTGCAGGGCGGGAGGTGGGAAGAAGGGCTTTTCTTCCCACCACCAGCCTTCAGAACAGCTTTCTGAAGGCTGGGGGTGGGAAGAAAAGCCCTTGTTCCCCCCCCCTCAGCCTTCAGAAGAGGTCGGGGGACAGACTGTCCCCGGACCTGGTCTGAAGGCGGTTTCCCTAGGAACGCATTAATTGATTTTCAATGCATTCCTATGGGAAACCGTGCATCGCAAGACGAAAAACTCGCAAGAAGAAAAAACTTGCTGAACGAATTAATTTCGTCTTGCGAGGCACCACTGTATATGTTTAGATTAGAAACTGGGTCACAGGCCTGACCTTAAAGATTATGAAGGGAAATGTGAAGGAAGCGGTGCCCAAGTATGAACCAGACCTACTATTTAGGGCCTAAATGTGGGGCTGCTTCTGAAGATGGTTCAGAAACTTCAGCTGGTGCAGAATTCAACAGCCAGGTTGCTTACCAGCACAAGATGGTTTGAGCATATAATGCCAATCCTGGCCTGACTGCACTGGTTGCTGTTAGTTTCTGGGCCCATTTCAGACTGTTGGTTTTGACCTGTAAAGCCTTAAATGACTCAAGAGTACAATACCTCAAGGACCTCCTCTCCCCATATGGACAGACCCAGCCCCTATGCTAGTCATCTGAGTCCCTTCTTGTGTGCCTCTTCCACATGAGGTCCAGAGGGCAGCAACACCAGAACGGGCCTTTTCTGCCCTGGCTCCCCACATACAGAATGCTCTCCCTAGGAAGCCTTGCCTAGTACCCTCATTACAAACCTTCAGGTGCCAAGCAAAGGGTATTGTTTTTGTTGCTTATAATGGTATGTATTTTTGTGTTTTTATATTGTAAACCTCAGATGATCCTCAGATGAAGGGCGGTATAGACATTTAATTAATTATAAAAAATATAAAAAATGAAGCATCTCGATCAGTGCCACAGAAGACTAGATGAAGCTAGAAAATATGCTTGTGCACTGGTAGAAGAGTTGCTTTGCGAATATCAGTTAGCTAGAGCTTTGAAACAGGGACAGAAAGGAGAGATTTCAAGTTTATCTGAAAAAGATGCCTGCAGAATTCATGGTAGATTGCCCAGAGCCATGAGGTTATTGGCCCTGCAAATGTGTTTTTTGACCCATAATAGGCTTCGGCTTGATTTAATAGGTCACATTCCACTGCCTTTATGGACATCCTTACATCTTCTTTGCAGGGTAATTATCTTTACACACATCTGATGTGGCAACATAATTGACTCCTGCTTTTGTACAGTTACAGGTTAATGAACCAAACTAAGGGAGAGTTTTGTAGCTTTCTTGGCAGCCCAAATAAAATTGCATAACTTGTGGTTTAGTTCGGTTTTCAGAGGAAGGAGTGGGTTCAGATGGTGCTCTTTGGTCTAGAATGGTGCTCCTTAAAACTTCTCAATGTAGTCATCTATTTTCGTGACTTTCCCAATATTTCGACTACAGAAGATTTTGGGTTGCTTGGAATAAATGTCCTTTACCTGAGCACTTGTTGCCAGATGGGGCTGTTTTTCAAGCTGGAAGGATCAGAGACAGCCAACCAGGAGGCCTTAAGCTGTAGTGGGGAATAGTGATTGGTTTATTTGAGCTGCAACCCAGAACTTGTGTTGAAGCAGTCTCTGTTCATTGGCTCAGCAATGTTCACAAGCTTGGAAGAAACCACAATCTCCGTTTCAGAAATAATGGGAAGTAAAGGCTTCCCTGTTTGTTTATCCCACTCAACCCAGGGATAACTATAGCAGGATTGATAAATCAGCATACATTAGTGTACTGCTTCTTTATAATAAATTATGGTAAACCAGAAAGTCTGGCTTGCCATTACATGCAAGCAGCCATGACCATTTCCTGATCTTGTATAAGGCTACTTCTTCTGTACATTCCAGAGTATTGAAGATAAAATAAGCTTCTAAGGAACCTCAGGATCCCCAGAATCCACTAAGAATCATAGAATCATAGAGTTGGAAGAGACCACAAGGGCCATCAAGTCCAACCCCCTGCCAAGCAGGAAACACCATCAGAGCACTCCTGACATATGGTTGTCAAGCCTCTGCTTAAAGACCTCCAAAGAAGGAGACTCCACCACACTCCTTGGCAGCAAATTCCACTGTCGAACAGCTCTTACTGTCAGGAAGTTCTTCCTAATGTTTAGGTGGAATCTTCTTTCTTGTAGTTTGGATCCATTGCTCCGTGTCTGCTTCTCTGGAGCAGCAGAAAACAACCTTTCTCCCTCTATGTGACATCCTTTTATATATTTGAACATGGCTATCATATCACCCCTTAATATAACACAACCCTGCTGTATGGGGCCAATGGCCCATCCAGTCCAGTATCTTATTCTCATAGTAGCCCACCAGATGTTTGTAGAAAGTCTGTAAGCTGGATGTGCTACAGCAGCCTGCCCATCTGCAATTCCCATCCACCAGTATTCAGCAGCATAATGCCTTTGGCAAGTAACATAGACATCACTGTTAGTAGCTGCTGATAGCCTTGTCCTCCATTAGTTTGTCTAATCCTCTTTAAAGCTATCCAAGTTGCTTTATTTTATTTTATTTTTTTAAAGATATTTATTAAAATTTTCAAAATATTACAAAAAGAAAAAAGAAAAATACAAAATAAAAAAGCAGTTAAAAACAACTCAATCTTTCCATTACTTGTTTTTCATTAGCTTGTTTCCCGGACCTCCTTGCGCCTCCCTTTTTTGTATTCCAGTTCAGTTTGTTAGTTCAGCAAATCCTTCCCCTCTTTATTTATCCTAATCTTTAATCTTAAAATATTGTGACATTAAATTTTTACCTATTAGTAATCCATTTTTCATATTCCCTTATAATATTACAGCTAAAAACCACTTAATTTCTATCCAAGATCATTCTAACATTCATTAAGTTTACAATATTTCTGTAAATAGTCTTTAAACTTTTTCCAATCTTCTTCCACCGACTCTTCTCCCTGGTCTCGGATTCTGCCAGTCATTTCTGCCAGTTCCATATAGTCCATCAACTTCATCTGCCATTCTTCCCGGGTGGGTAAATCTTGCGTCTTCCAATACTTTGCAATGAGTATTCTTGCTGCTGTTGTGGCATACATAAAAAAAGTTCTATCCTTCTTTAACACCAATTGGCCGACTATGCCCAGGAGAAAGGCCTCTGGTTTCTTCAAGAAGGTATATTTAAATACCTTTTTCATTTCATTATAAATCATCTCCCAGAAAGCCTTAATCCTTGGGCACGTCCACCAAAGGTGAAAGAATGTACCTTCAGTTTCTTCACATTTCCAACATTTATTGTCGGGCAAGTGATAAATTTTTGCAAGCTTGACTGGTGTCATGTACCACCTGTATATCATTTTCATAATATTCTCTCTTAAGGCATTACATGCCATGAACTTCATACCTGTGGTCCATAACTGTTCCCAGTCAGCCATCATAATGTTATGTCCAACATCTTGTGCCCATTTAATCATAGCAGATTTCACAGTTTCATCCTGAGTATTCCATTTCAACAGCAAGTTATACATCCTTGACAAAATCTTAGTTTTGGGATCCAACAGTTCTGTTTCCAATTTTGATTTAAAGCTATCCAAGTTGCTTTAAACTGCATGTCTGTAATCCATTTCCAGGAAGTCTGCACCTTGAGATTTTCATGCTTGTGGGCTCCCTCTGGGACATTTGCCTGAATCTTTGCTTAACTGCAGGATATGGCCCATAACTTTAAACAGCACATTAATCACCATGTTCTAATATTGCTGTGAACCAATCATGAAAAGCAGCTATGGAATTAGCTTACTAGGTTTCATTATTTTTATATATTCATATTTAGAACTTCAACAGTGTTTAAAAGAGTCTTATTTCATTATACTTTTTTTTTAGTAAGCTTATTATCAGGAATATGTTTAGCATAAAATTTATTAGTGACATGCCCTTTAATTTAGCCTGTCTAATTGATGCTAATTTAGTTAGATTGCATTAAATTATACCCTTTAATGTAGCAGTGAGTGGGTCAAGAATTCCATTCCAACAGGTTAGGTATAATTTTTCATGCAACTGAACGGTAAAAAATGGTATAGAAGGAAATGCAATCACATTCCAAAATAATAGTTTTCTCAGATATTAATATCACAGGGGAAAGATTTCTTCTGAGTGCTCTCCTTTGAAAGCCTTGCAAAGTTCATCTTCCATCTCATCTATCTTGGAAACAGAGACAAAAGGTAGAGAATTGATGTTTTTACCCTTAAATAAAGTGTAATCATTAAGAGTGCTCCTTATTCCAGCCTTCACTTCATGTTTATCACATTCTGAGAGCTGATAAGAGTGGGGAAAATATGTTCTCTCTCTCTCTCTCTCTCTCTCTCTCTCTCTCTCTCTCTCTCTCTCTCTCTCTCATCTTAACTTCTGACCCATTATAATTAGTTTGGCTCAAGTGGCTGGTCTGGAAAGTAATTGATTTGGTCTGCATGGTGTGCAATGTAAGTGTCCGATACTGGCAAAAAAAATAAAATTTAACCTCCAAGGACAGAATCACAGAAAACATTGTAAAAGGTTTGTTTTTGCAATTCGAGGGAGTTGCGCCCCCCACATCCTGGACTCTCTCCAGTTTCAGTTTCGGGTTGAAAATGAAACAAGCAGCAAGGCAAGAAAGAAAGAAAAAGAAAGGAAAGAGAAAGAAACATCAGCTCACATTAACAACAACAAGAAGAAGAGTTTGGATTTGATATCCCGCTTTATCACTACCCAAAGGAGTCTCAAAGCGGCTAACATTCTCCTTTCCCTTCCTCCCCCACAACAAACACTCTGTGAGGTGAGTGGAGCTGAGAGACTACAAAGAAGTGTGCCCCAGCAGCTGTATGTGGAGGAGCGGAGACACGAACCCGGTTCACCAGATTACGAGTCTACCACTCTTAACCACTACACCACTGGCTCTCCAGCAATCCTAATTTTAACATACATATAAATATATACAGTCCATATATCACAGGGCATCTACTTAGTACAGTAGACGCTCAGGTTACGAATGTGATCCGTGCAGGAAGCACATTTGCAACCCACAGCGCCACGTCTGCGCATGCACAGGTTGCAATTTGGCACTTCTGTGCATGCGCAAAGCGCAATTTAGCACTTCTGCGCATGCACAACTGCCAAAACTCGGAAATAACCCATTCCGGTACTTCCGGGTTTCGGCGCATCCGTAACCTGAAAAAACGCAACCTGAAGCGTCTGTAACCCAAGGTATGACTGTACAGTATTGTTTTTCAATTTATCCGCTGTTATTTGCAGTGTTGCTTTCAACTGTTTCTTAGCTGTTTTCAATGCATTTTGTACTTTGGCTTGAGGAAAGCAAGAAATAAATAATAGCTATGCAAACAAGATCAACAGTTGTAAAATATGCCAAGCACAGTGAAACCTTTGCCTCTTGCGGTGTTGCTGAACTACAACTCCCATCACCTCTGACCATTGGCCATGATGGCTGGGATTTATGGGAATTATACTTCAGCAGCATTTGTAGGAATAAAGGCTCCCTATACTGGATATATATAAATTCAAATGTTGAAAGTTCTTTTGTCCTTTCAGTCTTCAGATTATTGACAAATGAGCTAATGGTGTGCAACCATGAGGAATCACTAGGTCATAGAATCATAGAATCATAGAACTGTAGAGTTGGAAGGGGTTCCCAGGGTCATCTGGTCCAATCCCTTGCAATGAAGGAATCTCAACTAGTTCATACATTACAGATGGCTATCCAACTTCTGCTTAAAAGCCTCCAAGGAAGGTCCACCACCACCTCTCATGGCAACCTGTTCCACTGCTGAACAGCTCTTCCTGATGTTTAGTTGGAATCTCTTTTCTTGAAGCCATTGGTCGAGTCCTACCCTCCAGAGCAGGAGAAAACAAGCTTGCTCTATCTTCCGTGTAACTGCCCTTTGAAGATATCTGAAGATGGCTATCATATCTCCTCTCAGTCTCCTCTTTTCCAGGTTAAACATACCCATCTCCCTCAACCATTCCTCATAAAGCTCAGTTTCCAAACCCTTGATCATCTCAGTCACTTTCCTCTGCACCCATTAGAGCTTGTCAATATCCTTCATAAATGGTGGCACCCAGAACTAGACACAGTATTCCAGGTGTGGTCTGACCCAGGCAGAATAGAGTTATACTGTTCTTTCCCTTGAACAGGACACTATACCGGTACTTCAGTTGATGCAGCAGCTTTTGTTGTTTATTTGTTAGTCTCCATATAGCAAGAACATAATTTAAACATTGTGAATATCTGCAAATATCAATGATTATTTTCCCTCAAAACAAAGTTAACACAGAGAACATTTTCTGCCTAGAAAGAAGACCCCACAGGACACAGTCACAGGATATGCCTCAAAGAGGCCTTGTCGGCATTACATTGATAGCATTTATCTGAGCGACATAGTTCCTGCCTATAAAGAGGTTGTTGAGTCCGAAATACTTGTAATATCTTTCTGATTTTGTTGAATTGATCTCAATTTTAAATCTAAAGAAACGTTATATATACATTACATGTGCGCTGGTGTTCTTGAGTATCGGAAACTGGTACACACATTGTGAGGTTGATCAGTTTCCTGGTTGTTTGGCCTTGTCTATTTTGTCTGCTGATTTGTCTTTGAAGAATAGGTCCATCTCACGGGAGCTTGCTTTTTACACATGAAGAAGATTGAAAGGGTTTTATGGTGCCCTGGTGCTCTTGTTTCGATCAAGGATCCCATTTTTTATTTTCCTGTAAACTGTGTTGGAGCAGCCCAGAATCAAAGTGAAAAGATACTGGAGATTTACAAGTTTAATCTCATTGAACGAGAGCGATAAGCCTGGTAATGCCGGGTGCATATTCTCAGCGCTACTTAAAAAGGATGAGATCACCAAGCCTAGGGAAGCAATGCATCTTGCCTCTTTATCTTTGCATGGCCCATATCTAGAACTAAAGACTTGCAAGTGATGTTTCCATGCTCTCCCCCACACAATATACAACCAGCAGTATAACAATTAGCCTGACTGCTTGCAGAGATCTTGCTGTACTCTTCATTTACTGTACTCACTGAGGGAGTCAGAGAAAACACATGAACATACTTCTTAATAAAAGGATCAAATTCCATAAATCTAGTACAATGGAGTGGTGCCACTCATAGTTAGGGAGCAATGTTGTGGAAGATCAGTCTGTTCCTCTGAGCCCCTTGGCTCACCTTCTGGTGGACAAAGCTGTGTGTTCGCCATGTGGTCTGATCTACAGCCCCATAACCAGACTTCTGCCCTCGAGTACAATGAAGGACACCATCCCATTTTCCATGATCAAAATAAGCTTCAGTTGCTGGGCTTATGCATGCAAAAATATATTGCAAAAAATGTTGCACTGCTGCATTTGGAAAGGAAAAAGAAACAGCTCTATACCTTTGCAAGGTGTCGATAAGGAACACTCTTAAAAAAGAATATAAGAATAGCCCAGCTGTATCAGGCCAATGGCCCACCTAATCTAGCATCCTATTCTCACAGTGCCCAACCAAATTCATATGAGGAGCCCACAAACAGAATCTGAGAGCAACAGCATTCTCCCCACTTGTGATCCTCAGTTCCTGGTATTCAGATGCACTTATTGTTTCCAAAATGCATCTCTGAAATGGATCAGGCAACAATAAAATATTTGGGGCACTTCAAAAACCTTTTCATCTTTACCCTTTACGTATGCATTTTCTCACTTGGCCTACCACTTCACAAAGAAATTCAGAGACTGCAAATCCATAAAAATTGATGTCTATGGGCGAGTGAGTTCCCCAGAGCTCCTATCAGATGAACTTCAGTTCTTCTGGGAAAATATATTCCTTGTGATTCCAAGAGCTTGGGCTGTCTCAGGTGTGATTTCTTTTCCCCTTGAGAACTGAAGGCTCAATTTAAATCCAACTGGGAGATGAATTTGGATTTTTGAAAGCTCACTTTTTCTTTTAAGTGAGATTTCACAAGCCCCTGAGTTTAAGTTTTGCTTTGTTTTATGAGTTTGGCTCAGGAAAATTTCAGTTGTCACAAGAACATAGGAAGTTGCCTTATATTGAGTCAGGCTATTGCTTTGACTAGCTCTACATTAACTGGTAGCAGCTGTCTGGTTTCAGACAGGAGATACTGCTATGGCAGATGCTGTACCACTGAGCTACAGACCTTCCTACAGGTGACCAGTTAACCAGAATTCCATGCTCACCACCATATACAGAAAGGTTTAATTTTGAACCTTTAGAACGGTATCCAAAATAACACCTAAGCTTCTAATGCACACTGTGAATATATAATGTGCCTTGCAAGCTACTACATAAGGCTTTGGATCCATTGTTGTTGTTGTTCTAATAAAAGCCTACCCAGTGATAAAAGAAATCCAGCGAGGAAAATTCCTCGATAATACTGTAATTAGAAGCAACAGTATCCTGCAATGATGGCTTACTCTTTTGACTGCAACAACAATGTGTACTGGGAGTTGGTGGGGAGCGCATGGTAGGGTGGCCTCTTCTTATTGAGAAGGATGCAGAGTGCAGCATTACAGGCTCCCTAAATCTTCACCTGGAGGCATGATTGCCTCTTGGCAATAGAGAATGCAGAAGACAGGGAGGAAGGCCTTTGGAATCTACTAGCGGTCTGTGGCAGCTGGCGGTCTGGGAGGGTTGTAAATAAATTCTTTTGCTAAGCTGTGTGGAAATGAGAGCAAACTGGAAAAAAGATTCATGTAGAGTCTGCCAGATCTTCAGTACTGGCACTGTTGTGTAATACTCATTCTGGAGATAAAAGTGAATAAGCTAGGAGGTCAAGTGGTTTCAAGAAGTGGCTTCTACTTGGGTTTGTTTTGGGGTTTTTTTGCTGCAGATTAACAATGATAAAGTTTGTTCAATGCACTCAGAACCAGGGATAGAGGAGGAATCATTTTCAAATGGATTTATGCATAGAATTTGGCTGTTTCAACCTGATCAAGCTTTGCCCACTGCCTTTTGTTTCAAGCACCTGCTTTATGTTTGGTCTGCATGTGCATTGTATATGCGTGTGTGTGTTGTGCGTGTATACACACACACAGAGAGATTCAAAGCTATACCCAAAATATTGAATTACACGTATAGTCAAGCCCCATGAAATACTACTTTTCTGCAGCATAAATTTATAAGAATCCATACATACGTATTTTATGTAACTATATGCATTTTTTAAGTTATCTGTTTATCCACTGATTATTTTAGGAAACCTGGGATTGTATCCAATTTAGTCATATTCAGAAAGGACCCACTAAAATTATTAGACTTAAGCTAGTCGTACCCATTAATTTCAGTGGGGGTACTCTAAATAGGACTAGCATTGAATACAACCCCTGGAGTGTTTTTGTGTACAATATGCAATAATTGCTCATATTCTTAGCAGAACCAGTAAAAACTATAACTTTCTTTGAGGTCAAGGTATTGGGAAATAATCCTTTTGGATAAGCTCAACAGAGGTTTTCAGATAATTCCATCTCTCTCTCTTTCTTAATTTGATCTGCCTATTCCGTCCTTCATGCTGTGTTTGATAATTGACTACTTGATGATGCCCACTGTTAGTCAACTGGCTGGTTCTACAACTTGAGTAATACTGGACTCCCTGTAAATCGCCAACTCTGGAAATGTTAGTTCTACAGTGAACACACTTACACATCGTCACTTCTCAAGAAGGTTTTAAAATGGCTTAATACAGGGTGAGTCTTTTAAATGAGGCCCTGTGGAACATGTGTACTCTGTGTCCACGGGGCCTTTTTTAAAGGACTCAGCCTGTAATTCATGGGGCAGTTTGCAGGGTAGCGGAAGGGAAACCCAGGAGGAAAAGAGACATAAACCCTCTCCTTTGTTCCGCCACATAAGTAAGGCAGAAGCCTAAGCAACTTGTTTCACTGGAGAAACCATGTAAAGGGTTTGAATCCCACTGTGTATATAAGACCCTTCCTACAATCCTAGGAGTTTGGGACGTAGGTGGCCCTGTGGGTTAAACCACAGAGCCTAGGTCGAAGACTTCCGGGTTAGCGCCTCCGGCAATGGCAGATTTCCTCTGATCAGGAGGGATCCTCTCCGTGGAAATCAGGGTCTGGACCGCCGCGGCGAGGCGGAGACCCACTAAAAACCACAGGCGGGAGAAGCCTGTGGACGTGGGATTCAGCTGGCACCTTTTGCGCCTCCCCTACTTGCGGGAAAACCCGGTTTCGGGGATCTGGAGCGACGTGGGGTGAGCGGCGCGGTGCTTCGAATCGATTGCTTCTTTCACAGAGTGAAGCCGCATTGCTGTTGCCGGAGAGCTCTGACTTTTTCCTGTGGACAATTGGACTCTAAACAACTACCCATGAGTAGAACAGAAAATTGGATCTCTAAACTTCTTAATTTGGCATCGAAATGGGAAGGTTTCAAACAGGAAGTCCGCCTTCCTCTTTTGTAAATAGATTGAAGCAAAGACGTTGCAAGCTAAAGCCTGCAAAGTCTTTTGTAAAGGATTAAATCTCCAACGGTTAAAATTACTAAACCCCCCTTGGAAGCAGGAGAAGAGGGGGGAAATTCTAGATCGTTTAAGCCTGCAGGAGAGAGAGTGAAGAAAGATAAATCACCACTGTTTCAAACCTGGGAACGGGCTGCCAGTAAGATTGACGTTTTGGGAAAGTTCATTGACTGTGAATAAAACGTATGTTGACAGATAGTTAAATAAGAGAAATATATTGTTTCCATTGTTTCCTTTTGCACTTAAAAAGGAGCAAAAAAGTAACTGAAAATCGAAACTAATTCTGTCACTGGATCTGCGTTTAAAAGGATGGATACAAATAGAAATTGTTTCCCCTAGAGGGAGCTTTTGAAACTGTTGCTGGAGTGGAGCTGGGGAATTTTCCAGCTGCAGAGATTAAAGAGCGTGAGAATCAGAGTTTGACCTTGGACAAGAATGTTGACAGAAGAAGCCTTAGTGATTGCATTTTGCAAGACAAGTGCTTTGTTGGAACAGCTTCATGAGAAGACGGATTTGATGATTATTAAAATTGACAATATGGGACAAAAAATGACTGAGTTGAGACAAAAAGGGAATACCTATACAGAAATTACTCAGGAATTAACCCAGGAATCTGTTTTGACATGGCAAGCTGTGGAGAAGACGAAGGAGAAAGTTGTTGTTGAACCTCAAGTAATTCAAGTGGAGAGAGCCCCGGCCTCACAGGAGCAATTTGATGAACATAAGCTGTTGCCCTTTATGATCAAATCTAGAGAAAGTCAGATTTGGTGGGATGGAGCCCTGCTTGGATTGGAAAAGGAAAGTTGGATAGATCCTCCTATGCAGGGATCCTCTGGCCTTTGGGATCTGGATTTGGGTCAGGGGGAGAGTGGCGCTCTGAAATATCTTTTGGACTTTAGTTCTGACTATGGAGAATGGGCTGACCTGTCAAGAAGGATTAAAGACATTGTTAGGTTGGAGTTTCCCCGAGATCTACTCCTCAGTGCCAAAGGAAGGAAATTAAGAACAAGATCAGCAGAAGATAAAGTAAAGTGCATGTATAAATATGAAGAAGATTTGCAGAAGGGACATGGAAGAGAGTTAAGAGCCTCAGACAGAAGGTCACCAGGTTGATGAACCATATGGTATTGATAGAAAGGACTGACAGAATCCGAGACCAGGGAGAAGAGACGGTGGAAGAAGATTGAAAAAAAAAAGTTTTTAAAAAAATATTTAGAGAAATGTTGCAAAATTAATGAGTGTTAGAAAAATGTTGGAATGAAATTATATGGCTTTAGTAGAAATGTTATAAGGAGTTAAGTATAAATACGTTTTAGGGTTTTAATGGTAAGATAAGGTTAAAATAAATTAAGATAATTAAATGACAGAAAACAGTGAAAGATGGAAAGGATTTGCTGAAATAATTAATAACTAGAACACAAAAAGGGAGGTGTGAGGAGGTCGATGAAACAAGTTAATGAAAGATAAAGATATGGAAATATTGGATGTGTTTTTAACTCTTTTTGCTTTTGTTTTTGTTTTGATGTATTGTGTCTTTTGCTTTTTTATATGTATTGTAATGTATTGATTTGTATCGTTTATTTTTTCTTTCTTTTTTACTTTCTTCTTTAATTCTTAAACTTTTAATAAATATTATTTTTTTAAAAAAAGACACCACAGAGCCTAGGTCTTGCCGATCAGAAGGTTGGTGGTTTGAATCCCCGCGACGGGGTGAGCTCCCGTTGCTCGGTCCCTGCTCCTGCCAACCTAGCAGCTTGAAAGCACCTCAAAGAAAAAGTAGATAAATAGGTACCACTCTGGCGGGAAGGTAAATGGCATTTTCGTGTGCTGCTCTGGTTTTGCCAGAAGCAGCTTTGTCATGCTGGCCACATGACCTGGAAAAACTGCCTTCGGACAAATGCCGGCTCCCTCGGCCAGTACAGTGAGATGAGAGCCACAACCCCAGAGTCGTTCACGACTGGACTTAACTGTCAGGGGTCCTTTACCTTTACCTTTACATTCCTAGGAGCTATAGACTCAAAAGTGCAAAATGTAAAATGAAGCCAGTGAAAATAGAGGAAGGGAAAGCCCCTGTATACTTAGAGACTCCGTTCTCACCTCATTTTTCAATGCTCAGCAGTTGCAAGGAAAGTGAGGCGCATTACTGTTGATATCTGATCATCCCGGTTTTTTTCTGTCTGGTATCAAACAGCATCAAGCAGGTAAAAGTTAGGACTCCAGCAATTAGATAAACTCAGTATACCACATGAACAAATTGGAGGCATGGTTGTTAATCCAGGAAAACAGCCTTGAATCTAACAGTGATAATCCTGAGAGCCCCCAAATGGTAAGTACTAGTCAAAGATAAACCTGCAACATACTGCCCAGGGGCTTAACATCTAATAGGAGGCATTAATATCATTATTGTCAGTCTTTCAGCTGCAGTAATGAAATGCGAGTTGACTACTCTTGACTTATACAGCTGTGGTTGTTGTTGTTGTTTTGTATATGCAACAAGTAGGCTGAGGCAGCAGATGGAATCAAATTTGCACCTGCATTGCAAGGTAGATGGGAAATCCTTCCCCATGTCAAGTTGCAATGCAGATAACAATTTCACTGCGTTGTAGCAACCAGTGAAGCCATTGTCAAGTGGAACTTCCCTGCATTTGCTCCAAGAGAGTTAGATGCACCCCTAGAGCAGATCTGTAGGACAGCACATGAGAGGAGAGGGAGAAGAAGTTCCATTGCATGAGCAGAAGTTGTTCTGCAGTGACACACTTGGATACCGTCCATTGACTATTTTGCATCTGGATGCAGAGTCATATCCATAATTCTATAGATAGACCTCCTGCTGGCCTCCATTTGTTTTTTTTACACTGCAGCCCTATGC